>NC_063264.1:25549456-26214675 GCF_019578655.1 Ricinus communis
AGGCCTTGAACAGGGACAATTGTCATACCCACCAAGTCATACAACGTATTGAGTGACATAGCTCCCTTATTTAGAAAGGAAGAGAGCTGAAGTGGTGACAATAAAAGGAGTCAATTGCTTTAACGCAAAAGGCCTTGCAACACTTTTAATTCAACATAGTATCAGAAGAGTAAGCAGTCCTCTCAGGTCGACCTTGATGTAACCTATTTGCTGGGCCACAAACAAAATACGATTAACTCATAAAGCCTGGAAAAGCCTGGAGTGCCACTTTTAAGATGGGATGGAGCCAACTAGTCTAAAACCGAGCAAATACATTGGTCGCTAAAATCTTCACTAATTCCAAGATCAATTGATATTTACTAAAAATTTATGTAAATTAAAATAATTAAATTGTAAAGATTATTAATTAAAAGGATGGAATTTTAATAGTTAAAAACACTAGGGATTCAAATTTAATCTAATGACAAATATCACTTTTTAAAGCTATTAGATTGTATTCAATTAAGAGATTACTGATTCTCAAGGGTAATAAACATAATCAAACCCATTAAAAAGCGCTTAATTCCACCTACTGCCTTGACCATGCACTCAATCTAAGCAACTAATGGACATCTTCTAGTATGATGCTAAACTCCCTTGAGCAGTGATGTAACTATGGGATGCCTTGCTCTAGCAGCTCAGCAAAAAATGACATCACCTGCTCGAGTAGTCTTTATGGATAGTCAGTTCCCCGCTTAATATGATGACATTCAATATGCCCGCCTTATCTAAGGGTTCGGTTATGCTAAGCATCTCAAATTATGGCTTCAACCCACTTGACCCATCTATTGATGTGAATAAAAATGGAGAAAAGGGAATGACAACTTTGTCAAACTTCAATCGGAGAATGTAAAAAGTATGAATATCCTCATAGTTGCGGAGCAGTGAGTCAGGCAAATAAACCTCATCTGATCTACCGCAGGAAGGATTTCTTAAGGAACCTTGCCCTCTAAAAAGGGTCTATGAAAGATATCATACCATTCCATAAGGAAATGGGTGGCATGGGATGTACCTCGCCGCCCTTAGGAGCTGAAGGTATTACATCATTATCCTTGCTCGCTTCCTCATTTTCTTTGTTGCTAGGAGTTTTCTTCAGCTATTATTATCATGAAAAGCATTGGTCTTCTAGGATTCATGAGTTGGAGATATCATTTGCTTTGTTTACTACAAAATGTTAGAGAACAATAGTGGTTAGTCATTATAATACCAAAGAGATAATAAATAATAAGTAAAGATAGAGTACAAATAAATACTTAGAATTATGGGACATTCCTTTGAAAAGGAGTACTATGCGACACCAGGTGTCATATAATAGATATCCCCTAATCAAAGGTGGCGTAACACCCTTAAGGGAAGGGTGTCGTAGTACCTTTTTGTGCAAATGGTGTTAAGTGGCAACCCCATTCAAGGGGGTGTAAAGACAACCCATTCAAGGGCGTGACACCATCCTTTGAAACGCTAAGGAGTACAAAGTGGGATTGCTAAAATACAATTAAGGCCTCTGATATGTAGCCAAGCATAATAAAAATAGTATAAAGAAAATAAGAATATGCATTAAGTAAAGACACACCTAAACTTTGCCAACCAGCTAGGAGTGAACCCTTTAGTAGGGCTCTCTCTAACTTTTTCCTTGCACTTCTTTCTAGGAAAGAGCCCAAAGTGATGCATATCCAAAGCTTAAAGACCAAAGTAGCCACCTAAGTCAAGAAGATCAAGTTCCAAGCCTAAATGACTCATTGTTCATTAAAACATATCCAATTATAAAAGTTAGAGTTAAGAGAACGAATGAGACCTTAAATAGGCTTATTTGAGTTAAGAGAATGAATGAGACCTTAAATAGGCTTATTTTAGATATTTAGGTCAAACCAACTTTCACATATGAAGAGTTAGAGTTAATCAAGAGTTCAAGTTTTATTAACTTAATTCAACATGTTGGGTTTTATAGAAAGTTATTATGGACTGAATTTTCATAAGGAATATTTTTTAAGTCTTAATAATGAAAAATATTTTGGTACCAAACAAATTAGTTTATTTACTTATGATGATATAATGCTAATATAACATTAATCATGTATATAAATAATTCTTATTAATAATATTTTTTAATAAAACAATAATAATTTTATTAGAGGGATTAGATGAAATGTATTTATCAATTGGATAATAAAATATTGTAAATATTCTACTTGATGGATTTGAACTATTAAATGCATATTTATTTAATATGCAAATTTTTATTAGCTTGGTGAATTGAAAATAAATTTCTCTATTATATAGTTATTGAAAATAAGTATAATGTATTGTAGTGATTTTATCTTCTATTGTATAATTTTAAATTAATTTTAGTCCAATTGATTTAAGCTAAAAAAAAAATTGTTAGCTATTTAAAAATAGAAAATTTCTAAATCTCTGTTGCCACGTACCATACCGTACTAAACCAAACCCTCCCACTAGACCTGAATCGCCATATTGAACAGTTCTGAAAAATTAGTATGGTTCGAGACGAAAATTTTATGCTACGATACAGTTATGGAGATCCAATTTTAAGATTCTTGGCATTTGGTGCAGTTCTGAAGAGCTTCAAATCTCTGAATTCCTCCAAAACTGCGCTCACCTCCGTCGAGTACCTATTTGATACTAATATTTTCTGTGCATTTTTTATTTTTTAATTGACCCATTTAGATTTTTTAAATTATTCCTTTATTTAATTTTACTACTTTTAAATTTTAATTTTGATTTATTAATATTTATAAATTACTTTAAAGGTTAATAGTAATATCCACTATTTAGTTAAATAACCATATAGCATATTTATCGTAATCATAACACATATAAATGTGCGAAGAGGAAAGACATGTATTTTACTAGAAAAAACTTTATTGATTATTTAGTCAATTGAATTAACTAAGTCATTTCGACATTGGTTATAAATAAACAATTAAAGTATAATAAAAGTTTTGAATATTATAAAGATACAAAAACGTAAAAGAAAACAAAAAATGCAATAACATATAAGAAAAAGAAGATTATAATAGGACATACTCGCAAACCCTTGACGACAAAAAGAGAGAAGTAATCTGAACAAGAAAAAGGGGTTTTAAATCACCAACTTCTTAGTGCTCAAAGTACGTCTGTTTCTTAGGACTAGGGAGAGACAACGCAAAGATTGCACCACCACAAAGATTACTAAATTGTGTTTGCCACTTTGATTTCGCTTTTTCTCAAGGGACTTTACTTCTTTTAAAGAAAAACTTTAATTTAATAATATATGATATTTACAATTAAATATTCAGTTAATACGAATCTAATTCTAGAACTCTAATTCTATGAAAATTTTAAATCAATAATGATTCTAATTTCATATTATAGTATATTAACTATTTTATAATATTATCTTAACTATTAAGTAAGTTTTTTAATTGTAAAATAATTCTTAATCTTAAGAAATAGTATATCAATTATATTTCAATATTAATCATATATTTAATCTAATATTAATCTGTTCAATTCATTAACATATTAATTACTATTTTAAAATTATTTTATTTTTTATTATATAAATGAAAACAAGTTAAATTATTATAATTCATGTGTAGCAATATAAGTAAAAAAATTAGTTATTACTAAATAAGTTTCACTAAGAGCTTGTTTGGTTTGGATAATAAATATAGTCGGTGGTTGGCAGCTGATAGTTGGCAGTTAATTAGTGATAGTTGGTTACTGATAAATTAAATCATTTAATAAAATTTTGTGATGGTTATCATTTAACCATTTTTAATGATACAAATGAACCAAAATAGCTTATAATGATTAAAAGTATTATAAATAATTTTTTTTGACTCAATTATATTTATTATTAAAAATAGTAGTAGAAGTTATTCTAGAAGTAGGGATTAAAAATTAAATTTCGCTAATAAAAGAAATTATTCTTTCAAATATCCATAATTATTTAGCTATAAGTATTATTTTAAAATATTAATCATTTATCATGAATATAAAAAGATTAGTTGTATGAGATCAACTTAAAATAAGTTATTGTTGATAAATTTTAGTACGGATAATGTCCTTCAAATAAATAAAAAATCAAATTAGCTATTAAATAATAAAAAAAATTTAAAATAAATATGATAAAATTAACAATGGTTTAGACTAAATTAGTTATCAGCTGCTAATTATAAGTTTTATTAAATATATTTAATATATTTGTTAAGTGAGAAACATCTATCAGCTGCGTAAAATTTCTCAATCAAATACCCTCTAAAAGCCGCATGAATCATCCAATTACAATTGTGTTATTGCTTGATAATCATAAATTGTCTTTACACTAGTGATTCATACCACAGTTGCAAATACCGATAATAAAATATCAACTTATGTATCAAAGATTAAGAGTTGAATTATTTAAATTTATATGCAATACAAATAAATAAAAAATATTTACTTCATCCAAAAAGATATTTAATTATTATTAAAACAAATAATGATAAGAACTTAAATATATTTTTGATATCTAAATTTAAATAAAATATTAGAATTAAGAGATTTATTTTTTTAATTTTCTTAAAGTGTTTGCTATGTTTATATTATTAAAAGAAACAGATCATTTGTATATAATTTTTTAAATTAAATTATATATTTTTACAATATTTGTGAATCTTAAATTATTTTAATAATATAATTTGCTTATTGCTAGCTATAAAAATTAATCAGTAGGTATAAATAGATTAATTTGTATATGAATTTACTACAATTTAAGGATTTTGTCATTATTTTAATGCTAGAAATATTTATGATGACAAATTTATATATATATATATATATATATATATATATATATATATATATATATAATTTTATTTTTAAAATTATAACGTGTCAAATATTTAATATTCACCTGCAATCCACGTTAATAAAGAATTACTTCCTTCATCGTACATACATAGTCCACTTTTAATTTATATATAGAGTAAATCTTTCTTAAATATATTAAGAAAATTTTAAAGTTAGAATATTAATTTTTTTAAATAACAAAAATAAAAATGTTACTAATTAAATATAAGAAAAGTGTTAAACTAAAAAAGACATTTCTAATTTTTAATAACTATAAGTCTCACATGATAAAAATAAATATGACTGCAACAAGAGTTAATTGATTCTATTTTATATTTTTTAACTAAATAATTTATCTTACTATAACATTAACAATTTTTATTTCTTTTGACTTTTTGATTAATTTGATTGTATAAATTAGAATAGTATATAAATTTTTTAATTATAAAAGAAATATTGGATGTAGATATAATAATATATATAAAATAAAATATTATTAAAATATTTTTTGATATAAAAACTAAAATGAAAAGAAATAAAAATTAAAAATAAAATAACAAATATTATAAATTTTTAATTAGATAATAATTCTAATTCTAGAAAATAACACCTTAAATTATATTTTTAATATTATTTTTAATAATAGACTAATTTTAATGAATTTTTAATTCTAAAATTAGTAATATAAATTATTGTATTAAGTTATATAATACTAAAATTAATTAATAAATAATCTTTAAAATAATTTTCATATAAATATTACTAATAAAATTTTAAAAAAATTAAGAGAACATCTTAAAAATAGTAAGTTTGCTATTATTTTTTAAAATATTATAAATAATATTAAAAATTAAAAATTTTATTAATTGTATCTATCAATCTAATTTTATAATCAAAATAATAATAGCAGTCGTGTAATATAAAAATAAACGACTAGTTCTTTATAATATTGAAAACGGTCAAGAAAATCCAAAATATCTTAAATTTAGTTTTTTTTGGAATCAAATTAGTATTTAATTAGATTATCTTAATCCTAATCAAAATTATAGATAAACTAATAAGAAATAGAGAAAATCATACTTTAAACAATATAAATATAATTCTATTTGAAAGAAATAGAAAAAATCATATTTTAATTAAAAGATATAATTCAATTGTCTACAAGTACGATCATAAATATTAATTTATAATTATCAATATCAAAATAAAATTTATTTACTTAACAGAGAAAAATTTAAAAATTAAATGATTTTAATAATTTTTATAGATAAATAAAATTACTCAAATATATTTCAATTAGTAATAGTATGTAGTTTTGTTAGGGGGCACTTATTTTCACAATATAAGTGCTAAGGCCATAATAATTTATTTATTTAAATGAAGAAATAATTATGGTCCTAAAAATTAAATTTAGATATATTTACATCAAGAAAAATTAAAATTAATATATCCTGATTCATAAATATAACATGCCACCTACGATATATATATGCTTATTTCAAAAATAAATATGTAATTTAACATTTCTATAAGACCTTTTAAATTTTTAAATTTTCACATAGTATAATTTATAACTATGTTATATAGTTTTAAGATTAATTGTTTATAATAAATAATGACAATTTATATATTAATATATATGTGAATGAAAAACTAATAAATATAAAATATGAATAAATTTAACAGACTCAAATTGTATGCAAGTAGTATTAACTGAAATTGAAATAGAAATGAATTATAGAATTAAATTCTAAATGAGTTTAGAATGAATTTAATTATTTGTATTTTTAAAAAATAAAAAATAAAACACTTTTAAGACTCAGTTTAAAAAAAAGAAAAAAATAAAACAAATTAATATTCATCTTTGTTATTATCCTGATGCAGCTGTTAAATTATGTTGGAACAAGAAAGTTTATGCATAGAACAAGAAATTTTGTCCATATTCCATGCCAACGAAGAAAATTAAGTCTGAATATAATAAATATTATTTAGTTATTTTATGAACTTAAAAATAAACTTAAAAATCTTAATATATTAAAAATACTATATTTATTAATTTTTTTATTTATAATCAAAATAATAATTATGTACTATTAATTATTTTGCTAGTCAATTTTTCAATAGTTATTCATAATTAGAATAATTGTAACAACACTTGTAATATACGGATGAAATATACACACACATACACATATATATATATATATTTAAATTATAAAAAAATTTAATATTTATATGTTTATTTATTTTTGAATATAAATATATTTCAAATTTGTAAATTTTATATTTATTTGAATTATAATATTAATAGTATTATTTTTTAATTTAAATAGTAATTTTAATTCTAAAAATACTATAAGTTACTATATATTGACACAGTATAAACCTTAATCCTAATCAACAATGAATGTGGAAGAGCAAAATAACAAAGGGTTTGCCGGAGTCAATAATCCTTCAGCTCCTCCGCCTCCACTGGGGACGCCTCCTCCTCCGCTGCCGGGGGCGCCTCCTCTCCCTCCGATGTCTATAGTCAACACGAATGTATATGTGAATTCCGAAATACCTGTCACAGGTATTCATATTTATGTTTGCAGTTACACGAAATGTTTAAGAATATTAGGAGTGTTTCTTTGCAATGCATATTTATTCATAGAATTTCTAATATATCATATAAACCTATAAAAGTTAATTATATTCTTATAATTTATAAAAAGAAATTTATAATCTAAGTTTTATTTATTTATTTTTAGAATTTAATGAATGATATTTTACAATTATGAGATTCACTTACATAATTTAATTTGTATAAATAATTAAAAATTATATATCAACTCACTGGCAATCTAATTAATAGAATGATATATATAATTAATTAATTATTTAAAATAATATTGATTAGTTATTTAAAAATTAAAAATACATTTATAATGATTGTGGTGCATGTGATTAGAATTATTAGTAAATAGGTGATTTGATATATTTTTTAAATTTATTATTTATGTAAGTGAAAAAATTAATAATATGAAATTATAAATAAATAAAATTTTCTTGACATCCACTGCATATCAGTGTTTAAAAGAGTTTTTGGAATTGTTGTTAGGTATAATTTTTTTGATTTAATATTATTAAATTTTTAATTTTTTTATAAATGTTATTAGAAAAGTATCGATTTTACATTGAGAATTAAAGGTATTTAAAGGTTATAAAAATAAAATATAAAAAAATACTGCTTTTTAAATTTATTTTTCAAAAATATGGTATTGTTATTTTTCGGTTATTCTTTTGTTATTTTGTTATTTTTCTTTAGTTTTTTTTAAAAACCATATTTAAAAAAAAAAGAAAGCTAAAAACCGTATTTTATTTATAATAAAAAAATAAAATTTACATCGTATTTTTAATTAAAAATTAAAAAATAAATATTTTTGTTTTCTTTAATATGAATATATGGTTATGGCTTTATTCTTTTCATTCTTGAGTTGAAACTTAATTGTTTATTCTATGTTTCAGGTTATGCTGTTTATGAAACAGGACCTCCACGTCTTCCCTGTTGTGGTATTGGTGTTGGCTGGTGCTTGTAAGTTACCATAGGCATTATTTTTGGAAACAAGAATGTATTATGTATTTAATAAATAAAAAAAATTATTTTATTAAAATTAATTATCTAAAAACAGTTTTTGCTTTTCATAAATTTATTAATTAATAGAGATTATTAATTTATTAAATATTAAATTTAGGAGGATGGAATTTACGTATTTACTCTAATTGGGTGTAATATAGTAGGAACAGTCCAGAACTTTTCAAACAAATATACGAGTTCGGGCCCACTCAAACATACTTGGGCCTACCTCTAGAAATCCATTAAAAACATAGTTGAATCTATTTCTTTTGGACCCTCAGTCAATAAACGGGAATAAACACCTCCCGTATTTGGTGGACCCGGATCATGTACAGATCATAGGATCTAAACGGTGCCGCTTGCATTTACTTTATTCTAACTTAAACTTTAAGTTAGAATAATTAAGCTTTTAAATTAAATAATATAATACTACAATTATTATTTTTATTGATAAAGGCATAAAATGAAAACCAATAGTATAAAGGCACCTAGATTATAAATTCTATTTGTTTATATTTTCAAAAAATAATACTAAAATTAAAAAATTATTTGAATAAAAAAAAAGAGATAAAACCTTGGTGTGAAAAATGAAAGAGTTAAGATAAACCTAGGTGTGAAAATTTAGGTTTATCTTCTTTTCTTTTATTGAAATAATTATTTTAATTTTTGTATTATCTTTTTATTTTATATTTTTTCTTAGAAATATAAAAAAAATAGAATTTATGATTTAGGTGTCTGTATGCTATTATCATTTCATATAGGTCACTATCAATAAAAATCATTAATGGTAATAGTAACAGAGTTTCATAGAGGGGCTTAGTTGTTTAATATTATTTAGTTTAAGGGTTTAATTATTCTAATTTAAAGTTTAAGGGTTTAATTGAGATTTGTTGAAAATTTAGAGAGTTATCTGTACTGTTTTCCAAATTAGTTACCGGTAGTCATAATGGAGTTGCATAGAGGAGCTTAATTAGTATGTATTATTTAGTCTAAGGGCTTAATTATTTCAACTTAAATTTTAAGGACTTGATTGATATTTGGCCAAAAGTTTAAGGGGTTATCCGTACTTTTGCCTATAAAATATATTAAAATTAAGTTGATCAAATATGACTTTTTTAAAAAATATTAGGTTAAAAGAAATTAAAATAGGCTAAAAATAGGCCTTTAAATATTTTATATATTTACAAGAATTAGTTGTTTACTCGCGTGTTGTATAACTGTCGTAATTATTTTAATTATAAATAACAATCAAAATAATTTTTTTATTGTCATCTTCGATTTTAATTCAATTTAATTTGATTCATTGCGATTAATGTTTATGTTCATTTTATTTCATATATTGTTTATCAGTGTTAATATTAATGTTTATTATCTAACATTGTAATATTCATTACCTATATATATAAAATGTTCATCAATATTTTTAAATTAAATATTGATTCTTTATGAAAATTTTAATTATTTTTTTAATGCATATAGAAACATTTTTATAATTAATATAAGCATTAATTTAAAGGTTAATTTGCCTCCTAAACTTCGAGAAAATGATCAATTTATTTGGATTTTAAATTTTTGGCCCGTTCTACTCACCAACTTGTCAAAAATGGTCAATTCAGTTTAAATTTTTACAAAATTAAGACATTGGATTCTATGCACCGTATAAAGCAAATAAAAATTCAGTTAAAGGACCTAATCAATAAGTAAAATTCAATTTAATCCTTAAAACCTCATATTAAGTATCAAACTCAATTAAAATGAAATTACTAAATTATTTAAATTAAATAATAGTAAGTAATTAGTGATTTCTTATCCATTGGACTAAATTATGCTAAAAATATTAGAAATTAAGATCAATTATTTTTAAAACCAAATTTTTTTTAATTTCAATAAAAATTTAAATTTGCATGAGTTTAATTTCATTATTTAATTTAAATTTTTTATTAAAAATTATAATTTAATTATTTTTTGTTAGATATTATTTTTAGATTATATTAAAATAAAATTTTTATTATACAAATTATTTTACTAAGTTTAATACATAATATAAAGTTCAAGGACTAACATGAACTTTACTTATTGATTAGGTCCTTCATTCACTTGCTTTGAATGCGTGAAACCCAATCTTTTAATTGTAAGAGTTTGGACTGAATTTGCTCCTTTTTCCAAGTTGGTGGATAAAATAGACTGAAAAATTAAAATCTTAGTGAATTGGCCATTGACTTCAAGTTAAAGGGGAGAAATTGACTTTTAAACCCATAAACATTCATCATTTATAGATATAATATTCATTAATTATTAATAGATATTCATTATTAATGAAACTATATTCATTAATTCATACAAACATTTGTGCGTGTGTATATACTATAGACATAATGTAAATCGTCATAACAATTAGTAAACAAAAAAGAAAGTCAAGCTAAAGTTATACTACAAATAATTATATTTTGGCATATATATCTTTTCAACAAAATTAAATTAACAAATAGTGAACATTTAACATTTAAACAATGAACATTTAGTACATGTCTAATGAATATAAGTTAATAAACAAAAATTATTTAAAAAAAAATATGTCAGCGTTTGGCACGTGTTAGTATCTGACACGTGTATACCTAGACTGGACCACTTACCTACATGTACCAATGTGTATGTTATAAAATTGAAACTCCTCTGGTAAATAAGTCTTCAAATATGAATCCAAGACCATCCAATTTAAGGCTATTTTTATCTATGATACCATAAGAATTTCACGAGTGAAAAAATATCAGTCTAAAACTCACATCTATAGCTATAGAAATGGGGTTAAAGCATTATCTTACACAATTAATTAGCTTATGCTAAGCCCATTTTCAACACTATTACTTTATATTTTTATACTTTTCTCATATGAGATTAGAAGGATGTTTGGTAAAGATTAAATTTCAATTTTTGATAGTTTAAGACCAAACTTATGTGCTTATTATCCTAGGTCGAAACAAGTTGATAAGACCCCCTTTTTTTTGTCCCTGTGCCCCTCCCGCGTGGCGACATAGGGACGAAAAAAGGAAAGAGAGAGATGGGGTTTCTCTCATTTTTGGTATAGCGAACCCTTGGCAGGAGGCCCGCACGACGGGCTATTAGCTCAGTAGTAGAGTGCGCCCCTGATAATTACGTCGTTGTGCCTAGACTGTGAGGGTGATAAAAGTCCAAACAGCAATTGATACAATCAACTACTCTTTGGAGCTTTTTTTAAAACATCTGATAAAACTCGTCTATATAAGATATAAATACCCTCATATTTTATGAGACAAAAACTAATACATTACATGTTTTTTCTTTTAAGTTTATTTTAGATTCGTGCAACCTAAGATACCAAAGCCATTTTATTTTTCTCAAAAAGCTCTTCTATTTGGTTATGTAAATGGCATTTGCACGTTCCTTTCGCAATTTCTTTTACTAACAAGTTATTTATTCATGTTAACTCCCATTCTATTTTCTCAAATTAAACTTGAAATTCTTTTGTTTTATTATTTTTCATTAAATTTTACAATATAAAAATTAATTTATTAAATGAATCAAACTTTTATATCTTTATTAGTTACTCAAAATAAAAGTAAACTATAAGTACTTAAGATATGTGATGTATGTGATTGATTGCATAGCTTTATAAGAATTAAAAAAATGGTTATATATCTTTTTAATAACATTTAGTTACATCTAGGTAAATGTTTTATTAGTGTTATTATTTAATTTAATTTTTTCTTTATATTTTTTTATTTGTATATATGTAATAAATTATATTATACATAAAAAAATGTACTCATATTGATAATTTTACATAATAACAACAATAATTTAAATATATTTTATAAAACACTTATATGAATAAGCTATCGGCTATCAGCTGCATTAATCGACTAAACCAAACAGACCCTATGTTTTCCAATAAAACTAACCTAACACTATTATTTTAAACACTTCTTCATTCATTGGTACTAATTTCTACCGTCCCTCTCTTTCCTCTACTAATATTTCAGCTCTATAATGTTGTGGCAATTGTTTATAATTTTTTTATGACCATACACTCATTTCTTTTAGTTACAAATGAAGAAAAAAAAATATTCTAATTTCCATATCCACTTTCCTCTAATAATGAAGATTTATTTATCGTTTCATATATTGTAAAAAGTCACATTTGCCCTTTCTTCTCTTCTACAGGTTTATACTAGGTTGGTTTCTTTGTGGCATCCCTTGGTATGTTGGGGCAATTATTTTGGTATGTTCAAAGATAGACCCCCGTGAAAGACCAGGATATATTGGTTGCACCATTTTTGTGAGTATTTATTTCTTTTTCTTTTACTTTTCACTTAATGTTCCTATAGGAATAGGATAAAGATTTTAGTTACTTTTAGTGTATTGTTTTAACAATAGATATAGTTAGCATTTTATTGTATTACAAGAAAGGATGAAGTTCTTTTTTATAAAGCAGGAAATAAATCTTTTTTTTATAAAGTAGAAAATAAACTACCACATTTAAAAAGAGAAGGTTCCAAACTTGAGACTTCAAACCCAATGTTAGATGTTTTGCCACCAGATTAAAGCAAGATGGTTGTATTGTGTTCGATTATTAGATAAGGGACATGCATATTTATCATAATATGCATGTAATTTGACCGTCTTTCAAAATCAAGCTTTCCACTTATTATGAAAAGAAAGTAAGAAAAAATATGTATGTAGTTTGATCTTTTTCAACTTTTAAGTATGTTAATTTTCTTCAACATCTACGATTGGATTCAAAAAGGCGTAGATTTCAGGCAATTTTGTGAAGAAAAAATTGCTTGAATAAAGGGTAGAATTAAGACAGATACAAATTAAACCAAAAATATTAAGCATAACAAACATTTTGTTCTTGAAGATTATTTTATTTTAAATTTATACCATTCGCTATCTCATATATGATTACTAGTAGAAAGCCATGCTCATGTTTATATTTTTCATTAAAGATGACCATTGTCTGCTAACTGAATTATTAAGTAATTTCATAAACCTAACTATTTATACAGTTAATCATTAATGGTTAATTATTTGAGTGAATTGTTTATCAGGAGATTTGATTTTTTCAATATAATTTTTATGCATAAAGTCATATATTATTATTATTATTATTATTATTATTATTATTATTATTATATCAGTTACATATCATATTAAACCCTTTAATAATAAACATCCAGGCAATGTAATTAAGAAATAAGAAATTAGTTTAAAATTTATTTATTCATAATATATATATATATATAAAGCACAAATGAATTTTAATGTTTCAGTTTTTTCGATTCAATTAACCATGGATTTCTAAAACTAAAAACATAATCACTAAATTTTTCATTCCATTATTATTGCTAGAAATAATTATTATATTAGTATTACTATTTCTAAATTACATAATCACTATTAGAATTACCATAATCTATTATCACATACATTAACTACTGATAGATTCATCTGGAGCTTGGGCGAAAACTATTGGCTGTACCCTATCAATTATAAGAAGAAAGGGCTAGTGAGCTAATGAACTCTATGTCTAAATTGGCTCTTTCACATCTAATTAGATATTAAAATTGGATTAGATAAAATAATGATCGAATGAACAATAGGACTTCCTTTATGCATAAAAGATTATTAATTCACTTACTACTATTTTTTATATAAATTTTAAATTTAACAATTATTTATCAATTTTTAACTTTATACTTATAATTTAATTAATATTCACCTCTTAACTTTTTTACTTTTAGAACTTTTCAAAAATATTAAGATAATCAAATTCTTAACATTTTCTTTTGTTTATGCAAATTCATCCAATTATCTTTTAAAATGGCTATTGTTTTTTAGAAAAGCTGGATTTATTATTGATAGTTATTATTTTTTAGAAAAAAATTGATTCTCTTGTGCAGGCTATTGTAATTACAATTGTAGCTATCATAATGGCATCAAAAGGAAAATGATGACTTCAGTATCTGCTAAGGACAAGTTTATTTAGTTTTCAAAGTAAAGTTATTTATCGATTTGTAAGGTCAACTTCAATTGCTGGTGCTTGGAAACAAGGCCTCAAAGTTGTCAAGATCAAAACTAGAAGTTGACATAAAAGTTGAAAGTTATTGTATGTTCCAAAGACAATATGTTATTTTAGTTAATCTATGTTAGTTTTTATCACACTGTAGGCCAGATAGCTTGACAACTCAAATTAATTACAATCTAAGAGAAATTTTTAGATAGATTCACTTTGCTATGTTATTTATAAATAAAATTAATTGTATAATGGTATATGACAATCTATTAGTTTTTATATTTCTATTGGTTGATTTTTAATCATGGGTGGTTACAAATAATAAATAAATCGGTCACTATAAACACAAAAATAGTAAGAGTTAAATTTAAGAGTATTAGTCTAGTTGGCAAGTGAAAGTACTTTTATTTCCTATTAATCAGAACTCAGTACTTTAGAGGAGCACGTCGAAAATTTATTATTGAATGCATTAAGAAGATGTGGAAAGTAATCCTTCAATGTATGGTAAGATACCAAATATTTTGAAAAAAGACAATAGAATATAAAACCCTATATACTTTTATCAAAATAATTCAAGAAAAAATAATAAAATGTGAAAAATACTAGATATTTTTATAAAATAATCACTCTTTAATCTCTAATTGGATATTCGCTATATACTTAATCAATTATAAAAAGAGTATTTCCAAGTTCACTCCAAACTTAGTGTTTAAGGCTCACACCAAACCTCTTACAATTATGTTTTATGGCTCACACAATCCTTACAAGAATTTTACCTAAGCTAACTCTCAAACCTAATCCCAAATGTTTAGGCTAACACTCAAACCTCATAAGAGCATTCAAACTCTTACAACATCCAAAGGTTATAGAATTTAATTACAAGAAGAAAGAAAGTTAATGCACAATAATTGTAGCTTTTAGAAGATTAGTGATCAACTATTTAAGACCTTTTTGAGGTTGTTTCTAAAGCTTACAAACCTCAAAGAGTCGTTACAAGTATATTCCCAAAAACACCCAATATTATGCTTTAAGATAATGCATTAAATGCACTATTAGAGTGTAAATTATGGTTGTGCTTTTTGCATCCGCGATTGCGATTCTCGAAATGTCCCTAATGCCTATTTGATGTGGCATAAAAACATTGGACGCTTCAAATGTAACCATTAGCGATTTGTAAGAGTAACAATCCTTCATGAATTTTACCGTCACATTCTTGAGGATAGCGGTCTTGATTTTCAGCATTAGAACGTTTAAGAGATTGAATATTTACTCTTACTTTCCCTTAATCCTTGCACTACCTGTAAATTAAATCTTAAATTTTAATTTTCAATTATTTGGCTCTTTCTCCATTATCTCTCCCCTTTGTCACTATTAAAAAAATAAAGAAAGAATTAAAATAAATTTCAAGCTAGAGAATAAGGCATAAATAAGAGATGATAAATAAAGATTCTATTAATCAGAAAAGTGGAAACATAAAGATTAGAACAAATATCACAAGGACCTAAAAAAAAGAATAAACTTAGAAAAAATAGAAAATAAAGAGGAACATGAAATATGAATGATCTTAAACATCTTAAAAACCATTATACTCTTCCTCTTCATCACTACTCTCATCCTCAAAAAGCCTCCAAGAATTCGGATGAGAATGAGGAATGCTATGATGCCTTTGAATATTAATGAGATCCTCATAGAAATGCTTAAGAAACCTATAGATTATTTCAATCCTCTTAGCTTGCTTGGTCATGAAGATCATCATCTTGTCCACGGTGACTATTCCATGAGGAACACTCATTTGTTGCTTTGCCCTTGCCTTCTCACTAGGAGTTTTCTCTATTTCTTCTTCTTCTATCTCTTGTCCTTCAATATTTAATCTTGCCATTTTCTTTACGCTTGCTTGCTCCATGGTAGAGATAACACTTACACCCAAAATCATTTTATGGGAACCATCCCCCACCTTTTTATAACTTTGATATAAAAAAGTATTGGAGGATGATGTAATTTGTACTCATAGGTAGAGAGTGCTTCATGAAGGCTAGATTGGAGGGGTGAGAAGTTTGAAATAGTTGGCGTCATGGACATATAAGAATATACCAAAATGCATCCACAAGAGGACTTGGCTAGGTGAACAAAATGGTCAATGAGAAAATAGAATAGTTGGATGGGTTTATTATTGATCATGCAATAGAAAATACATAGATCTTTTTGGGTGATTTGCTCATTGCCATCACACCTACCATGAATAGTAAGTGTGATGAGTCTATGAAGCTCCAATGGAGGGGGGATTTAATGTGTTTGGCACCAGAATTCTTGTCTAGTTTAATCTTTATTGAGATGGATTTCCAAAAGTTCACTAGACTTACCTTTAAGTCACCAAGAGTCGTAATGTTGAATTCACTAGACTTACTGTTCGTGCAAAGGCCTAATCTTATATTCCAAGTTTTAGCTTTAAAAGTTAGATGCATCTCATTGAAATGCTTCCAAGCAGGTAAATTAGACAGATGGCACATAAACGCATCTTCAATCTCATGCTTTGTATGTCACCTTGTATCCTTTGCAATAGCATTTGATGCATACATCCTCTGTAATCTAGGAGTCCGAGGAAAATAATACATTTTTTATATGTCACGCTTCTTTTCTGTCTTTTATCTGAGCTCCGATATGGTTTCTTAAACCTCGGATGACCATAAATCTTAAAACTCACTAAATTAATATCTTCATCGCAAAATAAAAATTAATCTTTTCTACCGCATACCCATACCACGAAGTAACTTCTTAATACTGTAAAAGTTATCAATCACCACATTATTTTCAAGCACTATCTCTTTCATCAACTCACATATTTGATCAAAGCATTTTTTTGACATGTAGTTTTCCGACTTCATGGTCATTAGTCTAGCAACAAGCGATAGCTGTGAATGCCTTTTACAATCGGGCCACAAATCTTGATCTGCTACCTTTAACGTATCATAACACTTTTGTGCTTCAGCATTAGAGGATTCCTCCATGTCATCAACATTAAAATCATGACATGTTGCATCCATAACCATCATATGATATGAATCAAATGCTTATACTTTAACAACACCATTTGTACCATAGACTTTAGAAACTTTGTCAACCCTAACTATCCTTTCACCTTGATATGTCCACATATAGTAATTAGGTAAAATCCATACTTCGCTGTATGGTATCTGACTGTATCTAGGTCACGGAAAGTTCTATTCTAACACTTCCAGTAATTACATGGACATCTAATCTTGAGCTTATCCATGTATCTAGGTTGACTAGATGCAAAATGAATAAACTCATTCAGACCACCCAAAAAATCTTGGATCAGAATGCCCCTCGTAAACCTAGAATACATTCGCTGATGACCTGAACTAATTTTTACCTGTTATAATTGGACATAATATTTTTAATATTATTTTTTGTTTGTTTAAATTTTTACTTCCTTTTAAATCATGTGTTCACTTTAAAAGTAGGAATCTATGCCATTAAAAAATGTGTAGTCCATACAACTGTTTCATGTTTATCTACACATTCATAGAAATTTTAGCAATATGTCTCCCAGTTCTCTGAATGCACGAAATGAAGTATGTGTTATCGTATATTCCAATATGTATACGAAGAACAAAAGAGAGTTAATGTCGATTAATCTACATATGCAACGAATTTTTTTTATGAGTAACACATTTTCAAACTATCCACACTAAACAATTCAGTGATCTTTCGCTCTTTAATGAGAAAGACACCGAACAACATTCTATAGGTTACACATGTAGGAATATTCTCGTATCCCCACTGATTTAAATTTAAATCTAATTTTAAAATTTTTTAAATATTTAAATATTCACTTTTTTAGGATATTATTTTATCCCAAAAAATAATTATTAAGCTTTAGATATTAATTATAATTTTATCAAAACTTCTATTTTTATTCTTAGGGATATTCTTTTACCCCTAAGATTCTATTGAAATCTCGATAGAGCCTCTCCTTATAATATAGATATATATCCCCGTAAAACGGGTCCAATTTCTAAATAAAAATAATTTCAAATATAACTACAACACAACACATATCATATACGTCAAACATAATCTTATTTAATATGTACATCATACATATCCAAATTTATTAATCACTAATTTAACATATCAGTCATACTGATATATTTATTAATCAGAAATTAAACATAACCAATAAATTCTAATTACATCCACAAATAGAATTATTAAATTCATATTTTTTATTAATCTATTTATTAACTTATTCAAAAAATAAAAAAAAAACAGAATATCCACACTGCTCACTATTCCAAGTACCCGTCTTGGACCAATTTCTACCAAAAAAATTACCTGAAAAAGTTACATACATTCATATTTTCAATAAAAATAGTTTGTTCTTACATATCCCTACTAGTTTTTCAAATTAATCCTGCGGATATATATAATTCAGAAGAATTCATCCTTTGTTTTTTCCTTTCCATTCACTTGGATCTCTTCCGTTTGGTCAATTTTGTCCCGATTCTCCTTTTCTTCCGAATATGAAAATAAATGTATATAATAAAAAAAATTATATAAAAGAATCAAACTATAAAATTATAATTCAATATTTACACTAATAATTAATAATGAATAAAAATTACAATAAAAATCACACCTTAAACTAATTAATAATAGATTTAACAAATATTTATCATAACATATATTATAAAAATTAAATCTAAAACTTAAAACTTCATTAACAGAAATTAAACTTAATAAATATAAATTAAATTATAAAATGTAAGAATATAAAATTTTTTAACCTAGTTTTTTAAAAATACAACTTAATAAAATATACTAAATTAAATATAACAAGAATTTTATTTAATTAAATTTAACCTAATTTTCTATACTTAATTTTTTAACATAGTTAGATTTATTAAATTTATAACCTAATTTTTTTAAAATATAACCTAGTACACAAAAATAAGTTTTATACACAATTAACCTAAATTTAATGCACAAAATATAAAAATACAAAAACCAAATACAAGGAATTAATACTAAATACTAAATAAAAAAAAATAAATACCTTCACCGGGGAGAGGAGGGATGCTAGAGAGATGGAATGATGATGGAAGAAAGAGAAACAACGATTATATGGGGAAGATAGAGAGACCCAACGATGGCGATGGCGACACTAGAGAAGGGGGAGGGGAAGAGAGGGGGAGTGAGAGGAGAGAGTAGGTAGGAAGGAGGAGGGAGAGGAGAGAAAAAAAGGAAAAGGAAGGGAACTAGCATTTTTAAAAACTTAAAATTCAACGATGGACACTATTTGTCGTTCAATTTTAGGTAAATATAAAAAAACACTATAAAATATCATCGTTTCATTAGACTGCTCTAGCGATAGACGCCATCTGTCGCTAAATTTTAGGATTACATCATTGTAGTCCAGAAATGCCACCGTTTCTATAACCACATTAGCAACATATTCATATATGTTGCTAAATTATAGGGTTACATAGATATATTGTTAGACTCCTTTTAATGACGGTATCATTTGTTGACTCTAGCAACAGCGGTCGAGCTGTCGCTGATTGACCTAGATTAGTGATGGCAACTGTCGTTGCTAAACTAACAAGAAAGGGGGCCAAACTTTTGCTCCTCCTTGGCACTAGATTTTACCGATGGCAAGCACATCGTCGCTAAACACTCGTCGCCAAGTTGTTACTAACTGTGATAGGAAATCATCATCTTAGCAACCACACACCCCAATAACCAATGAGTTATGATACATATAGAATGCAAGAAAACACCCTCCAATCAAGATGGTTCCAAAACCCAAAGATCTCCTCAAGTGAAGTTAGGAAAAACTAGTTCCAACAATGAAACTAGCACTTGAATTCAACTCCAAACGCCACAAACCAAGTATGATTTGATAAGTAAGAATCAAACACAAGATTTTAGTTTTGTAACTCTAAAAGACAACTAATCACACTATAACTTAAGAAAAACCTAATAAAATGAAAATAAAAAAGGCTTCAAATGAATCTTATTGGACCTATGAGTTCAGCCCAAACTTATTGCACTAAATTGATGATTTTGGATCCTTTTTGCAATCCTAAATCTCGGACTGAGCCTTGTTGTGTTTGAACACTCCAAATGTCTTTAATTAAGCTCAACAAAGCTTCTTGCATCCTTTTGGACTTGGATCTTGTCATTGGACCTCCTTGAAAGCTTAAAGGATAATTTGTAATTCTTGTCTTTATTGCATCAAACTGTGGCTAATTTATGCGCCAAATTTGGTGCCCAAATTAGTAAGGGCTTAGTGTCTGTCGCTAAAGCATCGTCACTAAGCCTTCGCTAAGTTGTCGTTACTATCAAAACTAAACTGATAGTCTTTACCCGTCATTATTTTGTCGCTATGTAACAATGAATTGTGTCCGTCTCTAAATATAAGATTTTTAATATTTCTTATAGTTTAAAGAGCCTTGTAAAATGTTTCAAGAGAGAAATATATGTATCTTTGAGTGAGATTATATGTTGACAATGGAAGAAACCAAAGATTATTTAAGAAAAATGTTTAAAGACCAAAACAAAAGTTTATTCATAAGGCTGATCCTGGTAGATGTATTAGAGGCCAAGTAGATCCGCCAGCTTCTAGTAAATTACTTTAAAGTGATCTTGGCAAATGGGATCCATAGGAGGCATAGTGGATCCGCCTAAAACTCCAAATAAGTAAATATTTATTACGTATCTTTATACGATATTTAGATATTTAGAGATGTTCAGAGCTTATTCAAACATATATTTATTTGATGATTTTTTAAAATATTATACGACTTTAAGGAGAATTAAATTAAAAATTAAGTTCATGAGGTTCGAGGAAGGACTGCTTGAATAATTAAACTTAAGTATAGACTAATTTGGATATTTTAAGCTCAAGAGACCTAAAATGGATATATTATCACTAATAAACTTCGTAGGATCTTTCATATATATAAATTGTTTAAAGCTGTTAATTTTGGATAGATTCTTTGTCAGGTCTCTAGTTCATTCCTGATTGAGGGTTTACATGAAGACTTTTATTTTCTTTGGGTGATATTTTGTTATTAAAGATATCTATATTTATAAGAGTATAAAAATAGACTAAACATAATTCATAATAGAATGAAAATTTAGAACAAAATTGATTAATTTGAATTTGCTTTAAAATATCAAGAATGAAGAAGATTTATATTGTGTTTATGAAATTTATTTGTAAATCTACAATTATATGTTTGATTAAAATGAAAATTTATTTAAATTTTATATAATTAAATTTATAAAATTAATTATAATTAAACTAAATCCTAATAAAATAGGTAGAATTTAAAATAAATTTCACATTAGTAAGTCAATATATTCATAAGATCAAAGTACCCCTTTTGATTTCACCATTTCTTCTTTTTATACAAATTTTTTAGCCAAATGCAAATTTAGACATATGAACTTCGACTACTTGGTCATCTTAAAATTTTAATTTTCGATCTGAATTGATAGACGCCTCAACTTATATTATTTGTGATATTTAAATGCATTTTTACATGTGGCATTATTTAACCCTTTCACATGTATTATGAATAGACATTTAATGTTATTATAAAATAAAGTTGAAGTGTCTGTTAGGTTAAATTAAAAATAAAAAGTGTTTAAAATATATTATAAAAATAAAATTTAAATATTTGTTAAATTGAATTAAAAGCTAAGTGTTCAAATGACTATATTATCAAAATTTAAATGTTTAAATATGCGTTGTGCCTAAATTTTTCTTATTCTAATTTTTCTCCGTCACAATTTTATCTCTTTTAAATATTTCATAGTTATTATTTAACATATCAAACATAAAAATTAATTAATGGATTTCAACCTAACACAACCTTAATATTTTAATCCTTTATTACACTTATTTTCTTATATAGACAAATGAATCTTAATTTTTTTCTTAAGCAATTTACTTATTTTAAATAATATTTTAAATAATCACTAATTACTAAAAAAGTAATGAGAATTTGATTATTTACTTAGAAAAAAGATAATTATCAATTTAATCAATCAATCATTTACCATAAAAAGTAAATTCTATAATTAATTAATAATGAGAAATAACTTAATATAATTTTCTATAAATTATTATTTTTATCTTATTTAAGAGTATTTATGAGATTTGGTAAAAATAATTTAAATACAATATAATTAAGTTAAGAAAAAAATGAAAAATATTATAGATTGCCTTATATTTAAAATACATCTTGATTTTAAGTTTAATTATTATATCAGTACATGATGATGCTAATTTCAATAAATCTTATAAATTTTTATAAGTTATTTTAGTTTTTAATTATTATATTGATAACTAAGATAATTATAATTATAATTTATTTATTTATTAATAAAGAATGGATGTGTTATGGAGTATGAAATTTTTTAACTAACTTATATAACATATGAGTTACGTGTAGAATATGTTTATATAAAAGTATTAGTATATATGTCTTTAATTATTAATTATGATAATCTTACTAGGGCTGCAAACGAACCAAGCCTCTCAACTCAGTAAAAGCTTGTTCGAATTCATTAATATAAGGCTCATTAATATTAATAAACCAAGCTCAAGCTTATCAATACTTGACTGTTAGCTCGCAAGTTAGCTCGTTTTATAGATTTATAAATTTGATCGTAAACTAACTCATTAAAAAACTTATGTTTAAACACTTTAAGAATATAAATTTTTTTTATTGTAATTATTTTATTTTTTATATACATACATATTTATTAATTTATATAAACTTAGTCGATTCAATATATTAAAAAAATAAATTATATTAATTAAATAAATTAATAGAATTAAAAAATTTAAATTAAATTTAATAATTAAATTTTAATAAGTTAAACTCAAATTTGACTTGAGTTTTTTATTATTAAAATTAAAATGGATTCAAATTTATACAAATGGTAAAGAACCAAATTTAAATTTATTAAAGCTCTACGTAGCTCGATTAGTTTCCGGTCTCAATTCTTATTTATTGAAAATATAAAAATTAATATTGTCTTTTGAAACCATTTTGACGGTTATAGGGTGTTCATAAATTGTAACATTATTTACAAAATAAAATAGGAATAAAAAGGATTATTTAAATAACTTTTCATTTAATTTTTTATTTTAAAATGGAATAAGGTTTAATTTGGCTCTCAAACTTTACAGTCAGGTTCAATTTGATTCTTTTTTTATAGTCAATATAACTTATAAAATTTCTGAATATATTTAATTTAGCCATTTTCTAAACGAGTTCGTTGCACACACTATAACAATAGCATGAAAAAACAGCCAAATTGAGTCTCATCACAAACTTTTGAAGGTCAAACTAAACTCGAACAACAAGTTGAAGAGTCAAATTGAATTTTATTTTTTTTCTAAGTTAAAAATTTTAAAAAATAAATATAAATATTTTTAAATTAACACAATTTAATAAATACTTATCACCACCGCTATTACTTTTCCACAAATCAATAAAGAATTACCAACATTATCACTAAGAAGTAAAAATATAAACGAAATTTTACAACACCATCATTGTTACTACTTTATCGGTCTCCCTATGACTTCCACTAACTTATTTAAAATCTGAAATATATAAAAAAAAAATTAATATATAAATTAAATTATATAATTAAATCAAGTATAATTTAAATTATTTTAAGGGTCCAATTGAGCCTATATTAGAAATTAAGTGGCTAAATTGAGCCTATATTAGAAGTTGAGTGGCCAAAATGGACACTAAAGCACATGCATTTGAATCTCTTAAAAAATAGCTACATTGAAGGGTTTAATTGAACGTGACTGCAAAGTTCAAGGGCCAAATTGAACCTTATTCCTTTTAAAATCTCGCATCCAAACGGGCCCTAGGGTTCCTCGTCTCTTATATGAGCGCCGCTTCGTATAAACGAGCCGTTCCTCTAGGCTGAGCCTCTACCTGCTCGTCTTCTTGTCTCGGTAAAAGCTTCTTCATTAGAAATGGTTACTTTCAGGGTATGCATTTCGCTCCTTTATTTATTTCTTGCTTTTTGAAATTAAGCTTTCTCAGTACGAACTTTAGCTTTGTCTTGATTTCTGCAAGTTCTTCTAAACTAGAATGCAATCAAAGGCTTTATGAGTATAACAAAGAACTGGCCTCTGATGGGTTTTGCATTATCAGAGGATATGCTTTGTCTTGTGTTGAATTGGTTTATTTTTGTCTGAACAGTTCCACCAGTACCAGGTGGTAGGGAGAGCTCTACCAACAGAGAATGATGACCATCCAAAGATTTACCGTATGAAACTCTGGAGCACCAATGAAGTTCGTGCCAAATCGAAGTTCTGGTTAGGGAATTGAAACTTTCTCATTTTTCAGTTTTTGATGTTCCCTTTTTTTTCTTTTGTTAGCTAATGATCTAATTTGTTTGTTATGCTAATGTTTTAGGTATTTCTTGAGGAAACTGAAGAAGGTTAAAAGGAGCAATGGGCAAGTTTTAGCTATCAATGAGGTATCAGCCTTATGCTTTTTTGGACTTTGTCAGCAATGTCTATTCTTGATTGCCTCATGCATGCGATAGTACAATTACTGGAATCAACAATATTACTTTTCTCTATGGTGCTTTAGTTTTACATCTCTTGATGCAAATGTGCATACATTGGATGATGGAGATGGATCTTGTGGTCATCAAAGATATGGCATGGCTTGAGTTCCTTGAAGATTTCAGCGAGGGGTTGGAGTAGGATCAAGGAGAGAATCATGGTTGAAATTCTCTTTAATGAATGCAGTTGACTATGAAGTCAATAATAGTTAATGACAGTTAAAAATGATGGACTTCTATTAGTCTGTGGGGTTTTGAGATGGATTTAGTTGAAAAAATTCATTAAAAATTTGATCATAAAATAACTTAATTAATTTATCTTGTGAATCTTTCCTAATCTTCTTATGTTTTGTTGCCTTTTCTCTAAAAGTTGTTGCGCATTGCCTGCTATAGTTATTTGAGAGAATGGATTTTGTTTGCACGTTGTAATTTGTTGATACTTTGTGGTCCTATATGAATGTAATGTAATTATTAATACCTAAGCTAAGCAAATTGTTGGGTAGTAGAGGCTTTGGATGAGATATTGAATTCATATCATAAAACCTGAGGGCAAATTCATCACTTGTAGATGAATCTCCTTAAAAGCTCCTCACATTCCCACCAAGTTCTTTCCCTTCCATGTTATGTTTTCCTTGGTGACATGTAAATAGATTCTCAAGGATTATTACTATTGACTATCCTTCATGCATTTGATGCATCATATTAAAGCTTTAGATAATATTTATAAGAATAAATAATTTGCTTACTGTTTAAGACATCTTTAAATTATGCAAATGCACCTCTTATGTCAAAATATATGACAACTACCAACAACAGTAGTTTTTAACCTTTGCTGATGTATTAGTAATGGCTTATGTTACGTGTAGCCAAGTAATAGCTTGCACATTTATTATGGTGTAAAATAATCCACTGGTATGAAGGATAAAGATTTACGAAGCAAAACTATGTTGCAATTAAGGTTTCCAACGAATTGAGTTGGAAAGGTGGTTTATGTAATATAGGAATATTGTAAGGGTAACTTTCCCTAGATCCAAATTTCTGTTATTGTTACTAATTGGCTTAAGCCATTTTAGTAATTTTATAAATGTTATATCCTTGGCCTGGGTCTTGTTTTATTCATATGGGGAAAGCATAGGTGCAGTTTGGATGCTGTGAATATTCTTGTTTATAAGATTGATTTTCTTTTATACATGGAAACCAGCCACTTCTAATCAATGCTCCCATTTTCATTTTTATTAAAAAAAATTATTTGCTTGCAGATTTTTGAGAAGAGTCCTACCAAGATTAAGAACTATGGTATCTGGTTGAGATACCAAAGCAGAACTGGGTATCATAACATGTACAAGGAATACAGAGACACTACTCTTAATGGTGCTGTGGAACAGATGTACACTGAGATGGCTTCTCGTCACCGAGTAAGGTTCTCATGCATTCAGATCATCAAAACAGCCACCATACCAGCTAAGCTTTGCAAGAGGGAGAGCACTAAGCAGTTCCACAACTCTAAAATTAAGTTCCCACTGGTGTTTAAGAAGGTTAGGCCACCCAGTAGGAAACTTAAGACCACATATAAGGCTTCAAGGCCCAACTTGTTTATGTAATTCTCTCATGTTATCTGAGTTTTTCTTTATTGTTTGAGGTTCAGTTTTAGGTGAGATGTAGGTTCTCAGACAATAAAAATCTGAAGTCTGTTTGAGTTTTATGGGTTAATACTTGGAGCAGTTTAGTTAAATTTTCCAGTGAACATTTCTACAGATATTGTTACAGGATCTTCAGTTTTTGGTGATAAATTGTAGTGGTTATGATGGCTTAGGTTACTTGTATGAAGTTTTCTTTAGGGTGGTTTGTTATTTCATCATCTCAGTGAAAACACCTTCATTCTGGTATGCCAGAATAGTGGTTTCCTATTTTTTCAATAGGCAAGCGATTTGCACATTTGCTTAGTTTGTTGCTAGGGTTAACTGCTATTTGCAATATTATCAAATCTAGTGCTAAATTTTTAAATTAATTTCAATTATTTAGTATTGAACTTTAAGAGTGATTATGATTATCGGAAAGAGTTCACATTTTTTAAAATTAATGTTAAAATAATGTGAACTCGGACAATAATAAAAAAATTAAAATTAATATTAAAATATGATGTTAAAATTAAAAATTTAAAAAATTGTGCAAGTCTTTAAATAATAAAGAATTTTTTATCTTTCCATTTATCATTTAAACTTTAAAGGAAAAAATAAAATAAAAAGCTGATTACAGAAAATGAATTTGAATTTTACAACTAGATTTGACATCACAAAAGTCATAAAAGAAATGTTATCTCTCCATTTATCATTTAAACTTTAAAAGGAAAAAAAAATAAAAAGCTAATAACGTTATTTCGTTGCTAAAATCTTAAAAAATTACTACATGCTTGTAACGTTTTAAGTTCGATTAAGATCTATTAAGATTCTCAATGAAAATTTGGTTATAGTTTATTTGGAGATCGTATAAACTTGAATTATTGAGCAAAAATGCTCTGACCATACATGAAAAAGAATGAAACAATTTCAAGTTCTTACTTTTAATATTTTGTTGTTTGTTAAAATAAAGAAGAGAGATACATAAGTAATTGCATCAGGTTTATTGCTTTACTATATCAGTTGAGTTGTATTTATTTAAAACCGAATCTAATATTTGAAATTGAAAAATTAATAAATTTGGATTGATCCATTTTTAGTTGAATTCGATTTCAAAAATATAATCCAAAAATAAATCCTAGTAACAAATATGTAAAGTAATAAGCATAAAATTATAAGTATACAATCACCAATAAAGCTAGCAATTTTGTGTTATATGAAACAATATCAATTGTAAATAGCTAAAAATTAGTATACAATCACCAATAAATAACTAAAGATTAGTACTATACTTATATATTCATTATAATTCAACCATCCAAAATAATGGACAGTTTTGAATAAACAAAATTATACGATAATTTGTAAAAATTGAACCAGCTAACAAATGTCAAACAAAGTGAGTTTTAATGGCACTATAGTAGTAGCCAACACCAAAAATAGTCTTGCAATATAAAATAATGAAACAAATATTCATCAACTAATCCATGATTAGAAAAAATGCAATTAATTTAGTCAATATTTTACTTACATATTTCATACAATAAAATAACGATTTAGAGACCACTAGATGTTGTCTCTAAATGGTCGTTAAACTTATATAGCGACCACTTAGAGACCACATGTGATGGTCTCTAAAGTTCCGGTCGCTAATAATCTATTTATATTTAGATTTAGTAATCCTATTTAAATTTAATTTTTTATTTTAAAAACTAAATATTGATAATTAACTATAATAAATTCAAAATTATTCTATTAAAAAAATATGCAATTACATCTAAACCAAATATGTATAATTGTAATATTAAATAACTTTAATGAAAATATTCAAAATTGTAAGAGTTGATATCCCTCCTATCATCTTGATACTTGTCCAAAAAATAAAATAATTTATAGACCACTATCAAACACAAAGTAAAATATTACATCAAAAATTGGGGAGAAGCAAACACAGACAAAATTGTTGGTTTAAAAATAAAACATGACAATATTTTGAGCACAGCCAAAAGGCAGAGGTGGTAAGCTGATTTCTGTATATATATATAAAGTAAAAAGACATCAGAATCCAATTCTAAAATTTGAGCAATGGCCTTAATCATACTGGACCTATTTAGAAACAAAATTGAATTAAAGGGAGATGAAATCAAAACCTAGATGGGAATGACC
The DNA here is from genome assembly GCF_019578655.1 of Ricinus communis. Classification (NCBI taxonomy): domain Eukaryota; kingdom Viridiplantae; phylum Streptophyta; class Magnoliopsida; order Malpighiales; family Euphorbiaceae; genus Ricinus; species Ricinus communis. The sequence continues at coordinate 25,578,414 of NC_063264.1, forward strand.
CTTCTAGTTTTTGTCTAAGGCAGTTCAATCAGAAATTCCAATGCTAGAGAGAAGTGTGGTGCAGGCCAAAGATAGAACTATGACAAGTGAAATTTAAAAAATGGCTTTGGCACAAAAGAATGCATGTTTCTTTTTTATATATATGTAGACAAGTGAAGAACACCAGTAAGCATCCTCATGCACAATACTACTACTGTAACACCCGGAATTTTTTTTTTATATATTTAATAGTGAGTTTTTATTTAAGTTAATTTTAGCTTTATTTTTATTCAAGTAAACTATTTGATAAATGATTATATTTTGGTTATTCAAATTTTCCCAAATGCATATTTATATAAATAAAATTATATATTAGAAAATTATGATAGAAATTGTAAGGGATGTTTTTATAAAAGAATTTTGAGAAAATTGGTATTATAATTGATTAGTAGTATTAAATTTTGAGTTGGAAATTGATTATTTAATTTAATTGTGTATAGGATTTAATTGGAGGATTATTTTGGAATAAGGATTAAAAGTATAATTTTATTTTTATGAGGGTTTAATGGAAATTTGTGAGTTTGGTATTTTCGTAAATAAATATGTCGGTCAGGGGTATTTTTGTAATTGTATATTTTCAATAATTCGGTTTTGGCCCAAATTAAATAGTTAGGGGCTTAATTGAAAGGCTAAAAAGAAGTTTGGGGTTAAATTGGAATTCTGCGGGATGAAATTGTAAGTAATCAAGAAAGTGGAGGGACCAAATTACAATAAGGAAAAGTTTGGGGGCCTAATGTTGATATTGAAAGGAATGGAAGTCGGAAGATCCGGTGGAGAGAGAAAGTAGGGGGCAGCCGCATTTTTCAGCTTTTCCGGAGGAGGATGGACGATCGGAGGACATATCCCGATTCTCCTCAGCTCAAGCTTCGCGATGGCACTGGTTTTGTGGCGATCGGGCTCCGTTTGCAAATCGACGGTCGAGATCGTCCGCAAATCTCTCCGGATGATCGGGTGTCAGATCGAAAAATCGGAAGCAGGGATCGTCATCAGCGCGTCGTTGTGAGTCCGATGGTGTGTTCGGATCGTCGATCGGACTCCGGCGGCTGGAGGCGAGTCGACCGAGCGATCGAGCGTCTCGGTAATTTTCTCTGGCCGTTGATCTTAGAAATCCTTTGATTTTAAATTTGTGTTTATTGGATTATATTGAGTATTTGATGATATTTGTGAGTCATAAATAATTGTCTGTCAGTTTGCTTGCCTCGTATTTTGTGCTGTGTGGCGGAGTCGGGAAATAGTGAAGTTTGGGGACCCGACTCCCGTTGTTTAAATTGTTGGATATTTGGAGTGTTCTTCTGGCAGGTCCTGGACCCGTTTTTACGGGGGGTAATGTTCGTGTTGTAGAGGAGGTTCTGCCGGATTTTCGATAGAATTCTCCTGAGTCGAGATTCTTAGACAGTCAGTCCTAGGAGTCTAGACCTAGGATTAATGATCGATTGTTTCATCGTTTTGATAAATTGTTTTCCGTGACTAGATTGTCAGTTCGTTCGGCTCGCTCCTACCGAGGCACCGGAGCAGAGCTAGGAGGTCGCCCAATTCTGTGAGTTAAAGTCATATATCGCTTATGCACGTGTCATGCATAAAATTTGATTTGCTACTGTGATTATTCATTTGCAATTTTAATTTTTCATTTAATTATTATCATTATTTTCATGATGCTTTTAATTATTATTTAAATATGTTTTTCCTTTATCACCAATTTTAATATTGCATGATGACTCGGGATGGGACGAGGTAGAACATAGGAGTTGGATGAGTGTTCCAGTATAATATGAGAGAGATAGGAAAGGGTAAAGAGGTAAAAATTTTGAGAAAGAAAGATTAGGACTACCTTACGGTCGAGCATCGCTCTCTGGGCTTAGTAGAGTGTGGTTGCCGGAGTAAAGGTCCCCGGTCGAGCATTGCTCTCTGGTAGCCGGCTTATTTGGAAATTTAAGTGACCGGAAGTAAGGTCCCTGGTCGAGCTATGCTCTCTGGGCATGATCTTATTGGATAAGAGAGCCGAAAGGCTAAGGCTGAGAGTTAAGTGACCGGACTGGAGGTAAGGTCCCTGGTCGAGCTTTGCTCTCTGGGCGCCAGTCCTGTTGGAATGAGAGGTTTGAGATGTTAGAGTTGAGGTTAGTTGAGATATAAGTGTTGAAATAAATCGAGATGTTAGAGTTGGGATTAGGGTTATACTGAAGTACTCCGTCCCGTTGCATGTGGAATAAATTTTGTTTAAGCATGGCATGACACGTATGGTTCGCGTGATTTATTAATTATTTTAAAATTAAATAAGGTGACATTGAGATATTTGAAACTGTTATAGATATATGATTTTAACTCACTCTCGAGACTGACAGTCTCATTTTTACTGTTTTTCAGATTCGTGACTGTTGGTTCTCCTGCGACTCTTATTCAGTAACCCGACTCCTTCATCATCGGGTGATGTATTTGATTTGGTATGTAAATTGGTAAATCTTAGATTCTCCGCAGTAGTAGTAATTAGTAGATGTATCAGTTGTAAATTTTCTGAGCTTCGGGTATCGCCTAGTTTTTCTGGTAGACCGAAGTAATTTTGTAAAGTGTAACTATTAAGATAATTTGTGGTTTTAATAATATTAATTTGAGATGAGATTTGTTTAAATCAGTGAGTGTCAGGCTTACTACGGGTTTCGGTGGCCTTAAGCCTACCCATTCCCTAGTGCCGGTCACGGGCCCACGGGTGGGGTCGTGACAACTACTCTCCTTTCAAGCTATAAACATAGGTCAAAACAAATAACAAAAATCTCATGCAATTTTTAACTCTTTTGTTTATACCCAAATGAACAAATTGGCATCACATGCACACACAAGTGAAGAACCATTAAGCATCCTCATTTGGTTATACTATTTTTTAACTTTACATTGGATTACGTCAAGTTATAGTATTTTCTAAGTTCAAAACTGAATCCAACCCATTTTTATTTGATTTTGATCATTTTCAAACCATCTTCTAACAAGACAGTTTAAACCCAATATATTTTTTTCAGTTTTTATCGGATCTTTCAAGTTGGTCGAGTTACCAGTTCGATTTTAAACATTCCTACAAGAAAATAATGTAATTCACAGCGAAAGGATAGAGCACTATAAAAGAAGTAGATATACTGTGAACTTAGTGATTATCGCTTAATCCATATTCTTAGCATAATCTTTTTAACCCAATGAATAAAATTTATATAATTTTTTTTATCTAGTATCAAGAGTTAGTCTAACTAATTTAGAGCATGTTGGGTAGGATCCTTGCGGATAGTAAAACACTACTTCAAGAGTCTTATTCTAAATTACTCTAACTAGTCTAAAGCGTGCCTAGTAGGACTTCTGTAGATTGAAAATTACTACCTCAAGAGTTTTAGCACAACTGCATACCGAAATCTCGAACTTGAGATTTTTGTTAAGCTAGAAAAGACCTTTATCATATCATCTACATGCTCATAGGTTATATAATGGCATAAAAAATAATTGGGCCCCTGAATTTCAACTTTTTGTAATTAAGCCCTGTTAACATTGAATTTCAACTTTTTTTGTAATTAAGTCCTGTTAACACTGAATTTTCGAACCAAAATTTTTATAAGCTCGATGATAAAATATTTTAGTTGGTGAATGTTTTTAAAAAAGGAATTTATGTGAAAGTTTGAGAAAATACCCTGAGGATTGACCTTGATGACCCTCGAACGTGAAAACCGCATTTTACCTAAGCTGACAGGTTGAGCTTGCCCAAGCTCAGTCTAAGCTCACATGAGCTCAGGCTAAGCAAGCACAAGCTCAGGTCGGGTTCAAGGCCTCTCTTGCCTAGTACCATGTCCTTTTTAGACAGAAAACTCATTAAATGACGTGGCACAACTCCGGCAGTCCGTTTCCAACCCTACAACCTATCATAACCCTTAATTTCCATAAACCTAACCAACCTACATATAAAATCATTTTTCCTCCTTTCAAAACCTTACAGGCACACTCATACACACTTTTAAACCTTAGCCACCTTCTCCTTTCTTTTCTCCTACCTTTCTATATTATTACAAAAATTTATATTATTAATAAAGTTTCATAAATATATAAAATTTAATTTTATATTTTCATTAATATATGAGAAGTTGAAGACTTTTTTTAGTCTATTTGAATCTCTTGGCTTGAGTAGCTACTTTTAATTGTAAATATTTTTATTAATTTATAAAAATCTCTTTATCAAAATGAGAAAGAAGTTGAATTTAATTATAATAAAGAAATAATTTTGATATTTTATTTATTAGGATAATTGAAATAACTATTAAAACTTATTAGTACTGAGATTTGAATTTATTAACTAAATAATTGCATGCATATTTATAACTACATGAGAAATTTGAAATAAATCACCAACTTGCAAATTAACATCCTTTATGAAAAATCAAAATTTCAATAAATATTTAATGAAGTATAAAATATAAAATATAAAAAATATAAAATAACTTAGAATAAAATTTAAAAAATCTAAAATATATTAATACTTATGTAATATCATGCTCTAAAATTAATATTATTGATAATTAATATATTTTATTGTAATTTTATATTATGGTGGACAATATATGAGTTATAATTAATATTATTGATAATTGATATATTTTATTATAACTTTATGTTATGGTGGATAATATACAAATTTTATAACGATAATGATAACTAATTTTATAAGAACATATATCAAATAGAAAATATGACAAAAATAGAAAAAAAAAAGATTGAAAGAAAAAATGATAAGTCAAGGTTTAACATCCATTAGTGCTATATTAGATTTTTAATGAAAAAAATGTTTGATGAAAGAAAAATTCAAATAGAGTTAGTCCTGTTATATTATCCTTATTAGGATTATTAATTTCAATATTATTATACTATTTTATTGAATTAATATACTTTTATAATATATGTGAATCTTCAGTTTTCTTTAATAATATAATAAATTTATTTTTTACTAGCTATAAAAATAATTAATATAAGTTATGAGCTATAAAATGGTTTATTTGTAGATGAATTTACTATATAAAAGAATTTTATAGTTATTTTAACACTAGAAATGTTTATAATGCTAAATTTAAAAAAATATATTATTTTATTTTCTGAGTGATCACGAGACAAATAGTTAATGTTCACGTGCAATACATGTGACCACCATGCATTAATCATTTATTTCACACTTTGATTTATTTCTGTATGCAACGGTCATGATAATGAAATTATGCATTTTGATTATCTGTTTTCTTGATGTTTTGGAATATTTAAATTTGCATCATTTAAATGAAGTATTTCCATGTCTGTTACCTATAAATAGAATGTTCTCAATTTCATTTTCCATTTTCATCAGTAATGTAATATCCTAATCTCTTAAAAGATCTATACTTTCATATTTACCAAATGTGATCTTTGAGATTGGAGATGACTTCTTGTATTTTAGTATCTTGTTTGAACTTCATTCAGACAAGGGAATAAAATGAGGCTCAAAATGTATGTGGATTAGCCATGAGAATACAACAGACAAGTGCTGTTTGATTTTATTTGAGCTAAATGATGTACGTTGCAGGTGCAAGTCCCAGAATCACTAACAAAATTCAAATTAAAGAAGAGTTCCTCTGCCAAAAAGGCATGGCAGAAGAATAATTCCAGGTTGCAGCAAAAGCAGGATGTGATCTCAGATTGAAATGGTTACAAGGAATTGAGGAGGAAGAGACACAGGCTTCTTAACGAGCAGCTTTAGAGATCTCTCATGAAGCTTAGACTGGTAAGCCATCAAACAATATGTCTAAGCTTAAGTCTACTAAGTTAAAAGGTAACTGCAGCAGTTCAGTAATCTTATTGATGCATTAACAGTGTAGGGATGGCAATTAGTTCATTGGTCTTAGGTTCTAAAAGGGATCAAATCTTCGGGTTTTAGGTTCAAAAATAATCAAAATACAGATTTTCGATTATTGAGTTGCATAAACTTGGTGGCAGCTCTGATGTAAGAAAGTTAATGTATTTGTTTTCTGCCTTTTCCTTTGGCTAAAAGGGCTACATTGTTGTAAATGACAAATTGTTATAAACTGGAGAAATCTTGTCCATCTTATACATTTCATTTATAAATGAGATTGTTTTATTTTCATAAGCTTTATCATAACATATTAAAAAACATAAAAGGAAGCAAGTACCATATTTCTCTCTGGCATCTATTCATAATCTTTTACATGTTAATAATTTTCTATTCTGTAAGTTACAATAATCCAAGATCTCAGAATTGCTACCAAGATCTCTGGCATCTACAAGTTCTGAAATTCCTTTTAATTTCCCAGGTTGTACTTTTCTTACATTACAGTTTTGACAGAGTCTTGATCTCCTCCACATCCTTATCCAACTTAGATTCCTCCAAAACTTCACTCAGGAGCACCATCCTATTCTTCCCATATACATCACCATTCCACTTTCTCTTCAGCAGCTCTTCTCCCAGCCTAACTGCTGCATCAACAGTCGCCTCAGCGCTATCGTGCGCAGAGTGCACAATCCCTCTCGCCGTCGCCATCTCTGCTGTTAGTTTCGCAGCCTTCAGGATAACCTCCTGCCTGACAATAGCATCCCCGATTTTGCACTTGAATAACACCATGAACTGGTGAGGAATGACAAGCTCAATGTCCATCTCACTCATGTAGAGAAACCCTCTGTCTTTCCTCATGAGTATAAAGTCATGGCTCAAAGCTAAGATCATTCCCCCTGCCGAAGCATGACCTGTGACTGCAGCTATTGTTGGCATGGGAAGGGAGATTAGTTCTGATACAAGCAACTGAAGTGCTGAACACATTAGTTTGAAACGTTGCTGACAGGATTGTGCCCATGCCAGATCAAGACCATTGGAAAAGAACTTTCCCTGGGCTGTGGTGATAAGAACTGAGGAAGGGGAGGTTGACTTAGCACACACTGTGCGCAGGGCTGATCGGATGGAGTCGATAAGATCCGGGTTCAGCCGGTGTTCGCCTGAGCCGGTAAGGGTGAGGATGAAGATGTTGCCTTTCTTCTCTAAGGTGCATATTTCTTTTTTCTCCCCAATCAGGTCCATAAGAAAGCAACAAACACAAGAAAGAAAGAGATGTCCACCGTCCAACATTACAAGGCATAGTGATAGAATAACCTAGAAACGCTAAAGTGTCAATTTACCCCCTGAAACTTAAAGTCGATACGCAATTCAGTGAGATTTTACCTTTTTGACCAATTTGACTAGCTACTTGATAAAAGCAGCCAATTCAGTCCAATTAAAGTATTTAATTCATAAAATAAATTCAATTTAGTCCTTAAACTTTACACTAAATGTCAAACTATATAAAAATGAATTTGTATTGAGTTAGAGTGAAACTATTTAATTTTAACATAATTTAACCCTAATATCCAACAAAAATAATTAAATAATATTTTTCATTAAAATTTTTTAACTAAAGAATCATATAAGATTATGCATTTTATATAATTAGATTATTAGTAATATTAAATCTTATTTTCTAATTAATATAATAACTTAGTAAATTTCTTAGTCTCAGACTCTATGCAAATCATGATTCGGTGAGTACACTGTAAAGTGAGTCATTGGACCGATGGTGATTAGTTGTACGACCATTGGATCTTATAAATAAGAATTAATATTTTAAAATTTGTATAATTTAATAATACCAAAAATTATTCTAAATATTTTCATTATAACTTTTAAAGCTATTATATAATAATTTTCATAATGCTAATTAATTTTGATAAATATAATAATGTGTCACAATTTTAATTATTAAATATTAATTACCATAAATGATAATCATTTTTATTAGACATTAAAATTAAATAATTTTATCTAAATCAATAAAATACATTTTTATAAAATCTGATTTAAATAAAATTATTTAATTAACCACTTTTGATAAGTTGGTGAAAAGATTTGCAGGACAGCTAAAATGTGAGTGAATTACTTATTGACTTCAAACTTAAGGAGGCAAACTCACCTAGAAAAAAGAAACTCAATTGGAGCAGCCTATTTCACCAGCCTCATTACTCCAAAAAGAATTTAGAAAGCATTTTCTCCACAATATTATACGGAACTTATATATTATCAACTTAATTAAAAATAGAGAAAATTATACCAGATATGGTTTTTTTTTAATTATTTATATGGTAATTCAATTTTTTTTAAGAATTATAAATTGTTATTTCCATTTTTACGGTTTATTATATTTCTTCTTTCTTCTTTTATTCTTTTTGTACTCCATCCTACATAACGATCATCATCATCATTGAAACTCCGATTGAGACGAGTCGATTGAGATTAAAATGAGTCTTTATTGTTTTTGAAAAAGAGATAATAGATCTTCAAAAATTTCGACAACTAAAATTTCTCTCTTTATTTTCTCTCTCTTTTGTCATATTTTACTTCTCCAAACCATTGGTAAGAGAGATGGTCTTCTCCTTCTCTTTCTATAGACACCAACCATGTCTTCTAACTCCATTTAAAATATCATTTATCATTTTTATAAAATAATGAATATAGTAGAAAATAATAAAGCCCTTTCTATTTTTGTCTTTCAACCAACAGATAACCACTTTGTCCTTTTAATTCTTCATTCCCCTTTCTAGAATCTTTTGTACTTATCTTATTTATAACTCTTTCCTCACAATACTTCTAGGTCATTCCTTTTAATCCCCACTTAACTTATTAATTTATCATTTTAATCTCACTCATCTTAAATATTAGATTAATCAATTACTTATTTAATTTAATCATCTTGATCCACTAAAAATTTAAATTATTCTATTATTATTATTATTATTATTCACTATAAAAAAACTATATTTTACTACGGAAAATGTCGTCGTGAATTAGGACTAGCGTCAATAATTGAAGATAGCGATAACTATTCGTCGTTGCTAAAAAAGATGTTACAAAAATAGTGATGATATATGCATTTGTCGATAAATATTGCTATAGTAAAGTCGTTGTAATTCCATCGCTAATAGCATAGCCAAAGTGGTTGCGTACGTCGTGCAGGCATTGTTGAGAAACCGTCAATAAATATATTCGTCTCTATGTTGTCGATAAAACTATTCTATTTTTTCAAGATTATTATGTCATTACTAACTTGTCGCTATAAGTCTGTAGCTATACCATTGATAATTATTTAAAAATAATCTTTTAATTAAATAATTATCCATTGCTAATCCCTTGCTATTTTGATTTTATATTTTTTCGTCGCTAAATACATAATTTTATATTTTTTTATAATTCTTGATAATTAATTAGAATATAATATTAATTATAATTTACTAATTAATATATGAAAATTAGAATTAAAATTAATAAAAATATAAAATAAAATTAATTATATATAACAATATTTAATAAAACTAATTAATTATAAATAAAAATATTATAATATACAATATATATAAAATAAACTGCTAAGTGTCTAATGAGAGACAATGAAGGAGGAGGAGTCTTCCTGATCGCATCGTTAGCTGGAGGATCGGGTGCACCAGTGCTAAAAGCACTAGTTGGTGTAGCAAGCGCAAGTGGTGGAACAATGCTAGGACAAAACATGGGTACCATGTGATGCATCATTTGCTCAAGCTTTGCTATTCAAGCGTCGTACTCTTAGTCCACTCCGCTTGGAGCTTGCACTTGAGTGCCTCCCACGATTAATAAGAAGAAGTGCCACTGGAATTACCAGAGCCATGGGGCTGGATGAAGGTGTGCTCCTCTCGCCTTAGGCTGTAAATAAGATGCTTCTTCTCACCACCGATGACGTCGATGAACAACTGTGACATATCAATTGGTGGAGGTCCGGAAGAATCCTCATCGGGCTGAGATGCAACAACTGCCTATGTCTCCACAAGAACCTATAAGTTGCAAATAAAATTAATTATATACAAAATTAAATCTAGATATTGTGAATAATTATGTAACACTTGGAATTTTTATATATTTAATAATGAGTTTTTATTTAAGTTAATTTTAGCTTCATTATTATTGGGTTTAATTTGAAATGATTTAATGAAAAATTTAATATTAATCAAATAAATGAGTTATTTTCTATACCCAATTAGTTTGAAATTTTAAGAAATTATTCAAGTAAAATATTTGAGAAATGATTATATTTTGGTTATTCAAAATTTTCCCAAATGCATATTTATATAAGTAAAATTATATATTGAAAAATTTTGGAAGAAATTATAAAGGATGTTTTTATAAAAGAATTTTGAGAAAATTGATATTATAATTGATTAGTAGTATTAAATTTTAAGTTGGAAATTGATTATTTAATTTAATTGTGTGTTAGGACTAAATTGGAAATTTATTTTGGAATAAGGATTGAAAGTATAATGTTATTTTTATGGGGTTTTAATGGAAATTTGTGAGCTTGGTATTTTTGTAAATAAATATGTCGGTCAGGGGTATTTTTGTAATTGTGTATTTTCAATAATTCAGATTTGGCCCAAATTAATTAGTTAAGGGCTTAATTGAAAGGCTAAAGGAAAATTTAGGGGTTAAATTGGAATTTTGCTGGATGGAACTGTAAGTAATTAAGAAAGTTGAGGGACCAATTGTAATAAGGAAAAGTTCGGGGGCCTAATGTCTATATTGAAAGGAAAGAAAATCGGGGAAGAAGAAAGGAAGAGAGAGAGAGAGAGAGAGAGAGAGAGAGAGAGAGAGTCGGTGGCGAGCTCGGGCGGAAGGCAATGGCCCCGTGGAGGCGGAATCGCGACGTGTGGCGGCCGTTCGGCGGTCTTTCCGGCCGATCTCGGTGGCGATCAGCTTCCCTTGGAGAGAGCTTCCTTTTGGCGGCAGCGGCGTCAGTTTTGGTGGCCGCAGGAGAGAGTTCTGGCGAAGTGGTGGCAGCCGTGTTTTCTGGTTTTTCCGGCGAGCTCCGGCGGAGGATGGACGATCGGAGGACGTATCCCGACTCTCCTCAGCTCAAGCTTCGCGATGGCACTGGTTTCGTGGCAATCGGGCTCCGTTTGCAAATCGACGGCCGTGATCGTCCGTAAATTTCTCCGGATGATCGGGTGTCAGATCGAAAAATCGGAAGCGGGGATCGTCATCAGCGCGTCGTTGTGAGTCCGATGGTGTGTCCAGATCGTCGATCGGACTCCGGCGGCCGGAGGCGAGTCGACCGAGCGTCTCGGTAATTTTCTCTGGCCGTTGATCTTGGAAATCCTTTGATTTTAAATTTGTGTTTATTGGGTTATATTGAGTATTTGATGATATTTGTGAGTCATAAATAATTGTCTGTCAGTTTGCTTGCCTCGTATTTTGTGCTGTGTGGCGGAGTCGGGAAATAGTGAAGTTTGGGGACTCGACTCCCGTTGTTTAAATTGTTGGATATTTGAAGTGTTCTTCTGGCAGTTCCTGGATCCGTTTTTACTGGGGGTAATGTTCGTGTTGTAGGGGAGGTTCTGCCGGATTTTCGGTAGAATTCTCCCGAGTCGAGATTCTTAAACAGTCAGTCCTAGGAGTCTAGACCCAGGATTAATGATCGATTGTCTCAGCGTTTTGATAAATTGTTTTCCGTGATTAGATGATCTGTCTGTTCGGCTCGCTCCAACTGAGGCACCGGAGCAGAGCTAGGAGGTCGCCCAATTCTGTGAGTTAAAGTCATTTAATCATTGCACTATTGCTAAGTTTAATTTTAATATGCTATTTTGGAAGTTTATTAGTATCGCAATGTTAATAATTTTACTGGATTATTAATTAATGAAGATAATATAAGTATTATTATAGTAATGTTATAATAATACCAAATATAGTCAGTTTTCCACATGAGTTGCCTGATGTCTTACTCTTAATTGTTAATTATTATTTTGATATAGTTGAATGATTTCATTATACAATGATATTTATTATATGTGATGATTTCGATTTGGGGATGTGGCTTTCGTAGAACATGCCGCCTGATGGGTTACATCAGGACCGCGTGTGCACCGGTAATGATCATGGACATGTAATCAGATTTTTTATGGGTTTGCCCTGGTCGAGCATGGCTCTCTGGGCTGATTTGTGTAAATTGTCGGAGGTAAGGTCCTTGGTCGAGCATTGCTCTCGGGGCGTCGGCTTATTTGGATACTTAAGTGACCAGACTGGAAGTAAGGTCCCTGGTTGAGCATTGCTCTCGGGGCGCCAGTCTTATTGGATTAAGAGAGCCAAAATGGCTGTTAGAATTTGGGGTTAGGGTTCTACTGAGCCACTCGTCCCGTAAAAGTAAAAATATATTTTTATTTATTCATTTATTTATTTATTATGGTATGATTATAATATGGATTGTATTTACGTGCATGGTTGATGTATTGATTTGAATAATCTATGTTTTCTGAGAAGAATGCAATAGTTCCCAGATTATTTGATTTTAACTCACTCTCGAGACTGACAGTCTCATTTGTACTGTTTTTCATATTCGTGACTGTTAGTCCTCTCGCGACTCTTATTCAGTAATCCGACTCCTTCATCATCGGGTGATGTATTTGATTTGGTATGTAAATTGGTAAATCTTAGATTCTCCGCAGTAGTAATAGTAGATGTATCAGTTGTAAATTTTCGAGTTTCGAGGTCTCGCCTAGTTTTTCCGGCAATCAAGTATTTATGTAGAATGTAGCTGTTAAGATAAATTGTGGCTTTAATAATATTAATTTGAGATGAGATTTGTTTAAATCAGTGAGTGTCAGGCTTACTACGGGTTTCGGTGGCCTTAAGCCTACCCATTCCCTAGTGCCGGTCACGGCCCCACGGGTGGGGTCGTGACAAATTATAATTTATTTATAAGTCTAGAAGTAACTTAAAATGATCTGCTAGGACTTGCATTTGACAAATTGCCCGTCAAACTTGTTGTACAACTGTTGGAACAACTTATAAGTGGTAGGCTCACGACCCAACTTAATGGCCTAAATAAAAGAAAAAGAACATATTAAATTTATTATAGGTAATAAATGGAATTAATACTTGTAACTAAATAATTGAAATTTTTCAATTTTTTATCAGCATCCATCTGTAGTCGATGGACGATCTCGACCCACCAGTGTGACGAGCAGGGCTGTACTAGGCTGGCAACTTAGCTAAGACAATTTTTATTTTATATTAATCTTTTTTAATATTAATAGAATGGGCATGCTATTTGCAATTGAATAAAAATGATTTTTTAATTTCTTTAATTTCTCTAATTAAAAGAATTTAAAATATATTAGTGATTGAAACTTTATATGTGTTTAATTCTTCTAATATAATCTTAGTATCACAAAAAATAATAGAAAAATAAAGAATTAATTTTTATTGCACAAATTTTTTTAGTATAATATTTATTTATAAATTATTATATATTAAATTCATCAATTAACATATAAATTATTTTTAAATTTATAAATTCATGAAATATAATTTATGAGTTTTAAGTATATGTACGATGAATTTATAGTTTATAATTGATTAATACTTTATCATTAACCTATGAATTTATAGGTTTTCTTTTAGTAAATTTTTAAACTATAATATATAAATCTCAGATATACGTGTAATGAACCTATAGTTTATAATTTATGAACTTTTTATTTTTAATCTACCAACCTATATTTTTATTTTTAATTTATGATTTTTATTAATAAATTTGTGTTCATAATCTCTGATTGTATTTTATATTTTATAATGATGTATATAAAATTATTATTATTATTATTAAATTTTAAAAAATTAAAGTATTATTATATAATTATAGAAAATGTTTACATTTAAAATTTATGAAATGAGATGTAATATAATTTAAATATGAATATATAGTAAAATGGAATCTAATTTTATATTTCATGAAAATCAAAATCGTTAATAAAGCTTCATGTATTTATAATATTTAATTTTAATATAAAGTGTTCTCTTATAAAAATACTAATATATTACTAAAAATAAATTTGATAATAATAAAAAGAATTATAAACATATTGAAAATATAAGATTAAAATAAAAAGTATAACAATAATTTATTAATAACAATTTATTATGATGGAAAATGAAGAAATGAATGTGGTAAAAAAATGCTATTTATAAAAAGTTAACAAAAAGAAATTTATCTCGCACGTGTATCTTACGCTCAGTGTGACAAACACCCATCATCAAAACTATGGCATACTGAGAAAAAAGAACAATAATATATAACAAGCCTATGGACAAAAAGAAATTAAATTAAATTAAATTAAATAAAAAATTATCACCTAAATAAAACATGTTCATCATGTTCCTAAGAAAAAGTGTTCAAATTTTCAACGGATTTTGAATAAATTGCACAAACAGTCTTTCAGATTTGGATATAATAGCACGATCGTTTTTGATTTTTAATTTATATAAATAATTTTTTTTATTTTGATTTAAAAATAAAAAAAACTCTTTACTGCCTAATTTCATCTAAAATATAAATAAAAAATAAAATAAAATACCACGTGATTACGCGCACAAATAAGTCATTTATTTACAATATGTATAAGAGTTATTTATCGTACAAACCAATAATATTAAAAAACATAGCAATTATTTAAAAAAAAAATTCTTTTCTTTTTATAGTGGAGATAGTCGCACGTAATGACAGATCACGGCCATATTATTTAAAGCTTGTGGTAAGAAGGGGTTTCGTTCTAGTGCCCCCGACTGATTCTAACGGGGTAGATTTCATTTCTTTTTTTTTTTTTCAAGACTTAGACACAGCAAAAGCAATAAGAAATCCAATATAAAAAAATATTTTTAGCCGCTGCCAAACTTATTCCAATTCCAAGTTCTCGGATCGAATTGATATTGATATACCGATTTGATCCGAGATCTCTTATTGAATTGATCATTGAATGAGCATTCTCAATATTATGCCTTGAAGAGGACTCGAACCTCCACGCTCTTTAACACGAGATTTTGAGTTTCGCGTGTCTACCATTTCACGACCAAGGTATCTTGAAAGTGAATCGTAATTAAATTAGTTAAATGAAATAATATATTTATTTATTTTAATCAAATCGATTCAATTTTTTAATAAAAAACAACGACAACGAGGCTGGAAAAGAAAAGTAAAATAAAAATTCTCACCTAAATAATAATTCCACTGCTTCATGGAAAATTGATAGACAAAATTAATGTGGTGATTAGATTTCAAGGATACTTTTGGAAGCATATAAATAAAAGTATTCAATCAATCTGGTCCTTGATTTGGTGCATGAGGACAATAGAATGAATGGGGTAGTTGTATGTTCATGTACATTTCGCAAGATTAAAATTTTATTTTGTATTAGTCCTTCTTTAACATATCTAGTTAAAGAGGGGCCTAGGCTACAAATTGTACCACCCACTATGGTGTCATAATTTACACTTAAAGGAAATATGTAAAATCATGAATGGATGGTTCTTCCACTATCAATTATTTATATCAACCTACAATTGAGTTATACGGCTCAAGGCTAGAAAAATCCATTAGTGTAGTTAGAATTTTCTTTTATATATATATATAGTTCTAAACCGTGATTACTTCTTTTTAATTTAGTATTTTAGAATAACATATAAGATGTGTGTCGAATCGGACTCTTATGGATAGTAAAGCGCTATTTTTAAGAATTTTAATATAGCCGCATAGCTAAAATCAAACTTAAAATCTTAATTAAGTTATAAAAGATTCTTACCATTTTATTTAGGATAAATGCATTTTTGGCATTTTGCATTTTTATTATTTTTGACAATTTTTCCTTGCATTTTTATTTGTTTATATTGAGTCTTTGCACTTTTCTTTTATTGACATTTGGTTATTTTTTAACAACGAATTAGTACGTGTATTCCACACTCTGTTAATGAGAGTGTAAATGATTTTTTAAATTTTCTTTATTATATTTTTTAAAAACATTTTCCCTTTATATTTTCTTTAAACAAGTTCTTATATATTTTTTTAAAAAAACAATAACCCTTTAAAATTTATTATGTAAAATTTGATTAACAATAAATAGTAAAATATTATAATCTAATTTAACTTATTATTTCAATTAATAATATTTATAGAACTATTCATATACCACAAATCTATTAATAAAATACGCAAATAGTAATAACCAACTAAATGCATTCTTTATATTATCATGGCTGCTAGCACAGAGTTAGCCAATGTTGATTCCTCTGATACTGTCATTGCTTCTTATTCGAGAAAAAAAGTTCACAATCCGTAGGCCTTATATCTCCATGTGCATTGCTCCGCTAGGCTTTCGCCTCCACTAACTAGCTAATCAAACATGACCCTTTTCTTGGGCGGATTCCTCATTTTCCTTCTCAACCTACGAAGTACTAGCAATTGTTTTCAGCTGTGGTTCCCTCCTTCCTGCATATTAGTTGGTTTTTAGCATTTATATATTTTATTAATAGATATATGGTTTGACTAATTTCTTAAATATTATTAACTAAAATAATAAGTTAAATTTATTTATAATATTTATTATTAATCAAACTTTAAATAATAAATTTCAAAAGATTATTATTGCTAAAAATAAAAAGTATAAGGACTTATTGTCAAAAGAAAGTCGAGGAGGCAAACATTTATAAAAAGTTTAATAAAAAAACTCAATAAGTCATTTACACTCTCATTAACAGATGTGAAATACAAGAACTAACTTATCGTTAAAAAATGACCTAATATCAATAAAAATAAAAATGCAAGGATTCAACATAGACAAAATAAAAATGGAAGTGAAATTATCAAAAATAATAAAAGTGTAGGGGCCAAATATGCATTTATCTATTCATAAATCGGTGTAAATTAGTATCATAATGAGAAAGTTGGAAACTTCAATTTGAATTCTTTTAGAGTAATATATATCAGAATGAATCCATCATTGATTTCTTCTAATTTTACTTTACATAACCAAAATGCATTTATTGAATAATAATAATAATAATAATAACAATAATAAATGTTAAAGTTTTAAATTTTTTGATTGCTTAGTCAACTTACAAATCCAATTCATGAAGTAAAAAGAAACATAAAGTTCATATTTGAAAATAGAAAAAAAAAAATAAAATAAACAACATGATGCATAAAGAATATTATATGTTATCCAAACGTTGCCTTGTCAACATTAGCAGAAAATCAAAAAAAAAAAAAAAAAAATCTCCTCTAGGAGAAACCGGTGACGCCACTGTCTACTGGGAAAAGTCTAAAATATAACACCTCATTTGGTCAAATCAATTTTTGCCTAATTTTGGGATGAACTCGGAAGTCTAGGCTTTGATTAACTCATTCTGTAGGATTCTTTTAGGTATATTAGTAATTATAATTTGTACTTTTGATTTATTATACGAAAATCACCTTATGTATTTATTAAATCAATTACTATTCTTTTTTCCAAAGTTAATTCAGTCAGAACATTTTAATTAGTAAATAAAATTGATTTTTTTATTAATTGTCAAAATTAATTGTTAAACCCGTTTGAAGTTAATTATTTTTAACTAGAGTAAAATAATTAATTTTAATAAGGGTAGTAGTTAGCTTTTTAATAAGTTAATTTTAGTTTTTTAACAAAAATGAGTCATCCGTTGTTTTGTTTGCTACAATTTAATTCTTAAAGATTCAAACATTTAGAAACACTTGTATTTAGAGTAACAATATTAAATCACTATAAAATTTGATTTTATGTTATTAAAATAAAATAAAATCTAATAGTTAAAATATTATTTCTATTATTACTTTATTAGACACCAAAATCAAGCTGTTCTGAAAATGAAAATTTGATTCTAATTTAAAAAAATAATTTTAAACAAATTTAATACTTGATAAAAAATTTAAATATCAAACTATAATTTTTCTATCAATTTAGTTCTTTGTCTACATTTACTTTGAAGACACAAAGTAATAATAAGTTTTACAATAATATAAAGAGATTTTAATATACTAAAAATTATAGAATTAAGGGTAAATATTTATTATCCCTATTTCCGCATAAAAAAAATTATTATCTCTTTTTTATAAAATAGAATGAGAGTATTATTTTTAGTTTTCCTTTTAATATAGTTAGACTAGCATGAAGAGAGAAATCAATATCTTGGAGGAGAATTAAATATTATTTAAAAAAGTGTATAATTAATAATTCTTCGAGCATGTTTGGTTCAGTTGATTAATGCACCTGATAGCTGGTAACTGATGACTGATAGCTAGTAGTTGATGACTGATAAATTAAACTGTTTGGTAAAATTTTATTAGTCGTTGTTGTTAGTATGTTAAATGACCATTGATGGTATAATTTATCGTTAAATATAATTTATTTTTGTAACACCCGGAATTTTTTTTATATATTTAATAATGAGTTTTTATTTAAGTTAATTTTAGCTTCATTATTATTGGGTTTAATTTGAAATGATTTAATGAAAAATTTAATATTAATCAAATAAATGAGTTATTTTCTATACCCAATTAGTTTGAAATTTTAAGAAATTATTCAAGTAAACTATTTGAGAAATGATTATATTTTGGTTATTCAAATTTTCCCAAATGCATATTTATATAAATAAAATTATATATTGGAAAATTATGATAGAAATTATAAAGGATGTTTTTATAAAAGAATTTTGGGAAAATTGGTATTATAATTGATTAGTAGTATTAAATTTTAAGTTGGAAATTGATTATTTAATTTAATTGTGTGTAGGATTTAATTGGAGGATTATTTTGGAATAAGGATTGAAAGTATAATGTTATTTTTATGGGGTTTTAATGGAAATTTGTGAGTTTGGTATTTTCGTAAATAAATATGTCGGTCAGGGGTATATTTGTAATTGTGTATTTTCAATAATTCGGATTTGGCCCAAATTAAATAGTTAGGGGCTTAATTGAAAGGCTAAAAAGAAGTTTGGGGGTTAAATTGGAATTCTGCAGGATGAAATTGTAAGTAATTAAGAAAGTTGAGGGACCAAATTGCAATAAAGAAAAGTTCAGGGGTCAAACGTCGATATTGAAAGGAAAGAAATCGGGGAAGAAGAAAGGAGGAGAGAGAGAGGCACACGGGGAAGAGAGAGTGGCCGGTGGCGACCGTCGGGGCGTGGGCCGGAGGCGGCGTCTTGTTGCAATGGCTCCAGATGAGGCGGAATCGCGCGGCGTGTGGCGGCCCGGCGTCGTTCGGCCGTTTCCCGATCTTGGTGGCGATCGGCTCCCCTTGAGAGAGCTTCCTTTTGGCGGTAGCGGCCGGTTTGGTGGCCGGAGGAGAGAGTTCACAAGTGGAGGCAGCCTCATTTTTGGGCTTTTCCAGCGAGCTCCGGCGAAGGATGGACGATCGGAGGACGTATCCCGACTCTCCTCATCTTAAGCTTCGCGATGGCACCAGTTTCGTGGCGATCGGGCTTCGTTTGCAAATCGACGGCCGTGATCGTTCGCAAATCTCTCCGGATGGTCGGTGTCGATCGAAAATCGGGCGAGGATCGCCATCGGCCGTCGTTGTGAGTCCGATGGTGTGTTCGGATCGTCGATCGGACTCCGGCGGCCGGAGGCGAGTCGACCGAGCGATCGAGCGTCTCGGTAATTATCTTTGGCCCGTTAATTTTAGAAATCCTTGATTTTAAAATTTGTGTTTATTGGATGGTATTGAGTATTTAATGATTTTATGAGTCAAAAATAATTGTCTGTCAGTTGCTTGCCTTGTGTTTTGTGCTGTGTGGCAGAGTCGGGAAATAGTGAAGTTTGGGGACCCGACTCCCGTTGTTTAAATTGTTGGATATTTGGAGTGTTTTTCTGGCAGGTCCTGGACCCGTTTTTACGGGGGGTAATGTTCGTGTTGTAGGGGAGGTTCTGCCGAATTTTCGGTAGTTCCTGAGTCGAGATTCTTAGACAGTTAGTCCTAGGAGTCTAGACCTAGGATTAAAGATCGATTGTTTCAGCATTTTGATAAATTATTTTCCGTGATTAGATCTGTTCGTTCGGCTCGCTCCAACTGAGGCACCGGAGCAGAGCTAGGAGGTCGCCCAATCCTGTGAGTTAAAGTCATTTAATCATTACACTATTGCTAAGTCTGATTTAATATGCTATTTTGAAAGTTCATGCATAATATGATTATTAGTATCGCAAGATAAATGATTTCACTTGATTATTAATATTTGAAATAATATAAATATTATTATTAGTATGTTATAATAAGATAAGCGTTATTATTTTTCCCCTCACAAATTGCACGTTGTTTTACCTTAAATCTTTAATCTTCATTTCGATATGTGTTGGTTGAGTTTATCAGATAATGATATTTATTATATGTGATGATTGCGAATTGGGAAATGTGGCTTGTAGAACATGCCGCCTGATGGGTTACATCAGGACCGCGTGTGCACCGGTAATGATTATGGATATAAGGTTATTATGGATTTATCTGCCCTGATCGAGCTTGCTCTGGCCGAGTTCGATTGATTACGGAGTTAAGGTCCCCGATCGAGCGATGCTCTCCGGGCGCCGGCTTATTTGGAATTCAAGTGTTCAGGCTGGAGGTAAGGACCCTAATCGAGCTTGCTCTCTGGGCGCCAGTCTTACTGGATTAAGAGAGCCAAAATGGCTGTTAGATTTTGGGGTTTAGGGTTCTACCGAGCCACTCATCCCGTAAAAGTAAAAATATATTTTTATTATTCATTTATTTATTTATTATGGTATGATTATAATATGGATTGTATTTACGTGCATGGTTGATATTTTGATTCGAATGATTAATATTTTTATGTGAAGGAAATAGTAGGGTATGATTATAGTATGGTTTGATATCGATTTGAATAATCTATGTTTTCCGAGAAGAAACAATAGTCCCTAGATTATTTGATTTTAACTCACTCTAGACCGGTCTCCATTTATGTTTTTTTTTCAGATTTGTATTTAGTTCTCCATGACTCTTATTCAAGAACTGACTCCTTCATCATCGGGTGATGTATTTGATTTGGTATGTAAATTGGTAAATCTTAGATTCTCCATGAGTAGTAATAGTAAATGTATCAGTTGTAAATTTTCCGAGTTTCCAGTCTCGCCTAGTTTTTCCGGTAGACCAAGTAATTTTGTAAAGTGTAACTATTAAGATAATTTATGGTTTTAATAATATTAATTTGAGATAAGATTTGTTTAAATCAGTGAGTGTCGGGGCTTACTACGGGTTTCGGTGGCCTTAAGCCTACCCATTCCTAGTCGGCCACGGGCCCACGTGGGGTCGTGACAAAGTTGGTATCGAGCTTAGGTTTAGATTTCCTTCGACCTAAGTTGAGATTTTTCTTGAATGCTGGAGTTAGGATCATGTCTGTCTTGTTGTTTTCATTGACTCCAGTGTCTCAGCCTTCACTGTTAGAGAGTCAGTCTTTCCTTTCTTGCGAGCTTGTCCTGGATGTTGTGCTGAGAATGAGCTTTGTAGCGATGGGAGGATCCGAAGCACGATAGACTCGTGGTGTTTCTTCAAGTGATTAGTGCAGTCTGCCTTTAGAAGCTCTGATTGTGGTTTCGATGGTGGGCACCGCAATCAGTTTTAGTGTAGAGCGTGGTTGCAGTCGTGTCATGAGCTGCCTCGTCATCGCACCAGGCATCGCCTTATTGAGTAGCGCCGAAGTTAGTGCCTGGGAAGTCGAGTAGATGTCAGAGCTTTATGGTTGATTTTTGTGGTTGTAAGAAGCTTAAGAAAGGTGGCAGGAGTATTTTCGGATGCTCGGAATCCAGAGAAACTTAAGCGAACATTATTTATTTTTCTAAGTAGGACAAGTGTTTTGAAATACAATATTGCGCCCAGTCCCGTAAGAATGCATATGGCATTTCACTGTTAGGCATACATAAATTCATTTTAGGACATGCATCATACATTGTGCATTGCAACCCTTGGTGATAGGGGCATCATCACCCTGGTGCGCGATATTGTAGAATTTTATATAAAGAGAAATGGCTAGAGATTTTACGATTTTGTAAAAGTGTTTTTCAAGATAATAAAGTTTTTATCAGTGATGATTATAAAGTAAGTAAAGATGTAATTTTTTAAAGTAAATAGTATTAGCTTGAGAATTCTCTGGATGACGAGTAGTTGCTGAGAGAGTAAGTTTGTGGAGCTGTAGGCCCCATGTTAGATAATAAAGGACGCTTTTGGATTTTAGTCAAGAGGAATCTTGTGTCAGGATGGCATGGTTTATATCGGTTGATGCGACTAGATGGATGGTATGTCATAAGTGATGTGGTTTGGTAAGAAAATAAGGTTGTGAGAACCCTTGGTTTTGTCGGCAGGTTGGTGAGGTGGCATGTAAGTTGGACTTGCCGCCAAGTATTAGTAATGTTCTCTGAGTTCAAATCCAGTTGTTTGTAAGTCTGAGCTGAGGAAGTGTATTTTCGATCCTTTGCTCGTGTTGGACCCTTAGTGTGTGGAAGCAAGTGAAGATTTGGTTTCCGAGGAATAGTAAGTGAGGATCGCGGATTTTTAGGTTCGCCAGTTTTATTTAAGGGTTTTATTGATGAGTCTTGTGGTTTAGTTTAGTTTCTGCCGAGGAAAAGTTCCCGAGAAGCCGAGTGGAGATGAGAGGTTCCTAATTAGTTTCAGTCGTAAGTGAAGCCCCTTTTCTTTTAAAATTCGAGGTCGAATTTTTTTTAAGGGGGGGAGAATGTAACACCCGGAATTTTTTTTATATATTTAATAATGAGTTTTTATTTAAGTTAATTTTAGCTTCATTATTATTGGGTTTAATTTGAAATGATTTAATGAAAAATTTAATATTAATCAAATAAATGAGTTATTTTCTATACCCAATTAGTTTGAAATTTTAAGAAATTATTCAAGTAAACTATTTGAGAAATGATTATATTTTGGTTATTCAAATTTTCCCAAATGCATATTTATATAAATAAAATTATATATTGGAAAATTATGATAGAAATTATAAAGGATGTTTTTATAAAAAAATTTTGGAAAAATTGGTATTATAATTGATTAGTAGTATTAAATTTTAAGTTGGAAATTGATTATTTAATTTAATTGTGTGTAGGATTTAATTGGAGGATTATTTTGGAATAAGGATTGAAAGTATAATGTTATTTTTATGGGGTTTTAATGGAAATTTGTGAGTTTGGTATTTTCGTGAAATAAATATGTCAGGGGTATATTTGTAATTGTGTATTTTCAATAATTCGGATTTGGCCCAAATTAAATAGTTAGGGGCTTAATTGAAAGGCTAAAAAGAAGTTTGGGGGTTAAATTGGAATTCGCAGGGATGAAATTGTAAGTAATTAAGAAAGTTGAGGGACCAAATTGCAATAAAGAAAAGTTCAGGGGTCAAACGTCGATATTGAAAGGAAAGAAATCGGGAAGAAGAAAGGAGGAGAGAGAGAGAGAGTCGACGGGAAGAGAGTGAGGGCGCTGCAGGCGTCGGTGGCGGCCGTCGGGCGTGGAGCCGGCCCGGAGGCGGCGTCTTGTTGGCAGCGGCAAGCAGCGGCTCGTGAGGCGGAATCGCGCGACGTGTGGCGGCCTTCGAGCGTCGTTCCGTTCCGGTGGCCTTCCACGATCTTGGTGGCGATCGGCTCCCCTTGGAGAGAGCTTCCTTTTAGCGGCCGGCTTTGGTGGCCGGGAGGAGAGAGTTCAAGTGGAGGCAGCCCGTTTTTGGGCTTTTCCGGCAAGCTCCGGCGAAGGATGGACGATCGGAGGACGTATCCCGACTCTCCTCATCTTAAGCTTCACGATGGCACTAGTTTCGTGGGGATCGGGTTTCGTTTGCAAATCGACGGCCGTGATCGTTCGCAAATCTCTCCGGATGGTCGGGTGTCAGATCAGAAAATCGGAAGCGGGGATCGTCATCAGCGTGTCGTTGTGAGTCCGATGGTGTGTTCGGATCGTCGATCGGACTCCGGCGGCCGGAGGCGAGTCGACCGAGCGATCGAGCGTCTCGGTAATTATCTTTGGCCCGTTAATTTTAGAAATCCTTGATTTTAAAATTTGTGTTTATTGGATGGTATTGAGTATTTGATGATTTTTATGAGTCAAAAATAATTGTCTGTCAGTTGCCTGCCTTGTGTTTTGTGCTGTGTGGCGGAGTCGGGAAATAGTGAAGTTTGGGGACCCGACTCCCGTTGTTTAAATTGTTGGATATTTGGAGTGTTTTTCTGGTAGGTCCTGGACCCGTTTTTACGGGGGTAATGTTCGTGTTGTAGGGGAGGTTCTGCCGAATTTTCGGTAGTTCTTGAGTCGAGATTCTTAGACAGTCAGTCCTAGGAGTCTAGACCTAGGATTAAAGATCGATTGTTTCAGCATTTTGATAAATTATTTTCCGTGATTAGATCTGTTCGTTCGGCTCGCTCCAACTGAGGCACCAGAGCAGAGCTAGGAGGTCGCCCAATCCTGTGAGTTAAAGTCATTTAATCATTACACTATTGCTAAGTCTGATTTAATATGCTATTTTGAAAGTTCATGCATAATATGATTATTAGTATCGCAAGATAAATGATTTCACTTGATTATTAATATTTGAAATAATATAAATATTATTATTAGTATGTTATAATAAGATAAGCGTTATTATTTTTTCCCTCACAAATTGCACGTTGTTTTACCTTAAATCTTTAATCTTCATTTCGATATGTGTTGGTTGAGTTCATCAGATAATGATATTTATTATATGTGATGATTGCGAATTGGGAAATGTGGCTTGTAGAACATGCCGCCTGATGGGTTATATCAGGACCGCGTGCGCACCGGTAATGATTATGGATATAAGGTTATTATGGATTTGTCTGCCCTGATCGAGCTTGCTCTCTGGGCTGAGTTCAGTTGATTGCCGGAGTTAAGGTCCCTGATCGAGCGATGCTCTCTGGGCGCCGGCTTATTTGGAATTCAAGTGTTCAGGCTGGAGGTAAGGACCCTGATCGAGCTTGCTCTCTGGGCGCCAGTCTTATTGGATTAAGAGAGCCAAAATGGCTGTTAGATTTTGGGGTTTAGGGTTCTACCGAGCCACTCGTCCCGTAAAAGTAAAAATATATTTTTATTATTCATTTATTTATTTATTATGGTATGATTATAATATGGATTGTATTTACGTGCATGGTTGATATTTTGATTCGAATGATTAATATTTTTATGTGAAGGAAATAGTAGGGTATGATTATAGTATGGTTTGATATACTGATTTGAATAATCTATGTTTTTTGAGAAGAAGCAATAGTCCCTAGATTATTTGATTTTAACTAACTCTCGAGACTGACAGTCTCCATTTATGTTTTTTCGATTTGTTAGTTCTCCCGCGACTCTTATTCAAAGAATCCGACTCCTTCATCATCGGGTGATGTATTTGATTTGGTATGTAAATTGGTAAATCTTAGATTCTCCGCAGTAGTAATAGTAAATGTATCAGTTGTAAATTTTCTGAGTTTCAGGTCTCGCCTAGTTTTTCTGGTAGACCGAAGTAATTTTGTAAAGTGTAACTATTAAGATAATTTATGGTTTTAATAATATTAATTTGAGATGAGATTTGTTTAAATCAGTGAGTGTCGGGGCTTACTACGGGTTTCGGTGGCCTTAAGCCTACCCATTCCTAGTGGGTCACACGGGCCCACAGGTGGGTCGTGACAATTTTATTATATTATATTGAATTATATAAATTAATAAAAATAATTTATAATAACTAAAAAATTTATAGTTTAATTTTCTTTAACTCAATTCTATTTATTATTATATTTGTAAAATTTATTTTAAAAGTAGAAATTTAAATTTACATTCTACTAACAAAAATTTCTAATTTCAAATATCATAATTATAAATATTATAATTATTTAACTATTAAGAATAATTTTAAGATAATAATTATTTATTATAAAATTTAATTATATGATATCAACTTAAGTCATTAATAAGTTTGAATAAGGATAAGGATGTCCAAATAAATAAATAAAAAATCAAATCAGCTTTAAAATAAAGTTGATACAATCAGTAGCTGATTGAGACTAAATCAACTATTAACTGTTACTTTTTAAGTCTTTACTAAACACTTTAATATATAGCTGTATCAAACCTCCGAATCAAATATTCTCTTAATGTGAAAAATGAACTAAATAATAAGTGAGTATGGATTAAAATTAAGTGGATTTTGAGAAAGAAAAACTAAAGAAACCAAATAAATGAGTAACAAATGAGGAAAGGGAACTCAAATTTGAAATCTTCCTCAAATTAAAATATGCATATATTATATGTCCCCATCTATACTAAATTGATAGATGATTGACACATATTTATTAGTTTTAAATGATAAAGCACGTGTCAATCATCCGATATTAAAGTGTAAAATACTCATATATACATGTTATTTTCCTATTAATTGTGGTGTATACACCAAACCTAGTTAAAAAGTTAAGCATGTAGTTGCAAACTGAACCAAAATATCAATAAAAAAAAAAGGTCTAAAACACAATAATTAATTGGTCAAATTATTTTGCCTAATTCTTGCATGAAGTTAGTAAGTCTAGGCTATACTTAAAGCAAGGAAGATGGTTGGGTTTTAATAATCTTCCTATCAACCATAATTTTGACTAACTGGTCCGCAAGATTATGTAAATATTTGGCAGAAATATGTGGAAAAAAAACCTTTTTCAAAAGATTTATTTTATTTTTCCAATTTACAGAAAATAAATAAATGCTCGCATATTTTTAATTTACACTTTTTATTTGATGTGGTATAAAAGAGGTCAAATTTACTATTTCATATTTTTTGATAAAATTAAACAATTGTCTCAGCTTAAATTCTGAATTTAAATGAGTTCTAATAATTTTTAATGAACAATTTAAACAATTACAATATAAGTTTTTCTTTTTATTTTTCTAAAATGAGGAACAAGAATTTTCTTACAATTATGAGTCAATTCTTTTTCTCTAGATACTGATTTAGTATATGATTTATGAAATAATAATATTGTGTCATTCTTCTTATAAAACCATTGTATGTATATATGTTGTCAACTTTCTCTTTGACAGTACCAGTGACTTCTGAGAGATTAAAATGATAGGATTTATGTGGTGGTTTTTAATTCAAAACTCAAAGCCAAAAAGAATTCATTCAAAAAGTTAAGCTATTAAGTAAAGTAAGAGTTTTAAAATTTTTAATATATGACCCATATAAATGCTCCTTTATACTTATCAAAAGCTTGACAAACATAAATTCTTAATTAATAAGAAGCCTATAATTGGTATATAATAGAGATGACAAAAGCTCCATATTCAAAATTCGAATTCGAGAGTTTGATTAAATTAGAAGCATATCATCTGTCTGTTCTTATTTTATTTTATTTTTTTCAAATTTGGTGGTTGTTGGTTTAAAAGAATTGGGGACAAAAACCTTGCCTTGGATGTCAACTATTGTCATGCAAATTGCACATTATCATATTACATGACAAAGATACCAATGCATCCCAACTCATCTTCAAATTTTGACCCGAATCTTTCAGAACCGCGGTTTAGTAGCCGGTTTTGCTTACTTTTGCTCATCCTTTTTGACTTCAAAGTTGCCTATATAATACCTTCTCACTTTGTGTAGAAATATCACACAATCTTAAGCAAGGTAGCCTCACACTAGTTGGCTAATAAGTACACTAGAAATGGCCATGCAATATTTGTTAGTGTTTCTTTGCCTTAGCTGCATGGTTAGCACCCTGGTGCAAGGCCAAGGCACTAGAGTTGGGTTTTATTCCACAACATGTCCTCAGGCTGAATCCATTGTCAGGACAACAGTCCAGTCTCATTTCAACTCTAACCCTACTATTGCACCTGGGTTACTCAGGATGCACTTCCATGACTGCTTTGTGCAGGGGTGTGATGCTTCAATCCTCATTGATGGATCCAACACAGAGAAAACAGCTCTACCAAATCTTCTACTTAGAGGATATGATGTCATTGATGATGCTAAGACCAAGCTTGAAGCCGCATGTCCTGGAGTTGTTTCCTGTGCTGACATTCTAGCCCTTGCTGCCCGTGACTCTGTTGTTTTGGTATGCATATTTAGTTTGGCTCCATTTATGCAGCTTTGCCTTTTTCTTCTTTTCTTTTTTGTGCTTATTTAATTTTACCATATATGTCTCGGAGTTAGCCCACTCTCAAACAAATATTCTATACTAGTTTAATACTTTTAAAACACCTCTACGTAAATGCTTTTCATATTTTAAGCATAAATAACCACATATAAAAGTAACTGAAGTTGAACTCTAGTTCTTTCGATCGTAGAGGCTTTAATACCGTGTAAAAGTACTAAATTGTTAAATGATAAAATTAGCTTTACATCTCTAACAGACACTAAAAATGCTTATTTGTGTTGATTATTTAGACAAATGGACCGACTTGGCCTGTACCCACTGGACGCAGAGATGGTAGGGTTTCATTAGCATCCGATGCTGCAAATTTGCCTGGATTCACCGACTCAATTGATGTACAAAAGCAGAAATTTGCAGCTTTGGGTCTCAACACTCAAGACCTTGTCACCCTTGTCGGTAAGATTTTTCATTTTCTTTTTTCTTCTGTATAAATAAATATATATATATATATATATATATATATATATATATATATATATATATATATATATTACAAGATAAACACCTGATTATTATAATACACTAACTTCCATTTGATTTTTGTTAATAGGTGGACATACTATAGGAACTACAGCTTGCCAATTCTTCAGTTATAGACTATATAATTTCACTACAACTGGAAATGGTGCTGACCCATCCATCGACCCAGCCTTCGTTCCTCAACTACAGGCACTTTGCCCACAAAATGGCGATGCTTCAAAACGTATAGCACTGGACACAGGCAGCTCCAATAGGTTTGATGGAACTTTCTTCTCAAACTTGAGGAGTGGCAGAGGCATACTTGAATCTGACCAAAAGTTATGGACTGATACCACAACAAGAACCTTCGTGCAACGTTTCTTAGGTATTAGAGGGTTGGCTGGCTTGACCTTTAACATAGAATTTGCGAGGTCCATGATCAAGATGAGCAATATTGGTGTTAAAACTGGTACCAATGGTGAAATTCGCAAATTATGTTCTGCCATCAACTGAAAGATTTTATTTATCTACTTACTGTCAGGCGAAGTCTGAAAGTACTGATTTATTTTTAATTTTCCGAAACTAATATGTAAAATTTAAGATTTTTATGTACTTATTATCAGGCAAAGTCTGTAAGTATCAATTTTATCTCTTTTCTATTCGAGGTTAGGGTTTCAAAATCTTATTCCTGCGATCTCTCCTAATGTTCTTTTAGGATCAATGCGGAAGCCGATAAGATTAATGGAAAAAAACAATATGGGTCCTGTAGCAAGAAAAAGAGGCATATAAAAAGGGACAAATTGGATAAGAATTGCCTATTTTTTCAAACCTTAATGCATATGTTAGTATTATTCTGCTAAATCATTTGAATGGAAAAGCTTTGACTCTTATGATATCTAATTTGTCGTCATTGAGTGGATCCAGGCATGCAAAGACAGTAGACTTTGTGTCTCATCGATCCTCAATTATGAGAGCCAAAATGACACCAATGATTGTAACGCGCAATTCCATAAATTATAGTTTCTGTCCATTTTTTATTGAGAAATTCTTTAAGTGATTCAATCTGCATAGGTCAATAGAAATAAGCTAAATAAACTAATAACATCATATTATTAAAGTAATTAATCATAAGATTTTTAATTAAATATGATAAGTTTATGTAATTATATAATGTTATATTATAAATAATATGTCTTTCTTTCCAGAGCTAAATATTATTTACCCTATAAGGTTTGGTCTAATAAACAAGTCGGTCTTTATATTTTTTTTATTATATCAAAATTTTCTTGAGTTTTAATAAAACTAATTACTATGTCTTCCATATTAATCAAAAGACTAAACTGGTAATTTAAGATCATAATTTGATTCTTGAATTTATTATTAAATATAAAACTCGTCTAAAATTAATTTTATTATTAAATTAGAGTAAAATCTTATTTTTAGTACAAGTTAGTTTTAGTGTTTAATTAAAATAATAAATTTGATATTGTTTTCATTTGTTTATATATTAATTAGCATAATCTAATCCTAGAAAGATTTTAACATATTAAGAATACTTATTTTTATTTAATATTATTAAATTACTATGTAGATTAATTTTAAAATTTTAAATAAAATAAATAGTTAAAAGTTATTATTTTTATTAGACACTAAAAATTAAACTATATTAAAAATAAAAATTTTACTTGTATTAATCTCCTTTGAATAGTTGATTAAAAATTTCATTTTTAACACATAAGATTATTATAATCTTTTTCATTGATAGTAGACTTGTCAACTTTAACATTTCTTCTATGAAACTAACTGGTTTCTAAATTATTTCGCTAGATTAAGATATAATTATTCAATTTAAATTTTACTTTTAATATAATTTAGATATAACGTATAATAAAAATAACAACAGAATTGTATTTTTTAATAGAAATATTTATTTTATATTAATAACTAAAACTAATTATATAGTAATTTAATAATATTGTAAATATAAGTAGTTTTAAAATATTTAATTTTTTTAAAATTAAATTGTATTAAAAGTAAAAAATTAGAGTAATAAAAAAATATTAATTAATTAATTTAATTAGACAATAAAACTAATTTGTGCTAAAATAAGATTTTACTCTAATTTGATAATAAAATTAATTTTAAACAGTTTGATGCATGATAATGAGTTCAATGATCAAATTATAATATTAAATTACCAGTTTTGTCTTTCAACTAACACGGAATGTGATAGTAGTTAGTTTGATTAAAACTTAAGAGAATATTGATATAATAAAAACACTTGAACTAACTTGTGTATTAAATCAAACCTCAAAAGATATTTACCCTTTTTTATATTATTAAATGTACTTATTCATAATATGGTAGATTCACTTTTTCTTTAATGGAAAATGAATTAATATTAGAAATCAACTCAAACCTCAAGAGGTATTTACCATTTTTTTCTATTATTAAATTTATTTATTCATGATATGGTAGATTCACTTTTTTTTATAGAAAATGAATTAATGTTAGAAATCAACTCAAAACGACATCCTTCAAAACAAGAACCTCCACCTCAGAAGGCGCCTCTTACATCAAAACAGTTTTTTCTAAGTGATGGAATAAGCCCACTGGGCCATAAAATGAGCAACCTGGTTGGCTTTTTAGGAACATAATGAAAAGATATTGACCTAAATCAACTAACAGCCACTCTAAATTGTAACTACCCGATTTGTAGGTCAGACCGACTTTAAAAAATAAGAACGTGTAAGATTACTGAACCCATAGCAAATTTGATTATAATTAATAATTTAAATAAAATATATTTTTATCTAATATGTCAATATTTGCTCAAATAATAATTATCACACAATTATTTCATATATCTCAAAAGTTATTTCGGGTTAACATTGCTAAATCGAATAATAAATACTGTGGAGTATCTAAAAATTTAAATAGTTAGAAATACAATAAAAAATGATTACGTTGAACCCTAGGGAGGAGGAAGTCAGGCTGTCAAAAGAGAGAAGCTGGAGAAAGATGTTACTTGAAAAATTAAATTTGAAAATATCAGTTTCGAGAGTAAATTAAAATCATATAATCTAAAAATATAAATATAATAAAATAATAGAATAATTATTTAAAAAATAAATATAAATATGGAAATAATATATCACACATAAAGTCAATAATTTTTAAAAATTTAAATTTTTATAAAAATAGGACAAGACTATTAGTAGAATTCTAGACTCAAATTCTATTAGTCAATAGGCTCTCTTAATTCCAATAAGATTGGTGCCCATAAAGCAAAGCTCGACCAATGCCTTTAAATTCAGTTTGGTCAATTAATTACTAACACATCCATTCAGAGAACTTTGTTTGACCAGAGACTTTTCCTCCGACAACTCTGAATTTCGTAAGCCTAGAGAGCTATGCTCGACCAGAGCACATCACATGCATATATCTTTATTATCTGTTTCTGATTTACACCGGTGCACACACGATCCTAGTGCAACCCATCAGATAGCATGTTCTATTGTCATTCTCATTCCGAATTATATTACAATTATAACAACAATAATAAATAACGTAACGTGAATCACAAACAAAATCATGATATTATTCAACTTAATATTAAGTGTTAAAATTAAATAGCATCAGTTAAAATAGATATAGAAATCAAAATGTAGTATTTATAATAATAATAATAATAATAATAATAATAATAAAATAACGGTAAATAAGATAATTAATAATAATGATGGTGATAATAATTAAAAATAATGATAATAATAATAATTGTAAAAATGATAGTAATAATAATATTATTAATTAAATAATATCGAATTTAAATAATGACATGAGGATTACAAAATTCATTATATCACTTTAATTCACATTTATGATGAATCCTCTAATTATTTTTATGTCTTCGACAGAGCTAACTGAACTGTGGAATTATCTATTCATAGAAATAATTTAATTAATAAAATATTTTATAATTAATCCTAACTCTAGACTTTTAGAATTAGACCGTCTAGAAATTCTGACTATTCCTGATTTGAAAATTCCACCGAAAACTCGATAAAACCTTCCCTAAAATATGAATGTTTACCCCATATAAAATAAGTCTAAGAACAATACAAAATTAACCAACTTAATTATCTCAGTCCACAATTCGCTCATAACTAACTTTTCAATATTTAATTAATCATTCACAACCAATTATCTATCAGTAAAATTAATCCATAATATTATATAATTAAGCTATTAACTAATTATTTATAATTTATTATTAGTTAACTAAATCATTATCAACAATATTAAATAATATTTTCAAGTCTAAAGGTTTTATACTGAGATGAAAACCCGCGTATCTCAGTAACCCGCCTAAAAGTACAGGGGTTTGAAAGCTGGTATTTTCAACGGCGTCGGAAATCGGATCCGAAGGTACCCACGCATAGCTTGAGAAGCGTAAAGTCCAAAAATGCAAAAATCTCCGCCTTGAGCTCACCTGAAGCCACCAGATCAAAGCTGGAAAGTTTAAGCCCAATGAGGTTATTGCAAGGTTGTCAACGATGGAGAGGCTTGGTCTTAGGGTTTTGAGCGGCGAGTGTCCAAGTCCGGGGTTGTTTGACCAAAAAACACCAGTAAGGTGATGAAACAGCAGCAGCAACAGGTAACATCTTTCTTCCCTCTTGCTTCAACGGTTTTCCGGCGAGCAAAAGGAGGGAAAGGGGTCGCCGGTGAGAAAAAAGGAAGAGAGAGGAAAGATTGGTTACTGGCTAATGATATGGGCGGAAAAAATGGAAGAAAATTGTTTGGGACTGTCATACAGGTGGGGGAAGAAGAAGGAGAGGGGAGGGGCTGATTGGGTAAGTTTTCAATAAAAAAATTCCTCTTTTAGTTCATGAACTAAGCTTAATTATATAAAAGTCCCCCAATCTAAGTAGTTGAACATTTTTTCCCTTAATTTGTTTGTATAAATACACACACATACATGTATTCTATAATTATTTATTCATATAAGCCTATACCCAAGCACCCATTTGGAATAAAAATATAACACAATTAATTAATTAAAATAAAATTGAATTTACTTTTAAAATCATATAGCAAAATTATGAAGTTATCAAAATTCAAGCTAACATAATTTATTTTGTGAAATTAGAATTTAATAATTTTTAAGATAATTAATTAGTAAAATAAGTTAATTAATTATTCAAATTTAATACCGAAAGAATTTATATACTAAAACACCCCTAAGAGACTAATGAAATTAAAATCTAAAAATTACAAGGTATTACATCCTCTCCTTTAAAAAATATTTGTCCTTGAATTTGAAAGGAACAAGACTTACCTCATGACTAAAATAGATAGGGATAGAAATTTCTAATCTCCTCCTCGGTCTCCTAAGTACATTCCTCGGTAGAATGATTCCGCAACAAAGCCTTTACCATCGGTATAATCTTAGAGCGAAACTGGCGAACCTAAGTATCTACAATCATGACAGGCTGCTCCTCATAGGTTAAATCTTCACTCATCTCTACACACTAAGGTTGCAACCCATGCGATGGATCTAGAATATACTTCCTCATCATGGATATATGGAACATCGAATGCACATGCGAGAAATTCGGCAGTAAATCCAATTTGTATGTTACTTCTCAAATCTTGTTACTAATCTCGAAGGGTCCCACATTACATAGGACTAACTTGCCCTTCTTACCAAACCCATCATGCCTCGCATATAAGACACTTTCAGGAATACGTAACCTCTGATATTAAACTCTATGTGCTTCCACTTTGGATTCGCATAACTCTTTTGCCTACTAAAAGTTGTCTTAAGTCTCTTGCGGATGAAAGAAAGCCTTTCATAAATAATTTGAACCAACTATGTACCTGCTAACTTGCTCACTAACTTCTTCCCAATACACGGGTGATCTATATTTCCTTCTATATAATGCCTCATAAGGAGTCATCTCAATGTTTGCATGATAACTGTTATTATAAACAAACTCAATCAAGGGCAAGTACTAATCCCACTAACTACCAGAATCCGTAACACACATCCTGAGCATATCTTCCAATGTCTAAATTTTTCTTTCCGACTGGCCATCGGTTTTGGGATGGAAAGTTGTGCTGAAGTCTAATATAGTACTAAGCTCTTCTTATAGCTTCCTCCAAAACCTTGAAGTGAATTGTGGTCCTCTGTCAAACACTATCAAAATAGGAACTCTATAAAGACTTACAATTCTTTCCAGTTACACTATCGCATACTTAGCCACTGAATAAGTATCTTCATGGGTAGGAAGTGCACTGACTTAGTCAACCGATATATTGTTATCCAAATAGAGTCATACCCTGCCGAAGTCTTAGGCAAACCCAACACAAAATCATGGTAATTCTTTCCCGCTTCCACTCTAGAATAGAAAGTGGCTACAATAACCCTGACAGCTTCTGGTGCTCAAGCTTAACTTGCTGGCACATCTAACACTTGGAAACAAACTTTACAATATCTTTCTTCATCTCGTTCCAACAATAAATGCCTTTAAGTCATGATACATCTTAGTAGAACCTAGATGAACACTGTAAGCTGTGCAATGAGCCTCTTTTAAAATATTCTTCTTGAGATTATCCACATCGGGAACACACAACCTAGTGCCCATCTTGAGAGTCTCATCATCATCTATAACAAAATCATCGGCTTAACCCTACTACACTTCTTTTTAGATTTTCCTTAGCTATGGGTCCTAACTCTGAGATCACTTGATTATGTCAACAAGTACGGGCCGATCTTGAAATGTGCCAACAGTACTCCTTATTCCAATACCTCTAATTTAATCCATGATCGTACAACTCATGCAACTCTTTAGTTAGAGGTCTTTTTTCCCAAGCTGATATGAGCAAGGCTATCTGCTGACTTTCTGCTCAAAGCATCTACCACCACATTTGCCTTATCGGATGGTAAAGGATAGTATAATCAAAATCTTTCAGAAGTTTCAACCACCTTCTTTGCCTCAAATTCAACTCTTTCTGCTGACATTTATGCTTCAAACTCTTATGATCCATACATCTTGCACCTCTTCCCGTACAGATAGTGCCTTTAGATCTTAAGAGCAAAAATTACAAGTGCTATCTCCAAGTCATGAGTGGGATAATCCTATTCATGTCTCTTTAATTGCCTGGATGCATAAGCCACTACTTTACCATGCTACATCATAGCACAACCCAGTCCCATATGGAAGCATCACAATACATGATGAAACTATCGGTTCTAGACAGCAAAGTAAACACCAGAGCTGAGGTCAAACAATCCTTCAGCTTTTGGAAGCTCCTCTCACAAGCATCAGTCCATTTGAACCTAACATTCTTCTGAGTCAACCTAGTCAAAGGCGTTGCTATCCTTGACAAATTCTGCACAAATCGATGGTAGTAGCCTACCAAACTGAAAAAGCTGCAAACCTCTGTCACTGTAGTTGGTCTCTGCAATCAGTCATTGCCTCCACTTTCTTGAGATCCACTTGATTACCCTCTTTGGACACCACGTGTCCTAGAAAAGCTACACTCTCCAACTAAAATTCGCATTTGGATTATTTAGCATACAAATGGTGCTCTCACAAAGTCTGAAGTACCATCCTCAAATGCCACACATGCTTTTCTTTACTTTTGGAGTACACTAAGATTTCATCAATCAATACGAGGACAAAGCGTTCTAAAAATAAAATCTTAAGACGTTAATATTATTTAAAATTATAGTAGTTAACACAACATCAATATAAATTAATTGTGATAATGAGATAAAAGAAATCTGACACTGCAAATAGTAATGAAAATTTTATACTAGTAGTCAAAACGGGCTTTATAGCTAATAACTTCTCAATCCATCTTATATATTGTTTTCACATATTTTATTTTTATTTAAATTTTATGCCAAATGATTAAAGTAATAGTATACTGAAATTAGCAAGATCTTGATTATTTCTTTAATGACCTATCTATAATAAAATTAAATATAATTTCATTTATTGTAATGTTAAAATTAAGAGAAAATAAATAAGAATGTATATTTAAACTCATGCGGCAAAATTTTAAATATCATTTTCATTAGCATTCATTAATTCATATAATATTCATCTAGCACTTTATGATAATTTTTCATATAGCATTGGTTTTTATTAATTCATATAATATTTATGTGGTATTTAATAATAGTTTCTTTTAAAGTAGGCCAAGAATATATACAGCTTGCCAGATGGGATACTTTTATTGGCCTACCAAAAAAAAAGTAAAAAGAAAATGTATGCATCCTTATTTATTTTTTTCCTTAATTTTACATTAGAATAAATGTAATTATATTTAATTTATTGTTAAGGAGTCATTAGAAGAATAACCAAAATCTTGCTAATTTTTATTAAATATATTACTTGATATGAAACACAAACAAAAATAAAATGTGTAAAATTAAATATATTACTTGCTAATTTGAAGTATTATTGAAGTTGGATAACAATTAATTTCTAATTAAAATATATTTTCTATTTCACAGAAACTCTATTCTTTTTGGAAATATGATTTTTTAATAATTAAATAATTGACGACAATTAAATTAACTCTATTAATGTTAAATCGAGTTTTAACATCAAATTATAATTTTTTACTTATGATAATTAGTTTAACTTTTATGAAGTTCTACTAGAATTAGTATCTAGTTAGGAGATTCCTAATTAAATAAATAATTATTACTAGATATTAATAACTCAATTAATAAATAACTATTTTTAACCACTCCTAATAAAATATTATAAGTAATCAAACAAGATAAAGTTGAATAAGCACAGCCAAAAAAAAATTATCACATCAAATATGCATGAATCATATTGTTAGCCATTTTTTAAAACTCATACTTAACTTTGTTTTACGTTAATATTAATAATTAAAAGTCAATAGAATTAAAAAGAAAAAGAATTGTTTTAAAAAAAATTGTTTGTCTTGTCTCTTGACAAGCTTTGTATGTCTTGTTTCTTAACAAATTTTCTTTATAAAAATTATTTCTTATTTTCTCTTCTTTGTTCCCATGACACATGCAGAAATGAGCGAGATTGAGAATTTGTGTGCGAATATGATGTTGGATGAAGAGGAAGAGGATGGGGTGGAGATTGAAGAACCGGATGTCGAAGAGACCGAGGTTGATCTACGTTGGACTCTAGTGGAACAATTCTTAACTTCTAAAGTAATTAACTTTAGTTTACTGAGGCAGATGATGGCCTTTTTATGGCGTCTGGTGAAAGGTGTGTGCATAAAGGAATTGGAACCTTCTCTTTTCCTATTTCAGTTTTTTCACGAACTTGAGATGAAGCACATGATTGAGGCAAGTCCATGGACGTTTGAACAACAGGTCTTGTTGTTCAAAAAGTTAGAGATGAATGAACAACCAACAAGAGTTCTCTTATTTCATTTCTCCATGTGGATTCAGGTCCATGACCTTCCTATAGGATTCATGTCGGAGAGGGTGGCAATGCATATTGGAAATTATGTGAGAACCTTTGAAGAGGTTAACCCGAACAATTTTGGAGGGATATGGCGTAATTATATGAGGATTCAAATCATGTTTTATGTTCAAAACTCCTTAAAACGGAAGAAGAACAAGAAAGCGGGAGGTGATTGGGTTTAGGTCTCGTTCAAATACGAAAATCCTCCTACCTTTTATTTTATTTGTGGCCATTTTGGTCATTGGTGATAAGTTTTGCCCAAAGTTTTTTTATAACCAAACTACTTGTATTGAGAAGTTGTATGGAGTTTGGTTGAAAGCTCCTACCACAAGATCCTAAAAGCAAATTTGGGAAAAGTGGCTCCGCTCATTGCTGTTGGTTAGGGAGGAAGGAGTGGTGGAGGAGGGAAGGATAAGATGTTTATTGATCATAATACCTACATGGTAACTTCCATGACTCAAGGGACTTTAGCGAAAGATAAGGCTATCATGGTAGGTAGTGAAAAGGGGATTTTAGTTAAGAAAACAAGGCTATACTTGAAAGAGACAACCTAAGAATTAGGTTTTCATTATTGTATTTTGATATCAAAAAAGAGATACATCAGCCTTATATTTATACTCATATGTAAGACTTTGATAGAAACTAAATAACAACCTCTTAATAGCTAGACTCTAAATTTAAAAGATAAATAGTTATCATATCCTAACAGCCCTAACAACTCTTCTAGAAACAAAATCTCAATACTCCTCCTCGAGTTGGTGCATAAATATCATACATGCTCAACTTGCCTAAACACTTAAAGAACATGTGATTCAAGACTGCTTTGGTAAGGATATCAGCCAACTGATCTTCAGAACAAACTTTAGGCAATTCTATGATATTCTCATCCTCTTTGATAAAAAATCTGTCAACCTCTACATGCTTTGTCCAATCATGTTGTACTGGATTATAAGCTATATCACATGTTGCTTTATTGTCATAATACAATCTAACTGGCTGCCTCGGTGCATAACTTAAATCTTCCAAAATTTATTTTAACCATAAGGCTTCACATACACCAACAACCATTCCTCTGAACTCAGCCTCTGCACTAGACCGGGCAACAACATTTTGCTTCTTGCTTCTCCATGTCATAAGATTTCCACCTATAAACGAAAAATATCCTGCAGTTGATCGTCTATCATCGATTGATCCAGCCCAATCAGCATCAGTATAAACCTCTATGTTTTGCCAATCCATATGTTGAGTGAACAAAATTCTTTTTCCAGGTTGCAGACTTCAAATACCGTAAGATTCTTATGACAGTATTCATATGTCTTTCTCCAGGATTATACATGAATTGGCTAACAATACTTAAAGCATACGCAAGATCAGGTCTTGTGTGAGCTAAATACATTAATCTTCCTACAAGTCTCTGATATTTTCATCTATCAACGGGTACTTGGTCTACCTCAATGCACAACTACAAGCCTTCCTTAACTGGTGTATCAACTGGTTGACATGCTGACATTCCGGTTTCATGCAATAAATCTAATGTATACTTCCTTTGGGATAGAAAAATTACTTTCTTTGATCTTGAGACTTCGATCCCAAGAAAATATTTCAAGCAACCTAGATCTTTCATTTTAAACTCTTTGGACAAGTATTCTTGTAAATGCCTTCCTCTCTTCTGGATCATTTCCTGCAACTACCATGTCATCCACATAGATAATGAGAGCTGTGATCTTCCCATTTGCCTTCTTTATAAATAAGGTGTGGTCTCCATTATTCTGATAATATCCAAAAGCTTTCATAGACTTTGAAAATCTCCCAAACCATGCCCGTGGAGATTGTTTCAGTCCATACAATGATTTCTTCAACTTGCAAACTTTCCCATTCTGCATTGTTGACATACATCCAGGTGGAAGCTCCATATAGATTTCTTCAGATAATTCACCATGTAAAAAAGCATTCTTAACATCAAACTGATGTAATGGCCAATTCAAATTTGCAGCCAAGGATAATAACCCTCTCACAGTACTAATTTTAGCTACGGGAGAGAAGGTTCTGTGTAATTAATCCCATAGGTTTGAGTGTACCCTTTTGCTACCAATCTTGCTTTGAATCGTTCGATTGTGCCATCTGCTTTATACTTTATCGTGTAGACCCAACAACACCCCACTAGTTTCTTTCCTACTAGACAATCAACAAGCTCCCATGTTTCATTCTTTTGCAAGGCTTTCATTTCATCATTCATTGCAGCTTTCCATTTTGGATCAGATAAAGCTTCCACCTTTGTTAGGAATAGATCGATGAGATAATTGATTTGTGATGACTTATTTGATTCTGACAGGTTATGATTTGACACAATAATGACTCATTGGGTATTAACTTTACTAGAAATTTCAGGCTCATAACTAAATTTAGGAATACCTCTGGTAGATCATTCTGGTAATTTTTTTTCTCGGTGGATCGGGTTCAGGAATTGGAATATCTTCAGCAAGTGATTGGCGTGGTATTTCAGCTTAGGATTTAGGGTCTTCTTCACTTGAGGACTCTTCTTCAACCGATGGAGTTAGATCTTCTTGCTTAATACGTATCCCATGATTTTCTGAGTGATCACCAACACCATTATCAACCACTTCATACTCCTCCTGAAATTGATAATCTAATGTCTGAATTTCTTCTTGTTTCTCCTCCGGAAATTCAGACTCAAAATACATCATATTTTCATGAAAGACTATATCCATGGATATGAACATACGTCGAGTTAGAGGATGATAACACCTGTACCCCTTTTTATTTGTTGCATATCCAAGAAAAACACATTTTATTGCTCGAGGAGTAAGCTTATGGCGGTGATGTTTATGAATATGTACAAATACTACACAGCCGAAGACATGAGGAGGTAAGTTTGATGTTGATAGAGTAGCTGTAGTATTATTAAGGACTTGAAAAGGTGTCTAAAAATCAAGAGTCCGTGAAGGATTTCGGTTAATTAAATATGCAGCAGAAGAAAGAGCTTATCCCCAATATGATAATGACATTTTTACATGAAGCAATGAGGCACGAACAACTTTTAGTAAATGCTTATTCTTCCTTTCAGCTACCCCATTTTGTTGGGGTGTATAAACACATGTACTTTGATTAACAATTCCATTTTCTTCCAAATAATGCTTCAATTCAGAGTTATGGTATTCATCACCATTATCGTTGCGAAGCACTTGAATATGTGCATTATATTGAGTCTTAACATGTGTGTGAAATTTCTGAAACAATGTACTCACATCACTCTTAGATTTCATTAAGCACACCCAAGTCATCCTTGTGTAATCATCGATAAAAGTAACAAACCAACGAGATCCCCCTAAAGTTGAAGTTTTAGATGGACCCCAAACATCAGAATGAACAATCATAAAAGGTAAATGACCTTTATTAAAACTTGATAAAAAAGAGCTTCGATGACTCTTGGCAAGTTCACAAACATCACAATAAAAAATAAAAACATCAATGTTGTTAAACAGACCAGGAAATAAATTTTTTAGGTAGCCAAAAGAAGCATGTCCTAGTAGTCTATGTTGCAACCAAATTTCTGCTTCATTTTTTTCCTTCTTTGGACCATCTATTGCAAACGCATGATGCAACTTGAAAGAAGTATTCGATTGCAAGTCCAAGTAGTACAAATTCCCTAGCCTAATACCACAGCCAATCTTCTGTTTCATTTGAATATCCTTAAAACAACGGAAATTAGGCCAAAAAATAACAACACAAAACAAAGCTGATGTTATTTAGGAAACAGATAAAATGGTGTAATTTAATGATGGAACAATTAAAATTGAGTCTAAATTTAAAGAATTTGTGGCAGTAATAGATCCTTCTCCAATAATTGAAACCTCATTACCATTTGCTACCGAAACAGATTTTTCTAAGGATGGTCTAAGTTTCTTAACCTGTCTAGAATCAAAAATCATATGATTTGAAGCACCAGAATCAATTATCCACGTACTATCACAGATGTAGAAACAAAATCTCAACACTATCATGGTGGGTAATAAGGAGGAGTGGTTATGCTAGTTCTGGGGAAGTTAGCAAGGAAATTACTTTGATTATGCAAGACAACAATGTTGAAGATGGTAACTCTTTTAAATCAGGCTGCTACGCAGAATGAAGTAGCTGTTGACATTGACATAAAGATGAGAAGGACTAATGAGGCTAAAGCTTCACAACCAAATGGGCTAGAAGTTGTTATGGCCAATGACCGCCAACAACCATGACTACCCTTAGTTGGAATTACTGTGGGCTGGGCAACCCACAGGCAATTCAATTACTTAAGGACATAATAATGTCTGATTTTATTTTTCTTTGTGAAACGCTGTGTACTAGAAGTAAGATTGATGCAATAAAATCTATTTTAGGTTGCAATGGTTCTTTTTGTGTGGATTATGTTGGTCATAGTAGTGGGTTAGCCTTTTTATGGAAAGTTCCAAATTCTGTAAAATTGTTAGCTTCTCTCGTAATTTTATTGATGTGGAAGTTCAGTTAGACAATCATTCTCTTTGGCGTCTAACGGGTGTGTGTGGTGTGCTGGAACATATAAGACGTCATCAAGCTTGGAATATGCTTATTCAGCTAGCTTCGAAATCGACTCTCCCTCGGTGTTGTATTGGGGATTTTAAGGACATCTTGTTTAGTCACGAGAAGAAGGGTCGTGTTCCTCATTCAAACTGGCTTTTACGTGGCTTCCATGATACTATTTCTGTTTGTGGTCTCTATGGTTTGGGGGTATCAATTCACGTGGGAAAGAGGCCGAAGAACGAAAAATTTGGTGGAGGAAAAATTGGATAAAGCGTTGGGTTCACAGAGTTGACTGCAAATCTTTAAAGAAGCAATAGTGTGGAATTTGGAAGTCTCTACATCAGATCATCTTCCCATTTTCATGGACCCAACTGTGTCTTGCTTTATCCCTCAAGTTCGTAAGTTCAGGTTTGAGAATAATTGGCTCAGAGTGTCTCAATGTATAACAGTGGTTAAAGAAGGTTAAAGTGGCTCTATTCAATAAAGAATCATGAATTATGGTCAGTCTCTCCAACAATGGGGATCTAGTCTTGCTGCAACTTTTAAGACCAGGTTGTCTTACTATAAACAATGCATTTTTTTACTTCAGGGCAGAACTGACATGTCTTCGATGTTAGAGTTCGAGGAAGCACGACGTCAATATCATGAAATCCTTGCTCAACCTGAAATATTTTGGAAACAAAGGTCGAAACTATTTTAGCTACGGTAAGGAGATTCCAACACTCGATATCTCAATGCTGCTGCAACTTCGAGAAACAAGAAGAATTCGGTTAAAAGAAGTAAAGATAGTTCAAGCCTTTGGTGTGATAAGGATAGTGGTCTGGGTACTATAATTTTAGAGTATTTTCAAGATATTGTTACTACTCAAGGGATTAATCCTGACTATATTACTCCTAATGTTACGAAAGTGGTAAACCGATGACCATAATCAGGTGCTTCTTGCTCCATTTTCGACAAATGATGTTAAGGATGTTCTTTTGATATGCACT
This sequence comes from Ricinus communis, assembly GCF_019578655.1. Classification (NCBI taxonomy): domain Eukaryota; kingdom Viridiplantae; phylum Streptophyta; class Magnoliopsida; order Malpighiales; family Euphorbiaceae; genus Ricinus; species Ricinus communis. Next base: position 25,622,010 of record NC_063264.1, read on the forward strand.
CTGATAAAATCTCCAGTATGGATGCTATGAATCCAGCTTTTTATTAGAGGTTCGTGGGACACAATGTTTCTAAGGCTATTCTTCAAATGGTTCAGAATTGTTCTATCGCGGAAGGCTTGAATGATACTTTTAATTATGCTAATTCTCAAGAAGAAAAGGATTGAGACAATGGGTGATTTATGTCCAATTTCATTGTGTAATGCTCTATAAAATTCTTTCTAAAATGCTTGTTAATCGTTTAAAGAGAATTCTTCCCTATTTGATTTCAGATTCCCAAAGTGCTTTTCTCTCGGGTCGTATGATTTCCGATAAACTTATGGTGGCCTATGAAGTCATGCATGGTCTTTAAAGGAAAAGGCAAGGGAAAGAAGGGCTGGTGGCTTTAAAAATTGACATCTCTAAAGCCTATGATCGTGTGGAATGGCATTTCCTAAAGAATATTATGTTAAAGTTAGGTTTTGATGGAAAATGGGTGAAGTTAATCAGGATGTATATTTCAACAGTAAGATACCATGTTCTACATAATCAAGGGTTCTTGGGTCCGATTATTCCTTAAAGAGGATTGCGCCAAGGTTGCCTGCTCTCACCGTACCTCTTTATCTTGTGTGTGGAGGGGCTCTCGACAACTCTTAAAAGGCAGGAGGTGAGGAGTATCATTCATGGGTGTAAAGTTGCAAAAAGTGCAGCTTCCATTAGACATCTACTTTCAATTATTTTAGAGAACGTGTTTGTGGCATTTTAGGTGTTCCGAAAACAAAAGAGCACCACAACTGCTTGGATTTGCCGTCGCTTGTGGGTCGTAAGAAGAATGCGTTGTCCTCATCTATTAAGGATAAAATTTGGAAGCGAATGCAAGGTTAGAATAAAAGGTTTCTCTTGAGAGCTAGCAAAGAGATTCTTCTCAAGACTTGCACAATCCATTCCCAATTATGCTATAAACATATGTTTACTTACTATTGAGTTGTGTAAAGATATTGAGAAGATGTTTAACTCATTCTAGTGGGGAACTTGGTTGGGTTCGCAAAGACTCTGCGAGAAGAAAGCTTGTGGAGGACTGGGCTTCAGAACCTTACACGAGGTGAATATTGCCTTCCTTGGTAAACAAATTTGGAGAATGCTTAATGAGCCATATATTCTTATGTCCCGAGTCTATAAGGCTCGTTATTTCCCAACTACTATTGTTTTAGAAGCCACTTTGGGTCATAGCCCAAGCTTCATATGGCGTAGTGTGATATCAACTCAACAGATGGTTAGAAGATTTCAGTTTGGGCAGATTCTTGGCTGCCAGATTCTAATAATGCCTATGTAACGACTGATCGAGATAATGCAAATGTTAATATCAATGGGATTCAGAGTTAGTCGGGCATCTCTTTGATGAGTGTGATAGAGAACTTATTTTATCTCTACCTCTAAGTTATAGGAGAACTGAAGACAGAGTTTGGAGACATGACAAAAAAAGGTCGATATACAGTCAAGAGTGGGCATGAGTGCCTTTCTAATCAACAGGTTCATATGGGTTCAAATGTGGTTGCATGTAGCTGGAAGCAGCTTTGGTCCATGAAGATCCCTCCGAAGATAAAGAGTTTCTTATGGCGAGTTGTTAGAGACTGTTTACCGATAAGAAGACAACCTTATAAAGAGGAAGATAGAAGTGGATGTTGTTTGCCAAGTTTTGTGGTCTTTGCAATGAAACTACTTTTCATGTGGCTGTTACTTGTTCTTTCCCAAAGCACGCTTGGCAGCTTTCTGGTGTGGGCTTTATTTGTAGTAGTTTGATTAATGTGGGAAAATGGTTAAGTTTAGTCTTTGCTAATATGTCTCCAGAACAGTGTGTAATTGGAACTTGTGGAACAATTGAAATCAAATTGTTTGGCAGCAGAGATTTTTTACCATTCAACGCGTTATAAGCTCGGGTGACTCTCTTGTGTCTCAATAACAGCTTGCCAACGTAGCTAATAAGCAAACGTTGGACTAAACCAGCGTTGGGTTGGTACAAATGCAACTTTAATGCTGCGGTATTTGCTCGTCAACAACGACTGCTGAGCTTTGGTTCTATCATTCGGGACTCCAATGGTCAATTTGTGGCTGCTAAAAATGGTATATTTGCTGGTCCCTCAAATCCTGCATTGGCGAAAGTAATGAGTTTTAGAGAAACTCTTAGTTGGGTTTTGATTCTGTGGGATTTGAGTCTGATTGTCAATCATCAGTGAATGGTTTCTTTGGATCTTATATTGATTTTTCAGATTTTGGTCTTGTTTTGGATGACTGCAAATTTCTTTTTTCAAGAGCTTAGTCATGCACATCTGGTGTTTGTGAAAACTGCTCATTGTTTGGCGAGGGCGGCTGTTTCTATGTCTGGCCAGTGCGAGTGGCTTAGCAAACCTCCTCGTAGGTGAGTGTCCATTTTGATTCTCAGTAATGGATTCTTTATTTTCCAAAATGAAACTAAAATATTATATAAAGATTGTTTTAGTAAAAATTAGTTGAAATAATAATATTAACCAGAAAAATTAATTTTTTTATAAATGAATTTTTATAGACTTTATAATAAAAAGTAAATACTTTTGAGTGATACTAAGAGAATATGAAAATGAGTAAGGATAATTATGATCTATATTTTATCCGAGCTCAACTTCTAATACTCTTCAATGGGAACTTAGCTAATGCATCTCAGCTAAAACAATCCAACTCCTCCTGTGTAAGCTAACAATTGGCTTATGCATCTCCAAGAAAACAAACCCAAATTGTTGCAATAGAGAAATTGGAATCTGACCCAGAAAACCAATAAATTCAAAAGTAACGTCTAATGATCATAAGCAATCACTAAAAGGAAAATAAAGAAAGAAAGAAAGAAATTTAGGGCAGTTTCTCTGAATTAAAACATGAGTGAAAAAGAAACATGTAAAACCTTGAGGCTGCCCCAATGAATCAACTCTTGGCCGGGTGAAATTGAGCTCTTATAAGAAAATAAGAACCCATTGGATCGGCCTCCAGAATTCAAAAGCAAACAAACAAAAACAACATAAAGAATTAACAAAAAAAAATGTATTAAGACCTTTCATATAAATTGCAAAGGCATGGAAATTTGGCTTTGCAATTGACAGGAAATAAAGACAGATTTGCTTTGCTATTTGCCGGCAACGGAACAAGAGCGGCACATGCTCCTCCGCTCTGTTCTCTCAAAGGCAGTGAAGAGCATTAGCCTTACTCCTTATTCTATTTATACCCATTTTTGGGGCTTCGAACCGGGTCGGGTCGGTTAATATTTGTGAGTTTGTAGCCCTACCCGCATAGCCCGGTTCATGAGGGATTTCTTGCTGGGATTGGTGGATGATTACATATGTGTAGACTTGTTTAAATTTCAGGCGGGGCCGGGTTCGAATCGGACTTGATCGGGCTTGATATTTTTAAGTCTAAGCTCGACCCCAGTTCAATTTTGCTGGCCTAAATTTAATTAATATAAATATTTTTTTTAATAATTTTTGGGTCAAATTCGGCTTATTGGGTGGGCTCTAAATAAATAATATTTTCAAATCTGTCTAAAAAATAAGCGGACTTTTACGGATTTGGACTTGGGCAAACTTAACATAAAAATGAGGTGTCTAAGCTCGAAAGTTTTCATTAATAGTTGAATTTTTTATTTTTTTAATTTTTAAATTAAAATTATATTTAATTCTCTAAAAAAATAATGTTAATGGTTAAATCTTTATATTTTTTTAATTTTTTATTAATAATTTTAGTATGATGAGTATTAGTAAAAAAATGAAATATCAAATTTTTATTTTGCATAAAATTATTTAGTAATAATTTTTATTTATAGATTTAATATTTTATGAGTAATTTTGTAAATCGCTTTTGATGATATCTTTTATTTTTATGAAATATTATATTTATCTTTCATATGATGTTGAACTTTCAATCAGGCATGTTTATATGTAATAAGTTATAAACTCATTAAATATATATTGTAGGTTTATTGATAGCTCAGTGTAGGTTTATTGAGAATTTATTATTAAATATAGTTATAAGCAATGTGATAATTAAGTATTAATTATAGATTCATCAAATATAAAATTTAGATTCATCATTTGCAAACTGTAAATTCATTGATTAATATATAAAATTATTTTTTAATTTATGAGTTTTTGAAGTATAATTTAAGAGTTTTTAGGTATAATAATTTATAATTTATGAATTTTTTATTTTTATTCTATAAACCTATAGCTTTTCTTTATGAATTTCTAGACTATAATATATAAACCTCAGATATACATGTAATTAACTTATAATTTATCATTTATGAACTTGTTTTTAATCTATGAACTTGTATTTTTTTTATAAAATTTTGAACTATAATATATGAACTTTAGGTATATGTGTAATGAATCTATAGTTTATAATTTATGAATTTATAAATTATAAACTATAAACATGTAGCCTTTATGATTGATGTTTATAGTTTTTACTAATGAGTTTGTATTCATATCCTATGATTGCATTTTATAACTTATAATTATAAATATGTAATTATTAATTTTAATATTTCATTATTATTATTATTAAATTTTTAGAATTTAAAGTATTATTAGGTGATGATAAAAATAATTTATGTAATTTAATTTAAATATATAAACTTATGTAAAATGATTTTCGTTCAGAGCTAGTATGTTTGTATATATATATATACTAAATCCTTTTTGTTAATTTTAATTTTTTGTTTAGAAAAGTGGGGAAAGATAAGAAAAGAAAAAATAGAGAATATAATTTTTTAAAAATATATAGCGCCTATCAGATTAATCTAATGAAAATTAATTATATTTTATTTATTATACTTTGAAATAATAATTATTAATAATCAATAAAAATTATTAAATTTTAATGATATCTAATAAAATTTTCAACACTAAATATTAAGTAATTAAATTTAAATTTAAATAGATATATATTAATAAAATCATAAAAAATTATTTTAATTGTCAAATTTGTAAGTAAAATAATAAAGAAAATATATAAGTTGAAAGAAAATGAATTACTTTTATTTTAAATTCAAGTTGTAATGATAATACAAGATCATCCAATCTTTGATGTTGTAATATATATATATAAACAAACTAGTTGAATAAGTCTTTTTCAATGTAGCCAGTTTAATCCTATTTACTCCAGTTCTGTTGCAAATTCAATTATTTAGGATAACTAATAAATTCAATGGGTCAATCTGATTTTAAAAGCAGTGGGACAAAGGGGCTGGAAAAATAATATTTCACTTATTTGAAAAAGTTAGTAAAAGTTTCTCCGGGCCCCACTTTTCTCCACTTTCTTTTGTCTTTCAAAACAAGAGTGAATAAAAAGATTTTATCTTTCTTTTCTTTTCTTTTCTTTCTCCCAATATTTTCCCATATATTTTCTTTCTTTTCTTTTTTTCCAAACAAAGAGTTAGAGAAAAGAGTCGAGCAAAGATGATCGATTCTTAGAAATAGCAAACAAGCGGGTCAAAATCGGATTTGGATTGGATCTCGTACTATTTCAAGGTTGGTAATTTTTGAAGTTGGATTTTCTCAAATTTGACCATATCAGATATGCTAGTTTTGTAGTATGGATTGGGCTGAGTTCTAGCTAGATTAGATTCAGCTCTTTTTTTTACCCTATTTTATTTTTAGGTTTAAATTATTATTGGTTCGGATCGAGTCAGATTTTTGATAAAATCTAATTTGGATTGTCTCGAATCTTAAGTCGAATTTTGAATTAATTTATTAGGTCCAAATTAAACTTTAGATTAACTTATCTAATTTTATTTTTTGATTTTATGAATTTTATCCAATAAAATTTTATATATTTAATTTTCTTAAAATTTTCTATTTCAAGAATGAAGTTTAAATTTTATATATATATACCTCCTTGAACTATAGTTTCATTTACTTTAATTCTTCTTTCTAAAAATTAAAGAAAATAATAAAAAAATACATATCTTATTAATTTTTAAAATAATTAATTTAATTATTAATTACTTACAAAAGTGTTTTTGTTGATAAATTAAGAATTTTTAAATTCAAAATAGTATCATTGCTGAAAAATTATTTAATTAATTTTACGTTATTAATTAATATACTAGACTTTTATTTAAAAGAATGCTTAAAATTATTAATTTATTCTTTTACTTAAAGTATAATTTTATTTTCAGTGCTAAATCTTTTTCTCATAAATATAATATTAAAGATATTGAATTTTTTAAAAAAAATTTAAATAAAAATTAAACAAAATTACAAGATAACAAATGACAATATCTATTTGTTAATTTAAATCATTCTATTTGATTACTCGTTAGTATCATATATATAATTTCAAACTAATTATGTTATTTAATGAATAAGAATTTATAAACTAATAATTTTAACAAATTAAAAACTTAGAGATGACATTATAAAAGATATTAAAATCTTAATTGAAAATAAAATATATTAGAAAATTAGTATTAAAAGTAGTTATATATGATAATTAAATATCATAAAATTATTATTGTATTTTAATAAAAATTACGTTCGAATTATTTCAAATTTTGAATCGGATTGTATCAGTTATAAATTTGAAAGTTCAGATTCGAATTATATCAGGTTCAGATTATTTTAAATCTTTAACTATTTTAGACTCGGGTTGTTTCGGTCTTCGGCCATTTGGATCGCTTCCGGTCTAAGTCTTTTTAGGTTCTAAAAATTTCAATCTCGATCATTTTAGATTTGAATATCTATTTATTTTATTAAAATTTTGAGTTCAATTAGTTAAATTTTGAGTATGCTCAGATTAAAATTAATTTCTATTAGCTGTAAAATAATACAAAAAAAGTATTATATAATTACTCGCTTTTTTACTTAAGGATATATATATATTCTTTTCATTATTTAAGACTTTTAGTTTTATTTTTCTTTCATTTCATTTCAAAATTCTCCTAATTATTATTATTATTCTTATTTTATGTTATTGACATTAAACAAATATCGATTATTAATGAAAAAATCATTTTTTTATTAATCATAGGTTTACTATAGTTAGCTGTACGATACATTTTTTATATTATATTTTAATATAATTAATAAAAAAATATTAAAATGAAAACAAGATGAAACCACATACTTTTAAATGATAAAACACATAGCCAGAAGTATTCTTTTTTCTTTTCTTTTTAACTTTTTGGCACTTTTCCTAAAATTATTATTAAAACCTAACCAACGACCAACCGATGAGTTCATGAAAACCTAAAAAGTCACAATAACGAGACAAATGTCTTTTCCTCTATCCATTCTCCTGTCCCATGAGATTCCGCTCCATAACGGCTCTACAATCAATATAGCCGTTACTTGGGAGGCCTTTTAAAAATCATTTCTGCTTTTCCTTGTAGAACCCAGAACTCTCACTTCTGCTTTCCTTACAGAAAGTACACCGGAAAAAACAGCTAACAGCAGAAAGAAAAAGCATTATTATGGCTAAAGTAGCAGCAACTCTCACTCTTTCTCTCTTCATCTTGTACTTCATTTCAGGTATAGCAGTCACTGTCTAGTTTATCACTTTACTAGCATCAGTGGTATGATATGTTATAGTGATCCATGTGCTGCATGCATGTATTCTTGTTTTGTTTTCTTGTACATTGTTGCCTAAATATGTGAGTATATATAAATTTCTGCAGGTGGTAACTCGGCGACTGCTAATAATTATGAACAGGTACAGTCAACATCAGTATAAATCATATTGCAGGAGGAAACTAATTAATTCTGGAAACACAAAAAGTAATCACTGATACGGAGTGAAATTACATATCGAAAAAAACTCATAAATTCACAACCTAAATTCGTTTCGTATGAAAAAAATGAAAAATTATAATATGTTAATTATATATGATAACTTTTATTTGGAAGCTATATCGGTAGTTGTCATGTTTTATAGTCTTGCACTCGGGTTTACCCGAGTTCAACACATATAAACAGAAATATTAACGAATCTTTATTTGACTTGTCTTTAATTGTTGTTTGAAAGTTCAGTTTTGTGGTAATTGCAGAAAACTTGGTGCGTAGCAAAGCCATCATCGGACCAAGCAACTTTACTTGCAAATATTAATTATGCATGCTCTCAAGTTGATTGCCGGATTCTGCAAAAGGGTTGCCCTTGTTTCAGTCCAGATAATCTCATGAATCATGCCTCCATTGCTATGAACATGTACTACCAATCCAGAGGAAGGAACAGATGGAATTGTGATTTCAGGAACTCTGGTCTTATTGTTATGACTGATCCGAGTAAGTTGGTTAATTATTGTACGCATAATGCACCCACAGGCGTAACCTGACAGTCAATTTATAATTATTCTTAAGTTGGAGACTTGTCTCTGATGATCTTCTTTCTCTTCTTTTGGGGGGTCAATTTGCAGGTTATGGTAATTGCATCTACGCCTGATGCTTGGTACAAAGAAAGGATTGTTAGTCCATGAGAAGTCAAAGTTATATTCCTTTTAATTTTTGTGAATTTGTCTTGTAATTCTCTCTGAATTATTAATGATCAGTGGTTATATATTGCTTTAAAAAAAATAGTGGAGTCGATTTAATTTTTAATTTATATTCTCTCAAAAAAGAAATTAAATTATTAGACTATTAATCCCTTTATAAACAAGCAATCATTTTATCATTATAACCCATTAAGCCAAAGTCTTTAGAATGTTCTCTAATAAGGAGTTTAGCACTTTAGCTTCATGAAAGGTTCCATTCTAATAACTTTAAATTTTAAAAAGGTAAAGTACATAATTGATATCCAAAATTTTACTTTTTCTTTTTGCAATTGGATCCATGAACTTACTTTTTTGTTCAACTCGACACCTCTACTACATAAGTTGTAACATTTAAATCCTTTACAGATAAAAAAAAATTAAAAAATTAAAATTTTGATAAATTACATTAAACGAAATAGTAAAATAACGAGAAAAATAAAAATAGGGTGAGAAATGAATATTTTATTTGTTTATAAATGGAAGAGAAAACTAAGAAAATGAATATGAATATGAATAATGAATCCTTTTCTAGTGCTCACCAAATTTGTTTCTTTATTTTTTTGAGAGGAAAAGTAGAGAAAGAAGTTTTTTGTTATTATTTCCACTATTTTTATTGCTTCCCAAATAAGATAGGGAAAAGAAATTAGTAATTATGTCCTATAATCAAATAAAGACTCTAAAATTGGAGAGTGAGAAAGTTAAAAGAATCAAAATTACTAGATTTATATGCTACAATAGGTAATTTTAATATTTTTATCACTTAATCCTATGAAATATAGTCGATTTTTAGATTTTACAAGAGTTATAAAATGCCGTGAATTTGGAGTTTTGAAATTTAAATTATTTTTTATTTTAATTTATTTGCTGGTATAATTGATTTTATTAGATTTTTTCTAATAATGGTGCCAAAGCCATATTATTATTTTTTACATAAATAGTGTATTTATATCTGTTGGTATGTAATTGAAACTCTGACTTAGTTGAAAAGATAGTAGCAAAAATATTCTGCAGAGCCGCTCCACATTGTAAATAGCCACAGTTGTATGATATTATAGAATGCTGCGCATAATTGCATAATGTCTCACAACATTGTGTAGCTTCTAAAACAGCCACAATGCCATGTAAAAGCAGTCCTACAATTAAATAATAATATAATAATTATTATTATTATTAATTTTATGTAAGCAATTTCGTAAAATAATATTTAATATTTTTTAATCAATTCAAAATGATTGATATGAAATTTCAAAAGGGCATTTTAAATTTAAAAGAGTTTAAAGTTAAGATACTTAATTGGAAGAATTTAAATTAAATAAAAAAAATTACCAAACGATGAAATTATAAATGTAATTATTTAGTTTCTATAGGATAATCACAGTTATAATAAACTATAATGTGATTAGATTTTTGTTATATTATGGGTGTGATTTTATTTATTTAATTTTCGAACTTAAAACCTTTATGATTTTTGTGATATCATTTTAGTATATAATTAATGTAATTAACAAGGAATATAAAGTTATGAAAGCTCATAAATCTCTCAAAGAGCTAATGGGAACTTGAAGACCAAGAGCTGTAGTCTTATATGGTATGTATATTGGATGTACATGAAATGTGAGTCCTAATAATAGGACTTAAGAATTAGACATTGAGAGATCTTTAGAAATTTGATGATGAATATTTGTTATATTTTCTAAATTTTACAAAAGTTTTAAAAGTTAAAATTAAATGTTAATGTAGTCTTGACTGACTTAGTCAAATTTTGACATTTGGTCAAACTCTTTTTAATAAGACCGAAGATCATTGAAAATCAGTCAAGCCTTTTTAATTAGGTCCAAATCTTAAGAATTTGAATCAAATCTTAAAAATATTTAAAATTTGGACTAGAATTAGATTTGTCAGTATTTATCACTTAGAATAGAGTTTTAATTATTTTTAATTATTTGTTGTTTGATATCTTTGTTTTATTATTTTTATATTTTTTGTTTATTCTAATTTGCTTTTTTAATTAGATCCAAATCTTAAGAATTTGAATCAAATCTTAAAAATATTTAAAATTTGGGCTAGAATTAGAATTGTCAGTATTTATCACTTAAAATAGAGTTTTAATTATATTTAATTATTTTTTGTTTGATCTCTTTGTTTTATTATTTTTATATTTTTTATTTATTCTAATTTTTTTATTATTTTAACTGCTTTAATTAGTTTGTTTTTTTTTTTTTTTTGGTTTTGAATGTGGTTTACTGTTTGTTGATTTTAGTTTTTTCAAATTTATGTTTTTAAATTATTTTAGTTGATAAATATATATATATATATATATATATATATATATATATATATATATATATATTTGTTTTTATTTAGTTGTGGGCGTTTAAAATTAAAGAAGAAGATCGTTTCACTATGAAAATTGGTTTTCATTTATTTGATGATGTTATTCAAAATATAAAAGAGAACTGTTGTTTCGAAAGAGCTGTTTTGGTTACCGATGGGTTAGTTAAAAAGATTAATAAGCAAACGATAGAAAAGAATTTTTTGTCTAAGAGGTGATTGAGTGATGATGATGCTCTGAAGCTTGTTTGTTTGTATTTTCTGCATTCTTTTTTTTTTTTGTCATCACCGAAAGATAAATTGATTCTTTTGGTTGATTTCGATGTTTTTTATTCTGAAAAATTTAATGATTTTTTTTTGAGATTTAGAGGTTTTTAATCTTACTCTTCGTTCATTTAGAGGTAAAGTTTATGGGAAAGCTGCAAAGATTGATGAGGGAAAAAAACAATAGTATTATTATAGGCTGATTGGTTTTCTGTATACCTTTCAATGTTGGTTTTATGAGTACTACCATTCATTTATTAACTCTATTGATATTTTGTCTGGAAATGATAACATTATTGGATTTTGAAGTGGAATGTAATTGATGTTTTAAATTGTAAATCTCTAGAGAATGATTTGTTTGGTGGTAGAGGAAAGAAGGTTATTACTTTTTTTTTTAATTTTATTTTCTCATTAAGTTAAAACTTATTTATTTTTTAAGTTTTTTTTTTTTTTTTTATTTCAATTGAAGTTAAAAATTGTTCTACCTAATACTGAAAGAGAGAAGCTTGAGTTGGGAAGCTTTTTTGTTAATTATAAAGGTAAATCTATTATTGCTAGGGATGATGACGATGAGAATGATTTGAAATTCCTTTTCTTTTTCACTATGATGATTCATCAACTAGTGATAAATCTAAGAGCAATATAGTTTCTAGTTCAAGTTAAACTCTTTCTATTGAAAATAAATTAGATTCTTTTTTGATTGGTCAAAAGAAATTGAAGAATAATATTGCTGGTTTTAGACTGTATGTTGATCTGAAATTTGTTGATGTAAGGTATTATTTAAGAGTTTTGAAAGAGAAGCTTTGTATTGATGACAAATCTAATAATGTAAGTTTATTTATATTTTTATTGATTTATAGTAGATTTTTAGTATATAGTTTATTATTTTATTCTTTTAATGTTTGTTATTATTTATTTTATTTTGCAGTATAACGATGATAGTTTTGGTGATCATACTTTTGATGTTGATAAGGGAAGTTCTGATGATGATGATGGCAATAATGATGATATAGATATTGTCATTAAGGTCATTTGATTTTTTTTTTAATTTTTATTTAAATTTTCTATATTTGTTATTTAGTCACGGTCTTCTTTTTTTATTTAGGTTGTTTCGAAAGATAAGAAGTCTAAGGTATTTGAAGATGTTAAAGAACAGGTGCAAGAAAAAAGAGAATCCAAGTGAGAAAGAGGATGAAGAAAAGGATGATTGTGGTCCTAAAAATGAATATTTTAATGAAAAAGATAATGATATGGATGACAGTGTTGCTGGTAATGTTGTTGAGAATGATAATAATGTTAAGGTAGTTTTGGTGGTAGTGTTGTTGGTACTAGTAGTAGTGATACTGATAACGGTAGTAGTGGCGATGTTTGTGATTCTGCAGCTAATTTTAAAAAGAATGCATATGAAGTTTTAGGAAATATTGGTGTTAATAAGGTTTTTGATAAAATTATTTGATTTTGAAAATTTTTTATGTTTCAATTTTTTAATTTTTTATGTTTTTTTTTATAATTTTTGATAAGATTGATATAAGCGGTGAAATGAGCTCTGGTTCTTCTTTTGATGAAACTGACCTTGCTATTTTGAAAGAGACAATTGCTAATGCTATAAAGTTTGTTGGAGTATGTTGATTGTTTATTTGTATATTTCACTTTTTGTTTATCTTTAATTGATTTTTGGTTGATCTGTGGCATAATTTTATTATTTCTTTTATTTATGGAAGATGTTGATTCTAGTTCTGTTGTTGAAATTGTAATGGAAGAGAAGGATGAGTAATAATTCCAGTCTTTACTCTTTATATTTTTATATTTTATATTTTTTCTGATTGTATTATATTCTTCTTAATAGTGTTGTTGGTTCTAGTCATGGTGATGCTGGTATTGGTAGTAGTAGTGGTGTTCATAATAGATATATTATTCGAAATGTTTTAGATGAAATTTTAGAAGATATTTGTACTAATAAAGTCTTTTATATTATTTTATTTTGAATATGTTATTTGATCTTTTATTATTTTTTATAAGAATATTAAGAATTATGAAGTGAGTTCTGAGTCTTTTTTTGATGATATTGATCCTATAATTTTAAAAGAATCAACAGCTAATACTATGAAATCTGTTGGGGTATTGTTGATTTTCTATTTTTCTATTTTATTTGTTTAGCTTTAGTTTATTTTTGGCTGATCTGTTTTCCACACAAGTCTTAAATTTTTGCATCCTAGCAGGAGAAGCCGTCGCACCTCATTGCAGAATGTATTTCTCATAATAGAGTCATCCAATTCACTTAAGTCATCTTTAAGAGTTAAGCTCAATGTATGAGCAACACACCTCATATGCAAGTATTCACCTTGCAAGACACTTTCTTTCCAACTATTAAATCTTTTCTTCAAGTACTTTATGCCTAAATCATTAGAGGTTACATTATCAACAGTTATAGTAAACACTTTATCAATCTCCCAATCAAGCAAGAATTTCTCAACAGCCTTACCCATTACATCACCAGAATGATTAGAAATAGGATACAAATTTATAATTTTTTAATGTAATTTCCAATCATCATCAATAAAGTGGACAGTGATGCACATATAACTCAAATTCTGAATGGATGTCTATGCATATGTTGTAAGACATACTCTTGAAGTCAATTTCTAAAAATAATTCTTTAATTGCTTTTTTTCTTCCTTATAAAGATTGTAACAATCTCTAGCTATAATGTACCTTGAAGGAACTATAAAATGTGGCTGCATTATATGACAAGATTCATGAAAGCCTTCATGTTCTGCATGCCTAAAAGGCAACTCATCAATGATACCTATCCTAGCTAGAAATTTCCTACATTCTTCTTGATCAAACTTTCAAAATGCAAATGAATATGTAATGCTTCTCTCATAAATTTTTTGATTGGGATTGGAAAACTAAAGTTGTTTGCCTCTTATCCACATTATATTGATACATTTTACACCTAGACAAATGGTTGCTCAAACAACTAGTTCGATTAATAGATAGACATGTAAGGTTTTTAGCACAATATTTGCATTTAGCTTTATGCTCATTACAATCTTTGTCATTAATCTTTTCAAAATGCTTCCAAACCCATGATTGTTTTTTAGTTTCACGCACCTTTGAGACTTTTTGTGTCGTTGATGGTTTTGATGACTTCTGATCATTGTTAGTACTTTTTAGGATAATACTTGCACTAGCTACTGTAATTTTTATATTGTCCCCAATGCTCGATATTTATTCAATAAAAAAACTGAATTTTAATTAATTAAATATTATATAATATTATTTATTGAATTAAAAATTCATCCGGTTAAGAAATAGAGGTATTATTAATTAAACATTAATATAGTGTGATAATTACTTTAGACATAATGCAAACTCTAGTTAATAACTTAAAGTAATAAAGTGGTCGCCCCTAAATATTTTATTTTAATTGCTTTTTTTTTAAAGCATTTTTTTATACGGCAAGTATTACTGATAATTGAAAGGTGGATTTTTTGTGTATATATGTGTGTTTAAGTGTTAATAAGGCTAGTGGATATATGACTAACTCTAATCTTGAAAAGACAGTAAAGGAATTTGGGAAGAGATACAGTAATATTTCTAAGATTTATAAAGATTCTTTCAACGGGTTAATTTCAGTATTGATACAGTATAAATGGAGTTCAAGTAGTATTGCTTTCATTCACTTTCTCTTTATCTAATTTAATTTTATTGTATTTTAAGCTTTTAAGTTGTGTTTTTCTTACTCTGTGTGGGTGCCTATTTTTTTCAAAAAAAAAAAAAATTATAATGGGTCATGGAGATATCCAAAGTCCTAATTGAAAACCCATATTAAACAACTTCATAAAGGATCAGATGCTTGATTATTGAAAAAGAGTACTTTAATTAAAGAGTTGTTAAAAATCTAAATTAATCATCTCTCTTATCTATATCTCTTCTGCTATAACTCTATTCTTTAATCAGAATTTATTTATTTATTTAATTATTTACTTAATTTTTTGCAGATATAGATATTTAAATTTTTTTATTGAAAAATGCATATTCCTTTTGGATTATTTTGATGGAAAAGACTATTTTCCATCTAGTATCCGTTTTGAGCATCATGATAAGTAAAGACTATTTTGCTTAATATATGCTTAGTTTATTTTGCAGTATATTGGTAAAATCAATGTCACAACCCGATCTATGGGCCATGACTGGCACTAGGGAATGGGTAGGCGTAAGGCTACCGAATTCCATAGTAAGCTTGCTAGAATATGGACTGCTAGCATGGATAGGCAAGACCGAAATTTATATGAAATTACAAAATGATAAATCTGAAATTTCTACTGCGGAGATTCTAGAATTATAAAATTCAACATACCAATAATATATCAATTACATTAACCCAAAGATGAAGGAATCAGGCTGCTAGATGAAAAGCACTGCGGAAAAACTAACTGCATATGAAAAACAGTTAAATTGAGATTGTCAGTATCGGGAGTGAGTTAAAATCATATATCCAAAAATAATTACAAACACTTCAATAACACATTTGTTTAACTTAAAATAAACATTAAGTCATGCCAAAATATACGCGTCATGCCATATTTAAATAAAAATAAATTTAACATACTACGAGACGAAGTACTTCAGTAGAACCCTAATCCCCATTGCTAAATAGTCTCAGCCTTTCGGCTCTCTCGTTTCCAACAGAACTGGTGCCTAGAGAGCAAAGCTCGACCATGGTCCTTAAATCCAGTATGGTCACTTAACTTTCCAACTAAGCCGGCCGAGAGAGCAATGCTTGACCAGGGACCTTTATTCCGACAACTCACTCTACTCAACCCAGAGAGTTAATCAACCAGGGCAAATCCTAAACCATTCTTCTATTACTTGACTCAAAATTTCATATCGATGCGCACGCGGTCCTGATGCAACCCATCAGGTGGCATGTTCTACTGCCGTCTCATCTCGAGTCAACATGCAATCTCAATAGCCATAATGCATAAATGAAACATGTATAAACAGTAAATAAATAAATAATTAAAATATTAATCATTTAATCAAAGATATTATGTAAAAATCTTAGCATGACACACGCAAGCAGATATATGACTTTAACTCACAATTTTGACGACCTCCTAACTCTGTTCTGATGCCTCGGGTGCAGCGAGCCGAACTGACGGATTTATCTAATCACGGAATAATTTAATCAAAAAAAGTAAAACACTTGAGAATTAAACCTAGGCTTAGACTCCTAGGACTGACTGTCTAACAATTTTCGACTCGGGTAAATTTTATTGAAAATCCGGCAGAACCTCCCTTAAATTACAGACATTTACCCTTTGTATAACGGGTCCAGGGCCTGCCAGAGAATACTTCAAATACATAGCGATAAATTAACGGGAGTCGGATCACCAAAAATGCATTAATTTTTCCAACTCCGTAACATAACACAATCACAACTATTGGCAGACAGTTCGATAAATTATTTATTTTAACTAATAAAGCTCACATAACTTTTCTAAAATTCAACACAACAATTAAACGCATAAATTTTATCAATAAATTCTAAAATCAATGGGCCAGAGAATTACCGAGATGCTTGATCGCTCGGTTGACTTGCCTCCAGCTGCCGGAGTGCGATCGACGATCCGAATGCACCAACGGACTCGAAACAACGCGCTGATGATGATCCTAGCTTCCGATCTTCCAATCCGACAACCGATCATCCGGAGAGATTTACGGACGATCTCAACCGTCAATTTTCAAACTGAGTCGATCGCCACGAAACTGGTGCCATTGGAAAGCTTGAGCTGAGGAGAGTCCGGATATGTCCTCTGATTGGCCAACCTTCGCCGAGGAAGCCAAAAACTCCAGCTGCCCCCACTTTCTCTCTCCATCGCAACTACCAACTCCCACCGCCAATGCCACCGGAAATGCCTCGCACGGTGTCGACAACCGCTGCTTCCTCTCTTTTTTTTTTCTTTGGGGCCGCCACCCCGGCCACCATTACCACCATCGCTACTGAGCTCGGACTTGACAACTCCTCTTCTTCCCCTCTTCCTTCTTCCCTGACGTGCCCATCTCCCCTCTCTTTCTTTCCTTATCGGCATTTAGTTCCTGAACTTTTCTTCTTTACCATTTAGTCCCTCAACTTTTTAATTACTAACAATTTCGCTCTACAAAAATTTCCGATTAATCCTTAAACTTTTCTTTAGCTTTTCAATTAAGCCCCTAACTATTTAATTTGGGCCAAATTAGAATTATTAAAAATATATAATTACTTATTTACCCTTACTTTTAAATATAAATTACCAAAATGCCCTTGCTGACATATTTAATTACAAAAATACCAACTATATAAATTTTCATTAAAACCCCATATTAATAAAATTATATTTTTAATCCTTATTCCAAAATAAATTTTCAATTTAATCCTAACAGTTAATTAACTTAATTAATCAATTTACTAACTATTTTCCAATTAAATCGATACCATTAGCTAATTAAAACTTATCATTCTCCAATAAAATCTTTATAAAAATATTATTTACTATTCCTTTCATGACTTTCAAATATATAAATTATTCATATTGTGAAAAATTGAATGACCGAAAATATAATCCATTTTTCAAAGAATTTACTTTAACTAATTTCTTAGAAATCAAACAAATTAGATATACAAAATAACTCCCTTATGTTGTCTAGTATTAAAATCTATTTAAATCATTCCAATTAAATCAAATAAAAATAAAGTAAAATTAAGTTAAATAAAAACTCGTTATTAATCATTACTAAAATTATTATTATTAAAAGGAAAAAATTATGGGTATTACAATCAACTTCCACTTTTTTATTTCTTTTCCTCAGAATTAGAAAAGAAAAAATAGAAAAGAGAAGATGAAAAATACCTTATTTCTTTGAAGCTTTGTTGGACGATCAAATCTAAGCAATATGATAGCATAATGGTAGCTAGACGATAGTAATAGAATGACGGCAGTAGGACAACAGTAAAATAGTAGCATTTAGGCAGCATAATGGCGGTAGGAAAGCGGACATCAGTAAAATGAGGCAATAGAAAGATGGCAGCAGGACGATGGCAAAACATCAGCAGATAGGCAGCATAATAGCTTAAGAGAATATCAGTAGTAGAGAAACAAGTTAGAGCAATGGAGGAAAGTTTGAGAGAATAAAAAGATAGGATTCTATTGTATTACTATTATTCATGTGTCTTTAAGGAGGTTTTAATAATCTATTAAAACTATGTAGTTTCAACTGAAACTACATAGTTTCACTTACACAACTAAAGTGTTTTAAGTTTAAATTTTATATATTATAAATATATATGGATGGTTAACTGAACTGTCAGCTTTGGTATATAAAACTGAAACCAAAACTGAAAATTAAAAAAAAAAATGAAATTGAAACCACCAGTTCAGTTACCCTATTTTATCGGTTTGGTTTTTTGGTTTCGGAACAATCTTTTGATTGATTACCCCTAATACACAGGCATGTCAAAACATCATACAATATACTTAAGTCTAGTACATTTTATTTAAATCTAGACCATATCTAGGTTATTAATCTAACTTACTAACCAATTATATATAAGGCCCACCTATTCTAGCCCAATTGCATGTTATGCTATTTGGATTCTAGCCTTTAAGCGTATTGAACTACTTATTATGAGAATGCCCATTTATTGTGATCTCAATCCTAACTAAGTTCAAAACCTATCTAAACATGCCAAAGCCCAATAGTCTAATTTAATTTTAGGATTTAGGCCCAATTAAGGTGGATTAACCTATATGGACTACCAAATTTATGCTGGATATATTTTTTTTAGCCCTAAGTCTATATGCCCCGTTTTTTATTAGTTAGTCATATAATCATGTATTGAATTAACATGCAATAAACAACAAAAATAATAAGAAAAATAAAGCAAAAAAAAACCTTAGCTATTATAACCCACCTACAAGTACGATTATAAAATCAGAAAGGCCTAAAAACTGAACAAAGGCTAATAATACATTAGAAAATGCTAAAAGCAAAAATAAAGGGGTGCAGCATGAAAAGCCGATTAGCTATGCATGAAGAGCCGATCGGCTCAGTATAGAGCTAATTGGCTCTATATTCAGCCGATCTGCTTTAGAGTCAAGGGGGCAGATTCCTTCGGTTTCTCCTTTATTCACTAGTTTAATCTTACACTCCAAATCCAATTTTCACATACATAGGTATTAAAGAATTAATTAGAATTAGATAAAATAGATAAAAAAATAAAAAAATAAAATTACAAAAGCTAAAAAACCTAAATCACTAAAAATCCTAAGTAAAAAAATCATATTTAATTTAGATTTAATCACTAAATCATATTGAGAAAAGACCTAAATTTTTAACATTATAACATGTTTTAATCAAATTTAAAACCTTAATTGGCAAAATATCATATCTATAAAAAAATCTGGTTCATATTATCAAGTTTAAAACCCTATTAATATGCATATTCATGAAAATATAATCTAATCATGTTTATCAAAGATAAAAACTCTAATAATATTTCTAATAGCAAACAAAAAAATAAAATAAAAGACAAAACAGAATGAAAGAAGTAGTTTTACGATGAGTATAGATGTATGGTGGAAGAAACCCTCAAGTTATCACCATGTATGTTGGATTTACGAGTCTCAGGCGATGAGGAAGCAGTTGAATAAAAAACAGGTAGGAATCCAGAGCTGGATATGACTTTGGAAAATCTTTTGTCGATTAAAAAAAAGTTTCTAAAAGTGCTCTTTCTTAAGTAGCTAGTTTCGTAAAATTCTCTTTTTTTCTTTTCTTTCTTTCTCAGTATTTTTTCGCTCTTAATTTTACACACGATCGAATATTAATTCTTGGCTCCTTTTTGAAATCCTAAACACCTCTTACTATTTATAGAGGTAAGGTTTCAAAGGAAACCCTAGAGGAAGGGATATATTTTAGGAATTTATCGATAAATATTATATTTTATTTTTAAAATTCAAATCATTATCGATAAAAATAAAAATTATCATCTAGAAAGCCTTCTAGAATCTGTATCTAGACATAAAATCGTATGAAAAATGATTTCAGGGAGTCAATCCAATTGGGATTGTGTAGAGCTAATTGGCTCTAGATACAGCCGATTCGGCTGTACATAGAGCTGATTGGCTCTATGTACAGCCAAATCGGCTCTATGTACAACTAATTGTCTCTATATAGGAAACGTTTATGGAAAAATTGCAATTAGGTTCCTGAATTTGTAAAAATTACTATTTTGACCCTCAAACTTAATATTTTTGACAATTAGGTCTAAATTGATTTAAAAAAGCTAATTCTAATTGGATTATGATATGGACATGGCCAAGCTTAAAGATGGACTTGATGGAGAGGACAACAAGAAAACCAAAGATAAAGCTAAGGATCCATTGAGCATGCTACAAGGCCCAATTACAAGGTCAAGGTCCAAGAAGCTACAAGAAGCCTTAATTGGCTATATGCAAGATCGGACTAGTCAAGGAAGCCCAATTGGTCATGCTAGGATAGGCCCAAGTAAAGACACATCTGAATGGGCTTTATTTAATATTTTGCAAGTCCAAATACATGAAGACTAATGTGGGCTAATATTTGGGCTGAAATCTCTTCTTTAAGTTCAGAACAATGTTATTGCCTATTTTTCTTATGTGGCAGCTAGGGTTAATAGTTTTACTAGGGTTTCTTATGTTAGGTGGCTATAAAAACACCCCTTAAGTTGTGTTTTGAAAGAATTCGAATTTTGATAAAAATTATAGTAGTTGTTTTCTTTGCATATTTGCTTGAATTCTTGAATTCTTGTTGAATGCATAAACCACTTATCAAGGAATTGATCTATCCTTGTGGCGTGTTAAGGGTTAGGGTTTAAAGAACTTAGTTTTTTTTTAGGTTCTAATCTTGATCAACCATACCTTGCAATCTGATTTAAGCGGTTCTTGGGTTTTGAAACTCAATTTGTTCTTGGGTTTCTAAGATAGTAATTCACGGGTTCATAATCATTAGGGTTCGTGGTTCTAATCCTTGGAGGTTCTTAACAGATTAACTTCGACCCCAACTTTGAATTCGTTTGTTCTTTGCCTCTTGAGACCCGAGAAAGTAGTAACTTTTATTATAAGATTTTTTATTTTTCTCTCGATATCTGCATCCGAAAAAGGGATGCTGACAGCTGGTTATGCTCTTTCCCCTCTAATGGCAGTTCTACATCCGTAAAAGAATTACTTCCAAAGTCTCCTTTAGAGTCAAGACTAGCTCCTTAGGGGTTGCCTTCACTAATACCATAATCTAGTCCAAGGCTTTGGTCAATGTCTTGCGATGCTCTAGAGGATGCCTCTAGCAATTGCTATACAGAGATATTAACCTGGGTTTTCTTCAGCTACCTTAATAGGGCGTCTTCGCTTATCTTTGGTTCACTATTCTTTTTCTCTCTTCCTTTCTTTGTTCCTTTATCTCTCTTCTCTTTCTCAAATTGCTTACTCATGTCATTATATACTTGTCCACCCCAGATGATACCCTCAACTGCATCGCTCGCTGATTTTTGTATTATTGTGCTGAATTACCTCAAATGTCTAGAGATCCTACTCTTTTTGATGAATTTTCTTCTCTTTGCTCACTTCTCCGGACTTTGAGACTCATAGCCGTAGAATACCGAGGCCCGAAGTTATCCTAGAGGTGAATGATAATGACTCACTAGTCATCATTTACATAGTGCTAGTTTACTCTCTCCCAATATCTGATTTTCTCTCTCTCACATCCCAATATTTCTTTCCCTTGTGCCAAGGTTTCTAGCAATGATTCAACAGTTGTAAACACATAGTCTTCTAGGAAACCAGTACTTACCATCATGGTTGGATAAATTGGTGGACGAGCATTGTTATAATTTGACAGCGGGTTAGCACACTTCCTGTTTTTAGGTCTATAATCTTATCATCATCTATTAACCTCTAGAATTTATAAAGAAGGTTGTTGCAGTTGTCTATCTTATGACCGTTCATCTAATGATATTGGTAGTAGGACCATGTGTCTTCCTCTATCTGTACTGTTCCTAGTTTAATGAACGGTAGCTTTAGTAGCTTGTGCTCTTGTAATTCTACCATGACTTGGAATAGAGGAACTAGAAACTTAGATAATCTGCACGGTTGAGTCAGAGCATTGTACCCTGCTGCTAACACGTTCACCTCCTAGAGCTTGAGGCACTCCCACTACTTCTCTTGTATGCACTCTTTTTCAACTTAGCCTCTTCTATGTTTGTTGTGCATTCTTGCAAGTCCTCGAAATTCTTGATTAGATAGGAGACCGACCTCTCATATATATTAGGTAGCAAGACCTTAATGACAAATCCAACTTGATCCCTTTCAGCTGCCCTAGTTATCATTTTTGCTACATTTGTCCTGAATTGAAGGATGAAATCCGAGGTCATCCAATACTATGTTTAGGTATCGTTCTTCGTATTAGGCCCATTTTGAAATGAACTATTAGTTTGAGGGCCCTAAAGATTACTAAAGGCCTTAAGACCAATTAGAGAAGCTCTTACTAGCCAATGAGATTGGGACATGTTTCAGGGGTGAGGATGACGACTTTGTATCCTTCGCGAAAAGCCTAAGTTTTCCTTCCTAAAATAAGAGATTCTAAGTTTGAAAAGTTAGGTATAAATAGGGAAGGTTTATGAGAGCACCTATATCCGCCTACGCGGTGAAGCCTAGCTTCCACTAGAGTATATGAGCCATTGTCTATCCTAATAATATTATCTTAGGCTATTTTACCACATATCCTTTTGCACATCAACCTTTTCTTAATCTTTTTACCCTGTAAGGTGAGGAAAATAAAGACTAACCTAATGAGAGGATACATTGGTACCTTAACTAGTACTAGATGGAAGGCACATTGATGCCTTTGTTAGTCCTAGTTGGGAGACACTTTGGTACCTTCAGTTTTATCTTAGCATGCCATGGTGTTCACAACATTCACAGTTTTTATTAGCCCTAACCTAAGTGTCAGATTTATTTTAGCCTTAGCATTTAAGGTCAATATGTGAGGAGACGCAAGAGCTTACATTGGTAAGCTTAGCATATTTTATTTTCTTTGCATGTGAGGGGATACAAACAATTGCTAGGTTAAATTTTATCTGTTATTACATTTGAGGTGATATCCTAAGTATAATTTAAACATACATAGAACAAGAGAGGATAATAGAAACAATACATAGATTAAGGAGATCAGTGATAAATAGGGGGCCTAAACATGCCAAGGGCCTTGAATCCTCCTTGAGGGGTGAAATTTTGGAAACCGACTACTCTGTACCTTGGGTTAGTACTAAGCACAAAACAAATAATAGAGACGTATAATGAATTGAATAATGCGGGAAAAGTGGTAAAATTAAGATAAGGCAGAATTAGAACATTACATAAAATTAAATGGTATTAAAATAAATAAAATAATCTATGTTTTCATCACCGAGGTTGACCTCGTGCGGGTATAGGGTTCACTCATGCAAGGACAGTCCCCTCAAGACATAAAAAGCTCATAGCATTTTCTGAAATGCTAGCTTTGCATTTTGGAGGAAAAAGACTGAACCCGCGCGAGTACAAGGACCACTTGCGCGAGGTTAGTCCCTAGATTAGTGGAAATAGGAGAGACAATGTTGTTTTTACTTAAAAGTTGCCATTTGTGTTCATGTGGCCCCTAAAAACCCGTGCGAGCATGGGTTCACCTCGTGCAAGCTTAAGGTGCCAACGCCTAGAACACGCCAAACACAACATTTGTAAGCAGAATGATGCCATGTTTGAGCCTTAGGCTTCCTGACCTTGGGCGTTCTTAGTGGCATAGTCTTTATGGCCTAAAATTGACCCCATTTTAGTAGAAACTCAAAAAGATAAAACTAAAAATGACATATTTTGAGGGACAAGAGCTGACCTCGCATGGGCACAAGTTCCACTTGCACGGGGTCAACGAACCCGGAAGAATATTTTAAAAATGAATAATAAAGAAAGATAGAAAATAAATCCAAAAATTAAATGGAAGAATAAATAAATAAAACAAGAATGATAGATGAACAAAAGATAAATGCAATGAGTGTTGAAGGTGTGCAAAAGATGGAAATAAGAATAAATTTGAGCCTTTAAGAGGCTACCTTTGCAACTTGACTTTAGCATGAAATCAATTTTTTTGAGAAGAAGGAAAAAAGAGACTGTGATCTTCTCAAAACCCCAAATTAAATTGCTCTCTTTTTTGAATAAAAAGTGAAAAGTGCACTCTTGTCTCTTTCAAATAAATTATTTCTTAATAACCTCTAGACAAGTCAATCAACTAACCCTTTTTTTTATTAGACGAAGTCAAATATTTATAATGAAGCTTTGACAAGTATCAAAAGCTAATTAGAGGGAAATTTCCTACTCAAAAGTCCTCCCAATGGAGGATCGATACGCCATCAAGAGTTGACTCTTGTCCAGGCTGAAGGTGTGCAAGGTCACAGCATGTCCTCGCTCTATCCTTATGCTAAGCGAGGTTGGGCTAGTGTAGGTTTAGCATCTATGCGCACAAGCTTAGGGCTAGAGACCCATCCCCCTAAGTCAGCACTATTCTCACATGAGCTTACCTTAGACATGCGCAAGCTCATGTTAGGCACACGCGAGACAAGTGATCCGCACGGGTCTAGGTGGACTCACACAGGCTAGGGTGAACCCGCGCAAAGTTACTCTAGACTCGCGCAAGCTTAAGCTTAAGGACCAAGGGCTTTTCACATTTTCTTTCTCTTTTTTGCGAGCAATTTCTTTAGAGTTTTAGTACCCACAATCCCTTTTCCTTTATCGACTCATAACCTGTTAAACTTTCTCATCATCAGACTTCATATAACTCTAGTTTCTGAATTTCAATGATAACAATATTGAAGGCATTCAATTTTTTTTTAAAACCACGTCAACTTTTCTTTTTCTTCTACTTGTTTCTACACTTCAGTTTTACTTTTACATTTATATGTATTTTAAATTACTAAAATTTAATTACTAATGAATAATTAATTATATTTATTCATATATTTTATATTATCGATGAAATTATAGTTTTAAGTATGATATTTTTATTTCTTTTTACATTTCATAGATTTTTATTTTATTTATATTAATTTTTAACATATAGATGAATAATTTATAAGCTGGGTAAATAAATTAGTAATTGGCCATAAACCTCCTTCTATTTATGGCACATATGATCAATGATGGATTAATTTTGTTTATCTCCTAATGCAATGTACTTTATGTTAAAAAATTTAATTTCAACTTTAAAACTTTTTATGATATTTTTATAATCTTAAATACAAAGTTTATTATGTAGATATACTACAATGTAGGCCTAGCCACAAGACAGTTTAGGGCTAAAACCGGATGGTCAAAATGGACAAAACCGATCAAAATGAAACCATGCTCGAATTAGACTAAAACCAAAGAGGGAGCCATTCAGGAATGGTTTTCTTTTAGCTGGAATCAGGAATCTAAGTTGTAAAAAAAATAATTCATTTTAATTAATTTTTTATTTTTTTATAAAATTATTATAACCGATTGAAACCAGAATCATAAACTGACAGATATATATATTATTATAGTTATGATATTTATATTTAGGATATAAACTAATATCAATTAGAATATTTAATATATATGTTCCATTACTTATTTAGTTTATCTTAGAAATTATAATAATTAAATGAGAATAGACTAATATAATATTATCCTTGATAATATAAGGTATAGTAAATTTAACCATCAAATATGAATATGAAATTAATTTACAAATAAAATATATAGTTTATTAATAAAATATTTAATTCAACCGTATAAAGCGTAAAATTTTAAATGAATTAGTTTATTTAATATATATTTAGAACAGGCTGAATAAGAAGATTTTAAATTAAAATAAATTATCTAGTAAAATTTATTATATATTTATTTATACCTGAGTTATGCTTATTGCCATGTGTTAGTTTCTCAAAATTAAATTATTTTTCTATGCATTGCAGGACTATTATTAAATTTATAGATATAATTTAATAAAAAAATTAATATTTAATATTAATTTATAATATTTTAAAAAATAATAGCAAACTAACTATTTTTATATGTTCTCAATTTTTTCTAAAATTCTAAGATTTTATTAATGCAATAATATAAAAATTATTTTAAAATATTTATTAATAAATTTTGATATTATAAAAATTAACATTATCAATATAATTGATATTAGTATTTTTATAATTAGAAATTATTAAAAATTAAAAAATAATTTATTAGTGAATATAATTTCTAAAAAAATTAATTTCTATAACTAAAATTATTAAAAAATTAATTTATTAGTTAATATAATATTAAAATATAATTAATACACTTTCTTAAAATAATTACTATTTAATTAAAAAACTAATTATTATCTAATAGAAAAAATATTTAGTATTAAATATTATTTTTTAGAATTAAAATCAATGTTTAATTAGAAACGTAATTTATTAATTAATAAATTAATAGAAAAAACTATAAAATTACACATAAATTTAAATATTATATGTTAAAATAAATAAATGTATCAAAATAAAAATTTTATTTGTTAAAAGTTAAACACATATAAAAAAAATCTAGATTTTAAAAATTAATATATTTATATTATATATATAGATTTCTCATTCAGAACTCGTTTATTAACCCATAATTGAGAGTTGAGGGATAGGGAATGGAGATCCACACGTACAAACAGAGATTCAGAACAGATATCCAAATCTAATTTATTTTTGTCAAGAAAAATTGTGGCACCTGTGAAGCCATAACACATTTATTTGAAAATAAACGCCAACCGTTATTGTCCAAGGATTTGATTTGATTTAGACCCGAAAAACGAGAGGCTGTTCCTTTGCCTCTTATAAGTTTTTCTTCCTTACAGGAGCACAAAACATACACATACATTGCTCAATTTTGGTCCAAAGACACCAGTGGTCTCAACTCTTTCAAAACCATAAGAAACACAAGACAAAAATCAGTCTTATGTGGTCTTATCGGATCCACTCAATACATAACTCATACTTGT
Organism: Ricinus communis; assembly: GCF_019578655.1. Classification (NCBI taxonomy): domain Eukaryota; kingdom Viridiplantae; phylum Streptophyta; class Magnoliopsida; order Malpighiales; family Euphorbiaceae; genus Ricinus; species Ricinus communis. The sequence continues at coordinate 25,649,221 of NC_063264.1, forward strand.
GTTGTCTGTACAAAAAGAAACTTCCAAACTGAAACACCCATTTGACATCTTGTATTCTTTTTATTTTTTCAAGCTTTTTTGATAATAAACCCACTATCTCGCTTTTTTCTTGTTTCACTCCAGTTAATTTGTCTCATGGAAAATTGAATTGGATTTGCTATCTGGGTATTTGATTGGAGAGTGAAATTTTGATACTTCATCTTTGTTAGATTTGTTTCTGGTTCTTGTTAGAGAAATGATGTCAATGACATGTCAGAGTCTTGATTTTGGGAGGACTGTACTTGATTTGGCAGCTTGTGGGTGCTCTTCCAATGCTTCAATAGATAGGTACTCAGTGAGGAATTATGCAAAGCCGGTTTTCAGGAGTTGTAATAGAGACTATGCTGCTAGAAGATTGCTTTGTTGCCGGCGAGACTCTGCTAGATGTAGATTATCCTCTACAAAGACCCCTGAGACTGTGCTTAATGGTACTTCTTTAAATTTGCTAAAGATGATGCTCTCTTTTGATACTTACAGTATTTGCTTATTAGAATGTTCAGCAGTAATAGCCTTGTTTTATCCAGTTTATTTCTTTATTTTCCTTCTTGGTGCTACTTTTTTAGGCTATAGCGTGACTTCATTTGGATTTGGTTCATTGTAACTTTTAGCTATCAGTAGCTTGTAGCAATGGCAATGGTTTTGGTTTCTGTAGCACAGTTTAAGAAGTGCCTTTTAACTAACAATAGTAACTTGCTTGCGTGCAATTAAGTGCTTCATTTTGTGTACTTGACTTTTGTGCCTGCCACAACTTCAATAACTCAGCACTGAAACAATAGATCATCTTCTTTTTTTTTTCTTTTATTTGTGGATTCAACGTAGGAGTTGCTAAAGGTCCTGCAACATTGTTGGATTTGAAGGAGTCAAAAGGCCCAATTTCAGTGAAAAACTTGTTTGAAGGGGTTGCTGGTGATCTCCAGACTCTTAACCAAAACCTCCGGTTGGTGAGTTTTCACTGGCTTTTATATACTAAAGAACAAATAAAGTGTTGTATGCCTTAGGATGATGTTATTCATGTATACTTTTCCATGCAAGGTTATTATTCTCACTTAATTTCTTGTTTATTCATGCTTCATAGTGGTACACATAATTTCAGTATCATTCATGAATTAATAGATCTTCCTTTCTTTTTCATTAAATTGTCAGATGTATTTTCTTCATGGTTGAATTCATTTGACGTTATTGTAATTCTTAGAAATTAGTATGTCTAGCAGTGGGTATCATAAGTTCGCATTTATGATGGCTAGTTCCATGAATCAGTGGCAAAGTAGGTTTGATGTGTTGTCATAAAATAAAAGTAAGAAAATGTGCTATTTCTCATTGTATTGGCGGTGATAATGGAGGCCTGATGAAATTAAGAGACAAAAGAAAGGAGGGCAGTTAATGAAACATGAGTAGTGACCAATACCATGCTAGTGATCTGGTTGTTTATTCACTAGGCTTCAGGAGTGATGATTAATGAAAGACTACATTCAATTCTTGTGTGTCTATTTGGAGAACCAAAGAAAAATCCATGTCTGCAAAAATCATAAAATTGATCTTGCTGTGCTATGGAGTTAATCCTTTTTGGCTTTTGTTGGAAACTATTTCAAATCATGATCGACTTCTATTCTAGTGTCTTACCTCAATTTTGCGGGGAACAACTTCAATTTGAGAATATCATAAAGCAATGGTGGAGGGATTTTAAATTTTGATTTCATCTTTCATCTGTTTGAAAATTACTATCTCAGGTTGAAGGCTTTGTGTTGTAGTTCCATGCTATAAGTAGCATGAGGCTTTCCAGTTATAAATATTGGCACAGAATTGCAGATTCTGTTCATTCTTGTATTCTTTATTCAGTTGGTGTGGCTGCATGTCTTGTGATGTTTTGGCGGTAAACTGAGAAAAACTGTCTTATACTACTATGTGCTTCTGTCATCATGCTCCATTTAATGGTAAAGAGTTGGAAGTAAAAGAAACAGCATTATCTTATTCATTACCAATGAAATAATGAGAAAGCTATAAACACATAGTACAAGAGGCATCATTGTCTCTCATAGTATTGTGTTAATCCCTTTTCTTTTTGCTTTTACATGAGGGCTATTGTGGTTAGCATTAAGACTTGATAGGTACCATATATTACAATTGTAAAATAATAATCAATTTAGGCATTTAAGCTTTGTTTATGTCTTCAAGCAACAAGCTATTCCTCACTATTTCAGATATTGCAGTCATGATAGTTATTCCATAGTTGGGCTATATAGACTGAACTATATTTACATATGAGCATAGCATTTGGTTTTCCTCTTATGATGTTCTGAGTGAGCACTAGTTAGGTTAGGAAGTGCACCTAGTTGGTTGTCACCTTTTGTGTATGATATGTTTTTTCATTCCCAAACTATGCTCCAATGCTACTCTCCAATTCAGTCCTTTAGTACAAGTAGACAAGATCAAATAGATTCTGGATAATTTAAGGAAAGAAGGTATGCACAGAGAATTTGAAGCTGCTTCAGTATTCTAATCTTTATCTGCTTATATATCTTTCTCAATTTGCTGGATTTCTGTTCAAAAATTCTAATATTGCTGCATAGAACACCACTTTTGGATGAATCCGAGTGGCAAATAGTGTTGCTCATGTCTATTTTAAATATCTAATCGAGAATCTGTGGTAGATTGTTGGTGCAGAAAATCCAGTTTTGATGTCTGCCGCTGAGCAGATATTTGGCGCTGGTGGGAAGAGGATGCGGCCAGCTTTAGTATTCCTAGTAGCAAGAGCCACAGCAGAAGTAATAGGATTGAAGTGAGTTTTATTTGGTGTGCTTTTCCAAGTTCTCTACATAATGCTAAATGAAATAGAAAATTCATATTGTCATCCTTCATAACAGGGAACTTACAACAAAGCATCGGCGTTTAGCAGAGATCATTGAGATGATCCATACTGCAAGCTTAATACACGATGATGTATTAGATGAAAGCAACATGCGAAGAGGTAGTACTTTGCATTTTACATGACAGTGACTCAAAAACATGGTACTACTGCAAGCTTAAACAGTGACTTAAAAATAAGCAAGCCATTTCAGAATTCCCAGAAGTATGGATGAGCTGCTAATGCTGTTATTCATAGTTGTCATCCACTACATTTTGTATCAGATGCTGAGATCTGTGCTTTGGCTTTATGCTGGCATCTTCAGCCTATAAGCAATTATTATAAGATGCTTACTGACTTTCTTTATAAAACGCTCTTAATCAGGTCAATACACAAGATTCTGTAGAATGATTTAGATTTGTGTTTCTAGCAGCTGAAAGATCACTTGTGTTTTCTATATAATGGTTTTGCCCTCTACTGATCTTTCATTTGGGAAAATTACAAAAGGGATAATAGAAGATTTGATTTTATGAAGTTGCTGAAATATATTCTATGATACTTGAAATTCAGTTTCAAATTTTCTGTTTACTTTAAGAGTTCTCAGCATGAAGCATATAGTTAGATCCTTATTAATCTCTTTCCGGAACAGCAAGAACTTGTGAAGGCATCCTTCATTTGTGGACTTGAGAATTATTTGATGTCCTTTTCCCTATGTTTTGACGGCAATGCTTTTATCAGGTTTTAATGTATTATATGAAAGATCTAATGAGCCATAATAATTTGGATATTAAAAGATACAACAGTGAAAACTGAAAAGATACATCACTGTAGGAAACATGGGTTTCATTGCTTTGTAATGAAAGCTTAGCGAGTGAAACAAAAGGACTATAAATAAAGATATGTAGCTGTAGGAAATTTTAATGATTGTTTACCATGTCATAATGTGTTGTATAAATGAAATGATAATGCCTTTGACAAATGAACTGCTGAAATGCTTCTATCTCATTTCGGCTGACTCCAATTCCAAATCATATTTTCTGACATGCTTTACTTTTTCATTTGCTTCATATGGTTTTGCATTTCATCTCTTTGTTTTCCTGACTTTGATTTAACTGCTGCTGATTTGCAGGAAAGGAAACAGTTCATCAACTCTATGGTACAAGGGTGGCAATACTGGCTGGGGACTTCATGTTTGCTCAGTCCTCATGGTACCTAGCAAATCTTGAAAACATTGAAGTCATTAAGCTTATCAGCCAGGTAGTTCAGCAACTCCTCTTATATGTCTCCCAAATTTCATAACCCAGTTTTTCCTTTTAGTTATAAATGTTATGTAATTACCTTACAATTTCACAACCTGGAGTCTGAGCAACACTGACTAGGAGAATATGGTGTTATTCTCGAAACTAAAGTTCATTTACAAATTTAGTGGTCCCTTGGCAGGTTATTAAGGATTTTGCAAGTGGTGAAATAAAGCAGGCATCTAGTTTGTTTGACTGTGATGTTGAACTTGAGGAGTATTTGATCAAGAGCTATTACAAAACCGCCTCTTTAATCGCTGCTAGTACCAAAGGGGCAGCTATTTTTAGTGGGGTGGACAGGAGTGTTGCTGAACAAATGTATGAATATGGCAAGAATCTTGGTCTATCCTTCCAAGTTGTTGATGACATACTGGATTTTACACAGTCAGCCGAGCAGCTGGGAAAGCCAGCTGGCAGCGACCTGGCCAAGGGGAACCTGACTGCACCTGTTATATTTGCTCTAGAGAAAGAGACTAAACTTAGAGAAATCATCGAGTCAGAATTCTGTGAGACGGGTTCTCTTGATGAAGCTATTGAGTTGGTGAAGCAGTGCGGGGGAATTGAAAGAGCACAAGAACTAGCAAAGGAGAAAGCTGATCTTGCAATTCAGAATCTTGATTGTCTTCCTCGAGGAGCATTCCGATCAGCCCTTGAAGGAATGGTATTATACAATCTTGAACGAATTGATTAGTTATATACATATATATGTTCTTGTACAATATACCGCCCGAAAGGAAACAAATAACTGGCGAGAATTTACCCTGGCAAATACTGAAGAAGCTTTATGAGAATCCTCTACCAGTGCAGCAATTGTCCTGTGCAAACTAGGCAACTCCTGCTGAAGAGAAGCTGCTGGAGACTTTGTTGTATATTGATAAAAGTCTATGATTCAGCTCAAATATATTGTTTATTCAACTACAGGTTTGACACATTATTCCCAAAGAAAAATTGACTCTGGTTTAACTCTGATGTTGAGATTCTAAGGCCATCAATAATGTCAAGCTGCATTATATACTTTGGTTACTTTTCTTTTGATCAAACCTATTGAATACCTAAACTTTTTAAAATTGTACCTCTATGAGCCCTCAAATAAAGAAAAACTTCTATTAGATCCCTAAACTTTTTAAAATTAATTTTTCATTTTCATTGGGTAAAAAAAATTAATTTGCTTCATCAAAAATAATATTTCAAAATAGTAAAGCATCAACACATATACAATATGATTTAATCTGTCTATTGTGATTATAATGGATATGAGAATGCTCTTTGTCTCTCGGTCCATAATAGTTTAAAAGGATTTAAATGCTTTTTCTCATTCGTAAAAGTGCATTACAATTTATATTAAATGCTCTTGTGAGAGAAAGATAAATACAATCCACTTTCTAATATGTAATATTTAATAAATTAATAATTCAATTAATTAATAAATTTTTGAAAAACCATTTGTTCTTATTGAATAATTAATAATTCTATTATAATACTCAATAAAATTTGAAAAAACTCTTTGTAATTATTAATTATTAGAGACTAAATAAAAAAAATGTTAACTATCTTTATATCACTTTTCTTATATTGCTTGAACTACGTTTCATAAATTTTATATAATTTAATTATAAGTCTAAAGTTTATATTTTTAATTAAAATAAAAGTTAATTTAGAATTTTAACTCAATAAATTTTTAAAATTTATTGCAATTAAAATAAATTCTAGCACGGATGATAAAATTTATAAATGAATTGCATAGTGGCAAATTTAAATAAGATTAAAATAATTTTTTCAAATTTATCATTTTTATTTATTTTCTCTTTCATCTTTTTAATCATTTATTCAAATTCATTTGAAACATAATATTAATTTCATTTGAAGTACTATTTAGCACATAAAATATATGAATTCATTTTGCAAATGAATTATAAATTTCTCAATGAATTTTACATTAAAATAGTGCTAATATTTGTGTTTATACCATATCTTTTCAGCCCAATTGAGGCTTAGAAATTAACAAAGTCTAGTCCAAAAGAATAAATAAATCCAGCTCATGGTTGATTAAGGAATTTAATTAAAATAATTATTTTAATTAAATTCACGTGGATAGTTATTCAGATAGGTAAGAAAAGAGAAATTTAAATAAAAAGTTATTTGAAACTCCGTTCATAGTAGTTACTTAGAATTTGGCATGTGGTACTCGTGTTGAGAAGGATAAGGACATGCGTTTATTCACTTCAAGTGGTTGATTTATCCTTTGCAAATATACTATTTGATGGTTACAAAAATACAAAACAAAAAGAGGAGGAAGGCCACAACCAAGACAGTCAACAACACAACCAAATTTCAAGAAAAATAAATTCTTTGTATTTTCTTTATGTAGTCAAGCTTTCTTTGTACTTTTGAAACTCTCAAGCAATATTATTCCAACAATTTACATTTATAATTTATAATAATTTCATAGCTATTAAGTAGAACATTAAATAAATTATGGCTAAAGGAGTTTAAAATTCACAATCGCTCTTGAAAAGAAGTCAGAAGCGCAGTCAATCACATGGTTCATATACCACATACACGTGGCACCCTCGCAAATGTAATTCAGTAGCCAACATAATTTGACACGCCCAGTGGGACACTGTTCAACAATGGCCCCAAGAACAAGAAGTGATTTTGAAAAAGAACCAATGGAGTCTTAAGACGCCAAAGTTGCTATTGATGAAGCAAAACATGAAATCTCTTTTCTGTAGGAGTAGTTGGAGAGGAATATGATGTCTCGGTGCACATTTCAACACTTGATGCGTTACTACCTACTGGAAGAGTCATTGGTGGACCACCTATTGCCGATGTACTTTAAGGTCTAGGTATTAATGTGTGTGATAGTTTTGATAATCTATTAGCTCCAAGAAGCTAAAAATCTGAATTTTGATGATAACAAAAATACTGCAAATACAGATGACTAACAGTATTGGGTGGAATGGATCAAATTACTAGTAATTTAGAAGAGCCACATTACATAGCTATTTGAGTTAAGAGAGTTTCCAGATTACTTTAAAAAGAAATCAAATGGTCGAAGTAATCTCCATTAAGGAATGTATGTATTTTAGATATCTTATTAAGTGGATCAAGTTGCTTTTTAAACTAAAAAAAATTTTGCACGCTATAAACTCTCAAATCTTCTTTTGATTTTAAATTATGAAAAAATATATCTTGATTTCCTTAAAGTGATTAGGATTGCATAGAACTTTATTTTAAAATCACCAGTTTAAGATATCTACTATGAGTTAAATATTTGTTCGATAATTTTAAGGTATCTACATGGTTTCTAAACTAACACATTAGCTTTCACACACTTACATTCTTCCCACATATGTCCAAACAGCTAGTTCAGATTGGGTGAAGTAAAAGCAATATAAAGCTGTCAATTTTAGTTGTCTGTCATAATGGCAAACTTTTCTTATAACTTTTTACGGTATGCTGATAGACGGGTACAAAAGCTACCACATGTCTAAATCAGCAGTTGTAAAAAGGTTTTAAGGAAAAGTTAAAATGATTTATTTAAATTTATTTAACCCTTGTTTATAACAGTTAGTTTATTTATTGCTCTATAATATAAGTCTTACTTACCAAAATCAAGGAAAGAATTGCATTGAAACTCCAAAAATTCTCAAGAGCCAAAAGTTGCATATCACTCTTCATCTACTTCTTTCATTCTTGAGTATTTTCATTTATTGCTTTCCAATTTCCTTATATTTATCTACATTTGATCCATATAGGAATTTTGCGTATTTTTATATTACACTTTGAAGAAAAATTTTCTTGTTAAGTGTCACGACCCCACCCGTGGGCCCGTGACCGGCACTAGGGAATGGGTAGGCTTAAGGCCACCGAAACCCATAGTAAGCCTGACACTCACTGATTTAAACAAATCTCATCTCAAATTAATATTATTAAAACCACAAATTATCTTAATAGTTACACTTTACAAAATTACTTCGGTCTACCAGAAAAAAAAAAACTAGGCGAGACCCGAAGCTCAAAAAATTTACAACTGATACATTTACTATTACTACTGCGGAGAATCTAAGATTTACCAATTTACATACCAAATCAAATACATCACCCGATGATGAAGGAGTTCTTGAATAAGAGTCATGAGAGAACTAACGATCACGAATCCGAAAAATAAGAAAATGAGATCGGTCTAGAGTGAGTTAAAATCAAATAATCCGGGGACTATTGCATTCTTCTCAGAAAACATAGATTATTCAAATTAGTATATCAAACCATGCTCGTAAATACAAATCATACTATAATCATACCCTATTACTTTCTTCACATAAAATATTAATCATTCGAATCAATATATCAACCATGCACGTAAATACAATCCATATTATAATCATACCATATTAAATAAATAAATGAATAAATAAAAATATATTTTTACTTTTACGGGACGAGTGGCTCAGTAGAACCTTAACCCCAAATTCTAAATGCATTTTGGCTCTCTTAATCCAATAAGATCGAGCCAGAGAGCAATGCTCGACCATGGACCTTACCTCCAGTCTGATCACTTGAATTCCAAATAAGCCGGCGCCCAGAGAGCAATGCTCCACCAGGGACCTTACCTCCGGCAATTTACTCAAATCAGCCCAGAGAGCCATGCTCGACCAGGGCAAACCCATAAATATCTTATTACATGTCCATGATCATTACCGGTGCGCACGCGGTCCTGATGTAACCCATCAGGCGGCATGTTCTACAAGCCACGTTTCCTAAATCGCAATCACGACATTTAATAAATATTATTATCTAAAGAAGTCATTCAACTATATCAAAATAACGATTAACAATTTTAAAGTAAGACATCATGCAACTCATGTGGAAAACTGATAATATTTGATATTATTATAACATTACTAATAATAATATTTATATTATCTTCAATAATTAATAATCCAAGAAATTAATTACGTTGAGATATTAGTAACCATGTTAAACATAAACTTCCAAAATAGCATATTAAAATCAGACTTAGCAATAGTGCAATGATTAAATGACTTTAACTCACAGGTTTGGCGACCTCCTAGCTCTGCTCCGGTGCCTCGGTAGGAGCGAGCCGAACGAACTGACAATCTAGTCACGGAAAACAATTTATCAATACGCTGAGACAATCCATCATTAATCCTAGGTCTAGACTCCTAGGACTGACTGTCTAAGAATCTCGACTCGGAAGAATTCTACCGAAAATCCGGCAGAACCTCCCCTACAACACTAACATTACCCCCCGTAAAAACGGGTCCAGGACCTGCCAGAAGAACACTTCAAATACTTAACGATTCAAACAATAGGAGTCGGGTCCCCAAACTTCACTATTTCCGACCTCGCCACACAAAGACAAAATACGACTATGGCAGCTAACCGATGACAAATATTTATGACTCACAAATATCATCAAATACTCAATATAATCCAATAGACACAATAAACCAAGAATTTCTAAAATTAACGGGCCAAAGAAAATTACCGAGACGCTCGGAGTCCGATCGACGCTGAAGACGATCCCCGCCCGATTTTCTGATCCGACACCCGACCATCCGGAGAGATTTCGCGAACGATCACGGTAGTCGATTTGCAAATGAAGCCCGATCGCCACGGTGCCATCGCGAAGCTTAAGATGAGGAGAGTCGGGATACGTCATCCGATCGTCCATCCTCCGGCCGGAGCTCCCCGGAAAAGCCCAAAAACGGCTGCCTCCACTTGAACTCTCTCCTCCGGCCACCAAAGCCGACGCTACCGCCAAAAGGAAGCTCTCTCCAAGGGGAGCCGATCGCCACCGGCGGCCAGCCGAACACGCCGAATCCGCCGCCACGGAGCCGCCCGCTCGCCAACAAGACGCCACTTCCCACGCCCGACGGCCGCCACCACGCCCTCACTCTCTTCCCTCTCTCTCTCTCTCTCCTCCTTTCTTCTTCCCCGATTTCTTTCCTTTCAATATCGACATTTGACCCCTGAACTTTTCCTTATTGCAATTTGGTCCCTCAACTTTTTTAATTACTTACAATTTCATCCTGCATAATTCCAATTTGACCCCCAAACTTCTTTTTAGCCTTTCAATTAAGCCCTTAACTATTTAATTTGGGCCAAATCCGAATTATTGAAAATACACAATTACAAAAATACCCCTGACCGACATATTTATTTACGAAAATACCAAACTCACAAATTTCCATTAGAACCCCATAAAAATAACATTATACTTTTAATCCTTATTCCAAAATAATCCTCCAATTAAATCCTACACACAATTAAATTAAATAATCAATTTCCAACTCAAAATTTAATACTACTAATCAATTATAATACCAATTTTCTCAAAATTCTTTTATAAAAACATCCCTTACAATTTCTATCATAATTTTCCAATATATAATTTTATTTATATAAATATGCATTTGGGAAAATTTGAATAACCAAAATATAATCATTTCTCAAATAGTTTACTTGAATAAAAATAAAGCTAAAATTAACTTAAATAAAAACTCACTATTAAATATATATTAAAAAAAAATTCCGGGTGTTACATTAAGGTTGTTAAGAACGTAGTGGTAAAACTTATAATTTGTAGGGTGACACAACCTCCCTGGTCAAAGTCTGTGAGAGGTCCATTGAAGTAAGTGAAAGGTTGACAGAAGCCTAATAATTCTGTAGGATATTAGAGAGGGGATATCTCGAGCTATATCAGGTGTCTTAGTGTTAGATATTGTAAGGCTTGATCTCTAGCCATTAATAGAGTCAAAACAGTGGGGATAATCTTGAGATGTGATTCTTAAGGACTGAATGTAGGTCTTTCTATTGAACCAGGATAAATACTTATATTAAATTATACTTGAATTCATAAAATATCTATCTCCATAAAATTTTATTGTTTTTAAACTCAATAAATATTGACTCAGACATCTAACTATCCATTAAGTAAATGCATCACAATATTTGCATCTCATCTCTCTCACTTATTCAAAGTACAAGGGACACAAACTACTATAGTTGAATTTTAAATTGAAGTAGTTGGCTTACTGATGTAGGTATCTAGAAAACAGCTTATCAAGTGTAGTTAGATATTTGTGTAGTGAGCATCAAGCTCACAGTTATTCTCTGGCTAAACATCACTTTACATGTAACAGAATATTTGGTTTTAACTTCCAGCCATAAATTTTGAAGAGTCTAATTCACCCCCCCTCTTGGACATCTAATCCACACTTTCATAATCCTTCATTAGAATTTTTTAATACGTTCTAAAGAAATCTAGAATATGCAGCCTAATATTTCTATAGAAAAACTAAGTGAAAAGTAACTAATAGTCGTCTTACTAGTCTTAGAAGTGATAATTTAAATATTAATACCAGGGAGAAACAAACCTAGGAGGAACTCGGAGGTAATCTTTTGCTAACAATGATAAAACTCATAGGAAGAAGTGGAGGTTACTAGTGTAGTTGAACCTCAAGCCTACTAGGTTGAGGAAAGATATGTGCCTTTATATAAACAAGAGGATGTTAGGGTGGCGACTGCAAATGGTCATAACACTAGCAAGCCATATTTGCCTTATCAGATTTATGTGAATGTTAACCAACCTACTACTGTGTATAATGTGGAAAGAGGCTTGGGGGCAATCCGCCAATAGTTAATCAATGTAGGGACCCATTGAACCAACACCAAAGGTAACTACCAATAAATATAGAGGTTGTAAGAGATATAGTATTCTATGGTCTTGGCCTGAGGCATAGACAGATAGGCCAACCAAAGTTTCGTAAATCTTATCCTATTATTATTGATGTTGATAGTCCTTTTGTTAGAGAATATAGAGTTCTTGATTTCATCCTTTTCTTTGGTGGGCATTCCGCTGTATAGCACATTACTAAATTTACTATTTAATATGATGAATTGACTAATTTAGAAATTTATTTTTAATTTAAATTGAGGTTTTTTCCTAATCATTTAACATGATCAATATTTGCTTGGTATGCTATTTTGGCAAGAAAGTCCATATGCACATGGCAGGAGATAAAGAGGCAAATTCATACCAAATTCTTCAAGGTTGGGTTAAAAAAGATTAATGGTAAATACCTGGAGAAATATTATCCCACCATATAAAAAAATAATTGAGAAACAAGAAATGGAAGTTTAAGGCTAATGAAGTGGTCACTTGTAGTTGGTAGAATTTATGTGTTTTATTTATTTATATGTTTTTATTTTATATGTGTTTGTTAGGATATTAATTTATTTTATGTGAAGCCAAATATATGACTAGTACTATATATTCCTTTTATTTTAAAAAGAAAGTTTGGTTTTCATAAAAGTAAGTCTCATGGCCACTTTTGAATCTTGGATAATCTGTGTTATTTATTTTTAATTTTTGGCAAATATTATCTAGCCAAAAGCATAAATCTTCAACGTAAAATATATGAGTGTAAAATAGAAACATGGATGCATGAGTTATGATACAGCTGTGGTGCATCAATATGATATAATAAAGTGGTATAGCCACATCTCATTTAATCATTCAAAGTCAATCATATCAAATCTAAACACATAGAAAGAATGATAATATTATAAAGTCAAAGTAATAGCCAAATATAATACGTTAAAGCCACATCACATCTAAAGTAAAATTGGTGCCCAGTGAAAGTGCTTTTATAGGTGAAGTCACAATAAAAATAACCATAAAATATAATTAGAGGACTTGATCAAAAGATACATGTACATTAGCTATATCAGTGGCAAGTTGGCTGGGGAGAGAGGAATTGGAAGTTCTTACAGATTCCATGATAACATCTTCATCCAAATAAAGCAAGTTAAAAGGTGCACATATTCATTCCTATATTTTATAAACTTTATGGTCTTTGAATATACCAACAAATAAAAAAATAAGATTAATAGATCAAGGATAAAATGTTCAAATGGCAAAATAAGTCCATTGACATTTTATTTCAATTTAGCATAATTAATACGTGCATATAAATTTATGAAATCATGCATAAAAATATATTTACATGTATTTTTATTAATTGGAATAGGCCTTTAACATATGGAGCCATAACACAATGGTTTTAGATTGAGGTTGTAATTTTTGAGGCAAACATATTCTTAAAATTACTTCCAATTTAAGGCTCTAGAAAATTTTGAGGCTCATAAGCCTCAAAATCATCAAAATTTGAGCTTCAAAGCCTCAAGTTCATCAAAATCTAAGGCTTCAGCGCCTCAAATTCATCAAAATTTAGGCCCTAAACTTATCACAAAATTCAGGCTCCCACCTAGCAAGATTTTAAAGCTAATACATTTCATCTTTTTAGGGGCTTAAACTCACTTCATAAGTTACCAATACATATGATTCAAGCGTTTGCAATCTCAATGACATAGTAGTGTCGAAAATTCTAAGATTAACAAAAGCCAATTTGTTATTGCTCCATAAAAAAGACTTATGCGTACAGTACAACAAATCCATAAAATATAAAGTAAAAGTAATATGAGGAGTTAAATGGATACTTTTGTTCTTTCTTCTTCTTTGATAAACAATTTCGATTTTGATTTATCAACAAAAGGGGGAGGAAATTTGTTAAAAGCCTCCTAAAAATATTTTTAATATTTTTGAATAATGGATGTTAAGCTGAAAAGGAAAAAACTTGGTGGCCATTTATTTTGGTATTGTCATAGCCATATGGGTCTCGGTTGTTGATGGTTGATAAATGGATGTTGAAACAAGGTTATATGATGGTAGTTATGGGTGTAAAATTTATTATGGCCAGTTAAGAAGCCAAGAAATGGTTGTTGTTTAAGGAGCTGTTAGTGAGAGTTGTGTTGTTGTTGGTGCACACGAGGCAGGCGAAGAGAAGTTGTTGCCCGACGTTGTTGCTGGTAGTGTGGTTGTCCCTCTTTGTGACGCCATGAGTGATGAAGAAAAAGAGATGGATATTGTTAATTTTTGCAGCTGGAGTTTTTAAAAGAGGTAATGGGTATTATTTTATTATGACCAAAAAAGAGAGAATAGCAAAATTCGTGGATTTTTAGAAGGAGATATATAAGCAAATTTGGGCATAGAGCTTATATTTATTGCATGTATATAGACCTTTGACTTGTGAGCCAGACTATACACATGCAAGGGGAGGCATTTGTTTACACCATATTTTTCAGTCCAATAAATAAATAATTGAGGCGCATATGTTAAAAAAGCTTAGTCCAAAAAAATTAAGTCCAGCCGTGGTTAAGTTATTGATTAAGGGATTTAATAAAAATAATTATTTTAATTGAATTCACATGGGTGGTTATTTAGATAAGTGGAGCAAGAAAAGGAAAATTCAAATAAGAAGTTATTTGAAGCTCCCTACATAGCAGTTACTTAGAATTTGGCCCGTGGTGCTCGTGCTGACAAGGACAAGAACATCCAGTTATTCACTTTAAACGGTTGATTTATCCTTTTGCAATTATGCTATGTGGTGGTTACAGAAATGCAAAACAAAGAGTGGAGGAAGGACACAACCAAGACAATTAACAACACAGCTAAAAATCAGACAAATTCAAGAAAAGTAAGTTCTCTGTATTTTCTTTATGCAATCAAGCTTTCTTTGTACTTTTGAAACTCTTAAGCAGTATTATTCCAATAATTTACATTTACAATTTATAGTAATTTCATAGCCATTAAGTAGAATATCAAATAACTTGTGGCTTGTTGTAGTATACAGAGATGAGAGAAAGACTTTATGTGTATTGATTCATAAAATGTACAAGTATTTATACAAAATTACAAGATATAAGCTAGGAAACACTATAATCTAATTCCTAAAAATCAGCTCTATAATCAAGCTCTAATTATTTCTTTACTAATCAACATTATAGCTGTAACACTCCCCCTCAAGCTAGAGCATAGATATTGATCATACCCAGCTTGTTATAAAGATATTCTACCCGAGTCTCAGTAAGAGCCTTCAGAAGATATCTATAAGTTATTCTCCAGTTCTCACATAACCTGTAGAGATCAAACCTAACTGAATTTTTTCATGAATGAAATGACAATCAATTTTAATATGCTTAGTTTGTTCATAAAAATAGGATTCGAAACAATATGAAGGGCAGCTTGATTATCACACTACAATTTGACTAGAACTGAAGTTTTGAGTCCTACTTTAGTCATGAGTTAGTATATCCATATAATGTCATATGCAGACTTTGCCATAGCACGATATTCTAATTCCACACTAGAACGAGAAACAACATTTTACTTCTTGCTTTTCCATGAAACTAGGTTACCACCCACAAAAATACAAAAGCCAGTGGTAGGCCTTCTATCTTCTTTAGATCCTGCCCAATCAGCATCTTAAAAACACTTAGTCTTGGTATGGCCATATTTTCCATACAATATGTCTCGCCCTGGTGCAGCCTTCAAATAACATAGAATTTGTTCCACTGCTCTCCAGTGATTAACTTTGGGAGAAAAGATATACTAACTTACCACACCAACCGAATATGTGATATTAGGAAAAGTCACAGTTTGTTTATATCTCTCTAGATCTTCAAACAACTTTCTTTTTTCTGAAAGTTTCATATTAAGAGCCATTGGACTATTGCATAGCATAGCCTCCAATTTTCTTGTTTCAAATAACAGATCTAGTACATACTTTCTTTAGCACAATAGGATTCCTTTCTCACTTCTTGCCACCTCAATATCTAAGAAGTATATTAATAAATCCAAATCTTTTGTGTGAAACTGAGTATGAAAGAAGGACTTAAGAGAAGAGATTCATGTAAGGTCGCTTCCAATAATGACAATATCATCTACATAAACCACCAAATATACGATGCCCTTAGCAGACTGTTTATAAAAGATAGAATGATCAGACTTACACTTCAACGTACCAAAGCTCTGAACTGCTTGATTGAATCTCCCAACCAAGCTTGAGGACTTTGTTTTAGGCCATACAAAGATTTATGAAGTTGTCATACCTTCCCAAACTCCTCCTGAGCAACAAACCCAGGTGGTTGCTCCATGTAAACCTCATTTTAAAGGTCATCATGTAGGAATGCATTCTTAATATCCAACTGGTGAAGGGGCCAATCATGAATAGCTACCATAGAAATAAACAGTTTGACAGAAGTAAGTTTGGCAATAGAAGAGAAAGTATCAGAATAATCTACACCATCTGTCTGGGTATACTCTTACTAATAAGATGGGCTTTCAGCCGAGTAACAAATCCATCAGGATTAACTTTCACCGTGAAAACCCACTTACAAGCATTAACCTTTTTACCTGTAGGTAGGTCTGCCAAGTTCTAAGTACCATTAGTAACTAAAGCAGTCATGTCTTCCACTATAGAAGTACACTAACCATGATGGGTTAAAGCCTCTTAAAAATAATGTTAAGGATGAAAACAAAATCAAGTAAAGCAATAAAAGAACCGGATGATGATGGTAAGTGATTATAAGACACACACAAAGAAATAGGATAAATACATATATGTTTACCTTTGTGAAGGGCAATAAGAAGATCAAGGTCATAAATAAGACTAGGATTGGAGATGGATCTGATGACAAAGATGCCAGTGGAGGACATGAATCTGGAGAAACATGAGAGGATTCAGGATGTAGAGCATGATGAGTGTAAATCCGTGTGATAGGAGGCCGAATTTGAGGAGGATCATAGAATGTAACTCTATAGATAAGCAGATTATCCTCTTTTAAAGAAATAGACTCAAAGGTTTGAAGAAATGGTGTTTGTTCTTGGAAGGTGACATCGATTGACACCAAGTGCTTGTTAAGACTTGGACAATAACACCTATCATTTTTTAACACGAGAATACCTAAGGAAGATACATTTTAAGGATTTTGGGTCGAGTTTGGTAATCTGAGGACGAACATCACAGATAAAACATATACAACAAAAAATTCTAAGCTCAACTAGAAATAATGATTTATTAGAAAAAATTATGGGGAAAGGAATCTCACCAGAAAGGATAGTGGAAGGCATGCAGTTAATCAAGAAACATGCTGTGGATACCGCATCTACCCAAAAGGTTTTAGGGGCTTTTATTTGGAATAATAAGGCTCTAGCAGTTTTAAGGTATCTATTCTTTCTTTCAACCACCCCATTTTGAGATAGTTTGTCAACAAAGAAGTTTGATGAAGTATTTTATTTTGCAGCATATATTTTTGGCAAGATTCAAAGAGAGATATTCCTTTGCATTGTCACTCCTCAAGATTTGAACAGACAGGTTAAATTGAGTTTTAAATTCAGTACAAAAAGCAGAAAAATGAGAAAATAATTCAGAATGATTTTTCATCAGAAATAACCATGTCATTCGAGAAAAATCATCAACAAAGATAACAAAGTATCTAAATCTAGTTTTTGACACAAGAGGACAAGTACCCCCAATATTTGAATGTACTAACTCAAAAGGAGCTGTAGCTCGTTTATTGACTCTAGGACTGAGACTAACACGATGATGTTTAGTAAACTGACAATATTCATAATCCAAACAAAGTAAACTACAAAATTCTAGGGAGAGTTTCTTTAAGAGAGGTAGAAGAGGACGACTCAACAGACAATGTGCCTTAAAAGGAGTAACAACTCCATAACAAACTACTGGTTTTGGAATAGTGGTGTCAAGAATGTAAAGCCCTCCAGATTCATAATGCCCTTTACCAATAATCCTCTTAGTCATAAGATCCTGAAAAATACAATAATTGAGAAAAAAATGAGACCAACAGTTAAGGCTTCAAGTGAGTTTACTAACATAATTAAGTTGAACGATAAATTAAGTAAACTTAAAACAACGTGTAAAGGAAGTGACGGTGTAGGAATAACTATGCCATAACTAAGAATACGGGATGTGAATCTGTCAGTTAAAGTGACAAGAGAACTAGAATTATTTGACTGAAATGAGGAGAATAGTTTAGAATTACCTGTTATATGATCTGTGGCACCAGAATTAATGACCCATTTAGAAAATGAGAAAAATAGACATGTATTTAGTTTACCTGAATCAATGACTGCAACAATGGTAGCATATTATGACTTTAGAGCCTCTTTGTACTGTGAGAATTTGGCATACTCATCTGCAAATATGAGAACTGAGTCAGGAGTATCCTGAGTGGAAGCAATATGAGTCGATGGCTTTGACTGATTCTGGCGCTGTTACTTTCTGCATTTCTAGATTATATGTCTGGACTTCTTATAATATAATATTGACATACGATTTCTCCTAAATCATTTTCTCAATCATAGTTACTTTCTCAACCTCTTTTCCAGATCTAAGTGCAATATTACAGCTCACAAAAGCACTACTAGACTGGGTTGAGGATGAGTTGGAATTCTCAAATCGGAGCACCCGACGAAACACATAAATAATTAGTATTAATTGTAATTAATTAGAATCGGTTAATTAGTAGCGAAAACCAATTAACTGGCTTAAAATTTTAAAATTTTGTATAATTATAATTAAAAAATAACGAAAATAATAATCTTGTTTGGTTAACAAAAAACTGCAGCTTTTTCAACTAAGAATTAAACCTGAATAAAAAACGAAACTTTAAAAAAATTAAACCTAAACCTAAGCCATTGATTTAGTGAATCAATAAATTTGTATCGGTTTGGTTCGGACACCGGTTTTATCGGTTTTTCTCTCAAACTCGCTTCCAGACGCAGTACCTCTGTAAATTGTTTTGCTCTGCCATTCATTTGTACACGACCAATGAGTTTCTGGCATGTCAAATTTACAATGCCTTGGCGAAATGCTACATTCATAAAGCTCAATATCAGACAAAAAACAACTTTACTGATTACAGTTATCACTCTCATTCTTTAAACGCAGCTTTCATTCTGAAGTAGAAAAAGAGAGGAAGAAATAACGATAAGCAAAATGATTGGAACAATTTGTACTCCTATGTGGTCTATCAGCTTGGTTTCAAATCCCAGAATCAGTTTTCCAAGAAAATCTGAGTACCCATTTGTATCATTCTACAAATCTTACTCTTTCTCACCCTTATCCTTATTTCGCCTCCAGAATCACTATCTAAATCATGCCCATTTCAATTTGAAAGCTTCTTCTTCATCTCCATCAGGTGAACTTCACTACCTCCCTTTAAGTCTTTTCTTTCCTTTTGTTAAATCTGAGTTATTGCTTTCATGAGATTCTTGCATGAAGAAGGGTTTTTATAGTTATCATGTTAATCTTAGTAAATAATGTGGAACAGCTTTGGACAGTGTGGTGAAATTAAAGAAATGTGTGATGAGTATTTAGAATATATACTTGGAAAGCTAAAAGTGCAAGAGTTTAGTTCAGTTGAATTTTCTATTTAGTCAATTCTCATGTTTGGAAAGCCTATAGGAACTATAATTCAATCTCATTATTTGTTCCAAACAATGTGAATCACATTGATGGTAAATCACATATTCTTTTGGAATTTTATGGTAAATTAGGCAGCTCTTTGGCAAGTCCTAGTTTTGCAAATCAAAAAGAAAATTTAGAGCCTGTTCAAAGCTTGTGTGTTGTCTTTGATCTCCAACCTCAATTTTTATTTTATTTTATTTTTTCAGTTTTGGAAGTTGCTTTTGGAATAAGAAGGAAAATTGATGTTTTTCCAAAAGCATGTTTGAGAAAAGCAGTCAGATGTTTACTTAATATGTTGTCAGTTAACTCTGTAATGTTGTGTTTAGTTGTGTGGTTTATAAAAAACTAAAAAGATCAGTAAATTAGATCAAAAAAATTTTAAATGTACTTTTTCAACACCCAACAATAATTCCGAACACACCTTTAGTCATTTCAAATTATAATTTTCCTTAACAATGAAACTTAGAGGGTCTACCTTTTTATTTTTCCCTTGGTAAGTATTGGAATCTTTTTAGTTGCTTAGCTTACTTTGATGTTAAGTATCTTCTTAATGTTAAGTTTTGTTTTGGCTGGAATGCCTACTTTATGGACCTTATGCATGTCTCCAGACGACTAAAAGTGCTTTTGGAAATCTAATTGTGTAAAAATATTGAAATGAAATAGCAATGAATTTGTCCAAGCTCAAACTATGTGCCCAACTATATATTGATGAAAATGATAGCCTTACTTGAAAATCATCATCGTAAAGCTTTTCTTGGTTGGAAAATCAAAAGGTTTTCCCAGTGATAATGGCATTTGAAGAAAATTGTCCTTGGCACTCTTCTGGAACTTGGTATGAGCATGTTGTCAGAAACATTTTTATACATTTGTAATGTGAACCTAGATGGAGGATGACAATAGTCTACAAACATTTATCAATAAAATTAACTTATTGAACATTTTGCAATGAACATCTCTAAAATGCCAAATGCAACATTGACGGTAAAGTAACTGTCTTGACAATGGTTCAAGGAAGTGACTCAGAAAGTTTTTCTGTTTTATCTCAGTGAGAATAGTGTTTATTCCAAAATGAAGAAGCTTGAGTAAAGTCTCCTTCACTCACTAAATGTTGGATGATTGATGTTGTGTCAGATTTTGTAAAAGGAACTTTTGTATTTCACTAATGAAAGATTGATATGTCATCCTTCGTTGGAGACTGTAAAGTACACCATGATAGATTTATCTTTGATACCATGAAGCACCTATAAGAGTAAGTTGAAAAACTAACCACATTTGGAAGTGAATAGACTTGTCACATCTGGGACAATTTTCTCAAAATTTCTCATCTCCAAAACTCGCGATGCATGCTTGACAACACAACATCTATAAGGTTCTGAAACAATAAGTTAAAGGGTTACCTTTTCTTCTTTTAATTTTTCTTTTTCCTTTTTGGTATATTGGGGTATAGGACCTCTTGCTGACAATAGACTTAACTGTTATATATCCAACAATACTATGAGGGATAAATTGTTGAACAGAACAATGGTGCTTTGAGGGTAGCCATTAATGAAACTTGCTTCAGTTGATATTGCAGTTTATGAAATGACCTAATTGATTGAAAGGGTTAAGCATGCACTTCTGAAGCTTAGTCATGAAGCTGCACATTCTAGTGTTAGCATATATACTTCCTATTAGAGCTAGTAAGTGTTCCCTAAGAAAGTCAGATTACCTCACAGCTTTTAGCAGAAGTGTTGTTTTTATTTTCATTTTCATGCTGGTAATTTTGACGTACTAAAATTATGTGTCTGATGGCTATATGTATTAAGTTAGTAGATTATAGTTGATATAGATTTGCTATATTTGTTTATGGTTTCACAAGAACTGGAATGATCTCTGGTTCAACCCCTTCTCCCCTGGCTGTCAATTCAATGGGAAATGACTAGCTATTCCTTTTTGTTTGCTCATCCATTAATGAAAGAAAAAGGGTCAAAGAAAAATAACAGATGAGGAAAATGATTTAAGATATTACCAACTTCAAAATTTCTCAAGTTCTTTACATTTACCAGGATTCAAATTAGATGTTTAATCTAGAAGATTGCAAAGCATATGGTAAAAGAAATGAAAATTGTACATGCTGGCATTTATGCATGTTTGTGTGTTTTATTTGTTTTGTTTCTATCCACATCAGAGATCTGAAAATTCAATTGCTGGCCGCAGTTGGAAGTGCAGAGTACATGGAAGAACCTGCAACTGCAGTGAAATTTCAGACGTCGATAAGTTTGCCAGGATGCTCAAGTTCATTATCACTGCTTGGAACTGGTTAGTAACTTTACCATCATAGGAAATGTCTATGTATTGAACTTATGCAGCACCCATGCAATGCTAGGATGCTAGCTGTATGCCTAGAATCACTCGTAATTTGCTCATACTACTGATGTATGTGGTAGGCATTAAATGGACACAAATTGCAAGGATTTCATAGAAAGGAAGTTTTTTTTTTCCTCACTAAATCAAGGAAGCATATTCCGACAATCATACTTTACGTTGTTAATACAGTTTTGAGCTAGCACAAATGCTGAGTAGAATAGACTCTATTTTATTGGTGGCTGTGTAGGTGATATTTGACATACTGTTTCTCCGTAAAGTCCTTAAGATTTTAGTGCATGTCGCTCGAACTTTTCATAGCATTGCAGTTCTGATGACCTGAAAATTTCAGGAGATAATGTTGGTGTTACAACTATTTCATATTAATTAGGAGTGTACAGCTATAGATAATAGGAGAATAATTAGGGATTTAGTTAGGAGTTAGTATTTAATATAAATTCCTATATTAGAGATATAACTTGTATATATAGATATAACAATTGTTGATGAATAAATAGCGAATTACTCTTCACATTGAATATCTAAGTTTAGTTTACATGGTATCAGAGCCTCAACATTTGTACCTTTGAAATTTCTGCAAATTACAAACAGTAGGCTGTTAGGTTTTTCGGGTCTCCCTTTTTTGGATATTTGTTTCTCTCACCGCCCAGACTAAGGGAAGCGCCAGCTGCCGATCAGCCTTCGTTTGGAGTTTCGTCGTTGAAAGCCTAGCGCTTGACCTACAAGCGCCACCAGAGGAAATCTGCTCTCCTGCCACGCGCCAGCGCGTCTGTCACTGTAATCTGGTCCTTTTTACGTCCATCTGCTCGCCTCGACTTCCACGACACATTCCTCTACCTGTTTGGATTAGCATCTATTCGGTATAGGATCTAGTTTTCGACAGGTTTGATTTCTCAAAACAAATTGCAGCTGTGTTGTGGTTTTTCATTATGTTATTAGGTTGATTTTCTAATATAGAGGAGAAAAAGTCAGTTGTTGTGTCTGATTTTGTTTCTGTGATGTCTAAAATCACAGAACATAAACTTAATAGATCTAAATATTTAGATTGGAGTAAATCTGTTCGGCTTTGTTTGCGAAGTATTTCTATAGATAATCACTTAACTGATGACTCACCTAATGATGATTCAAAAGCCTCATGGTTGCGAGATGATGCTCGTTTATTTTGCAAATGCGTAATTCTATTGATAGTAAGGTGGTCGGGCTAATTAATCATTGTGAATTTGTGAAAGAATTGATGAATTATTTGGAGTTTGTGTATTCTGGCAAGGGAAATATCAAAAGCAGTTATGATGTATGTCAAGCCTTTTATCGTACAAAAAAAGGTGATAGAATTCTCACTGACTACTTTATGGATTTTAAAAAAATTCATGAGGAACTTAATATGTTACTTCCATTTAATAGTGATGTGAGAGTTCAGCAAGCTTAGAGAGAAAATATGGCAGTTATGAGCTTCTTGGCTAGTCTTCCTTCCGAGTTTGAGGGTGCTAAATCTCAAATTCTGTCTAGTCTTGAAATATCTTCGTTGGAAGAAGCTTTCAGTAGGGTATTTCGCACAGAAAATTTAGCACCTATTCAATATAATAGTGCTTTTGTCGGCCATACCTCTGAATCTTGGAGACAACCATATAAGAAAGGGGGAGACTCTAGTAATCCTGGTACTCGACGACAGGATTCAGGAAGTGTTGTCTGTTACTATTGTCATAAGCCAAAACATATGAAGAAGAATTGTAAAAGGTTGCAGCGCAAGAATCAGTCAAACCAGTCAGCACATGTTGCATCTACTAACGATGCTCCTGAGTCTATTATAATATCTGTAGATGAGTATGCCAAGTCTTCATCTACTTCTATTACTGCTATCGCTGATTCAGGTAAAACGAACACATATTTTGTTACGTCATCTTCCAAATGGGTCATTGATTTTGGTGCCACAGATCATATGACAGGTAACTTTAGTCTATTTTCTTTCTTTAAATCACATACTCCTAGCACTACAGTCACTTTAGCATATGGATCTACATCTCGTGTTCTAGGGTCTGGTACAATTATTCCAACATCTTCAATTCCTTTGCAATCTGTTCTAAATTATCTGATTTGACTTTTAATTTAGTCTCTATCAGTAAACTAACTCGTTCTCTTAACTGTTGTGTCTCATTCTTTCATGATTTCTATCTATTTTAGGATCTTATGATGAAGAAGATTATTGGTAAAGGACATGAATCGAGAGGTCTTTACATTCTTGAGACACAAGTACCAAAGTCTATTGCATGTTCTGGAATCGTGACCCCATTTGAAGCATATTGTCGGTTGTGTCATCTCTCATTACATATATTAAAGATACTTTGCCCTCAGTTTTCTTGTCTGTCTTTATCAGATTGTGAGTTTTACCAATTTGTTGAACACCATCGTTACAGTTTTAGTCCTATAGTCAATAAACGAGCTAGTGCTCCTTTTAAGTTAGTCCATTCGGATGTTTGGGGACCTTGTCTAGTTGTGTCTAAAATTAGATTTAAGTATTTTATTACATTTTTTGATGATTATTCTTGAATGACATAGTTATATCATTCAAAATTCTTCTCTCTCCTTACTGTTTTTTGTGCTGAGATCAAGATACAATTTAATGTGCCTGTTCAAATTTTGCAAAGTGATAATGCTAAAGAACACTTATGAAAATGCTTCCAAAATTATATGATTCAACATGGCATTATTCATCAAACTTCTTGTGTAGATACATCGTTTCAGAATGGGGTTGCTGAAAGAAAAAATTAGATTTAAGTATTTTATTACATTTTTTGATGATTATTCTTGAATGACATAGTTATATCATTCAAAATTCTTCTCTCTCCTTACTGTTTTTTGTGCTGAGATCAAGATACAATTTAATGTGCCTGTTCAAATTTTGCAAAGTGATAATGCTAAAGAACACTTATGAAAATGCTTCCAAAATTATATGATTCAACATGGCATTATTCATCAAACTTCTTGTGTAGATACATCGTTTCAGAATGGGGTTGCTGAAAGAAAAAATTAGATTTAAGTATTTTATTACATTTTTTGATGATTATTCTTGAATGACATAGTTATATCATTCAAAATTCTTCTCTCTCCACTCTTGTTTTTGTACGAGATCAAGATACAATTTAATGTGCCTGTTCAAATTTTGCAAAGTGATAATGCTAAAGAACACTTATGAAAATGCTTCCAAAATTATATGATTCAACATGGCATTATTCATCAAACTTCTTGTGTAGATACATCGTTTCAGAATGGGGTTGCTGAAAGAAAAAAATAGACATTCTTTTGAGACTGCTAGAGCTTTGTTATTTCAAATGCAGGTCCCTAAATATTTTTGGGCTGATGCAGTTTCTACAGCCTGTTTTTTGATTAATCGTATGTCCTCATCTGTTCTTTCGAATAAGACTCCTTTTCATGTTCTCTTTCCTAACAAGTCCTTATTTCCTATTGAACCTAGGATATTTGGTTGTACTTATTTTGTTCAGGGTTTTCGAACTCAGGTTACAAAACTTGATCCCAAATATCTCAAATGCATCTTTTTTGGGTACTCATGTACAAAAAAGGCTATAGATGTTATTGTCCTAGTCTTAATAAATATCTTGAGTCAGCTGATGTTACCTTTCTAGAACAAACACCATTTGCCTCATCTTTAGGTTATGTCCATCAGGGGGAGGATGATGATTTAGTAATTTATACTATTACTGATTGTCTTTTGCTCTGGTTAAGTCCTCTTGCTCCATGTCCTGCGCCAGTTCCTTCGTCATTAGATTCAGCTCCTAGTTCTAGTGATGACTTTCCTATTGCCCTTCGTAAAGGTAAACATCAATGCACTTATCCGGTCTCCTACTTTGTGTCACATAATCATTTGTCACTATCCTCTTGTTCTTTTATTACTTTTTTTTTTTTTTTGTTTCTATTCCTAAAACTATTCATGAAGCTCTATCTCACCCTGGATGGTGCAATGCTATGATTAAAGAGATGAATGCTTTAGATGAAAATGGTAATTAAACCCTGGTAAATTTTCCTGCAGGTAAAAAGGCTATTGGATGTAAATGGGTATTTGCAGTTAAAGTTAATCCTGATGGGACTGTTACTAGGCTAAAAAGGCTCGACTTATTGCTAAGGGATATGCTCAAACATATGGAGTTGATTATTCTAACGCTTTTTCTCCTGTTGCTAAACTTACTTCTGTCCGTTTATTCATTTCTCTAGCAGCCACGTATAACTGGTCCCTTCATGAGTTAGACATTAAAAATACATTTCTCCATGATGACCTTCAAGAGGAAGTTTATATAGAGCAACCACCCGGCTTTGCTGCACAGGGGGAGAATGGGAAAGTTTATCATCTTCATAGCAACAAAGTCCCCAGGCCTGGTTTGGAAAGTTTAGTCAAGCTATTGAGAAGTTTGGCATGAAGAAAAGCAAGTCAGATCATTCTGTTTTCTATAAGCAGTCTGCAGCTGGTATCATCTTATGGGTTGTTTATGTTGATGACATTGTCATTGCTGGAAGTGATACCAGTGAGATTTCATCACTCAAATCTTTTCTTTATAGCCAATTTCATACAAAGGGTTTAGGGGCTCTAAAATCTTTTTTAGATGTTGAAGTAACGAGGAGTAAGAAAGTGATTTTCTTATCTCAAGGAAGTATGTACTTGACTTATTATTAGAGATAGGAAAATTGGGGGCTAAGCCATGTAGCACTCGAATGGTTCTTAAGTTGCAGCTTACGAAAGATGGTAAATTGTTTGAAGATCTTGAGAGATACAAAAGATTAGTTGGGAAGTTAAACTATCTTACTGTAACTCGTCCTGATATTATCTATTCTATCAGCGTGGTAAGTCAGCATATGTCTTCTCCAACTGTCAATCACTGAAAAGCTGTAGAGCAAATTTTGTATTACTTGAAAGGAGCACCTGGGCAAGGAATTCTATATAGCAACCATGGTAATGCTAGGATTGAATATTTTTCAGATGTTGACTGGGCAGGTTGCAAAGAAGATCGAAGATCTACCTTAGGCTATTGTGTGTTTGTTGGAGGAAATTTGATTTCATGGAAAAGCAAGAAGCAAAATGTTGTCTCGCATTCGAGTGCAGGATCATAATATAAAGCCATGGCCAAGTTTGTGTGTGAGATAATGTGGATATATCAGCTCCTAACTGAAGTGGGTCTTAAGATTTCAATACTAGCTAAGTTATGGTGTGACAAGCAATTGTGTGTGAGATAATGTGGATATATCAGCTCCTAACTGAAGTGGGTCTTAAGATCTTAGTATCAGCTAAGCTATGGTGTGACAACCAAACTGCACTTCATATTGCATCTAATCCAGTCTTTTATAAATTCATATTGAAATTGATTGTCATTTTTTTCGTGAAAAGATTCAGCATGGATTGGTTTCTACAGGATATGTGAAAACAGGAGAACAGTTGGGAGATATATTTACAAAGGCCCTAAATGGGGTTAGGGTTGATTATCTCTGTAGCAAGCTGGGCATGATCAATATCTATACTCCAGCTTGAGAGGGAGTGTTACAACTATTTTATATTAATTAAGAGTGTGCAACTATACATAATAGGAGAATAATTAGGGATTTAGCTAGGAGTTAGTATTTGATTTGAATTCATGTATTAGAAATATAACTTGTATATATAGATGTAACAATCGTTGATGAATAAATAGAGAATTACTTCTCACATTGAATATCTAAGTTTAGTTTACAGTTGGTATTATTCCATGAGGAGAAAATAGTATCCAGCCGAATGAACTTATATTAGCGTTATAACTTTGATGATCTGCAAAAATTGTCAGGATACAGGGAGAAGGTTTTTGCAATAATTGGTGTGAAGGTTTATGCTGCTGGCCTATATGTTAATCAATCTATCTTAAGTGCATTGAATGCTTGGAAAGGGCAATCAGCTACTGAAATCCAGGGGAATCCAGCTTTGTTCAGCTCAATTTTTCAAGGTAATGTCTTCATACTTTTACTGGTTTAAAAGGGAAACAGTAGATGAATTTGCTAATACAGGTTCCCATGGGTATAGCTTCCTCGGAAAAATCATTACTGATTGTATTGGTGAG
This sequence comes from Ricinus communis, assembly GCF_019578655.1. NCBI lineage: Eukaryota > Viridiplantae > Streptophyta > Magnoliopsida > Malpighiales > Euphorbiaceae > Ricinus > Ricinus communis. The sequence goes on from NC_063264.1 coordinate 25,677,215, forward strand.
AGACGTCGATGGTAAAACTTTTTGGGATGCCTTGGATGATGCCATCTCCCCAAGAATCGAAGCACCCACTCCAGTTGATGAATCTGCATTGTCCACATTCCGTAGTATCTTCCAAGGTCGACCTCTTAAGAAAGGAACATTCATATTTTTGACATGGTTGGATCCCTCAAAAATGCTAGTAAGTTGAATTCAGTGGACACAGAACAGATTCACAAAGCATGATCAGTCTGATAAAAGAATTTATATTCATTCTCATTTTAATTCCTTTATGGTTCTCTTTCTGCAAAATAATTCAGACTGTTCTTCTATGGGTTTTAGATTTGTATCTCATCAGATGGGATGCAGGCTACTGTGGATGCTACAATCGAGTCAACGAATGTCACTTTTGCCCTTTTTGATGTATTTTTCAGCGATGCTCCTGTTTCTCCTTCTCTGAAAGCTTCAGTTGCCAATGGACTGGCAACAATTCTTAAATGAATCCTGCTACATGGTATCCTGAAGTTTATCATTATCTCACTATTGTATTTACTTCACCATTTCCTTACCTCGTTGCTGTATGTAATTTCTTGATTATTCGAGTTTAAGCCGATCATGCAATCTCTATCAGCCATTTGCAACTCTAGCAGATTATGTTTATAACATTCTGCATCTTCATAATATATAAAAAATAAAATGATTCTTCTCTTTCAGTTGACTCTTCTCTTTCAGTCTGTTCAGAACATCAATTAACTTTGCCTGGAAAAGGATTAGCTGATGAGCAGTACCTAACAATCAAATGCAACTTTCTCTGATTTTGCTCGCTCAAGCATCTGGACAATCTCAATCATGGTAGGTCTCTTAGTAGGCTCTGGTTCAAGGCACATCATTGCAATTCTGAACATGTTGTTAATCTCTTTGATTGGACCATACTTCAGTCTCTTGTCAAGTGCATACGCTTCCCTCTCATCTCCAACAACTGCTTTCACCTGTTTCAGGTTTTAACTTTAGGAAAATTGTTTGTCAAAATTATCAAGTAAATTATCCATATTTCAGCACATTGAGGTAAGAACAGAAGACGCGAAACAGTTAATGCTTAGTTCCATTGGTTTCAGGACTTACCCATGTCACAAGCTTAGTTCCTTCCTCAAAGAATGCATCATCTGTTGGTTTCTTTCCAGTTAAAAGTTCCAGTAGAACAACTCCAAAACTATAAACATCCCCTTTCACTGTGGCTTTCCCTGTTTCAAAATACTCTACAGAAGTACATTATCATAACATGCATTAGTTCATGTATCATTGAAAAGGAAGGAAATGGCTGTGACAAGCTAGTATCTGGTGCTTTAGTACCAGGAGCTAAGTATCCGAAAGTTCCAGCTGGAGAGGTAGAAACATGAGTCTTATGAGGTTCCATCAAGGTGGCCAATCCGAAATCAGAGACTCGAGCTTCCATGTTCTGATCCAGCAGTATATTACTGGACTTGATATCTCTATGGATTATATGGGGGATGCAATCATGATGCAGGTATGAAATTCCTCTTGCAGCACCTAGTGCTACCTTATATCTGGATGGCCAATCCAAGCTCTCTTGGTCGTTTGATCTCCCTGTACAATAACCCAGTTCAGCATGAGAAAAAGAAAAAGAAAATTCAAGTAGTTGCGTTCAGGGTCTTCCATTAGGTTTTATTCATAGTCTGTATAGTCAATAAAGATGCTCATGCATTGCAGACAAAGATGCTGTTCATAAGATGGCGAGTAAAGCACACCAACGATTAATGATATTTGCATTTAGTTTCAATTTAGTCACTAAATTGAGTTTGATTAGTCTCAGTCATTGACTTTAATTTTCATTCCAATTTAGTCACCTTCATCGATGAGAGATTGATTCCTTACAATTCTATATAATCAATCATTAGCTGAGGAAACTAAATTGGAATGAAAGTTGAGATGAATCAACTCGTGACTAAATTGATATTAAGTGCAAAGTTCAGTAATCATTAATATAATTACTCCAACAAACAGTATTCTATCAGCCTTGCGCGGGCCGCCTGATCACAGCAGGGGCTTGCCAACAACCAGAATGCTGGTTTACATGTGTTCATGAATTCACTGAAAATTGTTCAAATCATAATACTGCCTAGAAGAACATAAAATCAGAACAATATCAGAAATTTTGAAAGTATATTTTGCATACCATGTAGGACTGCATCTAAACTTCCATTAGGCATTAACTCATATATGAGAAGATTATAGTGAGGAGCAGTGTAATATCCATGAAGAGTGACAATATTCCTATGCTTAATGTCCCCCATAGCTTCCAACTCTCTTTCAAAACCTCGATCTCTCTCTGCACTTCCCCTGTATAGTCTTTTAACAGCAAAGGCCATGGAATCATTCAGTGTCAATCTATAAACAGTTCCATACCCTCCTGAGCCAATTATGTCCTTGTTGCTCAGTTTTAATGTCTTCTTCAAAAACATATCAGATGTTAGAGATTGCAGTACTGCAGACTTAAACATAACCATCTTCCCTCCTGTAAGTGCCAGAAGGAAAAATATATTAAAATCTTTCTTTCTTTGGATGGCGTGAGAGAGAAATAAAAGTAAAATTGCAACCTGAGAAGCCGCCTTCATGAACTAAGTGCTTTTTTTTCCATCTTTGATAGCAGAGGACTGCAATGATTGTCTTGGATATAATGAAAGCAATGCAGCACACTGTGATGTACAATGCTATGTCCTGAGCTTTTGCCATGTATGACTTTACTCCTAAAATGGACTTCAATTTGGAAAAGCTTGCAACAAATGAAGTTTTGAGAAAGGTTCACCTGTGGCGATTCAGAAATTGCAGATGATTCTATCAAGGCTCTTAAGCTATTTTCACATTTAAAAAAAAAAAAAAGAAAAAGAAATTATTAATTCATCATCATATCAACTTAAGTAATAAACATAAATGACTCTGCTTGATGGCTTTGAAAAGCAGAATTCAGGCAACTTTGTGCATGTTTGGTATTAATGTATTAAAAGCCCTTAATCCATTTTAAGCAATTTGAAAAATATATAATTAATTAATTTATTTTTTATTAATTAGTTCTCTCATAGTTCTAAAACGACTTTTAATATTAACATTAGTAATACTTTTTTCTCATTTACTGAAATCATATTGAGAAGTTAGAACCAACAAGTTAGTGGAAGAAATTAAGAAAAGAAAAATACAACTAATAAGAAGCAAAGCAAGAAATGTAGAATTCTATGGATAGTGTTACCTTTTCAATAACATCTGCTGAGAAGCTTTCTTATAGAATCAAGTAGCACATTTGAATGAAAACATTGCTAGGCACCAATGATAAAGCTAGAATATGATTATATATAGATGAAGAAATGGCTACATAGCAACCCTTGGAAGTTGAAAAGTAAGTGGAGACTTTGTGATTGAATGTTCATTATTATGTGAAAGTGGCTAAAGCAAAATAAAGAGAAATAAGAAAGTGCTTTTTTAAATCACAAAAATGTTGAGTGTGTGCACACAAAGTACAAATTGCTTATTCAACATAAATGCCCCCTACCAATGCCTAACTTTGTTGACATTTGGAGACCCCACTCACCTCATATCAGTTGAGTTGAGTTCCTTCACTCGTGACCCACCATTGCTTTATGCCCAATGTCATCAATTCTAATGATAACCCCTTTTCTTTTCAATTCTATTTGGGATATAGTTTAGGTCTTATCAATTAAATGCATGAAGTTTTAGATTTAAATTAATTTTAAGTTTATCCGAATTAAAACTGAAACTGAACTAAAATCGGATCAGTTAAAACTAAAATTAGAATTATCAAATTTAAAATTGAATTCGAACTAGAATCGGAATAATAAATATCAATTCAGGATCAATTTCTCTTCACTTGAAATCAATACCAACGGTTCTAGTTGCAACTAGTAAATAATTTATTTATAAATTATACCTATATAAATATACATTTATTTATTATCTTTCTCTATAATCAACCTCTAAAATTATTTATTATATATTTTTTATTTCTATAAAATATCTCTTTATAATTATTTATTATCTAGAGTTATATCTCTAAAAATTATTATCTCTTTCTGAAATTACTATATACTTATACTATCTATTTATAATTTATAATTTATTACACATAAATTTTTAACACTATTTTATTTTTAATTAATGTTACTTCTTATATTTTAGTTTCTATATTATCACTTTTACATTGTTGGAATCGGCTTGGAACCAATCAATGTGTGGTTAGGCCTATTCTGAACCGGAACCGTAAGTTCAGAAATCGTGGTTAAGCCTATTTAATTCTATCATATAGTCAGCAAATTTGAGATTTATGTCTTATTAATCATGAGTGTTGTAAACTGTTTTTACTATTTTGATTCATATAATTAGCAAATTTGAGATTTATATTTTATTAATCATGAGTGTTATAAACTGTTTTTACTATTCTGATTATTAATAATATTGTAAAATGAGTTTATAGAAAAATTTAATGATATATTTTTATAATTATTTGTTATATTTTAAACATAATAATAATTTAAAATATTATTAAATATTTTTTAATAAAACGGTTAATATTTTTAAGATTCTATTTATAAAAGTTTATTAATTGATGTATTAATAATATATAAAATTTATACTAAAAATATAATTGATATATTATTTTATAGTATTAGAAACCATTGTATAACTAAAAATATTAATTTATTAATTCATATAATATTAAAAATATAATCAAAATATTATTTTCTAGAATGAAAATTGTTAGAATTAGAGTTTAAAAATAGAATATACTTTTACTCGTTAATAACATTGACTTTAAAGGCAAAAATTACACTATATTATGTGGTTCTCATTTATCACAGCAATGAAAAGACTCATTTAATAAAGTATGATATTTAGTTTTACTTTTATCTCTAAAATTAACAAAACAATTAAAAAATTAATACGACAATTGTTTTTAGAAATAAAACTGATATAAAAAAATAAAAATATATATTATTATTTTATTAAATAAATCTTTTAATGTTATAGTAAATCAAGTTGATAATAAAGTTGTATTTTAAACCAGTTCCCAAGTATGCACCAAAAGAGTCACACAGGCAGTGTGAACTTGCAAAAATATGTAGCAATGCATATCCATTACATAGTATTCACTGAGCAGAAAACATGATATCTTTCTTTACCATATATCCAAAATGGAGAATTCATTTACATAACCATTGAGATTAAAAAAGAAACTATTAGTAAATCTATGACTAAAAGATATGGGTTCAGAATGAGTGAAAAATGTAAGTTTTATATCTACCTCAACAATTGCACATCAAATAATAAATGACAAAAGAATTATTTGTCCTTTCAATTGGGACAAACAAACTCATTTTTTTAGTGCAAAGATGTTCCTCAGATCATGAACTCCTAATAAAAGATCTGCTGGCAAAGATGTCTCTCAGCTCATTAACTCCAGAGCGGTCCGGTTAGATATGACACGTGTGTCAGAATTCTGATGGGCGCGTGAGAGTTCTGACACATAATTTTTTTTTTAAATTTATATTCATTAATTCAGTATTGAATATTCATAAATTTATATTTATTAAAAATATATTAAATATTCATTATTTATTAATTTTATTTTATTAAAAAAAATATTTATGCCACAATAAGAGTATTTGTAAAATAAATTTAGCTTGACGTTTTCTTTTTTACTAACTATAAAGACGATTTATGTTATATCTATATTATATATGTCTGTTTTAATAAATTAATGAATATGGTATTCGTTAGTAATGAAAATTTATTAACAATCTAATGAATGTTATGCCTATAAATGATGAAAACTGATATTAATTATAAAAATATTTCAATATGCATCATAAAAAACAATGAATCTGACTTTTGTAAAGAACCAATATCATTTTCATCTAAAAATAAATATTTTATAGTAATATGAGAAATATATATAAAATTATAACTATTGACAATAACAAATTAATGAATATGTAGATCATAAATGATGAATATTTTTCACTAAGATAATAACATTTAAAAATTGACGGAATATAAAATGAACACGATTATAGTAAATAATGAATCTTATCTTATAAATGATGAATATTGATATTCATTATAAAAATATAATTCTTTTGGTTATGGAATTATCAATCACATATGATAAAGTTTTTAAGATTATCAAATGTACAAAAATTTATTTTTACTCATTAATAATATAAACTTTTAGTATTTATATATATATATATTATATTAGTATAAAATAGATAATTTATTTTATTATTTATTGAAAGTATATAGATTTTTATTTTTTCAGAGTATGACTGTGTGAAAAAAAAATGTTACCAATTATATTAATTTTTAAAATTTATTTACCTATAATATAAATGTAAATATAAATATATATATATATATATTTATTTATTTATTTACAATATTTTTTGACATGCGTTATTATATTTTGACACATTTTAACATGTATACTTATTTTTAATACATAAAATTTAAGTTTATAAATATAAAATTAAGAAGGATATTAAAAATATTTAATTTATTATTATTTTTAAAAATATTGTAAATATTTAAAAAATATTAAAATTCTATTTTGATTTTATCTATAAATTCAATTTATATTCTTATTTAAAATTAAAATAATTATGACAATCATAGCTTATAGTAAAAATTTAATTTTTATAAATATAAAATATTTACGTAATATATATTTTAAAATATATAAATTCAAATTAAAAAAAAATTGAAGAAGCGTGACAGCGATCCCACACGTATCCATGCCTCCGGCCCACACTACAAAGTGGACCAAGGGTGCAAAGCATAATTTGCTTTGACATATTGGTCAATTTGTTCGCCACGTGATTGCTCTAATTTTTTTATTTAGTTTAGATGTATTATTTTTACTTATACCCAAATCTAATATAGGTCAGAATTATTTATTTCTCTCTCTTTTTAACAAATTGCTATAAAGATAATTTAGTTATATTAGTCTTTAATATTTAAACAAAAAATTTATAAGTTGGGTAAATAAACTAGCAGTTGGTTATGGACTTTTACATGTGATCAACATTGGATTTATTTTCTTCCTAATGCAATACATTTTGTGCTAGAAGAATTTCGACTTTTAAACTTTTTATGATATTTCTATAGTTCTAACACCAAAACCATAGACTGATTTGAGGCTGGAATCAGACCGGTTAAAACTAAAATCAAACTTGAATCGGTTCAGAATTAGAGAGGACCGATTTAGGACTGAATCTCCCTTATTTAGAAGTAGAATCGTCAATTTTGATTCCAAGTCACAAAAGAATTAATTAATTTTAATTAAATTTTTTTAAATTAATTAGAACTGGTCAGTTTTATTGGTAAATTTAGCATTGGACATAAAAATTGAATTGTATAAATAAAATATATATAATTTATTAATAAAATATTTAATTAAGTTCCACACAAAATGTGGATATTAAATCAGTTAATAAAGTTTTGTGGGATAATTGGGATAAAACTTAGTGAAGTTAATAAAAGAAAAATTATTAGTGCTTTTTTGAATCTTTACATTGTAAAAGGAAGTTATCTAACCTGATTGAACAAAATTAATGTTATAAAAAGAATATTTGTTAATATTATTTATATTGCATTTTCTAGTCATAAAAGTTTTTGATTCCCTTTTCTAATTTTAAATTTTTTTGTCACTAGACTTTTTATTTGTAAAATTTCCTATACAATATGATTCAATTAACTTTGATATATGCATTAATTTTATATAATTATTTGTAATTAAAATAATAATATAGATATAAAACAAGTAAATAAATAATTGGTTAGTATTAAATGCAAGGACTTGAGAAAATCAAATCAAAGATGTCTTATTGGTGACTAACGATGTAAGATGACAAAGATAGAGTGACAGAGTGAGCTGTCAATACTATTTACATTTTGTATGATTTGAAAATGTTAGGCTAAATATATGCTTTTATTTTCTTAATATCAAATATTTTTAATTTTATCTAACATACATATTAACTTAAATAAAAATACATATAAAAAAGTATTAAAATAATAAAAATTATATTTAATATATATTAAATTATATTAAATATTAGAAAGTTAAACTAACTAAATAATTAAAGTTTAGGAGTTTAGATATATATTTGACATTATTTATATCCAAATGCTTGTAGACTTTTTTGTTGATCTAATGAATAAAGTTAATGTACTTTAATCAATAATATAATAGATTTATATAAAAATTGATTATATATTTAATTGAACTAAAACTTTAATAAAAGCTTATTATTTTTCTTGCTTGAGGCTAAAATTTATATCATCACTAATTCATTAATGTAAATCTGGAGAAATAATAAGCTTTTATTAAAGTATATATCATTTAACTATAGAAGCTTAAACTAAACCAATCTCATCTAATTTTAATTTTTAATAGTAAATTAAGTCGAATTATGTAATTTAATAACAATTATGTGAATTGGAGTCAATAATTAAAAAGAAAGCATTAAATTTTAAATTTCACCCATATAATTTCTTTTTTACAATACTAAAATGAAAACCATAAAAAAGAAATCAGTAATGTGAACGACAATAATGTTAGCCAAAGAAAAGGAAATAAAATGTGAGCTTGAGCATGAAACTCTATGTGTTAGTTTCCCATGTAATCAATAAAGTCAATATTATGATAAATTCATCATTTTCCTCAATATAGCTGGTGATTCATGTCGGTGCCAATTGTGTGCATGTGTTTCCTCCTTGGCCGAATGTATAAGCTGACACCTCAAGTTGTTTAAAGAACCCATCTTACTCCTCTACTTTATCTAAAATTTATTAGCCACGTCAACTCTATTATTTGATAATTTTTGAACTTTTTATGAGTCAACTTAGCAAAAACAAGGGTAAAATCGAGTGGACTTACTTAAAAATACTCTGATCCAAATTACTACGTGGCAAAGTGCATTAAATCAATCGTTGTTAGGCACAAAATTTATTGTCCAACGTGCATAATCAAGGCTATTATTACTATCTAACTTTTGCTCCTCCGTTACATAAGTCTAATGACGAGATCAAGATAAATCCAGAAGAGTGAGCTTTGAAGTAGTGAAGGAAAGAGGCTCTGAAAGATACCGAAGGACGCCGATAAGCTCTAGAATAGACTGATGTGACTTTAAAACCCTAAAATCGGGACCGAAGACCTCAAAACCCTGAAATAAAGATCTAGAACCTTGTAAATCTTGAAACAGAACCTCATAACCTTACAAACCCTAAATCAGAGCCTAAAACCCTAGAAGGTCACCTTGAAACCAAGTGGGCTGAGCCCAAGCTAAGTCCATGTTGAATAAAGCTAAGCCCACATGGACTAGGCAAACATCCTATGTGAGTTAAGCCTTTAAGAGGCAATCTATATAGAAATTTAAATATAATGTTAGTAATAATATATAAAATATAAATAGATGCTAGAATTAAAACTCAAAATAAATAACAATTACCAAGATTATAAAGATAGTAATATACAAATATATAGACAACAAAGTAATAAAATTGGATACTGATGTAAGAAAAAAAGTACGTTAATAATTTAAGAATCTCTGAATTTAGAGATAGACACCAAAGCATAAATTTTGACACACCAGCATAACGAGATCAAAACACCAGCGAAGAGAAATTAGCACATCATAAATTCGAGGCTTATGTATCACACAATCTCCTTAAAACAGATTCGCCCCTCACTATTGGTATTTGAAGATGATATGACGTTTATTTCCTAAGATACAACGGATCAACACAGTTGACGAACACCACAACAATTGTACGAACGAACTTGAAGTATGTTTGAGCGGGCTTTATCATACTTGAAAACAAAGAAGAGAAGATAGGAGGATTTATTTTTCACACCTTGAAGGAAATGGATGATATACGTAGGAAATTGCCTAATATATAAAAATGACCTTTGACATATCTTGAGACCTTTGATTATCATGATTAATTATAATTAATCCATGACCTTTAGAATACAATGATTGACCTCTGGCATATAATGATTAATTTATCGTAATCTATGACCTTTGATATATCATATATGACCTTTGGTATATCATATAACTTTTTCATGTCAACATTTAGTGAGTATTAATTTATCATTCACCCATAATTCATTTTGAATAGGCCCTTCTCAAAATGAGTCATCATATGTCCCACAAATATTTTCAATTTTTCAATACGTGTCTCGATCATTTCCTCTTCCTAAAATCTAAAAATCGACCCTTTACCCTTAAATAAATCCAACAATCAAAACTATACACAAAAACCCTTCAAAATCCTAATACCTTCATATAAAATCATCTTTTTCCACTTTTCAAAAATCCTAGCCCCATATCTCACACCCTCTTGTAGAGACAAGAACCCTAGCAACTTAAAAACTCTAGAAACTTTTCTTCCAAAAATTACAAACATTCAAGACATAAAAAATCTTCTTCCATTTATACACTATTTTGCCTCCTAAAACCTTCATTATTCATCCATATTACACCCATACATATATATTACCTGTAAGAACCACAACTTGCAAGTTATTGTAGCAACAAGAAACCTACTTCTCCCTCACAAGTTTCTCTCTTTATTTACCTTGATTACATAAATATCACTTCCCTTACGTACACATTTAGAAACCAAGTTATTGTCCAAAACCACCAAACCCTTATTGTTTTCTCACGGTTCTTTGTTTTACAGGTGCATTTTGTTCATTCCAAGAGCCTTTGGAGTTACATTTAGGGTCTAACAAGCTAGCAAAAACTTCCTACTCTTCAGATCTACTCTTTTACCTCTTTTATCGAAGGTATTACCCTAAGGGCTAAAACACCGGATGAAACCTACTTTGGGATATATATTTAACTTTGTTTTATCATATTTCACGTTTACATATATGTTAAAAGATTGTGTTTTTTAAGAAAAGCCATCAAATCATATGCTTGAAGCTTCTGTGGGCTTACCCTACGCGGGCTAAGGCTTACTCTAGGCAAGGTAAGCCTGTAAAAGCTTCAAGCTTCTATTTTTATGGTGTTGTTAGTAGATTAGAGTTTTTAATGCATTTTTATGTCATGTTTACTGGTTAATGTGTATGATTAGTTATTACCTAGTAGGTTTTAAGGTTAGCTTGATATTATTTAACATGTACTTAGGTTGTTTTAGGGCTAATACATGCTTTAATAGTTGAATATGTTTAGTTACATTTTAAATGTATGATTAGTGAAATAATTAGGATTTAATAGGTTAGCTTTTTTTGGTTACATGTTAGGTTTTAGGTTAATATGCTTAAAGTTTTGCATCTTTAGAAGTTGAAGCAGTCATTTTGGTAAGATAAGTTCTTAATATGTGATTTTCATGCTAAGAAGGTTTAGGATGTGGTTGTAGTATCATTAGGGTTGATTAAATTATCTTATTTTCTATTTTAGCTTCTATAATAAGTTGGTTTTAGGTCTTGCTTGATGAGTTTCCATTTTTGGTAAGCCTCAGGTGATTTGTGTGTTTAATTTGTTTAATCACATTTTATTTATATTAATTATTTTATGAGTGTTAGGCTAATTTTATTCCTTTATAGTACAGGTGGATCCACTTATGCTTGACCTAATCCTCTAATGAGGATCACCCTTAGTTTAGATTAAATGTTTATTTAATAATTGCTTGTGTTTATGTGTTTATGTTTATATTATTTAAGGTGCTAGCTAATTCTCTTTTTATAATTACTTATCCGGTTTGTAACTCGTTAATTTCTCTCTTTCGTTTCTTTATATTAAATTTGATGATTATTTGGTATACTTAGATTTCACATCATATATTAAAAGTAAACCGGATTAGATTAATTGATCACTATGCCTATTAAAATGAATCAACTCACATGTAAGTTCCCGCCTTCCATACTTTACTCACCTAATTAACCTAAGATAAAAATAAACTCAGAACCCACATGCTAAATCAAATTAGTTCTTACTTAGTCATACTCATATGTCAGATAAAACTTAACGTACCAAGGTACCTCCACTTAGGATTAGTAGCACCAATATGCCTTTCATTTAGGTAGATGCATATTAGCTTAGTATCTCCTTTCCCTCACCTATGCATGTTTAAATAAAGAAAATAAAATGTCATCATAATAAAATGGATAGTAACAAAGCTAGGTTAGTATGATTAGGGAAGCTAAAAGCCTCAGAGTCTAATGGAGACCGGACTTTATGTCTGGGCATGTTGGGGTGCCTAATCCCTTCCCATCATATACCTAATTTTTCGAACATAAATCCTTGATTCGATGAGGGGGAAAATTAGGCTCTCTGCTAGGAGTCCAAGCCACTATCCTTCGCCTCTCTATTTGTCCCTATTATCTTACCCAGGTGGCGACTCCCAGTCTTCTATGATAATTCACGATCATCGCAGTACGTGATCCCTTGAAACCTCCTTCTAGGAGGCTCACTTTCAAATAGAGCCTAGTACGGATGAGACAACCTTTGACACGGTGATGTAGCCATAATCACTTGGGGTAGGCTCTAAAAAAGATGCGCTCATAATGGCGACTCCACTAAGGACATAATGAGAAGTTAATTCTGATTGACTCTGAGGCTTTTCATTTTCCTGGTTATATTGATATAGTTTTACATTATGTGTATTAGAGTTAAGACGACCCTATTTTCCATGGTGGCATTAGTATGTGAAATATCCCAATTCCACTTGAATAGAAGATGACGCATAGTAGTGATGACCACCATACTTACGCACGTATTAAGAGGCAAAAGGCTTGTCTTGTTAAGTAGCGATGAAACTTGGCCTAGCTATATAAAAGGGATAAGCCTCCCCTAGTATAAAAAGATTTCTTCTTGCTAAGAGAAACTAAGCTTGTTTATTCCAGCCAAAGCTCATACAGTGAAGTAGATCCTTCCCCTAGGTTATCAAATGACATATGATTGTATGCTTGCCTAGAATAATCTTGTGAATCTTTTTCATTATCTTCCTAAATTACTCAAAGACCATCATCTGTCATGATTAGCATGACGGTGCAATAACCACACTAATGGTAAAGGGTAACACAAGTCCATTATGACAATAATGATTACTATTCCCTTATTAGTATTTGAAACTTAGATCTAGGCTACCCATAGTCAGAAATTCCTCCTTATAAGGAATACTTGAGAAACTTGACTAGGGAATGTCGAATGGATATTTAGACTTCCTTACAACATATGATTCAAAATGTCAAAAGAAAGAATCTTCGATTATAGGTCAACCTACGTCTAAGTTTTATTCGCTAAAGAGAATCGAGCCTTACTTATCCCATGATTCATGATCAAGTTAAACCAAAACACTTAGGAAAGAAGACTTTGCCACCACTCGTTTTTGGAAAGGAGTGTTGCATGAAAGTGTGATATCATTAATGATTTGTTTGTTTACACCTACTTGAGCACTCATGTTTAGATATGGTTAAATCATGGATGAAATTTATGGTTGCTAACTCTTCTCTTTGATGGACGTTGCATATGCATTCATGTCGTACATGCACTTAACCCCTTGATTACATCCATTTCTCTTTTTGGCATGAGCAGATGCTAATGGATTTTAAGACCCTGATGGAATTTGTGAGACTTTGGGACGAGGTCAGCATCCTCAAATTGCAAGTTTAAGCTCTGTTCCGCACCACTAGGCACATGTCCAATGAACTAGATGAGGTCACATACCTCTTTGAGAAAGAGCGCTAAGAGTAAGTGGCCACTACTCTAAGAGCCTTAGAAGGGAAGGCTAAGAAGAAGGAGAAGAAAGTTTGCCGAGAGGATGAGTTGAAATCTAAAATGAAGTCAAGTGCCTCAAGCAAGAAAAAAAGGTACACCCGACCTCTCATGTCATATTCCAACATTTTGGTGGATCTTTAAGATTGAGGATTGCTGCCCACTAGGCCAATTTCAATTCAAAAGGTGCCCGCTTGTGGTGATTGTAACAAGAAGGATATCCAATACTTGCTTAATAAGAAGATCATATTAAGGACTAGCTCTTCGGGAGGGAGTCTTCAGAGTATGATTGAGGGTAGCTATTTTATGACTTTTTGACATGGGGTAGTACTCAGTAGTCTTTTTTTTTTTAAAGAATTCTAGCAGACTTATGTGTTCATAATGAAGGAAGGCATTTCTTTTGGGAATGAATGGAATGATCTATGTTTTATGCTTCAGAATAATTGTTGGTTATTTTCATATATCCTTTTCTCATAGGACTTCGGTTATTTATTCGCTCAAGAAGAGAGTATACATGCGTACACGTATACTCATGCATACATGCACGCATCTTACGTTATCACGCATTGTTTTTAACCCTTGTTTTCTCAAAGGTCACAATTGCTTAGGTAAGAATAAGAGGAAGACTAATCAGACAGGAAAACATAGAAATGGAGGATTATCCTGAAACATCTCAGGTTGTAAAGCTAGAGGCAGTAAAAAATGACATGGCTAATGTCAAGACTCAAACGGAGAGTCTAATGACCATGATGAGGCAAGATGCCAAAGCATTCCAAGCATGAACTATACAACATCAAGCGACCGCGACTGCCCCAATCACATCTGTAGTACCAACCAATAACGGGACCACTGATAAGGTGGATGGTGCAGGAATAGCACCGAGGAATCATGTAGTGTTGGACTTTGGACAAACCCTACAAAAAGACAAGAATATTGGTAATCCGTATGAATTCACCGAAGTAGATGAGGAAATTCAGGTTAAACAAACAATTATTCTAGGGGTTTTTATCTCTGAGGATTCGAAGGTCAACGAAATGGAGAAGCAGATTCAGAAGCTTTAGAGGATGCTAAGGGTAAAAGGTTGGGAGGTAATAGATGATATAGAAGAGTCGGTAGAGGTAAGAAATAAGGCAAAGAAGATAAATCTATCATATTTATCAAAGTTCGATGGCATAGATGATCCCCATGCCTTCATTAATTCTTATAGGATGGCCATATCAACTTGCTAAAACCTCACCAAGGAACAGATTGTTAAGTTCTTTGGATTATACTTTGAAGGACATGCCAATCGTTGGTATTGGTAATTAGACGAGAAGGTCTACCATGACTAAAAAGATTTATAGGTCAGTACGAGTATAATATAGAGATAGAAGTCACTACTCGTGATTTGGAGATGATAAATCATATACTGAATGAGAGTGTCTAATTTTATGTTGAGCTTAAGGGCCAAGGCAACAAGGATGGTCACCAGGCCCTCTGAGCAGGATCAGTTACGGTATATGACCCAAGGTACACATGCCTGTATTAAGGAGAAGTTAACTCCAATCCTGCGTCAAAATTTCGAGGATTTTAAAGAGTATGCTTTAAACATAGAGGAGTTAGAGCAAAAGAAGGGAAGCTTCAAGAGAAATACTACGGATAACTCGAGGACTAAGGAGGTAAATGTGTCCTATTGGGGTAAACCTTATAGCTCCACCACAGAGATACTCTCGATTTCCAATACCTCCCTTACAGGTCATGACCAAGTTACAACATTTTGCTGAATGAAGCTCCCCAACCAAGACCTAGGGTCGCTCAGATGGGAGATACAATGCTATTGCATTTTGCCATTATCACCGGATGGCAAGGCATAATATTGATTATTACAAAAGTCTAAGGAATGAGATACAAAATCTAATCGACAAATGCAAGATCACAGACCCAGAAGCTAAGCGCCCTAATCCTCTGCCAAACATACTTAGCAGCTGCCTCCCTAAATTGAAAAACATTAGCAAAAATCATATCAAGTCTCCATAATGGGAATTTACAGTCATGACCATGATAAACATACCTATGCTCTTTTCTTCTAAATATGTCAACACCTTCCTCCCCTTCCTCTAAATCACTTGCATTGTTCGCTTGATCATCACCAACATGAAATTTGTCATCACCACTTATTTTACCTTTATATCTATATGAGTTTCTCTTCCAGTTTTCTTATTCCTTATCAGCCTTTACTTCACTTAAAGGTATTTCTACATGCACATCCTTTTCTTGTCTATTTTTTCTTCTCTTATACTCCTTAGCAGCCTCTCTAACAGTTAACAGCTCTTCATTTAGATCACCACCCACCACATTATTATTACCTTCATCACTATCTCCTTCTCCAATATCTTCATCATTCTTACTATCAAATTCATCTTCGCTTTCACTCTCTATCTCATCTTCTCCATTATCTATACTTGTTTGACATGCTCTTGCACTTTCTTTTCTATTAGAAGCAGTCTCTCCCAACATTGATATTTATACTAGGTAGATTTTCATCTATCACATTTGCCCTAGCACTTGTCCCACTACCATTATTACTATTATTTATTCGGCTAATTCCAATAAGTACTACCTTACCACCCACTTGGTTCACATGGCTACTTTTAATTAAGCTAGCATCCACTTGTTCATTATATATATATAAACACACCTACACATCCATATAATCATTGTGTTTCGGGCCTTCTGCTAAATTTAAAATAGCTTCATCAACATCCAAAATTATAAATTCTTCAATATTCTCAGCCTTATACTATACTATTGCTATTATTATGTATCCTAATTTTCTATTATACCAGCCAAACTCATATATTGACAATCTTTTAATGTTAGCTTAGTTTCTTATAAGCCCGAAGCTTTAGACTGCAGCTGACACTGCCACCATTTGGTCGAGTTTCATTGTTGTTCGAGATCATTTCTTCTTTAATATCACTACCTCTTGATGTTGCTCACCATCATCACCATTTGGCTCTCATTTAACATCTTTTGGTGGTCTTCTTAGACCAAACTGAAACCCACTTAGTTCGGTTCAAACTGAACCCGAGTCTTCTTAGCTTGATTCCTAATTCAAGTGGTGATCTTCTTTTCTCTATGGAGTCTTTGATCTTGGTATTGAAAAGTATATCCTCCTAAAATTAGATAAGCCATTCCAAACATAGCATAAAAGGAAATTCAAGATAGGTGTATGTTTTACCCATAAAAATAATTTTGATATATAATATTTACCAGGCAATATGAATTTATTGTATATTGATGATTAAAATATAGACCAAATTTTTACGAAATTACCTAAAATATCCAATTTTTATGTCTTTCAAAAATTAAAGAAAATTGGTTTACAAGATTCCCATTATTGGTTTTTTACTTTAAGATCAAATTAAAACTTTTTTTATTGGTACCCCAAGTTTAACCCATCTTTTCTCACACTTCCTCATCACTCCTAAAATATTTCTCCACTTACTCAACCACTCATAACACCTTTACTTCTGCAGTTATAATGCCATAATGTCAAGTTAATCTACTTGCAATATTTCACATGCTGATTGAATAAGATTTTTGCTCCATAGTTCTTTATTGAACTGCTTTGGATATTTGAGTCGGTTAAGTAATAGGTATTAGTTAACATGGATTTGGTATTTGGAAATATGTCAAATTTAATGGGATTTGGACATAAAATATGAATTTAATCCTGTTTTCAGTTTGGTTATGGTTTTTCAGGGTTTCAGAATATTACTTACCCCTACCTCCCATTGTTTCATATAAACTTCAATCTAGAAATAGAGAACTGTCTTTGCACCCAAACTCCAAGAACGAGGGAATTGATGACAAGATTACACATATATTTACATAATAAAGAGAAGCTGCAATGGCAGCTAAAACAACACCCTTTTATACTAGCCAAAATCTCCAGAGATGGAGGAGATCGCCGAGGAGAGAGGACCGGTTGAAGGGTGTTTTTAGCAATGGCAGAAGATGACTAGACTACATGTATGTCATCTAAAACCAAAAGCAGAGATACATAGTCAAATCTCAGCGAAGCTATTGCCTTCTTATTAATCTGCAGTTTCAGGAATTGGAAATAATTTGACATGAATTGATAAGCAAAAAACAATACATTCAATTGAGAGAAGAAGATTATACATATGCATGCCTTCATAAAAGAAGCTGAAATAAAGGATTGAGAGATCTTGCCTTCCCAATCGTGATAGCTCAGGCTCTGCTAACAGCATATCTTGCAGCAGTCTCACATTTGTCTGGCTTTCCTCGCTACGTCATAGCAAAGGCAACAATAGATTTAGGCACGATATATGAACCAGAGTCCTCTCTATGTACAAGATTATCAAGTCAAGATTCACTCTATTTTCTCTACCGAGAAACCACAAATCCGTTTCAAATGCAAACCGTTTTATCAATTCTCAAAAATATCTTATTCTGTCTGCAAAATTGCTAGCAAATAACCACAGCAATGGTTAAGGTTAAACATTTGCACTGTTACAGCTCTTTTGCATTTTTTATCCACATGAGATCTAATCATGTAGCATTTTGTACACTTTAATGCTCTCCTCACATCTGCTCACCTGTTTTCAACTTCATTCTTTATCTAGAAATCATCATTCAAAACCTTAAAATCTAATGACACTATGGATTGTAAAACTTTGTTTGCCATGTCGAATCATGAAAATTGGTACTCAAACTTCTTCTTTGCTACATTGTTTGTTTCTATGCATAACTTTTGAACTTTTTTATCATCTGACTTGGTTTTAGTTTCCATTAACATGTTATCACTATACAAAATTTATTTTAATAGAAAATTGGCAATATTAAGGTTTTAATGGTTCTTCAGCTATTGGGGACTTTATGATCATTACCACTCCAAGATCCATTTCAGCTATCAGTTGTCATGCTTTTAACTCTTGATCTAGTCCTTTACACCCAAACAAAATCCTTTCCTCTCAGAAAAACCCAAAAGATTCTTCTCAGTAGCCCATACACATTCTCTATGGTGATACAAGAATAATGGAGAAAATAGTCTCTAATATAAAATCAAATTGTCTCTAATATAAAATCAAATTGATACAGAAATACATTTTTGTCATTTTTAAATGGTGTTCAATAAACTGATGAAGAAAAGGAAAAAAATTTGTCCATCAAAATTTTAAAATCAACTCATAAGGTCAAGACTTCTGCAACTATAGATATTACCATGTTTTCTGAAACAGAAACAATAGCACTCCTATATATTGCCGGATATCTTCCAAGTTTCAAGTGAGTTGAACCAGAATGCTAATCATAGTTTAGCCAAAGAGACCATTTTATTGATCTTTAGAAAGGTAAGAATAAAAGAACAGTTTGTTTATGGGTATCTGATAGAAGGATTTGTCATTAGACAGCAGGGCATTAGTTATATAGGCCATAAAGCGTCCAATATGGTTAATAGCTTTCAAATGGATTACAACATTAAGAAAAGATCAAACTTGAGACTATCAGGACTTAAATCTAGGAGGGAGGCAGGAAAATAGAAAGTAACAAAATATTTCTTGCTACACCCACTGTAATGTTGCCTTCAAGAAAAGAGAGAACTGTTTCACTGATTTTAATCTTTTGTTAAAAGACAATCAGGATCCCATGTTTGCTGCTAAGAACTATCCAAAGGTTAAAAAATTTGAATCAAGAGTTGAACATATATTATCACTGCCTCTAGTTATAGAATTTTATGCAGCCCAAAACACTCAGAAGATCCATTTAATAAACTCTTTAAAAAAAAAAAAGAAGAGGAAAAATAATGACACACCTGTAGATATAATCAAGGCATAGCAACCTGTGGTGAACAGTGTAATCGTTGCCAACATAAGTCACGATTAAGCTACCTGCATCTGGGTGGGGCCAACTCCTTGAAGTAGGAAACCGCAGTATAAATGTTCCAGGTTCTTGAAGTCCCCTGGGACCTTGAAGTGATAATTCTGCCTCTTCCTTTGTAATAAATCCTTCTATCCACCTAGGTGACGTTGAACTCCACATTGTATTTATACATTTTCTTGATAGTGTAAAAGCAATAGGGTATAACCAACACCACATCTTTTCAAAATTTTCTTGGGCAACGTACTCCCGGCATCCAGCAATTCTCCTCAGAAGCTCAAAGTCCTATAACAATATATGGCATGGCAGATAGGCCATGGCACCCATCAAAATTCTTAAAGACAAATAGCGTGCAAATCAAGTTAAAGCTACCAGTAAAGGTTAGCCATTAAAAGATCATATATTTAAAGGACAATTAAGAGGAAATATGAAAATTGGCTATATTTGTATCAGTTTCCCATATTCCACAGTGATTTGCTTAAAAATGTGATAACTTAATCTTAGCATCCAGTATACAGAAAAGTGTTCTCAATGCCAAAAATTGAGGACCCTAAGCCAACTATCAGTAAAAACTCACAGAGTTCCCACTTCCTAAAAGGCCCTGTTATGGTGCATCCTCTAAACTAACCAAAATATAGTGAGTCTTTTCTTCATAAAATACCCTAACAAACCAACAGTTCTTCCTAAACTGACCCTACTACTGTTCAGGATGCATCAACAAATAAAAAAACCAACTCTCATTATATTTCTACTGAACGAGGCAAAACAATAATTAGCCATTTGGGTAACACAATTTAAAGCTGTCCACTAATGTTTCCTCTTATTTTTAAAATTGTCCATTGTTGAAATGCATTTCCAAGTGGCTTACCAAGTTAAAAAAATAAGTATAAACACAGAAGACAAAATCATCTTCCAAATTGCCTTCAACATATATGGATTCTACCATCTCTGTGGCCTCCAAGGAAATATAAAAATGATTCACCTAAAAATTAATTATTCTAGATACATTCCATCTATCCTTAACTACCGGGACACTATAAGGCACCTTTCTATCTTCAACAAGATATAACTGCAAGGTATACAGAAAGACTACGAAAAGTAGACTGTAATCATGTCGAGCAATACTTGATTACATTCCGCTGAAAATTCCTGAAGCAAAAGGCCACAAAAAAGCCAAGAAACCGCCTTAACTTAAAACAGAGTTAAATAACTAAAATTTATTGTTAATTATTCAAGCATCCTCAGCATGCAAATGCTTTATATTACCACCCTAAGAAATGGAAATTTAACTTTGCTCGTTTGAGAAAACTATGCACGCTCCAGATCGGGTGGGGAATCCCCACAAAACCCTATGATAGCCTTATTCCACCATGAAAGACAAATCTTTTCCAAAAATAAATCTTATAGTGGAATTAGGATTTTAATTTCCAATTATCAGTCCACTACCAAATAGTTTGGCTAATGACAATATATCTCATGAAATGATATACTCCATACTGTCCCCAGGAAAACTATTCTATTTGTTCCTTCCTTTGACCTCCAAGTGTAAAAGGAGGATATGCAAACTGATAAAGGAGAGCAACAGCTCGAAACTACTTTTCTTAATAAGGGCAAGTCTACCACCTTCACAAGATAGCTTTTCTTGCATCCAACTACTGATTCAGATACTTTGACTATAAGATCTCAAACATTCTGAACTTAAGTTTCAAGAACCGCCTACAGAAAATATAGTGACCTCACATACACCTAGGTTCTAGAGAAAAGATCCTAGCAATGCTAATCCACAACCATGTTCATTTTATTCATTGTACAAATTCATAACAAGTGACTTGTTTCACTTCATAGTCATTTTCCATATCAAAAGAGGACGGGAAAGAATCATGTGAGTCATTACAACTTTGGCTCAAAAATACTTGTTTGTTTGTACTACTATCATCATTTACAACATTTGTAAGTTTTCTGAAGCATGGAATTCACATGATGAACCCCAAAGTTCAGGGGGAAGATGAATTATCCTCAATAATGGCATGTTCGTAAATCTTATAACACCAATCAGGCTATGCATGCATTACTAAGTAAAATAGTCATCAAAGAAATATGTCTCATCCGTAATGCTAGCAGTGCACCCTTGGAAATGTTTTACAATGAGTAGCATTGATTCCAGGTCACAAGTATGTTTCTTTAGCTCATAAGCAGCACCTGTTTGAGTGTGTTCCAATAAATAAGTGAAGTAGATGATGAATAAAAGAAACCTGTTCTATGAGAGATCTATTGCAGCAAGCAATCTTCATGAATTGCTCGTCAATCTCAAAAATGACATTCTCCCAATGAACAGCTTGGTGGCTTTGTGCAATTGAGTTCCAAACTTTAGTTCCTTCCTCTATCAATCTTTTCCCAATCATTATTTGACGCCTGGAGGAGAAAAGTTATTATCTTTACCAAAGCAAAAGGTATTTAAAGTATTTATAAGCATCACAACCAGAAGTTTATTGGCAGGCTAGAGAATTTAAACGCCTGGTTCATCCAATATTTAGAAGACAATGCAGAGACATGGAACCAAAAGAACTTACTTCCCTATGTTAATTTAGCACAAGCGAGCACCTTTGCAATTGCATATATGACCAGCTCCTTCTATATGTATGTACGTATGCACGTATGTATTTATGTATATACACATATACATAGACATACACATATGTGACACTCTAAGTGAACCTATATTCCTACTTCTAACCTTGCATAGCACAGACAACTAATACACACACACCGACTTCTATGTATATATATATATATATATAGTTCCAAGTTTGTGTTACCATCATAATGTTTGATGTGAAATATATGATTGTAAGCTAAGAATTTATATACTTATATCTTCCATCTCAACATC
The DNA here is from genome assembly GCF_019578655.1 of Ricinus communis. Lineage (NCBI taxonomy): Eukaryota > Viridiplantae > Streptophyta > Magnoliopsida > Malpighiales > Euphorbiaceae > Ricinus > Ricinus communis. Next base: position 25,699,778 of record NC_063264.1, read on the forward strand.
CTTAAATTCTGCATGCTATTTCTTAGCGCCCTTTGGATTATGTCACCGAAACTGTTCTTCTGAAAAGCTTAATGCTTGTGAAAGGTAATATTGTGGCTGCCTCTCCTCGTGCAGAATAAAAATATCTTTCAAAAGAATATTTCTTTCATAAAGAATGGTCTTCTACAAGATTTTCATTGATACATACTTTAAAAAGAATATTTGGCTGAGAATTTGACAATGTATTATTGACATATTTAATCTTAATTGAAAATTCTACTAATGTTGCCTGTAAAAAAATTAAAAGTCATATTTAATCATTTTTTACAATGATTTAGTACATCAAAAAAATGATCTTCTTTCTCGAATGGGTTTCAATATATTTATTTTACAAGTCAAATAGTATACCGAAAAAAAAGGAGGAAGATTAATCGAAATAGAGGTACATCATATAGTAATGAATTGATTATCTAATAAATAATTTATGGAACATAAGAGAAAATTTCACACATGACTGCTGAATGTTAATGCGCGACACATGAAAAGTAAAAGTAAAATATTAACAAACTTTATTGATAGAGATGGCAAAGGCTGACTGATCTTAGAAATCCGATCCGACCTTTTTGAAACTCGATCCACCCGATCTCAAAATATTATTAAAAGTTATTAATTTAAATCCGTAATGACCTAACATCGACATCGACATCGATCTTGGACACGAACCAATTGAGACTGAAGACCCAAATTGGAGCGACTGGAGACCCAATAAACCTGAGACTGAAATAGTCGAAGACTGAAATAAACCAAACCTAAAACAATTTGAATCCAAGCCCCACCGTACCCGAGTATATAACACAAATCCAATTCAACATCTGAAATTATCCAAAATATAATTGTCTATTAAAACAACATAACATTTCCATAACATTTAATTATCATATATTTTAGCATAAACTTTTAGTATTAATTTTATTTTATCAATTAACATCTTGAGGAAATTCTTTGTCGTAATTAAACTACAAACCTTCAACCTTTTAAAAATATTGATTTCTGAAAATTTAATCACTAAATAAAAAATTAGCTTGAATATATAATGTATCAAATAAAAAAGAAATTATTAGAAAATAATTATACAAAAAAAGTTAAAGTTGAAAAATGAATTCTTTACATTTGTTATATTGCAATTTAGTTTGATTGCTACCATGAACTAATCCAAGAAAAAAAAAAAAGAATAAAGGCCAAAAAGAAGTAAAAATTCCTCATGTTTATGTCATTTAAACTGTAGCTCATATTTGTAGTTAGTACCTCTCAAAGAAGCAACAATTATAAGTTACAACAATAAAGCAAATGATGTTTTATATATGTAAAAAACTCCATTACGAATAAAAAGAAAATCCAACACATATATATTTAAGTTTCATGTGATTGTATAAGAATCAAGTGATCCATTACCACTTTCTAAATCATACAACCATAAACCATCAAGTATCACTTCTACACCATCATTCTCTTTATTGTCCCACTAGGCGTTAATTAGCAAGTGTAATGACTCTTATATACCGCATGGTTTTATTTGATGAATTTTCATAAACAGATTAATTAGAGGTAAACTGGATTTATGTTGATAAATAAGTATGTTCATTATTTTACTAGACTCTTTAAGTATATAAATTATTCATATTACCCATTAATTTATAAATTAATTAACAATCATTAATCAATAAAATAACTAACTAATGTATTGTTTAATTAATAGATTTCTGTGGACTTAATGCTACTAATTTATAGAGTTTTACAGTATAAAGTTTCTGAGATCAAAAACTAAACACTAGGTCCTGACTCAACTAGATACCGAAATGACCCAAGATCGAGATGAGCAGAAAATGACCTGAACCTGAAGTAACCAGACCTGCAATAATCCGAAACCTAAGATGATCATATCCAAACCAACTTGACCTACCCGTTAGCATCTCCAATTATTTATTAAATTGGATAAATGTTATAGTACTCAAATAAATAATTTTTCTTCTCATTAATTAGTATATAATACATGATTGCAGTTATGAGACACGATCGCGCGCGCGCGCACACACGTATATGTGTGTGTGTGTGTGTGTGTGTGTGTGTGTGTGTGTGTGTGTAGCTATTTTATATTTTGCTATTTACTTAGGAGCCATGACATCTCAAAATATGATCAAACCCATTACGAGCAAAGCCATTATAGATTACCTGTGATGGGAACACCCTGAGTACAGAGACACCTCATGTGCAAATCTAAAAAGATCTTCTTCAGAGGCGGAGGTTGCAACCTCCTTCAGCAGAAGAGCCTTGTCAGTCAGGCCCCCTAAGCAGTATTTAAAGATAGTCACATCTGAAATTGAATATCCAATACTTGACATAACCTTGAGATCTGAACCTCTTTCCTCAGTGCTCTCTGAATCAGAGGGCAATTTTTCCGCCTCTTCAAGGTTCTCTGGTCTTCCATCCAACTTTGTCCCAACTGCATTCTCAGCCTAAATTGAAAATAATTATGCAGTCCGCCTTACATGAAAGCAATAATACTAAGGAATCACAGTAAGAGAAAACAAAAATATTAATGGAAGTTTCCAGATAAACATTCAACTATAATTAAGTCTAATCTTAAACTAACTAGGATCGGCTAATGGGTCAATTCTCTCCATTCCACCTGATTTTATGCAAAGTTTCTGAATAAATGAGAAGAAGATAAAGCTGCTAAGCTATGGAGAAGCACATTAAACAAAAAGTATTTACTAATCTTCCATGTCCTAGATGACGTAATAATCTAGTTTCCTTCTTTGACTTAAAAGAAACAGTATCATGACTAAATATTGATGTTCGGCCTGTCAACAACAAACAGCCAAGCACTGACCATAAACTCAGGTGTCAAATTATTCAACTGTAATTACGCAGCAATGAAGAGGTCAGAGAAAGGAGTCAAATAGTCAAGTAAAATCATGTAGCGTCAGGGGGAACGTAGTCAGAGAGAAAGAAAGAGGATTAGGCTGCTCTATAGAAAGGAAAATTTAGGAAAAAATACACAAAAAAATAAAACATTCTCAGGAAAAAAAAAAATCAAAACTAGATGACATGTCTATTTGGTTGAGTTTTGTAAAACAGATCTACTTTGAAGAGCATATGCATATATATAATATTGGATCATATAATAAAGATGCTTGATCAACTGTTCACTGTTGTAAACACATATGGGCAACTGAAAAGGATCCTCTGTCACAACTCGCAAGGCATAACAGGGTATCACATAGTATACCTGAAAAAGGGAAAACTCAAAAGAGGATTGCTGAATCCATAAACGAGCATATGCAATTGAAAAAGAGAATTCATTGAGCAATTGCAAATACCATAACCAAGAAGTATTCATCGGAGTGTTTTTCTATATCTGTTAATAACTATTTAATGAAATGAAGAAAAGAAAAAGAAAAAAAATAGTTAAATAGTTTGTCGCAGGTAAGATCTGCACTGGCAGTCATTGTATCATGATCTTTTCAAGGGCAAAAAAAAAGATGGTACAACAAAAAACAGCTCTAGGGTGGTTCACAGAAAACTGGTACAAATAAGCACAATAGCAGGGCGGGGTCCACAGCCTTCAGTACTCAAGCACACAAAAACCTGACTTGACTGTTTTAATTGTAATGCAATTCAACTAAGTTATCACCTCAAACATAACAAAGTTTTTGTTACAATATCAATAGCCCACATTGCTCGTATGGGGATTTGATGTGGGTAGATTTGGGCTCTCCCCCCTCAATGGCAGATATTGGGTGTGGTTCTCCCAAGATTTGTATCAGTTTACCATTTTGTTAGGACATCCAAGAGTTCCAGTTCTGAACTCTAAATTCCACATTGCAAAAGCATCCACTCAGAGCATGAAGTTTAAGTACAGTTGGATTGCAAATACTGCCGTTAAAAGCGGAATATTTGTTTTATCAAGAAGGCGGGAACCAGCATAATAATTGAAAATATTTTCTATAAAAAAATAATAATAAAACAAGATATGGTGGATCTAAAGTATAGTGTGCAAACAAGGAGATTATGTTCATATGGAAATTATATTCCGGAAAGAAAAGAAAAGGTCCTTGGAGGATACATGATGAAACCTACAAAATCTGCTGTGTTTATGCAATGTTAGCAAGGTAATCACCCTAACATATGAAGGCTGGCATCCATCTATCCATGCCAACATACCTCCGAGTAGCTGGCATGGATATTAATCAAGTACATGGTCAGTTTATCAATAATGTTACTAATCAAAATGGTGAAAACAATGATAACGATAATGGTAATAGAACCTGATATCGTACCTGATTACCATGTGAAGCATGAGAGTTGCATTCCTCCTCCGGTTTTTCCAGTACAGATGTAATTTGCTGCTCCAATTTAATACGCTTTGAAGCTGGAGTAGGTTTTATTTCATGGACAGAATTGTGTGGAAATTCCACAGATTCATTATCTAATCCAAATGATTGAAATTCATTGAGCGAACAACCACCAGAGGTTGATCTTTTCCATGTGAGAGAGGATGATCGAGGATTACGACTCCTAGAGATGCAACGAATTGGATGAGAAAATGCATCAAGGAACTGATGCCCCCTAAATTCTGGCATTTCAAATTTAATGCGGAATAGCCTATTATCGCACTTGGACGAGAGCTGAAATTAAGAATGGAAGGAAAGTCACTATAAAATAATGAAGTACAGGCAAGACAAAAGTCAAAATTTCTAAATTGGAACAAATTTATTCCATATGCAGCAAAGAAAATCAAAAGCAAATCCCAAAAGGCTCTTTGTTATTGTATAAACGAGCACATTAAATGCCCCATTCATAGGAATAAAAAATACATAAAATGCTCCGGTCAAGAATCTAAGCTTTTAATAAAATCTTCTCCAAGAGCACAAACTCTTCGAGTCAAAACAGAGTTTGAAAGGAACAAGTTACTGCACAAAGAAAGAATATACTAACTTAAACTAGATTATGCCAATGTTTCCAATAAACATCTATAATACCAAGATAGGAAATCATCCCAATATTAAAAAGACAAGTCAAAACCAAGGAACCAACTCATTACTACTCAAGCAATAGGGTGATGATAACATCATCTAAACAGAAAAATTATGCCTCAATTGGGTGCTTGTCAAAGCATAAAAAATTCCTAAGAACTATTTGAAAAATATGCCATCGTGTGAATAGATTTGTAGGTTGTCTAAGGTATAGAATTTTCAGTTTTTTGCATGTTTGCATATAAAATTACAGGAATGCTGGAATGGCCAGAAACACCTGCCATGGAAGGTGGATAACATCATCATGATTGGATCTACTACCAGTACATAGTCAACTCATCCAAATTAGATTCTAATTGACAACATAATGAGATTGTTAATACTAAAAAAGAATCCGTGCCATCAAAATGGCAGCTCTCATTATTATCTAAGGACATACTTTCCAGAAACAGAAAATGAAGACAGGAGGTTAGTTGTAGGGGAATAAAACAAGCAGAAGTTACTGACAAGTTCAACTCCTAATAGATAGTAACTAGAAGCTGCTTTACGTGTTCAATACCACCTGAGAAATTTTGAGCTTAAAGGATGCACGCCCATGTACTAATTTACTTGGTCTATTAACAGAAGCAAATTCAATGCCATCATAGCTTATCAAAAGAGGAGCTTCATCCTCGGATGTCTTCTCCACAGGTAGACCATTGTCCGCATATAAAAGTGAAGCAACAACCTGTGAAAGCAAGTAATATAAAAATGTAACTACCAAAAAAGTGTGAAATCTAATAAATGAAACAAGTGAATTGCTCCATGGTAAAACCAGGGATGCATACCTCAATATCCTTGTCTATAGCCTGGCTGATTGCATTTGATAAAACAACATCTAAAGAAAAAATCCTGCGACAAGATGCCTGGGTGAACAGACAAGAATGTCATTATAATACTTAAAATGTATACCCATGTCCATCATGTGAGAAGCCATTTTAGTGCAGTAGCATAAACATTAAAGACGAGGATGTAAGGAAGGCTAGCAAGAAAATTAAAGGCTTGAATCCTTTCAGACAGCAGCCTTCTGTGGATCAAGCCATTTTTTCTGTCTCTATCTTCTGCTACCTTTCATTAGTCAACAAATTGTGTTGGTATTGCTGCCTATCTTGACCAGAAAAATTTGGTACATGACCCATACGAAAAGCTATATTCTCATAGTTCTCTTTCTCATCTTTCTAATTTTTAACCAAACAAAGAGACAACACAAGCTTTATAAATTCACCCTGATATTCTCCCCACTTGCCAAATGGAATTATAAATAATTTCCCTCTCTATCAGTAAACATTGATTACAAATACATTAGTGCATTACATCCATAGAGTAATCCTTCTGCAATCATTAACCAGTAGAAATAGGAACTAAGCATATTTTCCAAAGTAACATACTTTAGAATAATAATGTTACAGTGTCTTCTATTGCTGAGCAGCCTTATTTGTTATTGTGGCAATTACATCTATGATGTGAAAATAAGAGAGAAATGGCCAAATTAATACTACTGATTACCAAATTAATAGTACTGACATACTCCATTTGGAGTGTTTAATATTTGCCCACCTATCGCTCATCCCAAAAAATCTTTGGTCACTATATGCAACTCTGGTTAAGATTAAGCAAACACCACGAACCAACAATTTGGTTCAGGCTATCTCTACTAAATTAGACGCTAATATGCACTATACCAAACCTAAATAAAATTATAGAACTTTACCTTTCAAAGTGTAAAAGTTAATCCCTTGACATGATTCTAAAAAACAAAATTAAAAACTCTAATGACTGACCTTGCCACCAACAATATTCCAAATGCCATCATTGCCTTCTTCAATCTCAGAGGTAGATGAGTGATCAATAGATAATTGTAATGGTATATCCTGGCATTGAATCTATGAAGTTAGATTAATATACAGCCAAATAAAAACAATAATGGAGATTCAAGAATCAAGAAATAAAACTACTATATACCTTAATATAATGATCACTGATAGAAAAATGCAAAGGCAACACTTCGGCATTGTAGACATAACCCTGCAAACCATGATCTCCAGCAGCACCAACCAATGTTATCTTCCTAGAGCCATCTGAAAGGGAATCTTTGTTTAATGAAGAAGAGAGAGGCAGCTCCCTTACAATTTCCCCATTAATATGCAGCCGCAAGACATCAGTTAAAACCTGAATAAATGAGACAATTACTCAGCATTCAATAATCTTGAAAGAGAGTACAACATTATAAACAAAAGGCCACGATAAGAAAGTTAAAAGTTATGACAAATTTAGCCAGGATAATGGAGGAGCAACCTCCTTTTTAACAAACTTCTGGAACTACCAATTGCAAGACTTCCAAAACAAACCTCACATCCAACATGGATCCATATTTCCATTGGAATCTCATTCCCCATGACTACATGTTGAGCTTCTGTCAATGAGGCATAATTACAAGGATCAGGAGCTTCCTTTTGTAAGAGAGACAATGGTAAGAGCATCATTATCTTCTTTTCATTTAGAGCAAGAAAAGGAGAACTACTGGTGATATCTGAGTAAACCTGCAAAGCACAGACCATTTAGTGCAGCTATTGATGTTGAAGGAAGGAAAAGAAATAGAACAAAATGAAAAGAAACATGCACATTGCATCATGACATTTGCATCAAAGGTTATTGGTGGTGAAATAGATAATAATCACCCATCTATTGAAGATCCACATAAAAAAAGCATACTGAGATAGATGTTGATAATTCCTTAGTTTTCCAACCAATAAACAAGACGATATTCTCTTAATCCAATATTCATTCATCAATAGCTTATAATTCAGCATTAAACAAGGAATACATGGGTCAGCTTTAACAAGAAGTGGGTTCAGGGAAAAAGTGATTACATTTAGGGACAAATGACTATTAAAAATGTCATAATAATAATATACTTGGAAATTCAGTTACAAGTATTCTTGCCAATGGATCATTGAATAACACGTAAAAAACATATTCAAAGTCCTTTCACCAGTAAACACTAAAAAGTTTTGCCATTTTCCATGACTTAGACCATACAAAAACACCCAAGCAACAAGCTTTTCTGACATTTGAGTAACATAGACCCATCTTTATCAAAATAATGCATTGCAAATCAAAACAAAGAGTCCCTGCAATTAGTAACAATTAAGCCCAGGAGCTGAACTAAACTTGGAAATTGCAATTGGTTATTATATTACAGACATACATTTGTATCCCCGTATATAAGTGAGACAAAGTTAGTTTATTGATACAACAATTGAAAGATAAAAAAGATAACAACTTTACCACAGATTTATTAGCAAAATCGCTCCAAGTGAAACGAAAACGAAAAAATATATTCTGGTTGAATTAGCAAAAACAGAATGACCAAAAAAGAATAACAAGGGCAAGGAGTATTAGAGACCTGATTAATAATTGAAGCGGGAAATGCAGTGTTGGAGTGAATGAGATAAACCCAGAAACAGAAAGAGAGAGTTCCTCCTTGTAATTCAATTTCCATTCTAAAATCTTTAAGCAAAATGTAATCTTTAGTGTTGATCACATTATCATCACCCATAACTGTTATTATTAGTGGCTTCTTGATCACAAGCACTGCAATACCTTTAGAACCCCCCCTCTCACCAAAATCTCCTCTCTCTTTCAAAGAGACAAACCCATTAAACTAAAAGCAGCAGACAGACACACTTCTTTCGTTCGCAAGTGACGTGACGGCTGTTTGTTATGTGAGCTAACGGTTGGTTCTGTCGTGTGTTCGGTTTTTAGGGAGGTAGCAATCAGGTACTTCGCAAGAAAGTTTAGGAAGTTAGAGCGTGGTGAGTAGGTTCTACGAAAAAACAAGTCAAATAAAGTGTGGTTGATCACTATTGACGTGGAAGAAAATGATTGGATGTTTATGTCTACAGGTCGTAGCCCAGCACAACAGACTATTTTTCCATGGATAAACGAGTCAAATACTCCGAACTCGTAGCTTCTGCCAAAAAAATTCAAATTTCAACTACAATTTCTATTTAATGGCTAAATATAAATCTAAATTTTTTTAATGGCTAAATATAAATCTAAATTTTTTAAAAAAAAAATTCAATGTATTTATTATATTTTTATGTAAATTATTTGGAAAAAATAAAATTCGAGCAAAATTTAACTTTGAATATTAAAAATAAAACTTTTAAATTTTATATATTAAAAAAGTTTTTTTTATTTTATTATGAAAACTAAAACTAATAATTGTTGTCTCTATTTCACTATTATTATCAATTTTACTAAAAAATCATCAGCATTGTTGCCATCAATTTTAAGTGAAATTTGGATCTATTTTAAACAAAAATTATAGAGTAAATTATTTTATTAGTACTAAATTTTTATCATTTATATCCAATCGGTACTAATTCTTTAATTTGTTTCCTTTTCGTCCCACACATACTATTCTTTTCTCAATTGATTGTATTTGATGGAGACTTGTCTAAAGATGAATCTCCATGCAATTTAAGGACTCGTTAATACTTGACAATTCGTCTAAGACTATTAACATACTCAACAGGCAAACCACCATTCTAAACAGTCACAAATATTATTTCTAGAAAAATCGAAATCCATGTTCCTAATCTTGAGAATTAAGTAAAACATGAATATAGCTAGAACTTCTCCTATAAATACTCAACTAAAATGCTAACAAAATATTAATATTAATACAGCTTTCAAGCACTATTTAAAAAGAATCACGTTGTTGTTACCTTACACTCTTGGTGGTTGATGTATCTAAGTTAGTACTGGTAAGTGCATGAATCATTCTTATAATAGAGCGGTAAATTCATCTCGAGGTCGATCTCTTAATGAACTATGAGGCCACTTATTATAAAGACTAATTATTAACACAAAATAATAAAAGTAAATCTAAATGCTCTAAACCAATATTTTGAGAGAATAATACTCATAAAGTAAAGTAGCCAAACAATAAACAAATATATAATGCAAATGCTTATGCTTTAAAACTCTATGATGAAAATAGTATTTAGTATAGCTAATTAATTATCAATCCTCTTATTTTAACTTAAGATTGGATCTATGAATGAGATAGTGATGTTCCTTTTTCTTTAATTACTCAAGCTAGTAATGCAACTAAAGTTTCTTATACCAGCATAGATTGAAGTAAAGATGATATTTCTAATACATTCAACTTAAATATTTTGATAACAATTATTATTATAAAATTAATATGATAGTCAACCAACAATAATAATAAAAAATAATAAAGATATAGAAGTAAAGAAATAACTTATTAAATAAAAAGATAACAAGGTTCATATTTAAGTAAAAAGGCTAAACAAAATACTTAAAAAAACTAGCCTAACATATTTAACCTAATCATGGTCATTAAATAGAAAGATATAAAAACAAGATAGAAAATTAAAGCTTCACCTAGATCTAGAATCTCTTCAAAAGATGAATGATCCTTACTCTTCTTCTTGAAAATCTTTATAGATCTCGAAAGAATAACAAAACTAAAAACTAAAGTGTTTGGAGAATGAATCGCAGAGAAAGTTGCAGAAAGAGGAATAGTGGACAGATGCAGACTATATGATTGTATATCTCGTTTCTAATACTTATCTAGTCTGTAAATATTCATTTTGCATAGTCCTTCTCTAAATATAAGACCTCTGAGAGTTATCTTCTAACAACTCTTCTTTATCCTAAATAAAATAAATAATTAATAATGGTCTATAATTACAAAAAGACTAATTAATTCCCATTTTAGGCCTTGTAATTTTCGGCTAGGCCTGTGGAAATAGCAGCTCATGCATCTTAATTTTAGGTCTTGATAGCAGTAGTCCTATTTAAGTCCATTTGTGATTATTTAGCTTCATATTTTTCCTCTTTGACTCATGTTACCTGAAATTGGACAATAAAGCTAAAGTAAGGTAAAAGCATATATTTCTCAAGATTATATATATAAAACATATTATTAAAGCACTAAAATATCTTAATATACATTAGATGTATATTAAGATATTTTAGTGCTTTATATATACACACATAACATAGACCTATCAAATACCCCACATTTAAACCTCTACTTGTCCTCAAGTAAATAGTAACTTAAGATTTAACTTTTGGAAAAATCACGAAGAATATTCATACTCAGCTTAAAGATATTATTAAAAGAATCTTACTAATGCAAAAATCATGTCAATCCAAGAACAACTCGAGTCATCAAGATTTTCTTAAAAGTGTAAACTTAATTATGGTTAATCAAAGACTCAAGTATCTAATTATTGACACATGTTTCACAACCAATAGCCTAACTTATCTTCAAAGGATACAACTATGATGCATAATCCAAATCATCATAAGCTTATTCAAGAGGCAAAACCTTCATTTATAAACAAAAATCAATAAGTAGTTATATTTTTCAGCACTTGTTTTTAAAGCTCTTATTATTTTCTTATATCTTATGTATTTAATTAACATAGCAACTCTGATTAATGTTTGTAAAATTTTTAAAATTTTAAATCTTTTACTCAACTTTTTATTTATTATTCTACATAAGAATTAATGAAAGAATGCTATTGTGTTAATTTTTTTGAACTCTTGAGTTAGTGTTTAAACATATATGTAAACTCATGAGTTTATTTGCACTTAAATGATCAAGTATCTATTCTTTGCATATGGACATGATGAGTAGTTTGACAAGTTGAGTTGGATATAACTAGAAGTATATAATTTAGATTATTATTTCTTTATTATTAAATTCGCTTGCGTAAGTTTAGTGAGATATGATATGAGTAAGTTAAAGGTCTAAGTTAATCTAATCTACTCCGCTAATTTTAGTTGCTTATTAACTAAAAATCTTTATGATCAATGTCGATGTTCGCGTCATACGACAGAGAAAATTATGGGTATACAAAGCATCTTAAGAGCAAAATTTTAGTTGCTCGCGTAAATTCTTATTTTTTTATATTTTTTTGAAATCTATTAAACACTTGTAATTAACTTTTATATATTTTAAGAGCAAAAAATTAATAAAAAAATATAAATTTTCACAAAAATAAAATTTTAAAAATTATAAGTACTTAAATAATTTTAAAAACTAACAAATTAAACTAAAAATTGAACTTTATTAAAAATTTAAAGAAACAAATATTTAAAACTAAAGAAATCACTAAAACAAATAATAAAGAAACAACTTTATTAACTAAAAATTGAAGTCGTTCTTCCAAACTTTGCTTTTTTTGCTCATTATATTGAAAAGTTTGTTCTTGATCTTGAAAAAAAGGATTGGAGTTGCTTTAGAATTAAGATCATTAGTCTTGGAAATGAGATTGATTTAAGTTCCTTTATAATTATGATGGATTTTGGTCATTATTTCTCTAATAAAAATTTGAATGCCTTGTCCAACCCGGATTAACTTTGTTGGAATAAGGGTCATTCATAGGTTGTCTTGGTTAGTAAGAATCCATTAAATTAGCTTGTTCATACATATTTACTGTTTAATTATTAAAATATAAATAAATATTAGCATCATGACCATAAATATCATATATACTACATACCTCATTGCTTGGTGTGTTTTTGATTGAAGCAAGTATCTTAACTTTAGCCAATTGCATGGTCATCTCACTACTAGCTACTACTTCATACACTCCTACTCCTTTTATCTCAAAGACGTCATACATCACATCAGTTGTCTTTTCTAACATAGTACTTCCAGCTGCAACCATATATTGATATTGTTGTGTCAATCTATCATAAAATGATTGGTTGGTCATTGGAAGTAGGTAACCATGGTGTGGGCAGAAGCGACTCCATGCTTCACGAAAAGATTCAATATTCTTTTGATAAAAATTAGAAATCTCAGCTCTTAATTCTTTGATTTTTTTATGTGTAAAATTTACTAGTAAACTTTTGGTAAACTTCGTCCCAAATTCTCAAAGAATTAGGAGGTAAGGTTACTAACCAAGCCTTTACTTTTTCTTTCAATGAATAAATGAACACCTCATCTCAATTGATCTTTATTTAATCTAGATAATGGAAAAGTATGAACTACAACATAAAATTCTCTAATGAAAGTTAATGCATTTTCACTAGGCATATCATAAAATGAATAAAGCATATTAAAATAAATGTTCTTAAGTTCAAAATTTATAAATACCTCATCTAAAACTATGCATGAAGTAATGTTACCAATTATAGGCCATACATAATCCTTCATGGCCATTAGCCTTTTAGTTCATATTTCTCTTGGTGGGTTTACTATTATCTCTATTTATATTTTTGATTCTTCCTCAACTTTTTCTTCAATTTTTTTTCTACTTTTTCAGACAACTCTTTACTTCTTGATTTTTTTTTTCTTAACAGATGATCTCAAGTTGTATGGATTTTGAGTTAATGAATCATCAAATTTTATTTTTTGGCTAGGCATACAAAAAAATTGATCTAGAAACTTAAAAACTATGTTTAAAAATACAAATAAACATATAAATAAAATAAATCATAAAATAAATTAACAAACAAAAGATAGTTTTGACAATTAATCAATATAATAAAATTTGAACACAGTTCTCTGGTAACAACATTAAAAACTTGATTTGTCTAAATTAGTATTCGCAAGTGTACGAACTGTTCTTATAGTATAGCGGTAAATTCACCTCGAGATCAATCTCTCAAAAAACTATGAGACTACTTATTATAAAAACTAATTATTAACACAAAACAATGAAAGTACATCTAAACACTCTAAACCAATATTTTGAGATAATAATATTCATAAAGTAAAGTAACCAATAAATAAATATGCAATGCAAATGCTTATGATTCAAAACTATATGATAAAAATAGTATTTACTCTAGCCAATTACTTAGTAATCCCCTTGTTTTAACTTTAAGCTTAGATCTAATGAATGAGATGGTGATATTCATTTTTTTTTAATTACTCAAGCTAATGATGTAATTAAAATTTCTTATACCAACATAGATTGAAGTACATATAATATTTTTAATATATTCAACCTAAAAATTTTCATAACAATTATTATTATTAAATTAATATGATGGTCAACCAATAATAATAATTAAGACTAATAAAGATATGAAGGTAAAGAAATTACCATTAAAAAAAAGATAATAAAGTTCATACATAAGTAAATACTTAAGAAAACTAGTATGATATATTTAACCCATTGATTATGGTAATTGACTAGAAAGATATAAAAACAAGATGGAAAATTAAAGCTCTCTCTAGATCTAAAATTTTTTCAAGGTAGGAAGATGATTGATCCTCACTTTTCTTCTTGGAAACCTCCTCAGATTCTGAAAGAATAACAAAACTAAAAATTAAAGTGTTTGGAAAAATGAAATGTAGAGAAAATTGCAAAGAGAGTAAAAATGGATAAATGCAAACTATATGGTTATATATCTAGTCTCCAATACTTATCTAGTTTGTAGAGATTCTTTTTATAGAGTCTTTTTTTCTAAATATAGAGCATCTAAAAGTTATCTTCTAACAACTCTTATTTATCCTAAATAAAATAAAGGAAAAACGATCCCAGATAACCCGATCTTTAACTATTTTCTCAAATCTACCTTCACCTTTAAAACGTATCAATTTGGTCCATCATGTCTGCGTCTTGTATCATTCCTACCCACCCGTGTTTTGGCGTGTGTCACTAATGACATGGCGTCCACACATTGCTCTAGTTTGTCTACGCGGTTGCTCTACTTTGTCTATGTGGCTGAGGACATAGAAGTGCCTCAAAACTCACCGTTTCATCCCTATTACTTTCTCAAATTTTTCCCCAATTCTATCCCCAATTTTGATGGAGTTCGAGACGAGACTAGTGCCTCGCTCAATCCTTGGGCTATTTGGACTCGAGCTTGGACTGCCGAAGAGAACAGACATGGCGATCTTCTCAACAAGTATCTTTACCTCATAGGAAGAGTAGACATGAAAATGATCGAAAAGACTGTTCAGTATCTCATTGGTTGTGGCATGATCGGTCATCTTATGTGTTTCTTGATGTTTTATCACCATTTTGATTCTTATTAAAAACTGACATTTATTTTTTCATTCTGTCCATTTCTTCGTGAAGGATGCAAAATTTGAAAACAACCCATATCATGGATTCATATACACTTCATTTCAAGAAAGAGCAACATTCGTGTCCCATGGTAACACTGCGAGACTAGCTAAGGAGCAGGGAGACATGAAGCTAGCACAGATATGTGGAATGATTGCTGCTATGAGAAACGACATGAGACCGCATATGTTAAGATTGTGGAGAAGTTGTTCGAGATCGATCCGGATGCGACTGTGTTGGCTTTTGCTGAGATGATGAAGAAAAATTGCGAAAAAAATTGGAGAAAAAATTGGGGAAGTAATAGGGATGAAACGATGAGTTTTGAGGCACTTCTATGTCCTCAGCCACGTAGACAAAGCAGAGCAACCACGTAGACAAACTAGAGCAACATATGAACGCCATGTCATTAGTGGCACACGCCAAAACACGAGTGGGTAGGAATGATACAAGACTCAAACATAATGGACCAAATTGATATGTTTTAAAGGTGAGGGTAGATATGAGAAAATGATTAAAGATCAGAATATATGGGATCGTTTTCCCTAAAATAAATAAACAATAATGATTACAAAAGACTAATTAATCCCTATTTTGGACCTTGTAATTTTCGATCAGACCTGTGAAAATAGTAGTCCATGCATCAGCAGCAGTCCTATTTAAGTTCATTTGTGATTATTTAGCTATACATTTTTCTTCTTTGGCTAATGTTATCGAAAATTGGAAAATAAAGTTGAAATGAGGTAAAATCATATATTTTCTATATATTATGTATATAAAACATATTACTGAAGTACTAAAATACCCTAAATATAAATAAATAAATAAATAAATATATATATATATATATATATATATATATATATATATATATATATATGTATATAATATGAACCTATCAGTGACATTAGTATTCTTTAGGATTCTAGTGATTCTTTTTCTGATGTGGTAGCCGAAAGTTCACATGAGCAATGATACTAATTAACAAAAAATACCAAAATTTCAATAGATACCGTCGATTGAAATAGAAATAATGAATGTGATACTAAAAAGAAATAAATAGAAAAATCGGTATCATTTGAATATAAATGGCAAAAATTTTAGTGCCAATGAGTGATTTATTCAAAAATTATGTATTTATTTGCTAAAATAATTAAAATTGGACCCATTCGAACTCAAGATACAAATTTTGGGAGGGATAAGATTCTTTCTCCAGTTTATCACATTCTGACTCAGTTTAAAGGGCAATTTGTCTTGAGCTTGGCATTGATTGTCAATTTATCCATAATTTATAACAATTGGTCAATTAAGTAACAACTTGCCACTTCTGGCTAATATTTCTACTTTTGTAGCTGACACCAACATGAGTTACAAGCTTTTTTTTCTCGAGAATAGTTACAAACTTAACATGTCTACAAATTGATTAAAAAATAAAAAGGTTCTTCTTTTTCTTTCTATTAGGAAACAAAACTAGAGTTTATATTATTTACTTCTCTCTTTCTCTTAAAAAATTTAATACAAAAGCCATAAAAGCATCTTCGACTGGTTCTTAAATCGTGTTCTTTTTTTAATTATAGAGAATATATTTATAAAATTTAATATTTCAATGAGACTCCTTAATTTACCATCATTCCCTAAGATGACTTAAGTGCAACATTCTTTCTTGTTAAATTAAGAAGGGATAAAGCAATTCTTAAATATATTTTTTTATTTTTTTTCATATTTTTTTCTATATGTTAATAAAAATCACATTTTCTCTCCTTACTCATTTCTTTATTTTTGTAATTTATTAAAAAAATAGGGAGTATAACAGAGAATATTGTTTAGATATATATGTATTTCAAGATAAGTTAAAATAATGAGTTAATTATTTATAATTTAATAGAAATACATACATGAAGTGTTGTCGAGGATTCTCTTATATTTAAATATAACGAATAAAAAACTTTTTTTTGACTCAAATAGTCTCTTTATATTTTTATCTTTATTTTATTTTATTCAACAAACATTAATATTTTGATTTTATTTTTTTCGTTGAGAGGGAAAGAAAAATTATTCTTAGAAAAATAAAACGAATAATAATTTATGTCAATTACTTAAGTGTAAAAAAACTTGTAGTATATTAATTATAATAAGGAGAAAAAGTGAACTTTGACTCTCCAAATGTAGAGTGTCAAATTCACTCTTTATTTTATATTTAACAAATAAAGAGTGTGTTAGACTGCTATTTTATTGAATAATTCCTTATAATAAAGAATTTATATAAAGAATCTTTTAGAAATATTCTACTAATATAATTTATTTCTTTAACAAAGTAAAAACCATATGCTTTTGTTTTATTTTAAATTTCTTAAGAAAGAAAATGATATAACATTTTGTATTTATCAATAAAGATAAAAGAGAAAACTGAAATAATTAGGACTCACATCGCAGAGTAATCATCATCATCATCATCATCATCAAATTTGAAAGGAGTAGTTGATCAAGCACTTTGGTACTTACATAACAATCTAGTTTTTATCTCTAGTTTCTTCTCAATCTCATTTTATAATCTAGTTTTTATCTCTTTGTCTATATATTTATCTATTTATTAATTTTCATATTTATTCTTAATCCTCGAAAAAACTCTAACCATCTCTCATCTTTTTTTCTCATTTTTTTTTCTTGATCAAAATTTCATCTTTTAACCTACTACTAATTACTTTTAAATTAATGTTTGTCTTTTTTTTTATATTAATTAGTTTTAATAAATAAATATTAATATTTTTAAAAAAAATTTTATAGTCCTCTATTATTAGGGGTCGTATTATTCTTCTATAGGAGTTTTATAGTCCTCCATTATAAAAAATTTCAATTCTCTTTCTATAAGAAGGGTGAAAAGAAAAAGGAGATTCAATCTAATATTCAAATAATCGACATCATCAAAATATACTTAATAAAATCGATATGTGGCTTAGAATCACCGAGTGAAACGTTCTTTCCATAGAATTACAATTTACTACTTGGTCAACACAATTCATGAATGTTATGAGTAAATTTTTTTATATTATTTCTTGATGTTTGATATTTATTCTTAGGATAAAGTCTAAAAAATTATCCTGTAGTTTGACACTTTTTTATTTGAGGAACGAAGATATTTTTCGTATTAAAGGAGTACCACATGCTTTATTTTCTTGGCATATTTAAGGGGTTTAAGTAGCAATTTGCCTCCTAAATTCGTAAGCCAAGCCCAATTAACTCAAAATTGAAAATTATGGCCAAATTACTCAACACATTCAACAATTTAGGCAATTTACCCCGTACTCTAACTTTAGCATTATGTGTGTAAGACACGCACTTATTAATAATAAAGAAAATAAATAAGTAATTTTATGATCTTGGGATTCTCCCTCTCTGCAACTCTCTCCCCTACTCAGTACTCTGCAAAAATCGAACTAGCCGGCAAAACTCTCTCTGCTCCTCCCTATTACAAGAAATCGTTTTCCCTATATAATTGTCCCAGCACGGCCGTGGTCAAGGCCGTGCTGGTAAGCACGGCCGGAGTCCAAGCCGTGCCGAACCTTCGGATCTTTGCAAATTAGGTCTTCTTCCTGGTCGTGCCCCTGCCAGTGCTAAGCCACCATGAGCAGTGTTAGAGGCCGTGATAGTCTTGAAAACCGTGCTAAAACGCCACCATTTGAGGATCGAAGGCTAATGGTTGAGCACGGCTAGAGTCCAGGCCGTGCTGATCAGCACGACCTTGACCTAGGTCGTGCTTAATGTTTGAAATGCGAGCCCTTGTCCAATTTTTGATGAATTTCCGTCCGTTTTCGCATGTGTTGATCTAAAATTGCTCAAAATCTGATGATGGACCTATAAATTCTCTTAAAATACAAAAGAACACAAAACACGGGTGATCTTAGAATAAAAGCACAATAATTGCTAAGAAAATACATAATAATATGCAAGCAAATATGTGTAAAACTATGCACATCAAATCACCACACACTTAAGCTTTTGTTTGTCCTCAAGCAATTAACAACTCAACTCACAAAACTGCAGTTAGCAAGTCCTTACAATTTATGCCCCTAGTCCACAATAGTTAGTATTCAACACATCTCAAACGAAGTAAAAACATATTAAAATAAAAAGATAAAATCAATTATTTTTCTTATTTTTTTCTTCTCTCTAGCATTTGTTATTCTCGAGAAGAAGAACAATAAATATTCTTTAAATAAAAGAAACTCATGCCTTAGCTTGATGAACACTTTCGTCTAAAAGAAGGAGCCATCATGCACAACAGCATCACATCGCCATCGCACAGAAGTCATCACCTCGCTGTTGCCACATCACATTAGCCGTCGCTTTGCCGCAGTCATCGTGTAATAATCATTGCCCATTTGTGCTCATCAACAACAACTATAACCATCTCTACCAATCACCAACAACCATAGCCATTGCAGTAGCAAAAAATTGAATGTGATGATTTTTTTATTTGAATTGCTCCTTTGTAGCAACAATATCTATGGACAATTGCATAGATGTTGTTACCATAATACACACGACAAATAAGGCAACAAGTGTAACACCCGGAATTTTTATATATTTAATAATGAGTTTTTATTTAAGTTAATTTTAGCTTCATTATTATTGGGTTTAATTTGAAATGATTATATTTTGGTTATTCAAAATTTTTCCAAATGCATATTTATATAAGTAAAATTATATATTGAAAAATTTTGGAAGAAATTATAAGGGATGTTTTTATAAAAGAATTTTGAGAAAATTGGTATTATAATTGATTAGTAGTATTAAATTTTAAGTTGGAAATTGATTATTTAATTTAATTGTGTGTAGGATTTAATTGGAAATTTATTTTGGAATAAGGATTGAAAGTATAATGTTATTTTTATGGGGTTTTAATGGAAATTTGTGAGCTTGGTATTTTTGTAAATAAATATGTCGGTCAGGGGTATTTTTGTAATTGTGTATTTTCAATAATTCGGATTTGGCCCAAATTAAATAGTTAAGGGCTTAATTGGAAGGCTAAAAAGAAGTTTAGGGGTTAAATTGAAATTCTGCGGGATGAAATTGTAAGTAATTAAGAAAGTTGAGGGACGAAATTGTAATAAGGAAAAAGTTCAAGGGTCAAATGTCGATATTGAAAGGAATGGAAGTCGGGGAAGGAAGAGAGGAAGAGAGAGAGAGAGAAGAAGGAGGAGTCATGCGGTGGCGCAAGTGTCTGGCCGGCTGGTCAAGCGGCCACGGAAGCAGGCACCGGGCGACGGAGCTCGCTAGGAGGAAGATGGCCGAAGCTTCTTTCGGCGCTTCCGGCGTCGGTGGTCGGCCGATTTTGGTGCCGATCGACTCCTCTCGGCCCTCGGCTTTGTTTTGGCGGCAGTGTCGACATGGTGGGAATCGGAGATTCACGGTGGAGAGAGAAAATGGTGGCAGCCGGCATTTTTGGGCTTTTCCGTGAGCTCCCGTGGGAGGATGGATGATCGGAGGATGTATCCCGACTCTCCTCACCAAGCTTCGCGATGGCACCGGTTTCGTGGCGATCGGGCTTCGTTTGCGAATCGACGGTCGAGATCGTCCGCAAATCTCTCCCGGATGATCGGGTGTCGGATCGGAAAATCGGGCGGGGATCGCCATCGCCGTCATTGTGAGTCCGATGCGGAAGCGAGTCGACCGAGCGATCGAACGCCCTCGGTAAATTTCTTTGGCCCGTTAATTTTAGAAATCCTTGGTTTAATTTTGTGTCTATGGTTTATATTGTGTACTTGATGATATTTGTGAGTCATAAATATTTGTCCTCGATTGGCCCGCCATAGTCGTGTTTTGTCTTTGTGTGAGTCGGAAATAGTGAAGTTTGGGGATCCGACTCCCGTTGTTTTAATTGTTGGTTATTTGGAGTGTTTTTCTGGCAGGTCCTGGACCCGTTTTTACGGGGGGTAATGTTCGTGTTGTAGAGGAGGTTCTGAATTTCGGTAGTTCCCAAGTCGAGATTCTTGACAGTTAGTTCTAGTGAGTCTGACCTGTGGTCTATTGTAATTGTTTCATCGTTTTGATAAATTATTTTCCGTGATTAGATGATCATCTGTTCGCTCGCTCCTACCGAGGCACCTAAGCTGAGCTAGGAGGTCGCCAAATCTGTGAGTTAAAGTCATATATCGTTTACGCACGTGTCATGCATAAAATTTGATTTGCTACTGTGAACATTTATTTGCAATTTTAATTTTTCATTTAATTATTATTATTATCATTTGCATGATGCTCTTAATTACTATTTAAATATATTTTTCCCTTATTACCAATTTTAATATTGCATGATGACTCAGGATGGGATGGCAGTAGAACATAGGAGTTGGATGAGTGTCCAATATAATATGAGAGAGATAGGAAAAGGGTAAAGAGGTAAAAATTTTGAGAAAGAAAGATTAGGACCTGCCCTGGTCGAGCATCGCTCTCTGGGCTTAGTGATTTGTGGTTGCCGGAGTAAAGGTCCCTGGTCGAGCATTGCTCTCGGGGCGCCGGCTTATTTGGATATTTAAGTGACCAGACTGGAGGTAAGGTCCCTGGTCGAGCATTGCTCTCGGGGCGCCAGTCTTATTGGATTAAGAGAGCCGAATGGCTACTAGATTTCTTATTTGGATATTGAAGTGACCAGACTGGAGGTAAGGTCCCTGGTCGAGCTTTGCTCTCGGGGCGCCAGTCTTATTGGATAAGAGAGCCAAAAGGCTAAGGCTGAGAGTTAAGTGACCGGACTGGAGGTAAGGTCCCTGGTCGAGCTTTGCTCTCTGGGCCCCAGTCCTGTTGGAATGAGAGGTTTGAGATGTTAGAGTTGAGGTTAGTTGAGACATAAGTGTTGAAATAATCGAGATTTTAGAGTTGGGATTAGAGTTCTACCAAGTACTCATCCCGTTGCATGTGGAATAAATTTTGTTTAAGCATGGCATGACACGTATGGTTCGCGTGATTTACTAATTATTTTAAAATTAAATGAATGTGACATTGAGATATTTGAAACTGTTTTAGATATATGATTTTAACTCACTCTCGAGACTGACAGTCTCCATTTATGTTGTTTTTCAGATTCGTGACTGTTAGTTCTCTCGCGACTCTTATTCAGTAACCCGACTCCTTCATCATCGGGTGAAGTATTTGATTTGGTATGTAAAATGGTAAATCTTAGATTCTCCGCAGTAGTAATAGTAGATGTATCAGTTGTAAATTTTATGAGTTTCAGGTCTCGCCTAGTTCTTCTGGCAGACCGATTAAATTATGTAAAATGTAGCATTTAAGATAATTTGTGGCTTTATTAATATTAATTTGAGATGAGATTTGTTTAAATCAGTGAGTGTCAGGCTTACTACGGGTTTCGGTGGCCTTAAGCCTACCCATTTCCTAGTGCCGGTCACGGGCCCACGGGTGGGGTCGTGACAACAAGCTTCTTTCCCGTTTGTTTTTGTTTTTTTACTTCTAATTTTTTACTAGTTTGTCTTTCAAGTGAAGTGTAGAATTTTTTGTTCTTTCTTTTGTTGGACAAAAGAAATTGATAAGTTTTTATTTTGAGTTTTCTTGATCAAACAAATGAGTTTTGAGATTGTAGATGATGTGTTTGACAAAATGTTTAAGTGAGTTTTTGTTAAGGAATGACTTTTTAGACTTTTTTTTAAACTTTACTTATTGAATTATAATTAAATAGGAAAGACAACAAAAATAATTAATGAATGAGGGAGATAAAAAGAATTTTTCATGATTTTTCATTTGTATGTAAAAAAAATTAAGTATTGTAATAAAAAAAAAGAGAAAAAAAGGAAAAGGAAAATTGAATTATTATTTTAATTTAATTGTTCTTAATATCATTCACTTGCCTTAAAAAGTGTGTGTAATACACTCTCTTGAACAATGGGCTAACCGACCACTTTTACAACATATGGGGTAATTTAGCCAAGAAAGTAAATTTGGGGCTATTTGAACCTAGCTTACAAGTTTAGGAGGCAGTTTGATACTTAAACCATTTCTTACATACACATTTATGTTATTATTTTTTTATATATAATTTTACCTGTATTTAACATGAATTATTATTAAATTATAATCTTATAAGCAATGTGGCATCTAACAATATATCATAAAATTTATAAATATATTAAAATTTTATTTAAAAAATAATTTCTTAAAAAAAATTAAAATTAAAAATATATATTTTAACAATTTATTATGATTACAGAATATCTAATCGGATGCTAAATTAGTTAAAAATACTTATGTTATTAAAAATTTATGTTTCTATTAATATTTACAATCTAAAAATGAGAAAACATTGGACGTACATAAAAAATACTTAAAAAATAAAACACATGTTACTCATTTGATACAAAAAAATACATCTGTCTCTTAAGTTTAAAAACGCTAAACCACATAGCATTTTTTTGAACTTTACCCTTATTTTTATATGTTACATCAAAATGTACTTGTTAATATTCATTAATCGAATATCTATATTTCTTTTCAAAAAATTTATTCTTGATCTAAAAGCCATTAACTTTCTTATATTATAAAAATTTGTCAGTTTAGTGACAAATTTATCCAGTACTAAGCACAGTAAATCAATCGCTAGTAAAACTCTACGACGGACTAGCGACAGAAGAAATCTATCGCTAAATTGCTCCTCACTAAAAATAAAAGATGAAATTTTTCTGTCAAAATGTACAAAATATTTATATCTACTTCTTGATGTTTGATATGTATTTTTATATGTTATATCAAAATATACTTGTTAATACTCAATAATTGAATATCTATATTTCTTCTCAAAAAAATTTATTCTTGATCTAAAAGTCATTGGCTTTCTTATATTACAAAAATTTGTCAGTTTGGCAATAGATTTATCCATCGCTAAACACAGTAAATCAGTCGCTAGTAAAATTCAACAATGGACTAGGGATAAAGAAATCCGTCGCTAAATTGCTCCTTGCTAAAAATAAAATATGAACTTTTTCTATCGCTACAATTAGCGATTGAATAGCGACAGAAAGTCTATCGCTATTTGTTGAGTGATGAAAATCGTCGCTAGATATAGTGACGGTTTCAGCGATAAACTTTCATTGCTACATTAGCAACATATTGATTTGTCACCAATTTCACTGCAATTTTGGTGACATAATACTTTGTCGTTGTTTTTATGACAATTATAAAGTAATTAGCGACAACATATTCATTGCTAATCTATCATAATTTTTATTATTATTATTTTTTATGTTTTCACTAATGATTTAAATATTAATTAAAAAATCAAATTCGACATCAATACAAAAAAGCAAATATATAAAAAAGTAATATAATAAAAAAATGAACATTTAAAGTGTTATGCAGGTTTATTGTAGTGTTCATTAATAAATATATACAAAAACTAAAAAAATCTAAAATACGGGTCAACATCTAGCTGATCTTAGTCGTCTTATCAATGTTGCTGCTACTGTTACTAGGCTTTGGCAGAGGAGGATGTTTCGAGCGTTAGAAACTCTGTGAGGACCTCTTGGATAAGTTATCAGACATTTGTACGGATACGAGAAGTAACCTTCTTCTGCTTTGGCGGTAGAAAAGTCTATCCTCATCTAACATTGATCACATTTGTTATTACAAGACCTCGATGGCTCACGTCTCTAAAGGATTTGGGATGTTTGTCACCTCGGACCTAGTAGTGGAGCTGCAGGACAATCCATAATTAAGGAAAAAAGGGTGCCTTAGCACCCATGCCATAGACGCGACGCTTCTTCTCACTACCTATCACCTAAAGGAATAACTTTGTGGTGTTTGGCTTTGATGGCTATGTAGATCCCTCAGCTGGCTGAGAAACGATCTCTACAAGCTGATGGTGCCAATCCTGAAATTAAAAAATAAAATGTTATAAATAAGATAATATTGGGACAAAAATTTATAAACATATATATATGAGTTGTAGTTTTAGTCTTACAACGACATATTGACGATCGCCATTTAGTGTCTGTCGGGTGTGCATGGCCTCAAACAACTCAATAGGGTCGAGCTCTCGGCCTAACTCACGTGCATGATTATACATTTAAAAAGCAATAATTACAAAATGTAACATGCTAATAGGTCTATATGATTCAAGTTAAATTAATAACTGTTAAATTTATAAGTTAGAATACCATCCTTTTGGCTCACTCAACCATAGAAACTGAACCCCACCCATTTTTCAGATTCAAATATTGAGGGAATTATGGAAAATCCTATGATAAAAGTTACTGTCTTGCTCGAGTCTTAGAGGATTGAGGATGGGTAAACATAAGTTAAGTTTCAGAATAATTAAACCAAGATTACTTTTCTATAACCAATTTGGACCCAATTGGCAGAAAAATATTAAGTTTGAGGGGTGAAACGATAATTTTCACAAGTTCAAGGACCAAATTATCAATATTTTTAAAAATTTTCACCCCTGAAGCCAATCGGCTCTATGTAGAGCCGGTTGGCTCTAAGATGTGCCGATTGATTATTTTCTAAAATTCAACACCGTTTTACGCATGTTTTTTACCTAAAACGTCAAAAATGGTAAAAAAGAAGAAGTTTCTAGAAGGGATTTGTAATAATTATTAGAATTTTTAATATTTTTAATGATAAATATTTAAATTATTGGATATTAATCTAATAAAGGAAAAGATAATTGATGGACTTTTTAATTTAAATAATTAAATACTTATTTGCTCCTCTAGGATTGCCTAACACTATTGTTATAGATAAGATAATATGCCCTAGGTCTAGGGTCATCTACATTTATTAAGTATAGATTACTAGCAAGCTAATTGTATTGACAGATGTTCAAAAAAAAGCAGAGTGAGTTTTAGGAAACAGAGAGAAAAGGCCATTAAGTAAGAATTGAGATTTGAAAACTTTATGCTTTGAATGTCGGAAGAATCCCCAAGCCTAAGTAGTACTAGATACCAAACCAATCTTCGATTCAACCGCTTCATTATCTCTAGATGCTCGCAAAACAACAATCTATAATGACGACCTTAGGGTTCCCCCACATCCAGCATCATCAACATCTCTTTTCCTTTTACTAGTTCTTTGGTTTTTATGATTCTAGAAACATGATTAGGGTTTTTTTTATTGTTTTATATGTTTTACATTATTAAATTAGGGTTTCTTATGAATTAACATGTTTCTAATATCCTGGGTTCTGAATTTGATAATATGAACATGTTGGATTTTAGAATATGATAATATGAACATGTAGGATTTTGAATCTGATATTTTTCATTAGATTTTGAATCTGATTAATTAAGTAATTAGGGTTACATGATTGAAACCTAGGATTTTTCATGGAATATCTTATTTGCTTGTTGTCTATCTTGCTTTCTAAGGTTTACATGATTTTAGGCTTTTTGGCTTAATGTGATGTATTTTTATGACTTTTTATTTCTTTTTTCATGTTTTAGTTGATTTTTTTTGTCTTTTGTGCATGTGAAATCGGCTCTTGGGTGTGGAAAATTGAAGGAAACTGCAGTACTGACTATTCCAAGCCCTAGAGTCGATCGACTCTGTGCACTCAATTGATCGGCTTTGCACCATTTTTACCCTAATTTTCAAATTTTAGCGATAATTTATATACTGTAACTTAGTTTTAGGCGTTTTCTTTCATTATTTAGTTGTAGGAGGGTTGTAATAGTTAGATTTATTTTTGTACACTTTATTTATTTTTATCTTGATGGATGTCAAATATTTGCAATGTGACTATCTAATTAAAACTGGACATATAGACTTTAGGTTAAAATTAGACTTTAACATGAAAAAGTAGTCTATTAGGTTAAAGGATGGTAAATGGGCCTAAATTTAAAATCCATATAGACTTAGTGGGTTTTGCCATACTTTAATTAAATCAATTGGGCCACATTAGATCTAAGATCACCCAATTGAGTCTCAGCATAAAAAGTAGTCCATTTAAGCTTAAATGCTGAAATTAAATGCATAACTTATAATTGGGTGAGACTATGTAAGCCTTGTATATAATTAATTAGGTGAATAGGCTAACAAACCAAATATGGATTTAGCTTAATAAAATTGGCCAAACTTAAGAGGACCTTAGATGCTGTATGGATGCCTGTAAGATATAAATTATCATATTTATAGAGAATATTCTATTAAACAATAAAGTTAAATACCAAGATACACAAATAAGAAATTTGGCTTTTGGATCCAGCTCTGGATGTGGCGAAGCTTCCTTATATAATCTAGTATGCCACTAAATTAGTAAAAGTGTCCCGAAGAATTACTTAGGTGGCGACTCCATCTCCGCGCTAGTCTTTGTGATTAGTTAGCGTGTCCCTTTTAAGTTGAAAAGCCTTGCAATGCTGTAGTTACTAGAGACACTTGGATGCACACTTGAAATCATCGCCCATAGTGGAGACTCTGCTACGGATAAGAGAAGCTGATTCTAATGTATGTTTGTCTTTAGTTTTATTATTAAAAGGTGATTCTTGCATTATTTGCATGGTTGCTTTTTAGTCTCAATAGCCACGTTGACGTCGGTTAGTGGTTCTTTGGTTCCATTCGAATCTTGAAATTGCAACACTGCTAACCATCACTCATAAGTAATAAGTGAATTTCTTTCGTCGCATGGACCCTTGAGCGGGGACACTTTTTACTTGTGGGAGCCTTTTATCCTTGCCCAAGATTCAGCTCTCGATAATGAGAATAGTAATTTTCCCTAGGAACCCTATTATTTGCTATTTAAGATATTTTTCCTTATAAATATTTAAGCTCGTATATTGGAAAGCCTTGGTCTAAGAACGTGTAGAATCAGCCTCCAGGCCCAAAATATACAAGCTTCGTATTTATACTGAAAAACATCATCTTGTTTGTTTTAAATCTGTTTTGAGAGATTATGGCATGCATGTCGGGCCTATTATCCCCTGTTGATAGAAAATCTAGACCCAAAACCCTAGGGAAGGAAGACTTACCAAGAACCGTGTGTGGGACAAATAAAGTTGGAAGGATGCTTTGTATAGTAACGTATAAAATACTTTGTGTTTGCTAACATTTTCTTTTCTTTGTCTTTTATGTATAACACATGCATCATACATCTTATGCATTGTATGCATCACACTAACACCTTATTTTTTAGCTATATAGACTCTCTTTTGGGTTGAAAGAGGCAAGACAGTGGAAGACTGGAGAGAATACCCATCTCATCAAGAATCTGAACTGTGTTAGAGCTCCTTGAAAGACCAAGGCATCAAGCTTCTACTACCGAGATCGAAGCCACATCTAAAATAGCAAACAAAAAAGCTAATGAGCATAAGATTGAGATCCTTAAGAATGTTATCATAGATTGTCACGATCTGATCTGTGGGCCCGTGACCGGCACTAGGAAATAGGTAGGTTTAAGGCCATCAAATCCCGTAGTAAGCTTTACTAACTGTAATTCAATAAAATGCTTATAAAAATATATAATTATTCAAGATTGATATGCCACACACCAATCTAACTAGTCTTTGATAATATTTCACGTCCATAATGGACCAGAACAATCATGACAAATAAAAAATATTACTGCGGAAGGTCTAGAATGTAAAATAACTAAAAATATGAAAGTACAGATTATTCATAATAAGCCCGATGAAGAAAGAAGTCGGGCGGTCAAAATGCAAGACGGCGAGGAACTCTAACTGTGATCTGAAAAAAAATAAAATTGAGACTGCTAGTCTCGAGAGTGAGTTAAAATCAAATAAACCTGTAACCTATTGCAGTCTCCTCAATAAAATAATATTTATTATCTCAGCATATCATGCCACTGTATATCAAGTACGAGTTATACCATAATTTAGAAATAAGATACATTTAAAGACTTATGCGATGAGTGGCTCAATAGAACCCTAACCCAAAACGCTAGTAGCCCTTCGGCTCTCTTATTCCAATAGGTCTGGCGCCCAAAGAGTGAAGCTCAACCGGGATTCTTACATCCAGCCTGGACACTTCATTCCCAACTAAGCCGGCGCCTAGAGAGCATTGCTCGACTAGGGATCTTTCTCCGGCAGTCAAACTTTCACAGCCCATAGAGTTATACTCGACGAGGGTAAAATCCAAACATAACCTTATTACATGTCCCTGTTATTATCTGTGTGCACGCGGTCCTGGTGCAACCCATCAGGTGGCATATTCTACTATAGCCTCATCCCATTATCATAATCATAACATAAATATAATAATTATAATAGAATAATCATAGACTAACATCATTATTCAACAACATACTGAAATTAAGAATTTAGAATCTCAGATAAAGCAAACATGTAATTTATGTATAGAATTATTAATAATAGTATTAAAATATTATTAATTGTGATTTCAAAAATAACGAGATAATTTTACTAATAATAATATTAATATTATTCGTGGTAATTACTAATTAAATGAAATTATTTATAATGTGATACTGATAATCATATTAAACATAAATCACTAAAATATCGCATTAAATTTAGGCATGTCAATAGTATAGTGATTATATGACTTTAACTAATGTTGAGACTAACAGTCTCAATTTTATTTTTTTCAGGTGACAGTTAGAGTTCTTCGTCGTCCTGCATTTTGACAGCCCGACTTCTTTCTTCATCGGGGCTTATTGTAAATAATCTATACTTTCATATTTTTAGTTATTTTATATTCTAGACCTTCCGTAGTAATACTTTTGATTTGTTATGATTGTTCTGGTTCATTATGGACGTGAAATATTATCAAAGACTAGTTAGATTGGTGTGTGGCATATCAGTCTTGATTAATTATTTATTTTATAAGCACTTTATTGAATTATTAGTTAGTAAGGCTTACTACAGGATTCGGTGGCCCTAAGCCTACCCATTCCCTAATGCCGGTTATGGGCCCACAGTTCGGGTCATGACATAGATGATCTAAAGGGTTGATCTGGGAGGAGCTCCAAAAACTTTTGATTGGGATAGCTGTAAATCAAGCCCCGCCTATCGCCCCAATTGACCCTGTAGCTAATTTTTCTATTGTTGTTGACCCAGCTGTAATCGTCGCTGAAACTGCTATCACTACCACAGCCGCCGCTAATGCTAATATCGAAAACCCTACTAGAAGAGGAGTGCCCTAAAATCTTGGGGATCTTGATGAGTTTATACTAGACCAAGCCAAAAGGGAGACCACCCTTACCACTAATGAAGTTATAATTGGCTTGAGTGCTAGGCTTGACAAGATGCAAGGTATGCTGGAAATTAAAGGGTTGGACTCAACCTATGATTTCGAATGGCTAGTTTAAGACAAGTTACCCGCAAAGTTCAGGATGCCTGAGATCAACAAGTTCAGTGAGACTGGCGATTCAAAAGTTTATCTGAAGCAATATATTATCATCATGGGACTACTCAGCTAAGTAGTATTTAAATTGTCAAACTATTTGTATGCAAACAACACAAAATCAAGTGTTAATTGGTCCACTTGTGATTTAATATCTTGACTAGCCTTTTAAGGAAGTAGTCAAATCTCAATTAAATAGATCTCAATTATGTAGATGATGAGTTGTTTAAGTAATTTTGAAAGTTGAATTAAGTCACGATCATATGTCTTACATAGTATTGTATGTCTTGATTGTTACTTTTATAATCTTAATGATCTCAATTTATTTTATGTAAAATTTAATTTTTTGGATGATGAATCTTAATGAATCATGATAAACACAATTAGTTCTCAAATCAAATTGATTAATTGTGCTTGTTAAATTCTTAATCCTAAATAAAAAGGCATTTCCTTAAAGATTTTAAGATAAAAGATAATGCTAAAGTAGTTGTATGACAAGTAACTAGTCAAATCCTAGTTGAAGAGATAAATCTGATCCTATTGTGATTAGATAACTAATTACATCGATGACTTAATTAATATAAGGAGTGTTTGTATTTCCAGCTGGAGAAGCTCGAATAGCATGACCTTAATGCTAACCCTCATAACACAATCCTTAACCCTCATAACACAATCCTTAACCATGTGGAGAGAAATCCACACCTTTTTACCACACCCGTTCATGATCCTTAGCATTAAGGATTTTTCTGCATTGACTGCAGTACACTCTGGAATAAGAACTTAAATGACAAAGCAACAATAATACCACAAGAATATTTTTTTTATATTCATATTATCTTTATTTAAAGAAAATATTATATTTCTAATTATCTTAAATAAACATACCAATATTCTCTTTACCTAATTGAAAATCTAATTAAATCAAAATAATTGATATTTAATCCTTATTAATTTATTGTCTAAATTGCATAACATAACTACAAATTAAATATGCCTCGTACATGTGCTCACATCAAACCTAGTTATTTTATTAAAAGAATAAATCTACAATTATAATTATCAAAACCGATCCGACCTGCCGGTTGAACTATGAATTGGACCATATGTTGATTCGGTCAGTTTTTAAAATTTATTTTTACATCAATTCACCTTAAAATTGACGATCCGTTTAGGTCAATCGACGAACCAGTTATAGGTCACATGAGTTAAATAAGTCAACTGTAACAAAAATATTTTAAATAATGTAAGCTAGGATTTAGACCTTTAACCTTCAAATTAGAATAAAAAGAACTTAACCGATGTGTGAAACTAACTACTAACTTTATTAGTGTTTTAAAGCAAAACATACTTTTATATATTCATTTTTCAATGTAAATATTTTTTTAATAACAGAATAATTAATATTTATTAAACAATATTTAAAAATTATTTCCTATATTAATTTTATTTATAAGAAATTTCAATTTTATATGATAGAAAATTTTATTTTATTATTTATGTGATTGTACAAATTATCAGTTTATGATATTTTAATTGTTCTTTTAAAAATTACCTTGAACTTAAACAGTCAATTAAATTTAAAAAAAGGTTACATAAGATATATTAGTTTATTATAATATTAATAAAATCTATTAAATTTAGCATAACTTAATATATTTATATTTATATTATAGAAATTATTAATTTTATGCATTTTATATATTATTTGATATACATTTAGAAAAATATTAATTTGACTTCAGTTGAACTTTCACCCTTAACCCTTTAACTAAATTCAAGCAATATATAGCAATTAAACTAGGTGCATGAATGACATATTAATATTATTGTAATATTTGAATTGATTGTATGAAATTATTATTCAAATCAAGAGTACAATGTAAAGTGTACAATGTTTAAAGGTAAAAATTCTCACCATTGGATGGAAGCTTTAGTAAGTTAATAGATTAGGGTCAAGGATCATTGTTGACTTGCTTTATCATTATTGTTTATATCTAATCACTAAATCAGTCTTGGTCATCAAATTTTATCTCTAAAATATAATATATGTTCAGCTTGTTTAAATTACTTTTTTATTCTTTTATAAATCTTTTTAAGATTTTTCAGAATCTATTTAATGAAGCTTATTTTTCCAAAAATTATATTCAAAGATTTCCAAAATTATATTATATATATATAATCTCTACTTACAAAAGCTGTGCCTGAAGACTGTATATAATAATTGTTCTCTCTTTCCTTCATCTTTGATCATCAAGAAGATCAGCATATATATATATATATAGTAATTTTTGTCCCTCATGAAACAAAGCCATGAACTTCCCTTCATCTGTTCTTTCCATTCTGTTACTGCTCTCCCTCTTCCATCTCCATCCTCTTCCATGTTTGGCTTTGAGAAAACTTGAAGGTTTTTAATTATGTTCTCTCCTCTCTCTCTCATTTCTCCATTCTCTAGATCTTCAGCTATCTCTCTCTCTCTCTTTTACTGACTGTTATTCAATTTGGCTTTGCTTAATTTAGATGCTCAAGTTGTGAGATATATATCATCATCAGATCTTGAAATCTTCATGGTAAGCATATATATTACCTTTGCAATTAGTTCAGATTCTTTTTCCTTTTACTTTTATTTCTAAATGATCATTTCCTGATCATTTAGCCTTTACTTTAATTATTATTGCTATTACTATTATTATTGTTGGTGGTGTTAGTTGTTGTTTCCTATATGTTCTACATATAATATGAATTTTATTTATTTCTGAGGATTTTCATGCTAAAAGAAAGAATTTCAATTAGGGTTTTTCTATTATGTGTTTTTCTTTTCCCAGAAGGATTTTCAGTCATTTGGTGAAGGTGGCCATGTCCATAGGAAAGAGTTGCATGAAGTACATTCAGGGCCTAATCCTATCAGTAATACCATTCCTCAACAGAAATGGGCAACAAGGTTACCTAGACATCCATGAACATTATCTCTTTCTCACCATTTCTTATATACAAATTTTTTTTCTCTCATTTTTTTCTGAAAGCTTTGTACACAATGTTAACTAGGAAACTACATGATTAACAATGGTGACTAGTCTATAATTAACTG
Source organism: Ricinus communis (assembly GCF_019578655.1). Classification (NCBI taxonomy): domain Eukaryota; kingdom Viridiplantae; phylum Streptophyta; class Magnoliopsida; order Malpighiales; family Euphorbiaceae; genus Ricinus; species Ricinus communis. The sequence goes on from NC_063264.1 coordinate 25,733,305, forward strand.
CCTTTTGACCTGTAATCATTATATATGATCATCATAATAGTCATCTTTAGGTTATATCATTAAATTTGAACTGAAAAGAAAAGAATTATATTCTGGGTGCACTCATATCTCATCCAAATCCAAACAATTCTTGATCAGAGCAGCTGTAATCCATATGTTCTGTATAATCTGACTAAAAGGTGCCAATGAATTGCTAACCTAAAGTTTTCAAATCTATATAAAAGTCTAAATTTAGTTTTATTATTATTATTATAACTTATTTAATATAAAGTATATACTATTTATTTTTTTTAAGAAACCAATTATGAATTCTGGGTTATTTTACTTTTCCAAATTATAAAGTGTTCAAGAATGGGCTAGGGTGTAAAAGTTTGTGCTTGCACTTTAGAAGGCCATACAATAACTTTTAATTAGTTTCTAGCTTATCAATGCATATGTAGGGTTCACTCACACCTTGAAATCTTTCATGGGTTTTTACCATGCATTCATTCATGCACATAACACAGTTCCACTTATGATAAATCTAGACCAGAAAAGTGCTTACTATAATAGTTATGCTTTTAGCCTTTACTTTTATTAAAGCTATACTAGAAAAGTAGCCATTTTACCTTTGAAACTTGACGTCAAGAATCTTTTACTGAAAATTGCCCTAAAAGCATAGGTTGTAACGTGATCTTAATTGTTGACATGAGATGGTGTCAATAGAAATGATGGCAGTATAGTACCTATGATGGTTTAGAAGAAATTATTGGATAGAAAAGCTATTCTGATTGAGTGGATAATTTCTTCATTCAATATTGAGTAATTAATTAGTGTAAAAGAAGCCTTCTATTTAAACATTTAAGCTATTTAATGGATTTTAATAAGAGTATTGTATCTCTAACACAAGTCCCATGCAGATAATTATTGGGCTTGAAATGTTATCTTGTGTTAAAATATTTAATAAATAATATAAGATTGTCAAGATCGAATTTTAGACCTTTTAATTGTAGAGGCTTTAATACCATATTAACAAATTATTAAGAATGGTGTTATATTTTTCTTAAGTAGAACTAATTATTAATTAAATCTTAAATCTACATATTTTAACAATTTTATCTAATTATTTTAAAATTTTATAATAACTATTTACGTTTTAAATTTATTTTAAAAAAATATTTTCGATATTTTATAATGAAAAAAATGACGTGGCAAATCGATTCTACTTATAAAGTAAAAAATAGTGCGTCCCAAAATTTTTATTGCATTTAGATATAAAATATGTAAAATGATTCACATATGTGAGATTTTTAATTGCTACATTGTTAAGTCTAGGACAATCATATTTATTGATTCATAATTATTATTTTTTCTATAAGTATATTTGAGTTTCTATATTACTTTTTTATTTTAAAATTTTAAAAATTATTAACGAAAAATATTTTTTAGAATAAGCTAAAAAATATGAAAATTTATTTTAAGATTTTTAAATAATTAAATAAGATTATTAAAAATATGAAATTCGAAATAATTTTAAGTGAAGCTTTAAAATTAGTTTTATATCTGTGACAACTGCAATTATAAAGGGATGAAACAGTATTCCCCAGGCACTATCATCTAATATTTTGTCATTAAGGTTGAGCATAGGATGATCTCATATTAATATTGAACTTTAATTTATTTATAAAATTAAATCTGATTTTTTTAATTATTGAACTGCAATTTCATTTTAATTTCTCTACTTTGTACAAGAATATCTAATAAAAAATGAATTAAGAGAAAGAAATATAATATATTAATTTATTTAATAACAGAAATATCTGAATTGAAATGTAATTGGAATTTCAAAATAACGTAAAATAGATTAAATTTATATAAGGAAGTTAAAATTAAATATAAAGTTTCAGTTTTGCAAATCCAAATGTTATAAAAGAAAAAGAAAAGTATATCCACTAACTATATTGCTGTATGTTATTCCTTTTAAGTGGAAAAAGCAACTCTCAAAAGAAACGTCAATAATTAGAGTAATTAAATAGAATTTAAAGAGGAAGAAAAATAATAAAAAATTAGATAAAAGATAATTAAAATTAAATAATATAAATACATTAAGAAAAAGTTAAGAAAATGAATAGTGGATATATTAATAAGTAAAAAAGTATTCTTTTTATTGAAAAAGTAAAATAGCATTTGAAAGGTAAAATAACATGAATATCTAAAAACCAAAACAAAAGAAAAATCTAAACACTTTAGGAGAATGGAAAACGGGTCAAATACTCCCCAAACTTGTCTAAAGATCAATTACATCCAATTTTTTTTTTTTCTAACAATTAGATATATAATTTCTATTTAAAGATCAAATAATTTCAAATTATAATTCAAAACTCGCATTTAATTCACTTCTCAATTACAAATTAGAATATTTTTAAGTTTAGATTAATTAAATAGTTTTAGAAATCAGAAATAAGAAAAAAAAATCATCTTTTACATTGCACGTTAATAGATGAAAAGAAAAATCTCGAATACTAGTGCTTTAAACAAACCAATATCCAAGTTTGAAAATCAGATTGAAAAGGAAAACTTAATTTCTTAAAATCCAATATAATTATAAATTTATTATCACCAACCGACACTATCACTACTGTCTTTAAAGTTATCAACTAAATGTGAATATATTTCATTTTCTTACGAACTATTAAGAATGATAAAGTTTCAAATTATAAGAAAACTGAAGTTAAAATTTGATACCATTATAATAAAAATTTGATAAATAACATGAGAAGGAAAATAATAGACTTAAAATATGTATATGGGATCAAATTGAATTTAGATTTTATTTGATTTTGGGAAGAAGATAAAAGATATTGTTTGATTTTTTTTTTCGTTGTTCTTGTCATTTTGTTAATTTTATTTCCCTTTTTGTGCTTTTTATTAAAAGCAAATACATTCACTCTCTCTTTCAAGAATGTACGGTGCATTCACTTCACTCGATCAAAATCTAATATTATTTGATTCTTATATAAAAATTGTAGGTTTAATTGTTAGAAAAAGATAAAAATGAATTTATTTGGCTCTTTGACATAAGTTGAGGGAGGTATAAATGGGACTTGAAAAGTCCTATTTCCTTACCAAAGAAAAAACATAAGCATCTAATGACTTGACAAGTCATATTTCCTTAAAACTGTAGGTACTTAGAGATGATTGGTACGTCAATAAAATAAAGATATACCCACCCACATTATTCAATTTTAATTTAAATATTCTATATGAATGAAGATGTGTTGATCCAGCAAAAATTTATTTCTAAAATATTATTTGGGTCATTTAGTAGAGTTAGTAATGAATATGTAACTGTTCCGAAAGTTGCATAATAGCTAAATTGAATATTTTTTAAGATAAATTATTATCTAAATTTTTACAGACTTAATCTACTGACAAAATATATATATCAAATTGAGTGAAATTTTAAATTCAACTGCATCTTTTATTAATTGTAATTTAAGAAAAAAAAGTTATTTGATTTAAATTTTAAATTCGAGTACCTCTTTTATTATTTACAATTTTAAAAAAATTATTTAAACTCGAGTAAAATTTTAAATTTGATTACTTCTCTTATTATTTGTAATTTTAAAAAATAAAAAATTATTTGAATAAAAAGGGATTGGATAGCAAATATGGATGATGTTATTAGTTTACCCCACAAACCATTTTTAATTAATATTCTTCCAAACATTGCATATATATATATATATATATATATATATATATATATATATATATATATATATATAAACCACATCAGTTTCTAAATCTTATTTCACAAATTAAATTAATTTCTAATTTTTATATTTTTTAAATGAAATTAATTCATGACATCAGTAATTTAACCAAATAAAACTAAAATGGTTATTAACAGAAGAACAAGCAATTCCAAAACAAATTATTTCACAAACCAATTTGGTCTCTTTTAACTCTTTATTTGTGAATGAAATTAATTAAAGATATCAGAAATTTGACAAAATAAAGTAATAAAAAATAATTTTAATATATAAAACACAAAATAAAAGATGAAAGTATATATTTTTTTTAAAAATTATAAATAACAATAAAAGTATTTATAATTAATTTGGAAAAAGGAACATGGCATTGATTATATGAATTATATATGCAAAAATGTTTATCCAAATTATTGCTTTGGGGTAGATTTTGCTGGTCCAGTAATCTTTCAAACGATTTAAAGAGAGAAAAGAGGAACATTATAAAAAGCATAATTGTACGATTCTGAGAAAAAGCAATTTAATTATTCTTTTTGTTGCTGTTTCCTTTTAGAAAAAGTTAGGTATATAAAGTAAGCCAAAACAAGTGTCAAATGTTTGATGGGAAATATGGTCACATAATATGGCAAAAAATAAAAGCACATTTTTTGCTACTTATATGATTAATTTAGACTGCACGAAAATCGAAATACGATAGAATATAATAATATAATATAATGGTTAAAAAAATAAAATATTAAAACAAAAATGGTAAAAAATTATTATATATACATTAAGAAAATTAATATTAGTAATTAAATATTTAAAACATATTCAAATAAAATAAAATAATAATTGAATGAAGTATAAATTAGATGATATAATTAATATAATTAATTCTGGTGGTATATGTTAAAAAGTAACTATTTACTATATACTACGGAAAGGATAATATTGAGGTAACAGTTTTATCTATTAATGGTTGTAGCTCAGGTGTAGCTGATCAAAAATTTGAGTGCCACAGCAGCAAAGCAGTTTAAAAAGTCAACAAATATGTTTTGACTAAAATAGACTTTCTCGCCAAATGGTATAATTAGCAATTCTCTTGTGATAGTATTTCAAGTTTGAAAAGTATATTTATTTCTAGCTATGTATTCAATTGATATGAATGAAAATTTTGTTTACATAAAACTCTCTTTCTCTTAATTTTTCTCTTATTATCAGAGTCATGCTTTTGTCTGCTTTGATGGATTTGGTATTGATCCCACATCACCAAGTTACTGAGCTGTATGGCTATATATATAAATTGGATACTCTCTTACTTTGAGCTAGCTTTTAGAAATGAGTTCTACTCAAATCCATTTATCATGATATCATGAAGTTCCAAAGGAGGATTTGATTCTACAGATTCTAGCTAGTCTACCAGCAGAATATGATATTATAGTGACTGTTATTAATGGTAGAGCATACGATGGTTCCATTACTCTTCATGAGGTTCAAGCTATGATCCTTACTCAAGAAAGTCGAAGTGAGCAGTTGTATATAGGTGGAAGCGTGAATGTGGGATCTCAAATGTTTGTAAACTATAGTGAAACTAGAGTTAGAAAAGGAGGTAACAAAGAAAGAGGTTTTCATAATAGCCAAAGAAGTGGTTGTAATAGAAGAGGCATAGGTCTTCCATCTAGCAGGAGTTCTGGTATAGGATTAAAGCTTGTGTGTCAGATCTGCAACAAGCTTATGTACAGTGTAACAACTTATTAGTATATACTTGATGAAACCTTTCAAGGTTCACAAGGCTCTCAAGTCACATAAACACACAAATTAGAATAATCAATTTAATATCTCTTCTAGTTGGAATAGAAATCAAGCCTATTTTTTCTCGTGTCCCTAAAACTGTTACTAATCCTACTTGCAGGAGTTAATGGAAAAAAGACTGAAAGCAGCACCTGAACATTTGAGCTGATATAAGAGCAACCAATCATATTACTCCATATTTAAAGAATTTGCATCTTGCTAATAACTTCATTGAATAAGAAAGGATGATGGTTGCTAATGGTGAGTTGTTTAAAATTACTCATGTTGGATTTAGTAATTTACCTATATCTAACACCAAATCTCTACATTTACATAACATTTTAAGAGTCTGTACTATAAAAAAGAACCTGATTAGTATTTCTACACTTACTATTGATAACAATGTTGTTGTTTTCTTTTACCTTACTTTTCTTCTTATCAAGGAAAATACTACTACAAAGGAAGCTTAAGGGAGGACTATACTTACTGAATGATAATGATTCAATTGCTTAGTGTTCACTAAATTCTAATGGTTCTTCTGAATCTAACCTTGTTGAGTCTATTCCTGCACATGTTCATTGTAATAAGTCTTTTTCTCTATTCACTATGACCAAAAGTCAATTGCTTGTGTTAGGTTTTACTGTCTCTTATGTTTCCATTTTGGACCTTTAGCACAAACACCCAAGTCATCCATGTATCAAGACTCTTGAAAATGTACTGAAAACTTGTAAAATTCCTAGCTCAATAAAGTTACAATATGTTTTCTATGATGCTTGCCAACTTGGTAAAAGTCATGTCTTACTATTTTTTAATTCACAAACAAAGACGTATATGCCTCTTGAATTAGTCCATATTGACTTGTGGGGGCCTGCTTTTACTCTTTCTACTGAGGGCCATAGACACTATTTTCTATTTATGGATGATTTTAGTTGATTTACGAGGATCTATCCATTTATACGAAATCAAAGGCCTTGCCTGTTTTCTTGGAATTTAAAGTTCTAGCTGAGAAACAATTAACTCTTTAATTAAGTGTTTGCAAAGTGACTAGGGTGAAAGTTTATATCCTTTACATCCTTTATTGAGCAGAGTAGTATTCTTTTTAGGCATCCTTGCCTTTACACACATCAACAGAATTAGAAAAATAAGTGGAAACATAAACATGTAGTGGAGCTAGGTATTACTTTTCTTGCTCAAGCTGAAATATCTTTGACATATTGTTGGGAGATTTCTCTAATGCTTCTCACATGATTAACAAACTCTCCACTCCTATTCTAGATGTATAAGCCCATTTCAAAAACTGTGTAATCAATTTGCTGACTATTCTTTTCTTAGAGTGTTTGCTAGGCATGTTTCCATCATCTAAGGTCATATAATCACCATAAGCTTCAAATTTGATCCAATAAGTGTCTATTTCTTAGTTACAACTGTCAACATAAGGGTTACAAATGTCTGTCTAATACTGGTAGGATGTATAATGCTCGAAATATGATGTTTAATGAGTCTAAATTTCCCTATCAGGACTTATTTCCTTCTAATAAGCCTCACATGGCCAGTTCTTCATTTGAATCATATATTTCTATTCCTTTGATGTTCATTAAGCATGTTGCTCACACTCCTTCATCTAGTGTTAGTCCTTCCATATCTTCTTTAGATGTATCTTCTGTTGCACTTGTTCTCATTCAACCTCCTATGTCTCCTGTAGTGTCTAGTGCCTCTGATGAGTCTGACACTTCCAGAATTCCCTATACACCTCAAGGTACTAATCCTATTTCTTCTTCACCTTCCTTACTTGCTATTGTTACTTTCTCCTTCATTCATCCTTCGAACCTTCCAGAGTCAAGCTTCTTCAATCTCAAATAGACCAAGATCCAATTTCGGGAGCAATGGGAAGTTGAGTCAAAAGCATTTACCATGCACTCAATTCAATGATTACGATATATCCAACATATGCTTGGTGGAAGTATTAAAATGCGATCAAGTGCTAAAGCTTATCGTTATTGACTTTCATATCCTTTACTACCTTCCTTTATCAGACAACTATTCGAGTTTAAGACAACACAAGTAGTTTAACAGCCAGATATGTTCGTTAGAAATCCCATGTAAATAGTGAAAAAAAAGCCCCCGCGAAGGGAAATTGTATTTTATTTTATTCTTATATATATAAGGGGGTAGGGTAAGGTCCCTCAGGCCAAGTCCATCAAAGGCTCTCCTTCATTTATTACTAGATCCAATGGGGGTATCTTTAAGCTTAAGGTATTACTTGCTTCCAAACATCCTTTATCAATTGACTCAGGTCCTTTAGAACCAACATCTGTTTTAGCTGCTCGTAGAGATCCTAATTGGACTGAGGCTATGTAGGAAAAGTATGATGCTTTACTTAGGAACCAAACTTGGGAATTGGTTTCTCCCTCTCCAAGTTATAATTTAGTTGGTTGTAAATGTGTGTTCAAGCTTAAGGTCAATTCAAATGGTATCGTCAATAAGCACCAGGTTAATTTGATAGCTATAGGGTTCTATCAAACCCCTATAGTTGACTTTAATGAAACTTTTAGCCTTGTGATAAAAGGTCCAACTATCCAAGTTATCCTATCTCTTGTTCTTCTTTATGGTTGGCTAATGAAACAAATGGATGTAATAATGCCTTCTTGAATCGACAGTTGCAAAAAATAGTATATATGAATCAAGTTGAGGGCTTGTTCATTCAGCTCATCCCAACTATGTTTATAAGTTAAAAAAAGCCCTTTTATGGCCTTAAGTAGGCTCCTAGGGTATGGTATGATCGTTTGAAAACAGCCTTGCTTCAATAGGGTTTTACAAACACTAAGTCAGATTCTTTTTTGCTTGTTTATGCCTCCGGTACTGATTTGCTGTATCTTTTGATGTATGTGGATGATATATTAGTCAAAGGTAAAAATGTTAAACTTTTACAACAAATGTCAAAGGATTGAATGATTGTTCTCCTTAAAGAAACTAGGATCTTTGCATTCTTTTCTAGGGATTAAGGCCTTTAGAGATTCTACTAGCTTATATTTGTCCCAATCTAAGTATATTGGTGATTTGCTTAAGAGGTTATAGGTTGAAGGAGCTAAACCTCATTCTACTTAGGAACTCCTGATAAGACTTTATCAAAGTTCGAGGGGGAAATACTGGAGGATCCTACAATTTATAAAAGCACATTTGATGTCTCCAGTATCTAACTTTGACAATGCCTGATATTGCATACATTGTAGTTAAGCTCAATAAATTCCTATAGGCTCCTACCACTATGCATTTACAAGCTTACAAATGTGTGCTGAGCTATCTAAAATGCACTATCACTCATTGTATAAGTTTCAAAACTAAAAGAATCTATTTTACTGCTTTTGCAGATGCTAACTGGGTAGCTTTCCAAATGAAATACATTCAACAAGAGCCTGTTGTGTGTTCTTAAGTTTAAATCTAGTGTCTTGGAGTTCTAGAAAGCAGATTGTTGTGTCTAGATTGAGCATTGAGTCAAAGTATAGAGCTTTAGCTTAGGTGGCAACATAAGTGTGTTGGTTAAAGTCCTTATTATGTGAGTTAGGAGTTAAATTGAATTCCTTGCATGTGTCTAGTTTGATAATATTGGTGCAGCCTCTTTAGCAACTAATCCAGTGTATCATGCCAGAATGAAACATATTGAAATAGATGCTAACATTATCAAAGACGTGGTTTAAGAAGGCAAGTTAAGATCAGGTATATGCCAACAAGTGATCAGGTGGCAAATATGCTAACTATGGGGCTTTTTATTGTTATGTTCCTAAAGTTGAAAGACAAGCTAAAGGTTGAACCATCACCCTTTCTCTTGAGGGGGAATATTGAGATAACAGTTTCTTCTATTGATGGTTGTAGTTCGGGTATAGCTGATTAAGAATCTAAGAGCCACATTATCAAAGAAATTAGAGAAAGTCAATATATCTGTTATGACCAAAACAAACTTTCCTGCTAAATGGTGTAATTAGCAATTATGTTGTAACCATTTTTTTAGTGTGAGAAGTGTGTTTGTATCAAGCTGTGTTGTATATTGCAGTTGATATATTCAATTAGTATAAGTGAAAAGTTTATTTACATAAAATTCTCTCTCTTTCTCTCTTGATTTTTCTCTAATAATGTATGATAAAAATATTAAAAAAATAAGAAATGTTTCTTAAAGTTTTTAAGACATGTCTAAAGGTTTTTAAAAAATTTTGGTGTCTGAAACATGCCTGATACAAAAACATAACTCATTTTAAAGTTTCTGTGCAACTTAGTGATTAATACTTCAATCAAATTCCAAATCAAATTGCATGCTGACCTTTTAGGCATAATTTTTTTAAATTCTTTTAGTTAAGAAGGAAACTAAAGAGAAAATAAATTGCTTTGTTGATTTATAAAAAGAAGAAAAATGACCAAAGATTACAATATGATTGAGAACGACTTGGCCAAATTGCTCTATAGCTAAGGAGTTATTGAGCAATAAGACAATAATCCTGATTGGAAGCTTGGATTTCATTTAGGAGCTGAGGTATAAATAAAGGGTTTGTAATGGAAAAATATCAAGATTTCAAGTAGTAGTTAACAACTGCAAAAGAATTTTGATAAGAATTATCAGTGTCTATATGCATGTCCTCCCTTCTTCTTGCTTCTCTGCTTATATAACCATCGACACCCTTTAGCTAAACTTGGGAATTTGTTTATATCATTTAAGGAAGTCGATTGTATTCCTTAACTCAAGTAATATGTTTTTCTTTACAAGTGAGTCAAGCAAGATTAGCATAATCAATCAAATCTTCTCCCAAATCTTCATAATCCTAAAAAGTTTATTTCTAAAAGTTAGTCTTAGTATATGATAAAACATCCAGTCCTCTAGACCTAGTACTTTGTTGAGAAAACTTGAACTAACCTTTTCTGCAATATTATATATTGTTGCATTATATTGCTACATCAGTTCCTTAGCTACTTTCCTTTGGCTCTCCATGATGTTTTTATTAGCCTCTTCCATGTATTTATGGGTAGCCTATGCTTGCATCCTTTGAGAATATGTACTGAAGATAAAATCTTGTTTTATCCTTCAATAACAGGTCTTGTTGGAGTACTAGTCATGTCCTTGAACATCTTGAGCCGCCAAGCTTCTTACAATCAACTTCATAATTTGGGGAGTAAATCCTTCATGCCCTGCTTTATCAGTGGTGACTCTGACGTTCTGAGATCCCATGATATCTTTTCCAGCAATACTTGCTTCTAGTGCCATTAAGAACTTGTCCAACTAAGTGTGCCAAAATAATGTTTGTTGTAGATTTGTTAAGCGGTCCACATGCTAACGATCGCGGACCAAATTAATGTGCCTTAACTAATTTTTTTATTAGAATCAAATACAGATCCCCAGTCGCCCTTGACACTTAGCTTAGGTCCTTAAAGCACTAAATAATTTTATTTAATTGTAGAAATAAAAAAAAAGATGAAAGATAAATTTGTATTAAATTCGCATGAAATATGAACAAGCTGGAGTTTTTGAAATGAAACTATAGACAATAAATACTTTGAAAATAAATTAACATATGAACTAAAATATAAGTCTTTAAAGGTTTGATCTTTATTCTGCATCAATTTCTTTTTATCCGCTTCTTTATCTTAAACCTCTTTCTTATTTAGAGATCCTCAATTATTGCTTGGGCAGTTACTAAGCGCTAATCACTAATTAATTAATTAATTGACTAATAAAATTTAAGCCAAATAAGCGACATAAGCTGATGGGTCCGTCTTTCTTGTAGCTTTAATGGGCTTGGGCCTAATAACTAAATATAGCCTCAATATTTTTCTTTTATAATTTTATAATTAATTTATTGAATTCATTCTCAAATAATTTTACTTAATTAGTGTTTTAAATAGTACTTCATATGAATTATTATATTGTCAATGGACTAATTTGATTTCAATTTATTGATTTCCAATTTGTATACTTCATGTGATAATTACTTTTAAATTATTTGTAGTTAGTAATGTATGATCTTAAATAATTGATTGTTTTTTACTTTATGAGTTGGGTTAGAATTAATGCATTAAAACTTTATTGGGTAAAGCCTCATATGCTTATTTGATGGCAAATATACATTTTAGGTTTTTTACTATCTCTTTTTCTTTGGCCTTTTTGTATACTGCCTAAAGATGCTTTTTGTAATTTAGAAAGGAACCCTACTTCCTCTTGACTCTTTATAATTCGGCCAATTTGTAGGGTTATAGTCAATCATTGTTTATTTCTATTTTTTAATGCATCCAAATATTATTTTTATTATACTTTTTTGACAATATATAATTTTAATAGGTTTTATATGTATTTTTATTTCAAAATATATAGTTTACTGTGCCTCTTTTTTTACTTTCATGTTAATTTTTTATTTGATTAGATTCATTTGGTAATTAATAGATTTGCAATAATTTTTATGGCCTCTAGGAGTTGATTAGTTGCTATGTCATTTTGAGTATTATTTATTGCTTATATTAATACTACTCTTACATAGTTACACATGTATTTTCTTTTTCCTATAATAGACTATATACTTAGGATGTAATTATATTATATTAAGGCACTAGCAACTTGTACTCTTTATTAATTGGGTAAGTAGAGGATGTTTGTTCTTAAACTCTACATGTTGGTCTGATCTTTGAGCTATTACTTCTTTTCTAATTTTACCCTTTGCCCCTTGTATGAGTGTAATAAAGGACTTTTTGAGGTTTGAATAGGCAATCCACTCGATCTATCACATGACAGCTTTGTTTGCTTATAGGGCTTTACGAATAGTATGAAATGGTTATTAATAGTATTCTACTGCATGTATCCATGAGAATGTAAATAGTGTCATGTTAATGAATGCTCTATATATATCTCTACATACATTTCCTCTACCCAAACTTTACATCCATTCATATAATCTATTAAAAATTGACAAAAGCTTTTTATGGTATCTCTCTCTTAGATGCATTTAATGCTAAGATAAACCCTAATTACAATTTACGTGACCTCTGTAATGATTATTTTATGCATCTTATTCTATAAGTATGCTTATAAATGTCTGTATTATTTGAGTAAATATTGTGTTGATTACTTTTCTGCTCTCTGCTCATTCTATAGCATTTAAAGTTGGTTTTAAGATTAATAGATTTTGCGTTTGTTCTTACATATTATTATCTTTACCAAATGTGGGTTAGACTGTTTAACATACTGCTTCAGTTTCCTACATAGTTCTTCTTTAGGTTGCACGGTTTAGTGCTTGCTGCTATAAGATATGCATTGGCACTAAACTCTTTAAATAAATTATTTATTTCTTTATTTGGTTACACGCTTCGGCTACTTTAACCTAAAAGCTTTTAAAAAGGCCTTTGCTTTACATTTATAGTCAAGGCCTAATATTTTTTGCACAAATCTTTTGAATTTTGAATTTATATTTTTTTTATCAAGATTCTTTTTTTTTTCTTGTTTTGTTAGTATACTTTTTTTGTTATACTTTATAACGATAAGTGCCTGGCTTCTGGGCGGGTTAGAATATTATTTAAATAATATTAAATAATTTTAATAATTTATTTATATAGATATTAATAAAATATTAAAATACTATTTTTTAAAATAAAACACACAAAATAAATGAAGAAAAATTTTAAAAATTTAAATTTACATTGTTAAAAGTGAAGAAGATAATATATAGATAAACCAATAAAAATTTTAATTACATCACTAAGAGAAGAAAAAAATATACTAAAAAACATACAATTATCCTCAAAGAATAGAAAAAGTGCTATGTAAGAAAATAACTATATTAAAATATGTGATAAAAAACTTTAAGAATATATCAAAATGCATAACAATGACTTTAAAAAATGAAAAAATACATTTTAGAAAGGAAAAACGTCTCTTAAAATACTCTTTTTATACCAAGAAACTATTGATTTGACTTTTAACTAAACTAGCATAGAAAATATAAAGATAAATAAAGATAAATTTATCTGTTCATAGAAAAAGAATCCATGACTAACATAAGAATAATGAAGAAATTAAATTAAAAAAGATGGTCATAGCTTGTAAATAAAATAAATAAATAAAAAGAGAAAAATTAATAAATGAAACATATGATAAATAAGAGTTTTTAATTTTCTTTAGAAATAGGAGAATAAAAGTTAAAAAAATAAAATCTATAAGATATATATAAAAAATACTAAGTCTTCCCATAAGTTTCTGTGACAAAATTTTATGAAGCCATGTCATCTTGTTTTTCAATGAGAAATGACATATGTCATATTTATAAAATTATTAACTTATAAATATTTATAAAAAAATTAATATGATCTTAAATAATACTAATAGTGAATATGGTATTTTTATTTAAATATAAGATTATTATATTCTTAAAATAATTATAATAAGTATATAATTAGTAAAGATACTCCATATTAATAATAAATCTTATTATCTTTCTAATAAAAGATATATTTATATTCATATGTATTTTATATATATATATAGACAAAAAATTAATAAAATAGTAAAAAAAATAGGAATTTGGATCATACAAATAGTTAAAAGAAATTTGTGACATATTGAAGAATTTATTGATCCAATATAATAAATAAAAAATTATTCTATATATATGTGATATCAAAAATAATAATAATAAATAAATAGCAAAAGTTCTAACAATCTTATTTATTAAAAAATAATTATTATATAAATATAGACCTTTTTAGTGCAATAATATAGGTAAAGAGTTAAAATTAATAAGTATATATATCTCTCATATTTATTTACCTTAGCATATAAAAATAGAAAAATTTCATAAGAATATATTATAATTTTTATAAAATACTAATATATATATATATAAATAAAAGTATCATAAAATAAAACGAAAATTTATGTTTATACTAATATAATTATAAATTTCAATATATATATAATAAAATCTTTAAATATTAAATAAATAAAAATCATGCAATGCCATGAGCAAAGTACTAGTAGTTATATATGAAATAAAAAGAACAATAAAAGAAAGGAAATTAAGAAATTTAGATGCAAAATCAATGAAATAAAGAAAGCTAAAAAATTTAAGTGAAATAAAGTCTCTTTAATTCTAAGAGAAGAAAGAGGGCACTTAAGAAAAATGAAATAACCTATAAGGAATAATTTATGTAAATCTAGAGAAATATCTTAAAAATAGAAAAAAGAAAGCATGTTCAAAATCTTCCATTTATTTTATTAGGAATATCATTTGTAATCTTTTAAACGTGCATTTTTATCTTCCTTTAGATATATTGATTGCTTTAGGTTGGTTCTTTTTTTAGTGATTAAACTGGTATCCTTTTTTTATGTATTTTAATTAGAAAGTAAAGTGGTGGCTTTTTTGTACATACGCAGCATTACTTCTTGAGTATATACTTTGAGGCATATGTGTACAATTATTTTTTGCAACAACTGCTATTCGCTTCAATTTTCACACTTTAACTTTCTTAGGAGATACTAGATTTATACTTGATCATTAGAGCTTTGTTTTTCCTTCCTATCTTTCAACTCTCATTAATTTTATCAATTAGGACAAGAGGAGAAGAACACTACATTACTTTTTTTAGGATATACCAGCCTTTTCTTCCTCATATTTTAATAAAAACTTTAAATATTTTTGTGACATACAAAAAATATACATTCTAAGTTTAACTATGCTTCAAAACTTATTGTTTACTTTGTTAAATCTTCACATATGGTTATGATAAAAAAATACCTTTAGAAAGGTATATTAGAATGCATATTGCGTTAGTTATCTTTACTCCTTTCAACTTATGATGTTTAGAATAATATGGGAAAGCTTACTATTGTATTGTCCACTACCCTTTCCAAGTCACTCTTAGTAATATAAATATTTATTGCATGGTTGGTATGAATCCAAATGTGAGCACAGTATTTTAGGGCCTGCCTCAAGTGATTGCGGTTACGTCACTATATTAGAGGTGGTCTCATCCATACTAGGCTCGATTCGAAAGTGAGTCGTCCAAAAGGAGGTCTTAAGGGATCATAACAACCACGATGACTATGAATAATCAGAGAAGAATAGGAGTCATTACTCGGGTAAGATAATTAGGAGAAATAGAGATGAGCAAAGGATGGCTACTTAGATTCCTCGCAGAGAGTCTAACCTTTCCTCTCTCCGAATCAGAGATTTAGGTTCGAAAAGTTAGGTACATTCTAGGAGGGGATCAAGCACTCTAACACGCCCAAACACACAGTTCAGCCTCCACTAGACTCTAAGGCTTTTGGTTTCCCTAATTATACTAGTCTAGCTTGATTACTACCTATTTTTATACGAGGGCATTCTATTATCTTTATTAGACATGTATAGGTGAAGAAAAGAAGACATTATCCTAACATGCATCTACCTAAGTGAGAAGCACATTAGTGCCACTAATCCTAAAAGAGGGGGGGGGGGGGTGGGGGGTGTGGTGTTGCATTGGTACCCTAGTTTTTATCTAACATGTGAAGGCGACCAAGTAAGAACCAATTTTATTAAGCATATGGGTGTAAGGTTCATTTTATCTTAGGTTAATTAAGTGAGTGAAAAGTGGAAGGCAAGAACTCAGTTTGATGATTTAATTCATTTAATTAGCATGTGAGGTGATCAATCAACCTAAGTTCGGTTTATCTTTAGCATATGAGGTGAAATCCAAGCATATTAAATGATTCACAAGCTTAATATAAAGAAAGAGAATAGATAAATTAATAGGCTGCAAACCAAATAAAGAGGGAATGCAAGCTAGGTTAAAGCAACAAAAATTAACCTAGCTAATCATCCTAAAAATTCAAACATTACATCACACGAGCAAGCAAATAATCCAATTATTCAAGTTAGGTTAAAACAGTCCTCATTAAAGAGGGTTAAACCCATTTAGGCTAGTCAAACATGTACTATGGAAACACAAAGTTAGTTTAGGCACTTATAATAACAAATTAAAGTAACAAAAATGCCATTAAACACATTATTCATGCAAATTACTCAAAGCATACTAAAAATAGAAACTAGACATGTACAACTTAACCTTAGCTCATTATGAAAACAAAATAGAAAGTGAAGTCTTTTAATTAACCTTAATCATGCCTCTAATCATGCAAATCATGTAATTAAATATTTAATTTACCCAAATAACTACTTTAACTTCTAAAAAGGGCCAATTTTAAGCATATGAAGCTAGAGCCTAATTCATACTAACCAAACATAATATTAGTTATCCTAATGAACCACAAACATTTCATTAGTCATATTTATAAAGCATATTTAATCATCCCATTTAAACATGTATTAACACAAAGTCAATTCAAGTCATATTTAAATCATGCAAAATCAATAAAAATCTACTGGATAGAAATTAAAAGCATTTCAAAATCATGAAACACAATATATAAAGGCATAAAAAACCCTAAATCTACCAAAAATGCATAAAAATAAAAGCTTGGAAGCTTCTGTATACTTACCCTGCATAGGGTAAGCCTTAGCTCACGTGGGATAAGCTCACAAAAGCTTTCAAGCTTTTGTGTTTACCCATTTTCTCAATGCAAAATCTTCTCACAACCTACCAAAACATCAAATGTAATCAAAACAAAGGCAAATATACATTAAAGCAAGTTTATTTTAGAGTTTCCCTCGGAGTATTACTTTTGGTGAAAAAAAGGTAGAGGGGTGAGCTTTGATGAGTTGTGGGTGTTCCAAGCTTTCTAGACACTAAATACACTTTCAGTAACTTTTGTAAGTGGAGAGAAAATAAAGGAAATTGTGAATAAAAAGAGGTTGGGGTGTTTTGGCCTTGATTGAAGGAAATGAGATGGGAAATAAGTGTAGGTACCTTTTAGGCTAAAGGAAAGGACTTAGGGGTATTTTTTTAGTTTTTAAGTTGCTAGAGTAATTTACAAATGGTCGCTTGAGATGGTTTGTTAAGTTTTAGATGACCAAGTACATGTTTTGGATAATGGGTGTGGGTATTCAAGGTTTTTAGGTGTGTATGTGTTTTTGAAAGAGATTAGGGTAAGGATTCTAAAGTTTTTAGAATGTAGAAAGGCTACTTGAGATGTTGGAAACTAAAGGTGTTAGTGGGATTAAGAGTAAATTAGTGTAGCTAGGGTTTTTGAAAGGTGAATATATGAAGATTTTTAGGCTTTTAGAGGGCTTTGTGTATGTCTTTGATTGGTTGGGGTTGTTTACAGGTAAGATATTGATATTTGGATTTTAAAGGAATGTTCTTGATAGAGGCATATGTCCTTAAGAGGTAATATGCCTCCTAAGTTCAAACTACTAGGAGGATTGCCCTTCTGGATCCTTAACCCGCATGGGGGATCGCGTAGCCCATGTGGGCTTAGCCTCACTCTATATGGGCTTAATTTAGCCCACGTGGGCTTAGCTCAAGGTTTAGCTCACGCGGACTTAGCTAAGCCCATGTAGAGTTGGCTTTATCCACATGCCCATGTAGTTTAAGGTGATCCTTCTTGGGCTTTAGGGTTTTACTATCTCCATGTAGGATTTTTAGGGTTTTAAGGCCTGGTTTAGGGTTTTTAAGGTTACGGGGTTTTGTTTCAGGGTTTACAAGGTTTCAGTCTTTGGTCCCGATTTTAAATTTTTCAAGTTACACCAATCCATTGTAGAGTTTCTTGGCGTCCTTCGGTGTTTTTCAGGGCCTTTTTCCTTCACTACCTCAAAGCTCACTCCACTAGACTTGTCATGGTCTCGTCATCATATTTATATAATAGAAGAGCAAAAGTTAAGTTCTAATAGTCTGCCCCTTGCTTTAGAAAACGAGTTGTTTTGAAAATTAGTTTTGCATGCGAAATCAATTTTTGAAAGAATGAGTTTGAATCAAAGTAAAAATGATTAGATGTCACCTTATTAGCATGTATTTTCTAGAGTTTTATTTGGTTGAGGAAGACGCCGTCTTGCCCCTAGGATTAGAGATATCAAACTCGCTATCCTTATGTATATTGTGGAAGGAGTTTATTTTACTATAGGAGACACCATCTCACCATATTATCAAGTTTATAAAGCATAAGGCACCACCTTGCTATTTGGATGTATTTCAGGAGACAACATCTTGTTGATTTTGTTGAAGTCATAGGAGCCACCATCTCATTAATTTTATAAGGCAGGAAGCACTACTTCACTACTAATAGATGAGCCATCATAAAGAAGATACCATCTTGCCCATACGGTAGGAGGCACCTCCTTGCTACTTTATTTCCATCTTTTGAAAGACATCATCTCATCGCTTATAAGAAGTCATAGGAGACACCATCTCACTACTTGTTGGGACAGGAAGCACCACTTCACTGCTTTCATAATCGGTCTTATGTAGGAAAGACATCATCTTGCCCTTAAGATTGTTTGGATCACTCAGTGGTGACCGATTGTTTGGATCACTCAGTGGTGATCAAGGAGAAGTACAACAATCCCTTGCTAGCTTAGCCGGCAACTAACCAAGCGTTCTAGAAACACGTTGAGATTAATAACCCTGACTTACTTATATTTTTTATTATTTGAATATTATTTTCATTTATTTTTACTTATTATTCCATTATTTTTTATTATTTTATTTTTATTATTGTATTTATTTTATTATTTATTATTTTTTCTCTTTTTTATTTCTATTTTTTCTTGCATTGGTACTTATTATATACATGTAAGTAAAATATATAAAAGAAAGAAATAATTGTGTGTTAGAGAAATGAAGGAATAGATAATTGACTAGCATGATAGAGAAATAAATTAGAGAATTGAATGGGTAAGTAAAGGTTAAGTGTGTGCGATAGTGATAATAAAAATGAAATTTATGTAAAACTATAATAGGAGACTTAGCTTGTTATGTTGCATATGTAGCCATTCACTGCCTGCCATGGCCTGACGGGTAACTTGTCCTATCCATATATGTGGTGGGACGAGCTACCCGCGAAGGTTAGGGCTTGGGTTGCTAACATTGGCTTCACCCAGTTGGCTTCCATTCTGCACCCACTGCATGTTTGACATGATGTAACGGCGATGACAGTGCTTATTGAGCAGTGGTCTGACATGAAGCATACCTTCCAACTGCACTTTAGGGAGATGACCATGACCCCATTAGATTACACTGCCCTCACCGAACTACAGTGATGGTGACCTTCTAATTTTTGTTATCAATTTTGCTAGAGCACTAGTGGACTGATTGAGTTACTTAGATTTCTTTTGAAGATTAAGAGCCAGATGAAGATGGTTCTGACATCACTATTAGTCCATTGGATTGGAAGGGTGGATAGCATCGAGCAGCCTCTGAGTGATGCAGAGGTAGGTCAGAATGCTTGCTCCTTTATCGCTTATTTGCTAAAGAACACCATTCTTATCGATAGAGAGCATTGTGTCCACTTTGGGATTCTTCCCCTATTAGCGAACTTGAACATTATCTCCCGACTGGCCTAAGGACGAGCTGGATTAGCACAACTATACCGAGGTCTGGACTAAGGATGCCGAGCCGGACGAACCTTATGCCGCTTCGCCTACTTACTTCTACTATGCTTCTTATCTAACTGCCTTTATCAATATTATGCATATATTTATTTCACTTATTACAATTCTTACAAATATGGGCCGACAAGCATCGACTGATCTCGATTGGGTGTGTCACTCTTAGCAAGTCGACTATACCCTTTCTCAGTCGGTGGATCGACTTGTGCATCGAGAGTGGCTCTTTGCTTCAACTGGATGCACACCTCTAATGACTGAACATCGTGCCTTAGGCTGAGGTGAGTATCTGAAATGTGAGGCATTAGTAAAAAAAATTTATATTGATAAAGTTAGATATGATACATGTATTATTCTTCTTTTGCAGGTTCAGACATTCCTTTAGGGTTGGCCAGCCGACTGGGCGGCACTTAATGCGAAGAGTTTTCTATAGTTGTGCTAGTCCTAGAGGAGCATCAGTTCTTGATAGAGGCCATCCGGGTTCACATTTAGTATATAGGTGACCAGTTGAGAGATTGGAGGCTATGCTTTGCCAGCCAGCTTATACCTTTGCCACTACCTTGAGGTTTAACCCACGTGAGGCATATGACTGTTGTTGTAATTGAGTAGGCTTGAGTAGAATACCCCTATGATGAGTTAGTAGTGGAGCGTGAGGCCTTTGCAATGACTTATGAGGACTTTACCAATATGCTTGCTACCACCCAAGTAGAGATAGTGCGTGCGCTGACTCTGTGGACCCTGGAGTTAGGACTAGTCAAGAGTTCTCTCGCTATAAGAGGGGACGAACCACATGGTCCTCATCCTCGACATATGTCACTACTCTTGAGCCACTAGTACCTCCTCCATAGCTAGCTGCTCCCGGGGGCGTAGTGTTTAGGAATTTGCTACACCTAATTTCAGCCATCATGACAATGTTGACTAAGAGTGACTATGCCTCTCAGTACACACGCCTCGATGAGTCCTTCATACTGGAGTACCGTCCGCATGATACGACCCACGTATGACTTTCTTCACTGTTCTTCATTTGTTTGCTTTGTGTTTGATTTATTCTTTTATCTTCACTATTTTATTAAATTGCGGGTCTCTAGTGTCAACTCTTGTTGACCATGGAGTTAGGACTAGTCGAGTGTCCTCTTGCTATAAGAGGGAACGAACTATGGGGTCCTCATCCTTAACATATGCCATTACTCTTGAGCCACCAATACCTCCTTCATAGCTAGCTACCCCTGAGGGTGTAGTGTTCAAGGATCTACTACACCTGATCTCAGCCATCGTGATGATGCTGACTAAGAGCGATTATGTCTCTCAATACATACACCTCGATGAGACCTTCATATTGGAGTATTAGAGTATCGTTTGCATGATACGACACACGTATGACTTCCTTCACTATTAATTTATTTGTTTGCTTTGTGTTTGATTTATTTTTGTTGTCTTTACCGTTTTATTAGATTGTAGGTCCCCAGAGCCTCGATGGATTATGTGAGCTAGGTCTATAAGGCACTGCGAGCCATGACCTTGGAACTACACAGCACCACCAAATAACTCTTTATTCTTGTTTATTTATGTTTTATGTATGCATGTATGATATGTGATGATATATGTATCATGTGTGTTTGCTTGAGCAGGTAGACGTAGCACGAAGAGATGCCAGCTAGGCCACCTAAAATGAGCAATAAACGTAGTGGTAGGAGACCCAGGTGCAGTATAATCCCACCTATGTTGGCTTGAAGGAGGAGCACGCCAGGTGGGCATCAAAGAGGGACGCCTTTAAAGAGAAGATTACCCGATTGCAGACCCAAGACTTTGATGATACTATCGATGTTGCTGATTTGTTAGGCGTTGATGAGGTTATAAGGATGATGATAGTGATGGCGCTGGTGAAGATGCCTCTTGATCTATTGCTTTTATTTTTCTTTTTTATTGTAGTTTGTTTTTCGGGTCATCCGCGACCCTAACTTTAGATACTATTTTCCTTTACTTCTTGTATATATTGAATTTTAGATTTTTCTTTTATTCATTTGTTAATTTTACTTTGAATGGTAATAAATCCTATGTGATTACCGACGCATATAAAAAAGAATCATGTTAAACACACTGTTAAATAACATTTAATCACATAAAATGCCTGACAATATAAATAATGCTTGAATTTCATAAAAAAAAAAAGAAGCTCAAACTTCATAAATTAGCCGAACTTACACACACCACAACCTAAAACCATGTGGGCTTAACTTAGCCCACATGGCGTTGAGCTTAGTCCATGTGAGGTAAGCTTGGCTCACGTGGATTTCGTGCTTAGCCCATGTGGATTACAACCTTAACTTGGCCTACAAAAGGCACAATGTTGCATGAGTGGATGAGTGGATGAGTACCTTTCCTGATAAAGAGGTACGACGGATGTCCCTTAGTTGTGTCTTACTCATATCATCTTGTGTTATGTTGTCGGGGCTGTAATTTGGTTCCTTTTACACCCTATCTCGACTTGTTCATCAGTATGGCGAGCCATAAAGGATTCTTACTATCTTACCCGAGTTCAAGTGAGGGCTAGTCTTTGCTCGGTTACTGGACCATGTTCGTAACACTTGGAGTCGCCGGACCATTCCTCGAAACTTGCCGAAGTTGAGTGATTCTATTGTGGATGACTTTTATAAAGCTTGGGCTACTGCTCAGGCATGCTAATATTTGGCACTAATATTGCTATTGTTCACGTATTAGTTAATAAATAGAGATTAGAACAGTAGAAAATGCAAAAAAAAAAAAGAACATTACTATATTTGTTGGATGTTGTTTGATAATCACAAAGAATATTGATGTAAACTTTCAAGGGAATATTTTCATAATTCAATATCATATCATTAATCAATTCAATCGAAGTACATGTTGAAACATGTTGGAAACTGTCTAACTCTTACAATTGATTAGCCCTTTCGAATTTTTTTACTAATCGAGCACTCTCTCCTTTTATTGGTTCTTATTTTTGCTTAAGGTGCCTTTTGGTTTTATACTTAGCAAAACACCCTAGCTTTTACTCGGACCGCCATTGATGAGTTTACTTCTTTTATTATTTCTCTTTTTATTTCTTTTCTTCTCTTTTTTTTA
Organism: Ricinus communis; assembly: GCF_019578655.1. Taxonomy (NCBI): domain Eukaryota; kingdom Viridiplantae; phylum Streptophyta; class Magnoliopsida; order Malpighiales; family Euphorbiaceae; genus Ricinus; species Ricinus communis. Next base: position 25,756,436 of record NC_063264.1, read on the forward strand.
TGTAATATCGCTTGAGCATGTCTATATTAATTGGTTGAGTGAACTTGTTGCCTTTTATGTCTAACAATATTGTTTCCCCTTTGGAGAAAATCTTCTTGACAAGATACAAACTTTCCTAGTTAGCTCAAAATTTAACCAGACGTTCTAGATCCACTGGTTTTCCTTCTTTAAAGACCAAATCACCCATTTTCCAAGGTCGAGGCTTGACATGCTTATCAAAAACCCGAGAGACCGGCTATTGGTATAATCGGGTATGATACATAGCCCTCATTCCGGTTTCATCTATCAGGTTGAGCTAATCATATCGATCTTTTGCCTATTCAGCTTCGGGTATCTCTGCTTTCATCATCACCTGCAACGAGTTAATCTTAACTTCAACTAGTAGCACAGTTTCCATCCCATAAACCAAAGAATAGGGGGTTACACTAATAGGACTCCTCATAGTGTTTCGATAACCTCTGTAACGACCAGAAATCAGATCACATGAGATATTGTCCATTTTGGCCCCCACTGGGCTCACGGTTTTGTCCCTTTAGCGGTTCTAGAACTTCCCAAGAGGTCACTCATCCTACAATTTTTTTGAACCAAACAACCAAAAGGCACCTCATGTGATTAGTTCCAATCCAGGGACATCCTATAAAATTGGGACGATATAGAGAAGATTAGCATGGCCCTTGCGCAAGAATGACACGCACAAATCGAGAAATGGTCTCAGAGCAGGACCCCTCTAGTAGATGTATGGTTCGAGGATGAACTAGGCGGAAGCTGGTGGGCATGTGACAGCCTGGCCTAGAGAAGCAGTCCGACGAGGGCAGAAAGTGAATGCCGAGGCAAAGATAAGATGCTTGGATAATGAGTGGCTTCTGGCAGGCTTCCAGGATGGTAGCACTCTAAGGTATGGGGGTACATGAATGAATCGAATTACACATCAAAATGGGGCGGGGAATGGTTGATAACATATATGTAAAGAGTTGGAACTAATCACATGAGGTGCTTTTTGGTTGTGGAGTTGTAGGAACTCCAAAGTTAAATGTGCTTGGTTCACAGAACTTCCAGAATGAGTAACCTCTTAAGAAGTTCTCGAACCCGTCAAAAAGACAAAACCGTGAGGCCAGTGGGGGGCTAAACGGACAATATCTCATGTGATTTAGTTCCAACTCTTTACATATATGTTATCAACCATTCCCTGCCCCATTTTGATGTGCAATTCGATTCATTCATGTACCCCCGTACCTTAGAGTGCTGCCATCCTAGAAGCCTGCCAGAAGCCGCTCCTTTTCCAAGCATCTTATCTTTGCCCCAGCGTCCACTTCCCGCCCTCGTCGAACCGCTTCTCTAGGCCAGGTTGTCACATGCCTACCAGATTCTGCCTGGTTCGTCCTCGAACCGCACATCTACTAGAGGGGTCCTGCTTTGATACCATTTGTAATGACTCAGAACTAGATCACATGAGATATTGTCCGCTTTAGCCCCCCATTGGCCTCACGGTTTTGACCCTCTGGCGGGTTCGAGAACTTCCCAGGAGGTCACTTATCCTGGAATTTCTCTGAACCAAGCACGTTTAACTTTAGAGTTCCTACAACTCCACAACCAAACAACCAAAAGGCGCCTCATGTGATTAATTCAACTCTTTAAATATATGTTATCAATTATTTCCCGCCCCATTTCGATGTGCAATTCGATTCATTCATGTACCCCTATACCTTAGAGTGCTGCCATCCTAGAAGCCTGCCAAAAGTTGCTCATTGTCCAGGCATCTTATCTTTGCCCCAGCATCCACTTCCCACCCTCGTCAGACCGCTTCTCTAGGCCAAGTTGTCACAACCTCATAAGGCGTATGACAACTTTTTTGCCCAATATCTTACCTCCAATTATTTTGGTCAGGATATATACTTGCTCTTATTAGCTACCTTATCAGCCCTATTCACCTACGGCCTATAGGGGGCAGAGTTATGATGTTCAATTATGTACTTTTCTATCATCTTCTTCAACTTTCCTTGGAACTAAACTCCATTATCAAACACTATATAATGTGGGAGCCCATACTGGCATATCATATTCTTCTCTATAAACCTAGCTATGTGTTTTGCCCTTACCTCTGTAAATGATTCTACCTCCAACCACTTCAAAAAATAGTCTACTACCACTATGATATATCGATGTATGTTGTTAGCGGGTGGCTTGATTTCCCCGATGATGTTTATTTCCCAAGCCAATAATGGCCATGGGGACTTCATTGTGTATAGCCAAGATGGGGGTAGATGCATCAGGCTGCTATGAACTTGACACTGATGATATCTTCTAGCAACCTGGTTACGATCAACAAGCATTGTAAAGCCAGAAGTATCCTTGTCTGATGATCTTCCTAGATAGTGATGTACCAGCTCTATGATCCGCAATGCATAAAATGAAATCATTTACCTTTTGCCAAGATTAGGAAATCCTAGAATTTCTTCCTTTCTTCCTCTTCTTCTTTTTTTCTTTTCTTCATTTTCCTTTCCTTCTTTTTTTGTCATTCCTTTTCTTTTATTTATAAATTTAACACTTCTTCACATTCCCTTCCTTATTTTCCTTTCCTCTCTTCTATGTAATGCTAGAGAGTTCTATTAATTATCCTTAATTTAATAAGACAGAATCCTTATCTCTAGCTCCTATTGGTTGAAGGCTTAAACTTCTTTTTTATCCTTTTACTTATTCTTTTTTTATCTATGTTCCTTTACAAATTATCATATGCCCTTCAAGTATTTTATACATTCTAATACACCCTTACTCATGACATTAACATGTACATACCAAAAATTTAATCATTAATATTCAATTATGTAATGACCCCAAACTATATCACATGAGATATTGTTCGTTTTGGCCCTCACTAGTCTCATAATTTTGTCTCATTGGCGAATATGATGAGTTTACAAAAGGTCACCCATTTAAAAAATTTCTAAGCCTAACACATTTTACTTTTGAGTTCCTATAACTCCATAGCCAAACAACCAAAAGGAGCCTCATGTGAATAGTTAAAGCTCTTTATGTATATGCTATCAGACATTTCTTGCATCTTCTTAGTGTGCGGTTCGATTCCTTCATGCACCTCGTATCCTAGAGTTTTTCCATCTTAGAAGTTTGCTAGAAACCATTCCTTGTCTATGCGTCCTATCTTTGCATCAGCATCTAGTTTTCACTCTTATTAGACCACTTCTCTAAGTCAGATTGTCACGTGCCCAACAGCTTCTACCCGGTTCATCCTTGAACCACACATTTACTAAAAAGTCCTGCTCTACTACCATTCATAACGATCTAAAATCAAATCACATAAGATATTTTTTACTTTAGCAAATATAAGAACTTTCCAAAAGATTACCCATCTTGAAATTTCCTTCTAGGCTAGACTATCACAAATCATGCTAACATTATATACATATTCAAGTGCCTAAAATGAAATTATGAAAATATTATCATTATATGTATCAAATGCACTTATGCAAATGATCATTTATAAAATATATATGTTCATATGGAGTTTCAAGTGAATAAAGATAGGGATGTTACAATTCTCCCCCTCTTGTGAATAATTTCATTTTCAAAACTCAATATATGTAAATAACTATGGATATTATTATTTCACATTGAATTCAATTTTTCCAATGGCCTTTTCTTACGAGTGATTTCTACATTGCACCTTAACTAAAGGAACTTCTCGGTTTTGTAACTGCTTTTTCATGTAGCCAAACATCTTTATCAGTTCTTCAATATAACTCATATCACCTTCAATTTCTATTGCCTGGTCTCTAAGTATATGTGTAGGGTCGAATAAGTATCTTCTAAGCATGCTCACATGAAATAAATCATGAATGCGAGCCACCTCTTGTGGTAATGCTAACATATTTACCCTTTTATCAAATTGAAGTACTCCCCATCCATGGTGAAACTTGAAGGAACGCTCTATCTCACACTTTATATTCCATTTCTCTCATGTGTTGGTTTGTATAGCTCTTTTGCCTATCTTTTGTTTCTTTAAGTCTGCCTCCAATTACTTTTACCTTGTCCATAATGTCTTGCACTAGTGTGAGACATTGCCTGAGCGCCGCCCAAATGGGAGTCCAGAATGCTCATCCTAGGCTACAACCTCACTAAGGAGATGACCTACCATCTCGTGCCTTGATATTTGCAATCAGTTTGTTTTAGTTTAGAGTCTCCACCTTATGTTTTTTAGGAAAATTAAGGAGAAACCTAATTTGACTCTATTTATATATTATTTCTTAGATAAAACCACTAGTTTCAAATCCGAGGAGGGTTTAGGGACTAGGTTTGGATTTTAAAAAAAAATACCAATAATCCAAAATAATATTACTAATTAATTGATGCCTAATTTACGTGATTATGCACATAATATAAAATCAAAAGTAAACATGCATATGAAAGATTAAATATGCTAACATGGAATAAAAGAAACTTCATGCTTTATTAATAAGAAAAATTACAATATAAGGCTACATTATTACTTGTTTGAGCAGTATGTAGTAAATAAGTTAGCTTGACATAGCCTCCATTATTATGAAATTTAAAGAAAAAGAAATGTGATTATGTCCTCCAAAATTATACTTAGAGAAGTTGGGTTTTCTGATACACAAGATCCAAGAACATTGGCAATTGCAAAGCATATGCTTTCTTAATTCTCAAAGTATAAGTCTGCTGCACTTACACTAAAAAGGGGAAAATTTCAACCAAAACACCAATAAGCTTGGTTTGCTCTTAAAAATCACCGATCTATTGGTTCTTGCCAATACTTGGATGATTTTCCTTTTAATTTTTTATGCCCTTTGAACCTCCTACACCTTACCTTTTTATAGCTTTAGGATGTGTGAAAACTTTCCATAACTTAGTAATATATGGGATAAAGTGTATTTCTATGAAAAATTGACGTTTGAGTCGCATAAAGACCTATAGAACCGCAAGGCTCTATGCAGCTCCACAAGGCTAGTATGTGGCTGCCTTGAGCAACACACAGTTTGTATGACTTTATAAGCCAGCTGCATACTGGCCTTGTGGAGTCGTATAGGGAGCCTACGGTTCCGCACAGGGGCTATGGGTTTGGCCCTTTCTGCCGGCCCATCTGTCTGACTTCGATCAATTGTAATGTTTTATTCGGGAGGAGTTATAAGGCCCATAAGTACATTTTGAAAAGCTCGTTCAGTACTCTTTCTAATGGCACCACTCTTGAATCCATCTGAGATTATTTTTTCTTCCAAAATGGTCCATATTTCCAAGTGGTTTTTAAGGGTATGAAATTTAGGTGTTCAAAACTATTTATGACCCTGCTAAGATATGCATCCTTTCTCCATCCCAATAAATAAGACTACAAAATTTCCTCATATATGTTGCCATTTATATAACATTGTGATAATGATTATTATAAGCAAAATAAGTCAAAGCAATATATTCATTATACGCACCTTTAAACTATATGACACGAGTTCAAAGCATGTCTTCAAGTGACTAAAGATAGAAATGTTACAATATCTTTATTGCATCCTACTAGGCTCTCAATATTTAGGATACTAAAAATCTCAAATTCAAGCACTTAAACTCCACATGCACTAATCGACTCAGAAGTGCTAGAATGTGAACTTCTCTTTTAATATCATCCCCTTCAATGTTTCTTTAATATCAGCTTCTTCAAGTTTCTAGTCCTTTTTAGTCTTCTAGCCCTCAGAATATAGTAGTTATACTATTCCCTTATATTTATTTCCATGTCTTATTCCAAGCATAAATTCCATCTTGAACATTCTAGGCACTTATGGATCCATGTAGTCTTCGTAAATTCCAGACACTTAAAGACAATTAGAGGAATAAGTTCTTTAAGAGCTACATGAATAGCAGTAACAGACTTGTTAGTATCTGCATCAATTGTTACAATTTTCCCTTGGTGCAAAAATTTCACCTTTTGCTGCAAAATTGATGGAAACCCTCCCAATGCAAAGTAAAGTATAAATTAAACAGTCATGTCTAAATCTAGCCAAACAATCTAGACATTAATTTGCTTCACAGAAGAAAAATTGAAATTGATAAGTTCACTATCAATGAAGAAGATCAGGATAATTTTGTTGGTTAAAGATGGAGCTTTGGATCATCCGTTCCAATGAGATTAATATATGAGTAAGATTTTCATTTTTAGTATAGTTTAATGGGATAATTACTTTTTACCCCGTAAGTTCTACTCTAATATATGAATTTAGAGATAAAAAACAGGCAAGTTAATTCGGGTTCAGGTAAGATCTTTTTGAGTTTCAGATTATTTCAGATTTAGTACATTCGGGTCTGAGTCTTCTCGAGTTTTGATAATTTCGGATTCATGATTTCCGGTTCTACTAGTTTTAATTGGGGTTTAGGCTGGGCCTATTCGAATTTTTCTAGCCCTGCTTCTTTTTCAGATTTGGATCATTATGGGTTCAGTTTGAATCGGGTTCAGATAAAATCTAGTTTAAGTTGCCTTCGATTTCAGGTTAGGTTTCATACTAACGGATTAATTTATCTGATTCTATTTTTTAATCTCAGAAATTTTATCTAGTAAAATTTTATATATTTAATTTTTTTATAATTTTCTAGTTGAAGCTCTGAAATCTAAATCAGTGTATTGTGGTGGATCATCTTCTACCTGATATCTGCATGGCAGCCTCTTGGTTGAACTATCATTTTTATTTTATTAATTTTAAGAATAATTAACTTAATTATTTAGTTTACTTACGACAATGACGTAAATTAAAAAATTTAAAATTTAAAATGTTGTCGACATTTAAAATTTATTTAATAAATTTTTTAATTATCAATTAAGTTTCTTCACTTTTCTAAGAAAATTGTTTCAATATTATTAATTTATTTCTTTACTCAAAATATAATTTAATTTTAATTTTAAATATTATTTTCCTCACAAATATAACATAATCTTTAAAGAAAAATCTATAAATAATTTAAACTAAATTACAAGATTCTTTAAGTTTAGTGGATTATTTTTTAATGTTTCTATATTTTTATGTTATATATATAAATTCAAGCTAAATATTTTATTTAATGATTAAAAATTTATAAAGCAATAATTTAAAATTTTAAAAATTTGGAGATGATATTACAAAAAAATATTTCTTAATATTCTAATTAAAATAAAATATAATAATAAAATTAGTATTAAAATTAGTTATATATGACAATTAATAATCATCAAAATATAATTCTAATTTTAATAAAAATTCATATTTCGGATTATTTTAGATTTTAAATTTAGTTGTGTCGATTATTAATTTGGAAATTATCGAGTTTCAGATTGTGTCGGTCTCGGGTTTGAATCGTTTCGGATTCAGATTATTGTTTCAGGCTCGAGTCACTCGGATTTTGGATTACCTTCGTCTTGGATTGCTTCGGGTCTGAGTCATTTCAGTTTCGAATCATTTCGAGTTAGGATTTTTAATTTTGTATTAAAGTTCAGGTTCGAATGGATTGAATTTCGGGTGAATCGATCGAATTCCCAAGTTGGGATAAGACTCTATCATCTCTATATGAATTGCTCTTTGTATTGATTTTATTATATTAAATCTTCCTTATATTTTTACAAAACTAACTATTACCCCCTTCCCTCCAAAGTCAATTCAGTCAAAAGGATCAAATTGATAAATAAAATTACAATTTGATTCTTGAACATATTGTCAAGTATTAAAATCGTCTAAAATTAAATTTTTATCAAATTTGAGTAAAACTTTTATTGTTAGTATAATTTATTTTTAACATCTATCTAACTAATAAAAATATAAATATTATTGATTATAAATATGTATTCTATTTAATGAATCAAATTAAATTATATACTAATTGAATAATGTTGCTATACAAATAAGTGTTTTTCAAATATTTAAGTTTTTAGGATTAAATTGTAGTAAAAATTAAAGTAAGTAAAATAATAACTAACTAATTTTATTAAATACTAAAATTAATTTATTGTAAAACTAATTATTACTCCTGCTGAAATTAATAACTTCATTCTAACACAATATAAAAAATTAATTTTGGATGAATTTCATATTTGGTATAAGTTTAAGGACTAAGTTATAAATTTATTTTTCAATTTAGTCATTTGACTGCATTGACTTTGGATGCAAGGGGTTAGTAGTTAGTTTTCTAAAAACATTATTGGAAATTTAATATACTAAAATCGATGTAGAGAATAACTCGTATATTAAACTATCCCTTGTCACGATCCGATCTGTGGGTCCGTGACTGACACTAGGGAATGGGTAGGCTAAAGGCCACCAAGTCCTGTAGTAAGCCTTACTAATCAATATCTAATAAAGTGCATATGAAAATATAAAATTAATCATGCTATACACAAATCTAACTGGTCTTTAATAACATTTTACGTCCATTATAGATCAGAATAATCATAACAAATCAAAAATACTATTGCGGAAGGTCTAAAATATAAAACAACTAAAAATATGAAAGTATAGATTATTTACAATAAGCCCGATGAAGAAAGAAGTCAGGCTGTCAAAATGCAATTGAGACTGTCAGCCTCAAGAGTGAGCTAAAATCACATAACCCTGTAACTATTGCAGTCTCCTCAATAAAATAATATTCATTAACTCAGTACATCATATGCCATTGTACATCAAAATACGAGTCATACCATAATTTAGAAAGAAAAAAGAAAGATATTTAAGACTTATGGGACGAGTGGCTCACGAGAACCCTAACTCAAAATGCTAGTAGCCTTTCGGCTCTCTTATTCCAATAGGTTTGGCGCCCAGAGAGTGAAGCTCAACCAGAGTCCTTACATCTAGCCTGAACACTTGATTTGGCAGAGAGAATTGTTCGACCAGGGACCTATCTCCGACAGTCACGCTTTCACAGTCTAGAGAGTTAAATTTAATTTTTATTTAAATTTTCTCTAAAAAGAGGTAAAATTATTTTGTGTTATATTTGTGAAAAAAAATACTTAAGACTGAAATAAAATTATATTTTGAGTAAAAAGTTAAATTAATAATTATAGATAGTTTTCTTATAAAAGTCAACAAACTTAATTGATAATAAAAAAATAAATTAAATAAAATTTCAATGTTGAAACCATTTTGAATCTAATTCTTTTTAGTTTACAACACTTTCTTAAGTAAACTAAATAATTAAGTTAATCATTATTAACTTAAACAAAAATGATGTTCAATGAAAAAGCAGCCATGCAGATATAAGGTAAAAGATGGTCCGCCACGATACAAAAATTTAAATTTCTAAGCTAAAAATTTTAAAAATTTTAAAAATATTAAATATATAAAATTTTATTGGATAAAATTATAAGATCAAAAAATAAAACTAAAATTTAAACCGAATCCGATAAGTTAATATGAAATCTGACTCGAAATTCGACGCAATCGCAACTAGATTTTATTCGAATCTGATCGGAATCGAACCCGTAATGATTTGAATCTGAAAAAGAAGGAGGGCTAGAAAGACTCGAACCCTGACTAACCAAAACTCGACCCAATTTGAACCCGAAACTAGCAGAACTCGACATCATCTGAAATGATCTTATTTGAATCTGACCCAACCTGCACGTTTTCCATATCTAATCCAATGGCCAATACACCCAACTTAAATTTTTTTAAATAAAATAATACTAGAATTTTAGATTTTAATTGAAATATAAAGATTAAAAAAGTATTATTTCATTAAATTCAAATTTTAAATTTTTTCAAAAAAGCTCTTGTATAGCGCGTTATTAAATATTGTCTCAGTAAATTAAAAAAATAAATATTATTTTTAAATTAGATATATTTGACCCTTGTACACAAAATTAAAGAATTATTTACTGGAAAAATTTAAATTTGATATATTTAACCTTAAGACATAAGTTCATAGATTATTTGCCAAAAAAATTTATATTAAATATATTTAACTCTTAAACATAAATGCAGGAACCAAATTGATCTTTTACCTGTATTTATACATAAAGACTTTTAAAAAATATAAAAAACATGCTATTAATCTACATATTTTATATTATATACACAATAAGATCATGCATCAGAGAAGTGTGGTATCTTGGAAAACAGGGGTTGCAATGGTTAAAATATTTTAAATCTTTTTCTATTATAAAAGGGATCCATAGTTTTCCCCCTAACACTCTCTTGTTTATTATATTATTTTTATTTGAGAATGAGGCATATTTTATTTTATTTTATTTTAAATTGTAGCTTCTGCCCTAATACTGTACCCACATTGATTGCTATTCTTCAACCCTTTGTGGATATAATGTTATTGTCAATGATTCTTTTTGTTTTTGTTTTGTTTTTCCTATTTTGTTGGTAGAGAGGCCTTCGGAGTCAGTTGACCAATGCTCCCCAACAGTTACTTCCCTATAGTTGGGAACAAGACTCAGCATCCGGGCCTTTGTAATTCTTAAATAATATTTAATTTGGGAGTCTATAATATAGATATATTAATAAAAGTTATTTAAAATTTATTTTTGTCTTTTGAGATGTAAAATTACTGATTAAAATTTTTATATTTAAATTTCGAAAGTAAATTTTTTCGATTAATTAAAATAGCTAATTGTGATATGGTTGAATGTAAATAAAATTTATTAATTTTAATTTCAAATTTATTTTTATTAAAATTTCGGTGACAGAATTGATTAATAGTATTCTATAAACTATTTATACATTTAAAAAATTATTATTTTTATAAAATTTAATATTTAATTGCTGTTTTTATTTTTTATTTGTGATTTTTGTTAATTTTTAATTATAAAATTAATATAAATTATCAATATCAAAAAGCACATAATAATTTAAATTTTTTAAAAATTTAAATAAAAGTTATTTAAATTATCATCATTAAACAATTTTAAACATATATAATATAACTAACATTTAACATGTTTGGTTTAACATACTTTAGTAAGTTACCAAACAAACATTAATGTTAATTATTATTTTATAAACTAAAATTTTAATAAAATCGATAATTATATATATAAAGAAATTGAGACTCTTAATTTTTGGCAGCCCTCTATTTTTTTTGGAGCTTCGGACATAGTCTTTTAGTGGTCTATGCCTTGAACTGCAAATTGAGGTTAAGGAACCGTATCCAAAAATCAAACTGAAAATATCCGTTGACTGTTTGGTTTTTTTTGGACCGAATCGTATTAAAATTTATTTTTAATACGGTTCTGGTCATTAGTTCTCCATATACCGTATTGTTCTAAATCGAAAATCCAAAAGTAGAATCAATTTTTTTAAAATTTATTTATTTATTTATTTATATAAAATAAATTTACAATAAATAAATCCAAATCTCAATCACAAACCAAATATAAGTAGCCTTTATAAAACACAAATCTAATCCTATTTTAATATAATATAAGTCCATTGGCCTACATATAAAATATAGAAGCACTAAGTTCATGTCATCATCATTCATTTAATTAGAAGATATAAAACGCTAAGTTCTCCCGCCCCTTTATCTTTTTATTTTTATGTGTAAATGTGTAACTTGGTGGCTCATATTATAACTAAGAAAGCCTCTTTGTAATGCAATTTGTAGGTCCTTTGAGCACTTTTATTAATACAACTTCTTTGGTGTTTATTGCAGCTTTATTTTTTGATAACTTATAATACTCAATGACATTTATCTTTAGATTAAAAAAGAGATTTAATATTTTTTGTGTTGCTATTATATTTGAATTTTAATTATTTCAATGACATTTTTTTTTCTAAATATTTTAGTTGGATTTTTTAAGATTTGAAGTTTTAATAATTGAAGCAGAAAAAATTATTCTATAATCATTTAATATATTAAAATCTTTGAATCTCCATTATCCCGTACCATATCTTTAATTTATTAATAAGTTTCTATTCCAATACATTGTACCGAATCAAACCATTTTGAAAAATTGGTACGATTTGGGACAAAAATTTTATATTTCAATATAGTTCTGGAAATTTTATTTCCAACATTTGGTACGGTTTTAGTGATTTTTAAATCCCTAGATTCTATCGCGAATCATGTTCACTCCTAGTTGAGATATACACTTACTACTAAATTAAGTATTTCGATATAAATTATTTCTTTTTTTTGTTTTATGTAAAGACATACCAAACAAAACCTGAACACAAGTAGAATTACAACCTAAACATGTCTCTAAATAGCAGTTGAGCATATTATTAGTTACTTTATGGCTTTCATGTTGATGGCTACATTTTGTTTTTATATGAATTAAAAAGAATTAGCTTTTTAATTGATAGTATTAATTTTTAACACATATTCTTCTATAATATCATTATTAGATTTTTACCAAAAGTTTAAAATTAAGAAGGTGGACATTTCTTTATAATAAATATGAAAAGTTTTAAATTAAAAATTTTCAATTAAATATACTCACGGACTTACTCTGATAATAAGTACATATCTTAATTTGAGCAATATTCGAATTTGAGTTATTTTTTTATTTATTCATTAATAGCCTAAAGCTAAAAAAGATATAGAAATTTTATATTAGGTAATACACATAACAATTTTATTTTTGAAGAAGGTAATATATATATATCAATTAATGAAATATATTTTATTAAATTACCTATAATTTAATAATAATAAAAAGGAGATTATATATTTCAAGAGGGATAGGAAAATAAAAAACCTATCACATTGGAAGAAAGGTAATATTATTTTATCAATTAAATCATTGCATTTTGGCATTTCATGGAAAGTTCCAAAGCATGAAATCATGCAATTTTTGACCAAAATGAATGGGTCTTTTAACAATTACCTAGAAGAAAACTCTTTTCTACTAATAATACAAAGTCTTTTTCATTTTATAATGCAAATGGTTGACAATTCAAACTCTTTATTTTTTTTTTTAACATAACAATTCAAACTCTTGACATTCTCATCTCATGCAATTTCTGTCTCTTTTAAATGAGGGGGAAGATTGGGTGGCAAAAGAAATGCCCTGTTTGGGGTTCAGTTGAAATCATTTTTTTATTTTAAATTTTTTAAAAACAGATAATTAATATTCTTTTAAAACAATAAATTTAGAGAAATAACTTATCAATAATTAATATAATTAAATAAAATGTCTTAAATCTGTATTTCTTCTGCTGAATGAGGTAACATTTGGATTTTAAAAAAATATATATAATCATTAGAATTTACAACAAGGATATTAAATAAATAAATATTAAAAACAAATATAGATTAATAAGATTTGAAATTATAAATGGAAATCAACGCATGCAATAGGCGAGTGCCGACCATAGGAGTCAACGCCGTTTTCACCAATAAACAACCACACGCGTGCTTTTAATGGTCCATTCAACAATCTAACAAATACTAATAAATAAAACACATTCATTTCATTACTTCATATATTTTTTGGCAAAATACAAATAAGCTTTTTCCCTTGACTTAAACAACAATTAGATTCTTGGAATTTCTATGTAGGTTTAATTTATATAATTATAAAAGAATTTAACTTTAATCTTAATAGTTATAAATAATAATCTTTTAGAAAAAAGTGTACTACATTGTAATAATTAATTAATATATATATATATATATATATATATATTATTTAAAAAATTATATTATAGTACATCAAGCATTTTAAACAAAAATCTGAATAGAGAAAAAAATGAGAATTATAGTATTATATACCTAAAATAAACTTGAATGCTACACGATATATGGTATGTAGCCCTAATATCTAATACACAATCATGAGAATTTCGAAACTGTGTATGAACATTGAAACATTTATGATTATATGAAGCTTCTAATTGAGGAACATAGTTGCTAGGAAGAGTATTCAGATGAGAATGAGATTGATAAGTTTACAAAAAAACTTGTTGGAAGAGATTCAATATCTTAGAATATTGATCTAAAGTAAATATAGATGCAACAAGAGAAGCTCTAGCATTAGCATTCAAATCAACCTTATTAGTAAAACATTACTAACATCTTCATCCATTGTATGACTAAAATCATAGTTGACTTCCAATTGATCAGCAGAAGGATCATGACCTCTAGGTTTTGGCTTGTAGCCTGAGGGATATCCATGTTTCTTATAGCAAACGTCTACAGTGTGACATGTATAACCACAATAAGTACACATAGATGAATTATAATTCTTCTTAGCTAGTTACTGAAACCTCGAGAAAAATTATTCCCTCCTTATTGTCCTATTGGAACATTATTTCCATCTTACAATCCCATATAAATATTATATCTCCTCTGTTGATTAATATTGGTAGCATAGTTTATAAAAGAATCAGTATTAGTTGTATTCCATAGAAAGCAGCAGTATCTATTATTCCTGAAGTATGTAGACATCCTATTTGTCTCTCATGAAAAAATCCATAAACCTTAATAATTGATGGTAATAGATCTAAAAGCATCATCTAATTGTTTGAAAATTCTCATTAAGTCCTATTAAAAACCTAATCATATAGTCACTTTACTGATAAGCCTTACCAGTATCAATTGCTCAATAATCACACTTGGGATCAAAATTACAAATAGGAACAAATCTTAGACTGCTTAACTTATCCCATAAAACCTTGAGTTGTGTAAAATATTCTAAAACTGTCAGTCTTATATTGAAAGGCATATATTTCCTCCTGTAATTCTGTAATTCGAAATGCATCTCCTTGAGAAAATCGATCTTTAAGATCATTCTATACGTCCATAGTAGCATCCAACCAGATGACACTCTTCTTGATAGATGGAGAAACAACTTGTAACAACCATGATTGAACCATAGTATTACACCTCTCCTAAGGTTGAAAGTCAGCATCACTACTTGACAATACCTTGATAGTTCCATCAACAAACTTAAGATTATTTTTTAGTTGTAAAGCCATTTTCATTGCTCTGGCCTAAGAATAATAGTTAGGTCCTAAAAGTATAGGAGCAACTAAGACTGTCGAAGGATTCTCATTAGGATGAAGGAAAAAAAAGACTTATAAGATCTTTTGTTTTGTTTCTAGGATTAGGGTTTGCCATTGAAAAAAGTCAAGATTTGAACAGGTAAATGATAAGAGAATTAAAAGAAAATAACATATCTCTTGAAAAAGTAATTTTGGTTAAATTTGGATAAAAAAGCAAAATAGGTAAAAGCATTTGTTTATTGAGAAAAAGAGAAAGAAAAAGAAAAAGAAATGCTATGATGCCATTTCAAAAAAATATACTTCTCATTACTTTATAAAATTGAAGAGTAAAAATCAATACAATGCTAAAGCTGGAAAAGGACTATATATACAAAACTAGTAAGCTTCTAGGTGAAGCTGAAATATAACTAACTTAGGCTAACAAACTATTGCCAAAGCAATTGCCAAATGTTATAACAACAAGGCTAACCAAAAGACTACAAGGACCTATCAGAGAATAAAGAGAGAAAAAAATTAATATGTTGTTATATTATTTTATTCACAAGCAACTATCATCTTCTTCAGCACAGCTTTTCCATTGTTATTATGGACCAGTAATTTTATTTATTTGTTTTTGCTTTTTCTATGCCGAATTATTATATTCAAACCATCGGTCTTTTTTTTGTATAAAAAGAGTATTTTAAGATTTTTTTAGATGTATTTTTCTATTTTCTAAAGTCATTTTTATCTATTTTGGTATATTCTTTTTAAAAGTTTATTATCATCTATTCTAGCATTTTTTTTACATGGCAATTTTTCTTTTATTGTTCTTTCTCTTTGTATATAGTTTTTTTAATTACTATTCTCCTATTTCCAAGAAAAAAATACTCTTAAATCCCATTTTTCAGTTATTTACTTATCTCTTCTTGTCATTTATTTAATTTATTCAGAAGTAACCATAATTTTGTTCAAGTCAACTTCTTCTTTCTTATATTTGTCATAATTTTCTTTCTATGGACGAGTAAATTTATTTTTATCCTTTTTTTCTTATTCTATGTAAGATTAATTAAATTCAAACAAATAGTCATTCTTTATTCAAAAAGAATGTTTTAGGAGATGTTTTTCCTTTTCTATATACATCTCTGTATTTATAAGCTATTTTTTATATATTTAGTATAAATTTTTAAAAATTTATTATCATATTTTCTAACATAATTTTTTTTATACAACACTCTTTCTATTTTTTTAGAGAACTTCTTTTCAATTAGTGTATTCTTTTAATATATTATTATTTTTTTCAATGATTTAATCTTTTTCTCTTAGACTTTCTCTTTTTCTCTTAAAATTAGATAATTAAGAGATTTATTTATTTCATTTAAACTTTTCATCTATCTTTTTTTCTTTACTTTTCCATCTAAGTTTTCAAACTTTCTTTCTTTTATTATTTTTTCTCTTTCATATATAACTATTTCATTTTTTAACTCTTATTCTTCTTTTTTCTAAAAAAAAATTTATTAATCCCATATTTCAGTTATTTAATTTTCTTTTTGTCATGACCTGATCTATGGGACCATGACCGACACTAGGAAATGGGTAAGCTTAAGGCCACCAAATCTCGTAGTAAGCCTGACTATTCACTAACTCAATCAAATTAAAATCTGAACTTAATTCTAAGCACTTTTTCCACAATTAATATTAATCATCAAATTCTACATATTTAATTCGTCTACCAGCATAATTAGGCAAGACTCGAATTTACATAAAATTACCACTGATAAGTCTAAAATTTCTACTGCGGAGAATCTAAAATTTTTACAAGTCAAACATACCAAAATCAATTACATCAACCCGATGATGAAGGAGTCGGGTTGCTAGATAAGAACTGCGAGAAGACTAACAATCACCTGAAAAACAGTGAAATTGAGACTGTCGGTCTCGAGAGTGAGTTAAAATCATATATCCAAAAATAATTACAAATACTTCTATAAAATATTTATTTAATTTGAATTAAACATTAAGTCATGCATAAATATACATGTCATGCCATGCGTAAATAAAAATATAACTTTCACATACTATGGGACAGAGTACTTCAGTAGAACCCTAATCCCAACACTAACATCTCGACTCTCTCATTCTAACAGAACTGGCGCCCAGAGAGCGAAGCTTGACCATGGTCCTTAACTCTAGTCTGGTCACTTAATTATTACTATCACTCTTAGCCTTCAGGCTCTCTTACTCCAACAAGACTGGCGCCTAGAGAGCGAAGCTCGACCAGGGTTCTTACCTCCAGTCTGGTCATTTAGGTTTCCAAATAAGCCGGCGTCCAGAGAGCAATGCTCGACCAGGGACCTATACTCTGGTAAACTCACTTTACTCAGCCCAGAGAGCAATGCTCGACCAGGGCAAGTCCTAAATTTACCTTTTAAAAATTTACAAACCTTTACCCCTTTATTTTTTGTCTCTGATTCATACTAGTGCAACTCATCGATAGTATGTTCTACAGCCGTCCCCTCCCGAGTCAACACGACAACACAAAACTATAATGCATTAATGAAACATATATGAATAGTGATTAAATAAATAATTAAAATATTAAATTATTTAATCAAAACTATCACGTAAAATCTTAGCATGATATGTGAACAGATATATGACTTTAACTCACATATCTAATAACCTCCTAGCTTTGCTCCGATGCCTCGAGTGGAGCGAGCCGAACTGACGGATTATCTAATCACGGAAAATAATTTAATCAATAACATTGAAACATTTGAAAATTAACCCTAGGTCTAGATTCCTAGGACTCACTGTCTAAAAATTCGACTCGGGTAAATTCTACCAAAAATTCGACAGAACCTCCCCTAAACACAGACGTTTACCCTCCGTATAACGGGTTCAGGACCAGCTAGAAAACACTTCAATAATTTCAACAATTTATTTTAACGGGAGTCAGGTCTCCAAGACTTCATTATTTTTCCCCACTCCACAACACATCATAAATCACGACTAATGGTAGACAGTCTGATAAACTATTTATTTAACTAATAAACTTCACATAATTTTTCTAATAATCAACACCACAAATAAACACATAAATTTTATCAATGAATTCTAAAATCAACGGGCCAGAGAATTACCGAGACGCTTGATCGCTCGGTCGACTCGGCTCCAGCTGTTGGAGTCCGATTGACGATCCGAACGCGCCAACGAACTCCAAACGACGCGCTGATGATGATTCTAGCTTTCGATCTTCTGATCCAACCCGATCATTCGGAGAGATTCACAGATGATCTTGGCCATCGATTTTTAAATGGAGTTCGATCGCCACGAAACCAGTGCCATTGGAAAGCTTGAGCTAAGGAGAGTTCGGATATGCTCTCTGATCGGCCAAAGTTCACTAGAGCTCGTCGGAAAAGCCAGAAAACGCCGGCTGCCATCCACTTTCTCTTTCCACCGCAACTACCAACTCCAGTCACCATTTAGGTCGCGACTTCCAAAAGAAAGCCAGCCGCTTCCTCTCTCTCTTTTTCTTTCTTCGCGCTGCACCTCGAGCTCGGACAACTCCTCCTCTCTCCCTCTTCCTTCTTCCCCCGACGCTGATTTCCTCTTCTTCTTCCTTTCTTTTCCTTTTCTTTTCTTTCTTTCCTTATCGGCAATTAGTCCCTGAACTTTTCTTATTTACCATTTAGTCCCTCAACTTTTTTAATTATTAACAATTTTGTCCTGCAAAATCTCCAATTAACCCTTAAACTTTTCTTTAGCTTTTCAATTAAGCCCCTAACTATTTCATTTTGGCCAAAACAGAATTATTATATTTACCCTTGTTTTTAAATATAAAATTACCAAAAAGTCCTTGCCGACATATTTAATTATAAAAATACCAAACATATAAATTTTTATTAAAACCTCATATTAAAAAAATTATATTTTGAATCCTTATTCCAAAATAAATTTCTAATTTAATCCTAACACAATTAATTTAATTAATCAATTTGCTAAATATTTTTTAATTAAAATTAACACCATTTGCTAATTAAAATTTATCATTCCCCGATAATTCTTTTATAAAAATATTATTTACTAATTCTTTCATAACTCTCAAATATAGAATTTTAATTCATATATTCATTTGGGGAAATTGAATGACCAAAAATATAATTTATTTCCCAAAGAATTTACTTAATTAATTCCTTAAAAAATAAATTAATTGGATATAGAAAATAACTCCCTTGTTTGTCTAGCATTAAAATTCCATTTAAATCATTCCAATTTAAACCAAATAAAAATAAAGTAAAATTAATTTAAATAAAAACTCATTTATTAATTATTATTAATATTATCATTATTAAATAAAAATTTCGGGTATTACACTTTTCTTGTCATCTATTTTACTTTATTCACAAGCGAGTCACCATCTTCTTTAACTCAACTTCTTCATTATTCTTATATGAGTCATAGATTTTCTTTTCAAGGACTATTAAATTTATCTTTTATTTTCTTTTGCTTCTTCTATGCTATATTAGTTAAATTCAAACTAGCAGTGTCTCTCTCTGTATAAAAAAAGTATTTTAGGAGATGCTTTATCTTTTCTAAGAATCTTTTCATTTTCTAAAGCTATTTTTATGCATTTTGGTATTTAAGAGTTTATTATCTCATATTCTAGCATAGTTTTTATTCTTACATGACACTCTTTCTATTCTTTAAGTATATTTCTTTTGATCTGGTGTGCTCTTTTAACATATTAAAATTTTTTTCTCTTCTTTTCTTAATGATTTAGTCTTTTTTCTTATGTTTTCTTTTTTTTTTCTCTTAAAATGAAGTATTTAGGATATTAACTTATTTCATTTAAACTTTTTGTCTCTTTTTATTTCATTATTGTTCCTATCTATATTTCACTTATTTACTTTCCTCTTCTTGTCATCTATTTTATTTTATTCATAAGCAAGTTACTGTATGTTCTTTAACTTAATTTCTTCATTATTCTTATGTTAGTTATGTATTTTCCTTTCAAGGACTGGTAAATTTATCTTTATCCATTTTTGCTTCTTCTATGCCAAATTAGTTAAATTCAAATCAGTAGTCTCTCTCAAGTTAGTAGAAAGAGGCTTGTTAAATGATTAAGGAATAAAAGGCAAGTTGAAGCTCAAATTTTAAGAATTTCTACTTGAGCTTGAAAACTCAGAAATTATTTTGATGCCAAGCAACACTAGTGGTTGCGGGTCAAAGTGAGAGTAATAAAATAAGAAGGCTGGTAACAATGGTATGATTAAATCAAAAGTGTTGGTATAGTGGTGGTTAATGGGTATGCAAATAGTTGATTTCTTTTTTATTTGATTTTCATGTCCTAATAGTCTAGAATCGTAGTCCACTAAGGAAGTCATGGATTCTATTGATGGATAGTACAAATTTTAGAAGTTACTTCTATTGACTTCCATAATGGAGCACTTAATTTCGCACAACACTTAATTCTATACTTGGACTAAAAGGTTGTTCTAATACCATTTGTAAAACCGAGCTGCATGAATTGTTAGCCAAACAACTAAAGGTGGGGTTGGACCTTATCTATGTGGCCTGAAAGCCAATCCCTGTATACTAATAATAACTCATTTAGACTCTTATAAACACATTAAATCCATAATCATTTTTCAATATGGGATAACATTACAAACTCCCTTATTCAAAGTGCTAACGTCCTCGTCAAAGTCAGGGTATATAGCCCAATAGTCCAGAATCGTAACCCACCAGGTGAGTCATGGATTATAATAGCAACTCGTATGGATTACAAAGGTGCCTCTCACCGACTTGGCACTTAATTATATACTCGCGTCTAGTATGTTGCTTGGTGTTATAGCTACCTGGCGGTGTGAGTATGGAACTAAGTGTTATGCCAAGTTAAGTGCTACATCATGAATATCAATGGGAGGCACCTCTATAATTTGTACGAGTAACTACTAGAATTTATGATTCACCTAATTGGCTACGATTCTGGTTAAGCTATGATTTGGCTTTAACGAGAGCTTTGAGTGGGGAGATTTTACACCTCATCCATATTAAAAAGTGATTGTGGATTTTGATGTGTCTATAAATGTCTAAATGAGTTACTACTAATACTAAGGATTTGACTTTTGGGCACATGGATAAGGTCAAACTCTGCCTCTAATTGTTAGGTCAGTAGTTCATGCAGTTTTGGGTTTTGTGTTATTCTTGGTTAATGACGATAGTCATTATCAATGGTGGATTTTATTGACAGCAGCAATGGTTAGCTGTGGTAGCGATCTTGTTATTGGTGGTGATGGAGAAAGTGACACCGGTGGTTAAGTTGCGAAGTTTGCAATATTGGTTGGTTATATTTATAATTTATTCAATTTTATTATTTGATTTAATTAATTTAGAGGGTGTTTGGTTCAGAGATTTAATATATCTGACAGTTGTTTCTCACTAAACAACTATATTAAAGTATTTAGTAAAGACTTAAAAAATAACAGCTGATAGCTAATTTGGTCGAAATCAGTTATTGATTGTATCAACTCTATTGTAGAGCTTTTTTTATTAGTTGATAGCTGATTTGATTTTTATTTATTTATTTGGACACTATTATCTTTATTAAAACTTATTAATAATAACTTACTTTAAGTTGATCTTGCATAATTAAATTTTTATATTTTATAATAAATAATTATTATTTGAAATTATTCTTAATAGTTAAATAATTATAATATTTGAATTAGAGAATTTTTTAGTAGAATTTAAATTTAAATATTTATTTTTAAAATATCTTTTATAAATAACTTTTATAATAAATTAATTGAGCTAAAGAAAATAAACTATAATATTTTTATAAGTTATTTTTATTAATTTGTATCATTGAATATAATATAATAAAATATATTTAACGATAAATTATGACTTCAATAGTCATTTAACATAGTAACAATAACTGCTAATAAAACTTTACCAAACAGTTTAATTTATCAGCCATCAGCTACAAGCTATTAACCACTGGCTAGCAGCTGTATTGATCAGTCGAACCAAATAGGCTATTAGTCTATTTTTACTTTTGTATTTTTCTAAAGAGCAAAAAGAGAGATAATATTTTAAATATGACTGATTTATATTTAAAATGGCCTCACTAATCATGCAAATTTTAAGACCGTTAACAATTAGACTTATTTGAACTTTTTATGAAAAGGTAAAGGGTGAGATTGAAGCAATTTAAAGAATAGTGGCTTAATCAGCTATCCCAATTAGTTTAAAGATTCTTTTATATCTTCTATTTAATCAAATTATAGTAGTGTCTAAAAAAAAATAATAAAAATGATACTGTTAACTAAAATTATCATCTATAATAATAACTTAATAGTATATATTACAAAGCAATTTAACAAAATTACTCTAAATACTTTTAAGATAATTGTGTTAAAAATAAGAAAATAAAACAAGTGGAAATACTAATTAATAATGTTTTTTAGACACTAAGTAACTGGTAAAAATTATGGTGAAGTTAATCTCAATCCAAGATTACTTCTTTTTTCTTTTTTGAAAAATAAAAAAATATTTTCTCTTTATCTAGTTTCAATGAAGAGAGAAAATGAAAAGAAAGAGAATTAAAATATAAAATTGATGTTAGGCTTATATTAGAAATAATAATATAAATAATCACTAAATATAATATTTAATTTCATTTTTTATTTATAAAATTTTAATTTATTTATTTCAATTATTAAATATTAATTTTGATTTAATTTAATCATTTTGTAAATAACAGATTGTCACATAGCAAAAATAATTAAGAAAAAAAGTGTAATGAAGAAAGAAAATCGTAATACGGCAGTTTCTTATTGTTAAGGTGACTAAATTATAAATAAAATTAAAATTATATAATTAAAATAAAATAATCTAAAATTTCATGGCTAAAATAAAAGGTTAACTATTTATATCACCATCTACCTATATTAATACTTCTCCCCAACTTTTTGGAGTGAAAATGGATAGAAAATAAATGAAGAGGCAAACATAATCCTACTGTAACTTTTCCAAAAGAAAGAAACAATGGCTAAAATTTAAAGCTCAGTTAGAAGAAAAAAAACAACTTTCTTTTCTAAGAATCAGAATGATTAGGGTAACTACTCATTTAAGAATTTATAAATTTGAATGATTATATAATATTTAAATTTATTCTAAATTCATTTAAAAAAATACATGTGTTATCCGATTCGTCTAAAATCTAAATATAAATATATACATACTACTTGAACTCAATAAAAATTCATTTAATAAATATAGCTATTAAATAAATTCTATGATAATGGGTAGCAGATATCTTACCTGTTAGATATCTATTTATATAAATATTCGTATAATTAAATGTCCATCCATTTATGAACCTGTTTATAGTAATTAAATTTTAAAATATATTAATAAAAATTACAAAATCTAAACTATATAGTTTTAAATAAATTTTATAATTTTAATATTTTTATTATTTTGCTTAGTACACATAATATATATATATGGGTATTAAATAGTGAATTCAGATATATATAGTGTATTCTATATCTGTATCTGTTTAAATAATCAGATTCGAGTAACAGATACTTAAAGGTTCAAATCCAAATCCCACATGGATATTCAAATTTAACGTCTAATCCATTCTAAATCCATTTATAATTATCTATATTCGTTATATTTGGGTTCGGTTGGATCTAGTAGCCAAAAATACCAGTTGGATTGCTATCCCTATTCTTTCCTTCTATTTTTCTTCCTTTCTAAACACAAAGCAATGAGTTCTTTTATATAAAATTACATCTATTGAACAATCACAATTTATTAATTTTTTGACATTAAAATAAGATAGTATATATATATATATATATATATGTAAATTAAAGATAAAAATTTGATATGAATTAAAAAATATAAAAATATCAATATAATATAAATTTACCTATAAATTGAATAGAGAAATGTTAATAGTTTATATTTTGTATTCCTATCACATATTTCATTAAAACTTAAATACATAAACAAAATAGTAGAAAATGAGAATCCAAGGTGTCTTTTTATTTTTTATTTTTTTATCATTATGCTAAAGTTATTGCCTCTACGTTTTGGTCTTAATTTAAACTAATCACTTTTAAAATGCTATACAAGAGTTTGGACTTAATTTAAACTAGTCATTTTGTACGATTATCGTTATATTTTAATTATAAATAATAATATAAAATAAATTTATAATAAATATTATTAGAAGTTCCAAATATATTATAATTATTTGTCATATTATAGAAAATAATAACAGTTTAAATATTTTTGGTGTCTTTGTTAATAAATTTTGAAATATGAAATTTTTATTAATGCAATAAAAGCAACGTTTATTTTAAAAATATTAACTAATTAATTCTTTAATTCTATATATAAATAAAACCCAAATATATATTTTATAATTAGAAATCATAATATAATTAACAAACTAACTTAGTAGTTTATATATATTAAACATATATTAAAATATTATTTTTTAAAATTAGAATCATTTTTAATTAAATAGTTAATTTATTAATTAATATAATTTTTAAATATAATTTTTAAATTAAAATTACTGTTTAATTAAAAATAAATTTATTAATTAATAAATTAAAATAAAAAATTATAAAATTATAAAAATTTGAATTGCATGTGTATTTAGATAAGCATATATCTCAGAAAGAACTTTATAAATTAAAATTGTAATACATTTCAGAAATATTCTTTATCTCATATATATATATATATATATATATATATTATTTTAGCTAATTAATGGTCTCAATTTATAAAGAAATTTTTTTAATATTTTCACATAATTTATAGTTTTGATAGATAAAAACTAAGAGAAATTTGAAAAAGAATATATACTCTTCAACTCACTCAATAAAAATTGGCCTTTATAGAGAATGTTGATCAAAGGCTAGAAGACAAGAGAATGTTGAACCTCAAGAAATATTTTCTTTTCAGGGGTTGGAAACATTAAATAAAAATCCTCTAACTAAAAAATAAAAAATATAATTAAATGCCAAGAAAATAAGTTTAAAATATTTTAATTTTATATTATTATATTTTTATTTTATTAATATTTCGAAATTATTAGTTTGAATAAAAATAAAAATAAAAACCTTAATGAAAAACTATAAGACATGTATAGATTTTTTTAAATTCTAAATCAAAAAAAAAAAACACAGGAGTTTAATAAAATAAAATAAAAGTACAGGGATGGATAAAATAAAACTGAAAAGTTAAGGGGCTCAATAATAAATTTTACCTAAATAATAATAATTAATAAACAGTACCAGAAAACAAGAAGTTTCCCTTTGTAAGTTGCAACAGCTAGTTTTCACAAATAATATTTAAATAATTTAAATAGAAAAATAATAAAAGCATAGTGGATAAATGAAGAAGAAGACAAATAGATTTTCGCCATATAAAAGCAACTACCCTGCTCCCCTTTTCATTTCTCTTTTCTCTCTCTTCCTCAGATCCATACATTACTTGCAGATCTCATTTGCAGCTCCACCGACATCTATTCTGTTGTATTTCCAGTTTCACTTTACTTCTTTTACAATTTCAAGCTTGTTTCCCTCTTTATTGGATCTTTTACTAAATTTTGTGTTAGTATTTTGTGAAAAGATTGAAAATTTGAAGTGGGTTCTTAAAAAGATTGAAGAGGGTTTCTTTTATGTTTTGTTTTGATGGTTGATGAACATAGAAGGAGTTTGAAGAAGAGAGTGAGGAGGAAAGTTTGAAAGTAAATGAGGCTAATTTTGCATTAGAAGAGGAAAAGATTTGAAGTGGGAACCCATTTGTTTTTTTTTTTCTTTCTTTTCTTTTTTGTTACTGTTGAAATAAAGCAAAGCGATTTTTTTTTGTTTTCTTTTTTTGATCCAACAAGAACAAGAACAAGAACAAGAAAGGGTCTTGTGGGTTTTGTAAAAAGATGCAGCGAGATCACCAAAAGAAGGTTTGCCCTTTACTTTTCTCTCTTTAATATATATGATCTGGGTGGTTGTTAACTTTAAAAATTATGCAAGATCATGGGATACTTTGAACTTAACGAAATTTGTAATTTTTGATTCTTTGTGCTTCTTTCTAAAGATTACTAATAGGGTTAATAATGGGTTTTTTGTAACATTTTTTTTACCTTGATCATGGGAATATTTTCTTTTATTTTTCAACTTCAACTTTATTTTTGTAGATCTCTGAGGGAGTATGCAATCTTTTTGTTTCAGTTTGTGAAAGTTAGGATCTGAATCAATCTTATTATTAACTCATGTCTCAATGTACTTATTTTGGATTAAGTTGAAATTACATTTCAAAATTTGGATAATTAGTTTATGTAGAGATGATGAAGTTGAGTTTCTTTTTGCTGTTTTATAAACCTTGATTGTTTGTTTATGTTAAGTTCTGATTCTTTTAATTTGCTGTATTTCCAAATCTATGAATTAATAATGGCGATTTTTCCTTTTTCTTTTTTAACTTTCTTTAATTTCGTTTTCAAAGTTGGGGAATCGGATTAACAACAGCAGAAGCATACTTTTTCTCCATTCTTCTTTTCTAAAATTTTAATGCTGGGTTTCACACACACATATATATATATATATATGTTTTCTGGTTCTTGATTACATATTTTCTTGTTTAAGTATATTTCATATGAATTGCTACTATAATAATTGGGAGTCAATTGGATTTTGCAATAGATTCTGTATTTGATTATTCACTAAAGCAAATTGTTGGGCCGTGGTCACTGTTCAGAACCTGATTCTGTTTCCTAAAGTTGATTACCTGTCTAAATCCATCTATTTATCTCTTGCTTTTCCAAGTTCCCTTTTATTTCGTTTCTAGTACACTTGGAAGTATGCTATTAGTCATTTGCTGGTGATGGAATTGTACCTCTCTATGGTGAGGATAACATAGTATTTATACATGTCCAAGAGTTGACAATTTATGTTATTGTATCCTGATTATTTTGGCTTCATGCCATTTGTATGTGTGGGAGTTAGAGCATTCTGTATTTTGTGGTCACATGCATGTTTATTATTTCTCATACTTCTTTTATGTATTTTTTCCAAAGGGTGTCCTCTTGGATGAATTTTGGTTTTCTGGATTTCAATTTTACCTATTTTATACATGTAGGAAGATCTATACAAGCTTGAATGTGAGACTTTGTTTTATTATGTTTCAGGACTTGAAAGAAATTGACTTTTTCACTGAGTATGGGGATGCCAATAGATACAAAATTCTGGAAGTCATAGGAAAGGGGAGCTACGGAGTTGTTTGTGCAGCAATTGACACCCACACTGGAGAAAAAGTGGCAATAAAAAAGATACATGATGTTTTTGAGCACATTTCTGATGCTATTCGGATATTGAGAGAAGTCAAGTTGCTTAGGCTTTTGCGACATCCTGATATTGTTGAGATTAAGCGCATAATGTTGCCACCGTCAAAGAGGGAGTTCAAAGATATTTTTGTCGTTTTTGAGCTGATGGAGTCTGATCTTCATCAAGTTATCAAAGCTAATGATGATTTGACCCGCGAACACCATCAGTTTTTCCTTTATCAGATGTTACGGGCACTGAAATACATGCATACAGGTGGATTTTCTTTTTAATGGCATTGTTGTCTCTTCATTTTTTGTTGTTTTCTCTTGTTTCATTGATGCTCTTTGTGACGCCTTTGGTGCATTTGGGTTTGTAGTCTTTTATTGGCAGCAAAAACTGCTCCATTGTCATTCTGCACCATGCTTACGTACTCGGTTTAACTTAAGATTATTGTTAACATTTGGCCCATCCGAACTTAATTTGATTTTGTCTTTCTGTTGCAGCAAATGTTTACCATAGAGATCTTAAACCCAAGAATATACTAGCAAATGCAAATTGCAAGCTTAAAGTTTGTGACTTCGGATTAGCTAGAGTAGCATTCAGTGATACACCAACCACAGTTTTTTGGACGGTATGTAGGTATAGTGCAATTGTTTTTAATGCATAAGAGCTGATTTATATCTCTTACTTACAAGTATTTATTGGCGGTGCATCGTCCAGGATTATGTTGCAACAAGATGGTATAGGGCACCAGAGCTATGTGGATCATTTTTCTCAAAGGTACAGCTGGCCTATCCTGTGTCTTTCTTTTTCTGAGTGGCAACATGACTGGAGCATGATATATATATATATATATATATGGTATCATAGACCCAATTTTGTTTTTTGGCCCGTTTGTTATTGTTTTCATCTCAACCTTCTACCTGCATGTTCACAAGCAGATGGATCCATTAACCTTCCTTTGGTATTATTTGACTTTAAATTCTGTGCTCAACTTCTTGGGATATTTGCTGCTTTAGTTTCACACTGTATCTCTTGAGTTTTCATCTTTGTCAACTTTGACATAATACTATTTCCTGTTCCTCTTTTAAATTTTTGAACTAGTATTATATTGTTTTGTGAACACGTCACTTGTCTGTGGGTGTTGGGGATGCTGATTTGGTCACATGCACTTGTTTCATGACTTTTTTTTTTTTTGAAATCTATTAAGCTGAAGCCCATGCTAATAGATTCAATAATTTCAAACTCCTCTCCCAAAATAAATAAATAAATAAATACAAATGAAAATAAAATAAAATAAAACTCCTATTATATGTACTTGAATGTTCTTGAAAAGTGCTGTAATATCCGTAGATTATGATGAAAACACACGGTGTTATTTTATGTTCTTTACAAGTATGTTAATGCATGTTGACAATGATGGACAAACTTCTAGTCAGTGTTATTCATGCTACCCCTTAGTCCTACTGTGTTTTCCTTAATTCCTCCAGGTGAACCTTTGTCTGGCAATAGAAAGCATTAGTCCTTCGGGATGCTTATCTGGCATAGCATTGAAGAAATATGGTTATCTATAAAATGCTTCTAAGTGCTTTATAGTAAGCAGTAATGCCTAGATTATAATAATTCTTGTTCAGGAGGACTATGAACTCTCCTGGAAGTGAATATCTGTCATTCAGGTAATCGTGTCAGGTTATGCCAATTTTCTGGAGTAGTTAAAGTGTGAATTGAAGTTTATAGTACTCTTCTGATCTGCGTTTTAACCTTTTCTGCAGTATACACCAGCAATTGATGTTTGGAGTATTGGCTGCATATTTGCTGAGGTCTTATCGGGGAAGCCACTGTTTCCTGGTAAAAGTGTTGTTCATCAGTTAGATTTGATCACTGATCTTCTGGGGACTCCTTCACCAGAAACTGTATCTGGAGTATGATGCCTCTTTAAGCCTTTTTTTTTTTTATTTTTCTTTTCCCTGTATTGTTGTTAATTTTAATGTTCTACATTCATGTATTGACTGCATTTTTGGGAAAAAAACACAGGTTCGAAATGACAAGGCAAGGAAATACTTGACGGAGATGAGGAAAAAGCATCCTGTGTCATTTACTCAGAAATTTCCAAATGCAGATCCTTTAGCACTCCGCCTGTTGCAAAGATTATTAGCATTTGATCCAAAAGATCGACCAACTGCTGAAGAGGTCATTGCTTTGTCCTATTCTCTGGCTTGTAACAAATGCTGTCCTTTAAGATGTTTATAGTTGTTAAACTAGTGTAGGTTCTTATTTTTGTTGCCCGAGTGTCTACGATTCCTGTTTTATTTACTATACTGAAGGCCTGTAATTCTTGTTTTTCTTAAACTTAATAGGCATTGGCTGATCCTTACTTCAAGGGCTTGGCCAAAATTGAGAGAGAACCTTCTTGTCAACCAATTTCAAAGCTGGAGTTTGAGTTTGAAAGGCGAAGGGTGACAAAGGAGGATGTCAGAGAACTGTTATATCGGGAAATACTGGAGTACCATCCACAGCTGCTGAAGGACTACTTGAATGGAAATGAAGGCACTAACTTTCTCTATCCTAGGTTATAAATGCTTTCATCTAATCATCATTCTATATTTTAGTATGTTTAAGCTTGTTCCCCACAACTGATGGCATGTAATTTCAATGCAGTGCTATAGGTCATTTTAGAAAGCAGTTCGCTTATCTTGAGGAAAATGGTGGTCGAAGTGGACCAGTGATTCCTCTTGAAAGGAAGCATGTTTCCCTTCCACGGTATGAACATTTATGAATGGAATTCATCATTTCTAGCAGTTAACTCTTAACTGCTAAATCCATGAATGCTTGAGATGCTTTTCCTATAATTATGCTGATCAAGTGTGTTTTTCATCTTCTCTACTTTTTGCAGGTCTACTGTACACTCAAGTACAATCCCTCCTAATGTGCAGCCGACTTCAACTGCATTTGATAACCGACAAGTTGCTGAAGAGGCTGCTAAAAATTATAGAGCAACAGATTCAATTTCTGGAAATGCATCAAAAGTTTCTCGGCCACCACCACGGGTACCGGCAGGTATTCACATATTTATTTTGCTTGCGTAGTGTTGAAGGGCCGTTGATTTGTGGAGGACTTGTGAAAATTGTGAAAGCCTGAGTTGCTGAAGTTGTGAATGGATTAATTGGAATTTCAGATGGCTTAATCATCAAGAGTTATTGCTTTAGAGGCCAAGTTCTTTATATTTTAGACTATTTTAGATATAGAAACGTGAATAACATGAAATCTCTGATATTGAATTTACCTTCTGATAATATTTTGAATCTGGTTCCAAAAGTATTGACTAGCATCTGTGGCTCAAGTACTGTAAAAACTGATATGGGTTTGAAGACCAGAAGCTGGAGTTACGCTTCTAGGTGATCTTGGAAACTGTATGACTATAATTCTTTGAGAGCATGTTATTCTGCTCATGAATGGAGACTTCCTTTCTTCGCTGTTTTATATTATCCTGCTCATGAATGGGATCTTGCCTTGTTTCTTGGCTTGAATTTTTTCGCTGTTTAGATGACAGTTTCTTTCCTTTGTTGCACAGCAAAACCAGGGAGAGTAGTTGGATCAGTTGTACCATGTGAGAATGGAAGAAACGTCAAAGATGCCTGTGATTCAAGGATATTTTATAGGAACGCCGTCCTCCCTCCACAGACGGTCTCTCCTCATTGTTTCTTCAGGACCAACACAATGATACAAGAGAAGTCCATGATGGCGTCTGAGAAGGATACTTCACAAGTGAAACGACAGCCTCTGCAGTCTAACATAGCAGCAAAACCTACCCCTGTCATGGCCATTGACATGAATGCCAACCCATACTATCAGCCACAAGCAAAGGTTGAACAATTAAACGAGCGAATTGCCATGGATGCAAAACTGCTTCAAGCACAATCCCAGTTTGGTGCAGTTGGTGCTGCTGCTGTAGCTGTGGCAGCTCATAGGAATGTGGGAACTGTTCAGTATGGATTGTCTTAAGCTGGCCGGCTTCATTTGTGAATCCTGCAACCATTCTAAGCCAGAATTCCGAGGGAAAAATGGTGGGTCTCTCCGGCCGGAGGTGGTTTTAACAGGCATAGTATAGTCCAGTCCTCACTGTGTATTTATTTACATCCCTCTGTAATTAGAATCCTACGCCATTTATTTTGTTAATGAAAATAAGTTCTCTTAGATTTGGAAGGAATTAATTCTCCTGGTTTGTGCACATATGATGTAAAATTCTCTTGTACGGGGGTAACATGGAAGAAATAGAATTGGTATTCAAAATTTATTTTGAGGAAATTACCAGTGGTGAATTCAGGTTTTTTATTGGGATTTTAAATCAGCGATTTTATAATTTTTTTATTTTTATAAAAAATCTATGGATTTAATTTAAATTCATTGAATAGTAAGTAAAAGAAAAATAGTTTAAAATTTTTATGAATTTTTAAATTTTTTATCTTTTAATTTTTTTTTTTAAGAGTTTATATTTTTTATTTAGAAGGTAAGAAATTTCAAAATTCACTAATGAGGAATGGGAAGTATGGTTGTCAAATTCTCTGGTTTTTCTCATTTTTTTTAAGGATGATTGAGAATAAATTTATAATAATGAAATTGTCTATTCTTCTCCCCTTTTGGCACCAACAAAAAAAGACACAAGGAAAAACAAAGGAAAAGAAAATAAGGCATAAAAGGAAACATAATAACCAAATAAAATATCCCAAAAGCAGTAAGAGCTACAGACTAGCAAATGTTTGAGGAAGAGTTTTAAAAATAAGTATAAAACTAGTTGGGAGAGAGGAAATGACTCTTGATGAAATCCGCATCCGCTTGACGAGTGTCATATTTTCCTTCCAAGTCATCAAAACGAGCATTCAATTTTTCAAACTTGGCATAAAGCTTGCATCAAAATGAATGATGATTTGTTGTACCCAAGATTCGATGGAGGGGGAGAAGAGTCACCAACTATGTTGCTCATTGCGTGCTTCATTTCTATCAAAATAAGTTCTCCATTAGCATTGAGAAACCTACGCTCAATAGGAGCCACTTCTTTGATCACCTCCATCTCAGCTAGACTTGAAAGATCAATGGAGACATTTTCACATATCTTGAGTGGCTTAAATGAGTACTCTGTAGGATTAAGACACTTAAGAAAAAGGGCAATTTTAATGATCAAGCTCCCTATCACAATTCTAATGTAAGTTCTTTATAAGTGTCCTATATAATATTCACAAAATCCAACCAACCATTTTTAGTTACCAAATCAATAATTTTCTCTTTCAAACCTAACTTTCTAAGGTATCCTAACAAAAATGCTTATAGGGGGTAATAGTTCTAGTTTTCAAATACCCATACCTCTCCTTTTGTTGAGCATTAAAAAGAGTGGCAACATAGTCTCCTTTCCCTTCCTTGGATTTGGCTTTCTTAGATAGAACTTTGAATCTCTTTACCATTGATGAGAAGAGATAGGAAAGCTATGGATTTAAATTAAATTTAGAGAAAGAGGAATTTTGAAAAGCAAGAGTGAAAATATATTTGAGAGAGGAAATTTTCGAAAGAAAAGAGTGAGTTGAGATGGATGAGGGTTGGAAAGACTAAAACTTGAGGAGATAAAGAAAATTTAATTAATTTTTAAAAAGATTCATTATAAAATGAAGTTGCATAAATTGCAGTGTTCACCCCCTTGAAGATAAGTTTTCATAGTTACGAATCTTGAATTTTATGGGTGGCACACCTACCCATGAACCCTACTGTTGCTTAAAAACCATCTTCACGGCTGTAAAGAGCACAATTTTATGGGTGGGAAGAAACACACCTAGCCGTGAATTAGAGGAATAACATAAAATTTTAAAACATTTTAAAATACATGTCAAACAAGTTTGAGCATAATTTAGGCTTCATGGGAGTTAGTATGTATGAGAAAGAGACTGTTTATGAGTGCTCAACATATATGAAGAGATGCACAAACACTAAAGGTTCACAATAATTTGAATCAATTTTCTAAGTAAAATAATCAAGTAAGAGAAACATGTACAAATCACAATAAAGTATTATCAAGCATCCCAATCTCTCAAAAAATGATGCCTAATGTCTATACGCTTGCTTCTAAAGTATTGGATATTACTCTTAGAGAGATTCATAGCACTTGTACTGTCACATTTGATAGGAATGTTGTCAAGTGATCTCCCAAAATCCTTAAGTTGTTGTTTAATCCAAAGCATTTGAGTGTAACAATAATCAATCACCACATATTTGGCTTTGATTAGACAGGGCAACTGAATTTTATTTCTATCATAAGTACTTTATCTATCTAAGATGCTTCTTGCATAGTCTGCATCTAAATAACTAATAAACTCAAATGTATTACCCTTAAGATACTAAAGTCCTAAATGCAATGTACTAATGAGATACTTTAAAATCTTTTTAATCGTATGCAAATGAGATTCTTTAGGACAAGATTAAAAATGGGTACATACAAACGACAAATATGATATTAGGTCTAGTAGCAGTATGGTAAAAAATACTACCAATCATACCTTGATATTTCTTCTCACAAATGGTTTACCACTTTCATCCTTATCAAGTTTGATTGTTCTACTCATTGGGGTCTTGCTTGGCTTGGCTCCATCTATACCGAACTTTTTAAGCAGCTTTTTGGTGTACTTAGCTTGATTGATGAAGATACGCACATCACATTGTTTGATTTAAAGTCCACAAAAATCCTTTAGCTCCCCTATCATGCTCACAAATTCACTTTGCATACACTTAGAATACTCATCACACAAGCATTCATTAGTAGCACCAAATACAATATCATCAACATATATTTACAAAATTAACATGTCATGCTTATGCTTTTTAATGAAAAGAGTTATATTAACTTCTCCTTTTACAAAACCATTTGACAAAAGAAATGAGCTCAATCTTTCATACCAAGTTTTAGGAGCTTATTTTAAACCATATAAAGTGTTAGCCTAAGCCATTTTATGACTTTAAAAATCCTTGATTCTGATTTTGACATTCAGATTGAGCAGTACTAATTGTACATTTCAAGTGTCTCTTTTATAGAATTTTTTCTTAATGTTCAAAAGCCTCAAAATCATTTTTGCCTCCTAAATTATGACCACCATCAACAAGTTGCGAGCACAAAATTAGAAGACTATTGATATAAGTAGAAAAGATATATAATTTATTGATAATCGATACAAAATACATGGAGACCTAATATATAGACAGATTATAAAGGCTAAAAAAAGAAGACTTATCTCTATAAGAAACTACAATTCTACGAGAGTAATCACCAGCTAATGTTTAAGGATATATTCTACAATAAATCAATTATAACTATCACCTAATTTACAGCTTCTAATTTCTTAGTTTGATCTTTAATCTATAAGATTTTTAACAAAATTTATATTCTTAGAAGCTATTGTAGCAAGGTTAAAATCGTGATTGTGATGAAGAGCGATGCATAGTCTTCTTTGGATTAATGAGATCACGACCGCTATTAGGAGATTGAGAATGCAACATTCGTACGAATTAGGTAGATTACCACTAATTACTTTACCTCAACAAATAATGGAGTGCCATATGGATTATAGCTGTTGAAACTTTAATAAATATGATAATTATTTAGGTGTTGCGAGCGCGATTTAGCTATTATGAGCATGACATGGTCATCGCGACTGCGACTGTACTCTGAAAGTGCATTTAATGCACTATCAAGAGCTAAAAGCAAAATATGGCCTATACCTTTAGGATAATGTATCTTTAGTAGTTTGGGGCTATAAACAACCTTTGTATCAGATTTTTTGAATTATTTGTACCATATTTCTAGTCATAATATGTATATTGATAAGAAGCCTATTTAACTTTATCCCATTTTTTATGGTTTTTTAATCTAATTTTTTGAATTATTCAATTTTACATATTTCTTACATTAATTTCTTTATGAATTAACCTTGTGAGGTTATTGTAAGAGCTTTATGCTCTTGTGAGGTTTGATTGTTAACCTAAACACGTAGGCTTGGGTTTAAGAGTTAGCCTAGGATCAAAACTCTTATAAGGTTGTGCATTAGCCATAAAACAAAAGTTGTAAGGTTCGGTATGAGCCTAAATACTAAGTTGGGAGTAGGCTTGTCAAAGCTCTATTGTAATTATGATTGTGGTTAGTGAAACACCTATTTGGAGATTAGAAAGTGGACACAGGGTTAGTTAATATCCAAACCACTATAAACTAAGTGTTCTTTTCTTCTTTATTTTCTTAATTTTAAAATTTTTAATTGCCTGTTATTTTTGGTTTTCATTAATTCAATCCCCCCTTCTTGTCGAGGCTTTGTACTTACAAATCAAGCTTAAGTGCGTGGGTGAAAGATTAAGATGGATAATAAGGAGTTTACCACTTAAGACCATACTTTTATTAGTCCAATTATACCCATTGGAGTACAAGATGGAAATATACTTAGATAGTGATATGATGGACGTATAAGACTGTGTTTAGAAGGAGTGGAGGCCTCCAATACAAGATGTTGATGGTGTTAAAATCGCTCATGATAGAGATGAATAGGTTGAAGCACATGTAAGAGACAATGGTAAAAATAAAAGAGCTTTGATTGTTCTTTTGAGCTCTTTTCCAAAAGAAGAATGTGAGAGTTCAACACCTCCCCACTACTTAAAAGATTTGGAAGACTTTGAAAAATTACCATAAGGGTACATAATAAGTAAAATCTAAGAAGATCTAACTCTTAGTGATATAATATGAACTTTTCAAAATGAAGCCTAATAAAAGCATCATCGATATGACTAATCAGCTTTTTACTATCATTTACAACTTCAGGAAGTTGGGTAAACATTATGAGCTTGCTGACATCAACAACAAGATCCTCAAAGCTCTACCTTTTACGGACTATAGTTTAAGAGTGGCTAGTATTGAGGAAGCAAATGAAGATATGGATAAGGTTTCCATCGATGAGCTTATTGGGAAGCCTCTAATCGATGAGATGGCTTTAAAGAAGGAAGAAGATTAAGACAAAGAAAGAGAAAGCAAGAAAAAGCTCTTGGCTCCTAGAAGCTCCATTAAGCAACATCAAGAGAGTGAAAACTTAAATGCATATATTCGAGTCTAGTGATAATGAGGATGGGGAGCTTTTTATGCTTTTAAGGAGAGTCAATGAGATTATAAAGAATAAGAGAAGGGAGGAAAGGCCTTTCAAGAAGTCTTCATCCGGCTCCAACTCAAGTTGTAATAATAGCAAGGAGAAGAAGAGTGACCTCACTTGTAGTGGATGTGGGAAGTAAGGGCACATCAAGGCCGATTACTACAAAAGAAAAAATAAGAAGAAGTTTAAGAAGGAGAAGGATAAGAAGACGGTTTTCAAGGCAACATAGGATTATTCCTGTTCAAATGAAGATGAAAAAGAAGTTGCTAACCTTTTCTTCATGGCATTGAATGATGACTCTAATAAAATATATTATATTTCTCACACTTGTAATAAATGATGAATGTATTGATAATGTGTATTATGTAAATGATGATGAACTTGTTGAAGCTATGAATTTTAAATGTAAAAAATATTATTTGAAAATAAAATTTTACACAGATAAGTATTCAAAATTTGGACAAGATTTTAAAGATTCGGATAAATAAATTTCTACTCTTATTTCATCAGATGATGATTTGAAAAGATCTTTTAAGTGAACTCTCATCTCAAACCTCCTCTTTTAGATCTCTTTCTAAAGAAAAAGTAAACGTTGAGAAATTGAGCTTTAATTTTTAAATTTCATAAAGGAAAGAATGATGATTATAAAATTAAGTTGATAGATATAATTTAATAAATTTTTAATATTTAAAATTAATTTATAATATTTAAAAAAATAGCAAACTAGCTATTTTTAAATATTCTTCTTAATCTTTTAAGATTTTAACATTTTATTAGTGCAATAATATAAAAATTATCTTAAAAATATTAATTAATTAATTTTGATATTACTTAAATTAATATTATCAAAATAATTGATATTACTTTTTCTAAAGTAAAAATTTATTGTACAATTAAAAAATTAATTTATAATTGAATAATATTTAGAATATAAGTTAAGATATTATTTTCCAGAATTAGAATTGTTATCTAATTAGAAAAGTAATTTATTTACTAAAATATAATTAATATGCTATTTTTTAAGATAGAATTAGTATTATTATCTGATTAGAAAACTATTTATTAGTTAACACAATATTAAAATATAATTAATATGTAACTTATTAATCAATAATTAATAAAAGAACTATAAATTTAACATAAGCTTGAATTCCATGTGTCAAAAATAAGTATACATGTCAAAACAAAAATCCTATATATCAAAAACAAGCATATGTCAAATATTTAGATCTCAAAAAAAAAAAAAAAAAAAATATATATATATATATATATATATATATATATATATATATATATATATATATATAATAAATCTCTAATATAAAGGATGTTGCGAAAATGATAATTCACGCACTAATGTTCCTGATCCTAAAGGAAAGAAAAAAGCACCGCAAAGCTCAAGAGACAAGCCTCAAAAATGCCAATTATTCCTATTGGACTTTTTTTTTTTATTCTTGTTCAAAATTTTTAAACTCTTAAGTAGTTTTCAAAACTCTCAATTTGAACAATAACAATTCAAATTGCATTAGGTATTTGAGCTTTGATGAAGTTATCCCTTTATAGTAAAACTAACGGGTTGTTTTTTGTTCGGGAAAGACAGAAAATGAGGGGGGAGAAAGTGAAGGGGAGAAGATGGCATTATAAAGGTAATTTCCACCTGCTTGAAAGATATGAAGAGAAAATGAGGACAGGAGAAATTAAAGCGAAAATGAGTCTCTCGGGCCCACCAATTTCTATCATCTAATTTTGGGGAGAGAATTGGAAGAAACTCATATAATTTATATTAACTTCCAAAACTATCCTTATTTACATACCAATTTTACCTCTTTTAAGTTTCTCTTTTCAAGAGTAAGATTACATGAGAAAGGGTGTAAAAGTCTTCTTAACAAATATATAACTCCCTCTCTTTTCCCTTCACAGTTTCTAAGGAAGTAAAATTACATAGTCATTCCCCTACTTTTCTCTCATTCCCAAATAATTCAAGAAAAAATAAATATTCTCTTTTATAACTTTTTTCCCACTCGCAGTTTAATTTTTTATATATATTTTCTGCTTTAGTTCTTACATAAGATTGGACTTTTATAGGTGGAATTTGACCCAACAAGAATTGATGGGTGAACATGTTATGAAGGTGGTAACATATTAAGATTGGAAATTATAACAACAATTGGTGGAGATATCTTGCAGTCAAAATGAATGGTGATGGTGGTTTACTATCAGAAGAGGCAATTTGGGTTGATGCAAAAGGTTTAGGGGGTAAATTGGACCTTATTCTATCCGCGCGTTTTAACTTAGTGGTGCATTTATAATTGAGCCAAAAATAATAAATTTTGTACTAAATCAGTACAAAAAACGTAAAAAAGGATTGATTTAGCCCAACGCTATAAGTTTAGGGTGCAAACTTAATCCTTTCTACATATCATAATATTAGTTCAAAACTTAACAAGACTTGTAATAAGATATGGCATAATGGTCCACAATAATATTCAAATACT
The DNA here is from genome assembly GCF_019578655.1 of Ricinus communis. Classification (NCBI taxonomy): domain Eukaryota; kingdom Viridiplantae; phylum Streptophyta; class Magnoliopsida; order Malpighiales; family Euphorbiaceae; genus Ricinus; species Ricinus communis. The sequence goes on from NC_063264.1 coordinate 25,795,354, forward strand.
CTTTTATGAACATTAAATAAAAACACATATTAAAAAGAATTAAAATATTATAAAAATAAATTTAAATATTTACTAAATTGTATTAACTATCAGAGCTTAGATTGACTAAACAGACGAAGTTTAGAAGCATAAATATATATTTAACATACTAACTATAAATAATAAGATATTCAAATATAAAAAAATAAAAAAAAATTATGCACTTTACCATTTTTTATATCAATTATACGACATGTTTTAATGGTTTAGATTTATATACTTTTATTTTTACTTTTTTACATTTTCTTAGTCATTTTCTCTTTGTTTTGTACAATTTCTTTTTCTTCTTTCTCTATTTCTTTAACATGAGAAAAGAAAAGAAAAAATTTCATCACATAAATGATGGATACTACATGATGAAGAACACCCAATCTCCGAAACGTTTTAAAAATTCGGCTTTCAAGACCAAAACATTCGAGTTCTTCGATGAAGAAACCACCATGGCTACCCCTCTACTCAATTTGAATAGTAGAAGAGGCACTCTTAATTTGTGATTTTGATGAGGCTACAGAGGTTGGAGATGCTGGAGAAGTTGCTCATTAGCAAAACCTCCATGTAAAGCACCTTTGTCTACTCCTTGAGTTTCAGCTTCTCTGAAAATTGCCCCACCCTCTTATTGTTCTTGAATTTGGTTATTTTTCTTAAAAAAATCACTTGTTAGATAGATTTAGATAACTGAGTTGTTTGTTTGAATATGGGTTTATTTGTGATAGTATGTCTGAAGAAAATCAAAAGGCTTAATGACTGCAGTAATGCTGAAAAACAATTCAAAGGTATGATTGCCCTTTTTTTCTTTCTTTTTTAGTTTTTTTGCCATTACAGAGGCATTAGTGTTGCGTTTGAATTTGATTTTGGAGAAGTTTATTATTGAATGTGACTAAGGCTATGATTCAATTACATAATTCTAGTCTCAATTCATCCATTTATTTGTATTTTGTAAAAAGAATATTAATTAAGTGGTTCTTTGTCTAACTAAAATGCTCTCACATGTGAATTCTTTTTATTCTCAGTCTTTATTATAGAGTTATTGTCTTCAAAGCTTCATTTTTTATAATTGAGATTTCACTTGTAATTTTTCTTTTAGTATCTAATTCAACGATTTTTTTGTTTAGGTTAAAAATAAAAATATTATTATTATTTTCTGTATTGCTTAATGGGTGATTGATCGATTTATGTAGATAAGATGATTAAATTTATCATATCTCTATTTAATAAAACTTCTAAATATTAAACAAATATCAAAATATATAAAATGGATAGTAAAAATATGAAATATATACCAAAACATAATTTCAGATTTCAATTATATACTAAATGTATACTAGAGATATACAAAATATAATATTAAAATATATAAAATTGATACTAAAAGTATGAAACAAATAATAAAAATAATTTCAGATACCGGTTTCAAATACTGATTTTGTATAACAATTATTATCAATTGGATACTAAAAAGTATGGAATAGATACTAAAAAATAGTTTCAGATTCTTGTAATATACCAAATATATATAAAAGATATACTAAACATTTATCAATATAGATAAAAATATTATAAATATCAAAAGTATAAATCAAATACCAAACAATAGTTTTTCAGATATCGGTTTCAAACAATAATTATGTATACCAATTATTATCAAATAGATACTAAATAAATACTAAACAATATCAAATAATTCAATATTATAAAAATTTTAAGAATATATATACCAAATTTATAAAATTATATATTGTTTTATAAGAATATATATCCAACATATACCTTCGTGAAAATCTAAAAATGAAAAGTTGGAAAGTATTTTTATAAAATTTTTTTAGCAATTATTTCTCTTTTGTATAGATATGTAAATTTCCTTATAAGATAATACTTCCATGAGCTCAAAGGGCTCAAAATAAAAGGAAAAAGAGTTGCCTGATATGTTTAGAATTCATTAAGAAATTGTATCAGATTTGATAAAATTGAATCAAATTTGACTTAATTATATTTAATTTCAAAAATTTAATAAAATAAATTTTTATTGATTATCAAATAAATAAAATATAGATTTATAAATAAATCTTATAGAAATTTATTTAGTCTTTAATCATGTAAACCAAATCTAATATTAGATAAATTATGAAGTTGGCAGTCTTGAAATTTCATAAATTTCATAATCAAATGATTGAAGACAAAACATACCTTGATTCATGATGAATTACTGAAGAGAACAATCAATTGCGATGGAATTTTTAAAAAGAATTATGAGAAAAAACTGTAATTATATTTTTCACCGTAGCTGTTATTTCATTAAAATTATTAAACTACAAGTTATTTTTATTAGTTAAAAAATTATTTTCTCTTAATTAATTGTGCGGGCTTTACTCAATAAATGCAGGCACTAAACGAAAATAGGTAACACGTCAAGGAAAGTAAAACCTTATTATAAGTATTTGAATGATTGCTAAAGAAAAAATAAAAATAAAAAGGTTATTATTGAGGTTCTTTTGGAAGAATAATGTCAAAGTCAGTAACAATCCATTCTGCAACTTGATCACTGCTGATGTATATCTCTGTTCCCAAATCTATTGATGGCCAATGTCTCTCTGCAGGTTCAGTTCCAGGATCCTGTTGTATCAATAGCAGGGAGATTAAATAATTGATTATAATGCAAAAATAACACTTACCAATTTCAGATTTTATAAAAAAAAATTATTATTAATTTTTCAGAATGGAAAAAATATGAATGTGTGTTGCGAAACTATCTAAGCCGATAGGCTCGGCTACAAGACCCGAAAGAGATTGGATTCTAAGCAACACAATCAGAGCAAGAAAAAGAGCAAAATCAGATAATATTGTTTAGTATATGTTTTTTAGTGTAAAGATGATTAATAACTACTTCAATCATTTATTATGATAGATGAGCTAACACTTAGACTAAATGAAAAAAAAAAAAAATCTCTAGCACATTATTTATAAATATATCTAATAAAAATGATTCCATTAATTAACCGTTTCATATCGGTTAAGATAATTAAATTTAATTAATTATAGATATGGAATTAGAAATACTTAAATTAATTACCAATACAGTAATATTTGAACTTACATGATTCATTATGTCCAAAATGATGTATTAGATTGATCTATCTTAAAATTTTCTCGCATAATCGTGTTGATATGTATCTTAAAATGATGAATTTAGGTGTGTACCTGGTAAAAGTATAGTGACTGAGAAAGCCTACCAACATCAAGTTCCCAAGATCTTGGATCTCCTACCCAACCCTGACCCTTGTTTGTAGGATAACCATATTCACCCCAAGCAGGATGAGGAAGAATTTGCAATATCTCTTGCGGTTGAGGATTGCTATATGCATCACATGCACTATATGGCTGTTCAAGGAACATGGCATTGCCTGGTGCACACCACAGGTGGTAAGCGTCATAAGGATAGTTGTCTGTGTCAGTCCGGTGGACTTTAGTTCCATTAGGAAAGGTGTGATAAGGGGGGCAGAGTTTCAGATCATTAGGTTTGCACCATGCTTCTGTTTCAGGGTTTATGATCATCTCACTATATCTAGTAACATCTGTTGTCACATCCCCATCGCAAGGTTTTCCATTGTTTTTCCAGCATCCTCCCATGTCCATTAGGTAGAACTGGCTATGGTTACCACCTCCTTGCTTTACTTCTAGTCTGAATCTTACTTTGAAATCAGGTGACTTTGGAACCTGTAATTGGGCTTTTGTCAATGTCAAAGAAATAACAGATTACATAGTTCTCAATAGGCATAATGATAAAAGTAAAAAATTCAAATTAATATGACTTTTCACAATCACTTGAATTATAATTGTAAAATTATTGGCAAACTTAGCCAATAGCGATTTTGGTAATATTTATATGACATGTGGCGTTATTTATTATTTATTTTTAATTAATATTGGTTAAATTTATAAATAATTTTGTAATTAAAAATAACTAAAATTGTAAATAATTTTACAATTTGAACTATTTTTATTAAAATTAAAAGTTTTAATAGTATAAATTTGATGTTCTTTTTACTATTAGGCCTTCTAAATAAAAGAAAATGCTTACAATTTTTGACATCCCTCTAGTCTGGTAATGGTATCCGCCAGAGAACCCACTTGTAGCATCGGATCTTAAGTACAGCATCAACCATGGATAATTTGATGAAGTTTGCAGGAAATGATGAAAAACCCAACTTCCTTTTCCAATCTCCTTTACCCAAGTGACATTGAAATAAGAAGTGCCATTGTCATTAGCATTTAAATCCCAAGTCCCATGGAAACTCCCTTTCAGCGTACTGTTATTCTGTCCTTCAACATGTGTATACTCATGGTCTATCAAGGGCATGTTCATGCAGCCTTCTCCGAAGCACGGAAACCTAGGTTCCGGCGGAAAGGGGACCGATTTCTTGCCGTTTTCCGGGCAGATTGCTGCCGTAGTATCCATGTTCCCACTTTTGAGCATGATCATCCAAAACTGCCATGGCCTTGGATCATCCTGTACTTGGCATTTGTCACCCAAATATATCTCCTTTTCTGCTGCATAGAGATCTACATCACTGGCACTTATCATTCCGGATGGATCATTCAGTAGACCAAGTTTGTTGTCTTTGTTATGTACCTTGTGCATTAACGTGACTGCGTCATTCAAGAAACATGGCAAAAATTAATAAAAGTTATCCTGGATAATGTACATTACATACAACTAATCAACCCAATAAGTAAAAATAGCGGAATTCACTCGAAACCTTACTGAAATTGATATATGTATCTATCTTCAGGCTGAATCTGTGAATAATATGCATGGTTTTCCAAGTTCCTATCTTTTTATAAGGTTTTCAGGATTAACACTAATGTAATTCATAGCTAAAAATTCAAAACAACGGATGAGAATATTCGGTTTTGAATCATATAGTATAGTTACTAATTGATGATTGTACATAATCATGATCACAGCAACCATATGTATATGTATAAAAGAAGGTATACTTGGGAATGTTGAATGATCAATATCAAAGCAATCTGCCATCCTAGGACTTCCCATGCCAGGAATTTCTTTATTAACCTCATTGCATTGGTTCCATGCCTCAATTGCCACCCTAAGATCATCTCTTTTCATCCCAGGATCACCAATGGCTGATATGTAATCATCTTGGCCGGCTCCGGCCACCACAAACAATTCAAGAATATAAAGTCCTATAAGTACACAAAAAAATCTACGGAGCTTCATCTTCTTCATCAGTATAAACCAGTTGCACACAACACACATATACGGGGAAAAGGTTTCTGGGTATGTGGATGTGAAAGGAGATGTTAGTTCCTAGGAGTACGTAGAATATCTCGAAGAAGACCAAGTTTTGTTAATGGAGATGGATTCTTCTCCATACATTTAGGCTTTGACGGATTTAGAGTTTGGTTAGAAATTTTGTTAGACTTTGTTTTTACTTCATCTGCTAGTTTATAAATACTTACTAGTAATATTAAATATGATACATTCTTTTTGTATATATCCAATATTTATTTGGGGGACATATATGTATTCTATCTTCCAATGAATTCTATGTCAAGTAATCATTCTTTGCTTACACCCTTATCCATTAGTGTGTATATATTCTTTTATATATATATATATATATATATATATATATATATATATAAATAGAGATAAATGGTGTATTTAATTAAGACTTTTATAGATTTTTTTAAATAAATTGCTTTTAAAGAGTTTTTGAATTTTTATTAATGAATTTTATACGGTTCATAATTTTATGAATGATTTTTACAAATTTTACTTAAAAATACTTTTATAGATATTGATAGATTTTTATTTATTTTTATGGATTATTATTCATCTATTATTTAATTATTTAAAAATAAATTTAATCATTTTACTTTTATTATATTTTTATTTTTTATACGTTTACTTTAAACATTATTCCACATAATGTTATATGCAACTCCATACACAAGTAACATATTTTATTTCATTGTTGTATTAGATTCATACAATTTTTAAATTTTTTTATCTCACAATATGAACAATAATTTTTTTATTAAGAGAATAATTATTTTTAAAAAAAAATTATCACATTACATTTTATTTCCAATTAAATCACTAAATTCATGTCATACTCGTCATATTTTATTTAGTACTTATTTGATAAATACTTAAATCAATAATAACCACGTTTACTAATTATTTAATAAATACTTAAACGACAGTTATGTTTATCAAGAAAAAAAATATTCAAATAATCTTCCTAATTAAATTTAGAAATTTATATATAATAGGGTTGTTGTTCAAAAGAATTTATTAAATGCTTCATTTAAAATTTATATTTTTTATAAGGATTCTTTTAAAATTAAATTAAAAACTGTTAATTAATTTTTTTGTATGTGTGAATACAAGAACAGATTATTAGTAAATAATATTTAGCTCCTAAAGTTTCATCTAGTCACTTATATCTTTTAAGATAGATAATATAGTAAAGAGAAATGAAAATGATAATAAAAGAGAATTTGAAAGAAGAAAGATGAGTTTTCAAAAAAAAAAAAAAAATTATTAAGATTTTAAAGAAAAGCGAAAAAGAAATCTGGAGAATTTTTTATTCATAACAATGCATAAAAAGTCATAAAAAGTATATAAAGCCCATGTCTATAAAAATGACTTTTTGAATACTAGCTTACTTTTAAAAACTTTTTGAATACTAGCTTACTTTTAAAGACTTTTTAAATAATAACTTACTTTTAAAGACTTTATAAAAGTTGTAATTGAATACCTCTAAATTTTATAGACTTTTTAAAAGTCTTTAAAAGTCTATATTGGATATCCCATTATTTATACAAGTTTTTTAAAGTTATTATTAAATACACCCTGACTTTTAAACTCTATCAAAGTCTTCAAAAATCTTAATTAGATACACCCTTCTAAAATTATTATTAATTAAGTCATTAAGTTAAAGATTGTATACTCTACATCATGCTATATATTGGTAAAAATATATTAATACATAACAATCTTATAATATACATAATCTTTTAAGAGAAAATAAAATATTTAAATTATATTAAAATAATAATTTAATATTTCATATAAATATTTTTAATATACCACTACAATAAAACCTTTATATAATAATATTCTATATAAGAATAACCTCTATATAGTGATAAAAAATTATATTCTAAATTGGATCATTTAAAAATAGAAAAACATTCCTTTATATGGTAATATTTGTATATATGACTTAAAAAAAAAACATGTTATGCTATATTTTTTGTAGTATTATTTTATCTAATCAATCTTATTTGTATAATATAACAAGATATTTACATATTTTATTTCTGATTTTATCATTTTATCAATAAGATTAAATATTAAGTCTAAAGAAAAATTTTAGCACTCAGACGTCCATTAAGTTATAACCTCCTCACAGTCATAAATTTTATTTGTTTCCAAGTGTATGACTATAAAAAGGTTTTATTTTTTCTTTTTCTTTTTTTTTTTTATAAAAAATTTGTAATAAAAATTTTACTATATATATACAAATATAAAATATAATATGATATTTATTTTATTGCATTGTGAATCTACAATCATCCATACAGTCTTAAATTTAGGTGGTATTTATATAAATTCAATAAATTTATAAAATTCTATAATAATATTTCTTTTAGAATTAATATTAGATAAATTAAGTAACAATCGAATTAATATAAACTTATTTTTATTCTTATTCTTCCTGCTACTACTACTATATTATTACTATTATTTATACATTATTAATTTGTGTAACAGTATTAGGGTATTATCTCGACATATTTTCCACTAATATATTGTGAATACCCACAAATTTACATATAAGATTATGCACATTATTTAGTATATAGTATCTTATTTGATTATTTATTATTTAGTATCTTATTTAATTATTAATTATGACTACTTTGTTTATTATATTGATATTAAATTAATTCTATAATTAATATTAAAATTATAATTAATATATATTTTAATATTAGAAACTATTATATAATTAAAAAATTAATTTATTAATTAATATAATATTAAATATATAATTAAAAAATTAATTTATTAATTAAATATAATATTAAATATATAATTAAAAAATTAATTTATTAATTAAATATAATATTAAATATATAATTAAAATACTATTTTTAGGATTAAAATAATTATTGATTTAAAATCCTAATAGAGTTGAAATTCTAGAATTAGAATTGTATTAAATAAATTATTAATTAAAAATATTATATATTATTAAATTAAATTAATAAAAGATCAAATTATCCTAATTAACTAAAGAATTAGTAGGGTCTTATTAGACAATAATCCTAATTCTAAAAAAAAAATTTGAATTATATTCTTAATATTATATTAACTAATAATTTAGTTTTCTAGTTATATAATAATTGCTAATCCTTAAAAATTAGTAATAAAAATTATATTTATAGTATTAATTTAGTTAATATTAAGATGAATGAATAAATCTTGAAATATTAATTTTTTAAGAAATACAGAACTTTATAAATAATTATACAATAATAAGAATTTTATTAAATTTTATCTATAAACTCAATTTATATTATTATTTATGTGTACTTATTTTTTACACATGGGATTCAAGTTTATATATTATTTTATCGATTATTCTATTAATTTATTGATTAATAAGTTAATTTCATAATTAAACAATGACTTTAATCTTAAAAAATAGTATTTTATTTATATTCTTAATATTGTATCACCTAAAAACTTAATAAATTAATTAGGTAATAATTTTAATTATAAAAAATTTATATTTATATTTTATTTTTATTATTTTTATTAACTTAATATGTTAGTTTTCTAATTATACAATAGTTTCTAATCCTAAAAATAGTAATATTAATTATATTTCTAATATTAATTTATATAATACTAAAATAAAATATATAAATACTTTTAAAATAATTTTTATATTATTACACTAATAAATTTTCTTTGAAATCGATAAAATCTTAAAATATTAAGAATTTTATATATAAACTCAATTTACATTATTATTTATAATCAAAATAATTATAACGACTGTACAACATATGCTAATAAACAAGTATTATGAACTAATTAAGAAGCATGATAAACTTTATTCATCTTTTGTAATATAAAGCCTTTTCTTACATAACCATATTACAAATTATACTTAGAGCATGTTTGGTTTAAAGATTTTGGGCACCTAATAGTTGTTTCTCACTGAACAACTATATTGAACTATTTGATAAAATCTTAAAAATTAGCAACTGATAGCTTATTTAGTCTCACATGTTAATTGTATCAGTTCTATTTTAGAGTTTTTTTTCTTATCAGCTGGTGGCTGACTTGATCTTTTAATTTATTTACACAATATTATTTTTGTTAAAAACTTATTAATAATAATTTCTTTAAATTAATCTCATATAATTAATTTTTTATAATTCATAATAAATATTTATCATTATAAAATTTTACTTAATAATAAAATAATTATGATAGTTATAATTATGACATTTGAAATTAAATTTTGTTATTAGTGGAATTTAAATTTTAAATCCTAACTTTTTAAAATACTTTTAATAATAAATACAATTGTAACACCCGGAATTTTTTTTATATATTTAATAAATGAGTTATTTTCCATATCCAATTAGTTTGATTTTTAAGGAGTAATTAAGTAAACTATTTGAGAAATGATTATATTTTGGTTATTCAATTTTTCTTTTTTTCCAAATGCATATTTATATAAGTAAAATTATATATTGGAAAATTATGGTAGAATTGTAAAGGATGTTTATAAAAGAATTTTAGGAAAATTGGTATTATAATTGATTAGTAGTATTAAATTTTAAATTGGAAATTTATTTTGGAATAAGGATTAAAAGTATAATTTTATTTTTGTGAGGGTTTAATGGAAATTTGTGAGTTTGGTATTTTCGTAAATAAATATGCTCGGGGGTATTTTTGTAATTGTGTATTTTCAATAATTCGGATTTGGCCCAAATTAAATAGTTAGGGGCTTAATTGAAAGGCTAAAAAGAAGTTTGGGGGTTAAATTGGAATTCGCAGGGATGAAATTGTAAGTAATTAAGAAAGTTGAGGGACCAAATTGTAATAAGGAAAAGTTCAGTGGTCAAATGTCGAGTATTGGAAGGGAAAGAAATCGGGAAGAAGAAAGGAGGAGAGAGAGAGAGTGCTGTCGGGAAGAAAGTGAGGGGCTGCAGCAGGCTGGCGGCCGTCGGGCGTGGGCCGACGGAGGCGGCTTGTGCGGCCAAGGCAGCTTCAGGCGTGTTCCGGCGTTGTTGGCCGAGTTAGGTGGCGATCGGCTCTTCTACGAGGGCTCTCTTCAGCGTGGCGACACTGGGGTGGCCGGAGTTGCAAGATCCGGCAAAGTGAAACTTAGAGTGGCGGTACCGGCGTTTTTGAGTTTTTCCGGCGATATCCGGTGGAGGATGGACGATCGGAGGACGTATCCCGACTCTCACCAAGCTTCGCTGATGGCAACGATTTCGAGGCGATCGGGCTTCGTTTGCAAATCGACGGTCGAGATCGTCCGCAAATCTCTCCCGGATGATCGGGTGTCGGATCGGAAAATCGGAGCTGGGATCGTCATCGGTAGCGTCGTTGTGAGTCCGATGGTGTGTTCGGATCGTCGATCGGACTCTAGAAGTAGTCGACCGAGCGATCGAGCGTCTCGGTAATTTTCTTTGGCCCGTTAATTTTAGAAATTCTTGGTTTAATTGTGTCTATTGGATTATATTGAGTACTTGATGATATTTGTGAGTCATAAATATTTGTCCGGTTAGCTGCCATAGTCGTATTTTGTCTTTGTGTGGCGAGTCGGGAAATAGTAAAGTTTGGGGACCCGACTCCCGTTGTTTAAATTATTGGATATTGGAAGTGTCCTTCTGGCAGGTCCTGGACCCGTTTTTACGGGGGGTAATGTTCGTGTTGTAGGGGAGGTTCTGCCGGATTTTCGGTAGAATTCTCCCGAGTCGAGATTCTTAGACAGTCAGTCCTAGGAGTCTAGACCTAGGATTTATGATCGATTGTCTCAGCGTATTGATAAATTGTTTTCCGTGATTAGATTGTCAGTTCGTTCGGCTCGCTCCTACTGAGGCACCGGAGTAGAGCTAGGAGGTCGCCCAATTCTGTGAGTTAAAGTCACTTAATCATTGCACTATTGCTAAGTCTGAATTTAATATGTTATTTTGAAGGTTTATGCATAATATGGTTATTAGTATCGCAACATAAATAATTTCACTAGATTATTGAAGATAATATAAATATTATTATTAGTAATGTTATAATAATATCAAATATTATCAGTTTTCCACATGAGTTGCATGATGTCTTACTTTAAAATTGTTAATCGTTATTTTGATATAGTTGAATGACTTCTTTAGACAATAATATTTATTAAATGTGGTGATTGCGATTTGGGAAATGTGGCTTGTAGAACATGCCGCCTGATGGGTTACATCAGGACCGCGTGCGCACCGGTAATGATCATGGATATGTAATAAGATATTTATGGGTTTGCCCTGGTCGAGCATGGCTCTCTGGGCTGATTTGAGTAAATTGCCGGAGGTAAGGTCCCTGGTCGAGCATTGCTCTCTGGGCGCCGGCTTATTTGGAATTCAAGTGTTCAGACTGGAAGTAAAGTCCCTGGTCGAGCATTGCTTTCTGGGCGCCAGTCTTATTGGATTAAGAGAGCCAAAATGGCTGTTAGAATTTGGGGTTAGGGTTCTACCGAGCCACTCGTCCCGTAAAAGTAAATATATATTTTTATTTATTTATTTATTATGGTATTTGATTATAATGTGATTTGTATTTACGTGCATGGTTGATATTTTGATTCGAATGATTAATATTTTATGTGAAGGAAATAGTAGGGTATGATTATAGTATGGTTTGATATACCGATTTGAATAATCTATGTTTTTCTGAGAAGAAGCAATAGTCCCTAGATTATTTGATTTTAACTCACTCTCGAGACTGACAGTCTCCAATTATGTTTTTTTTTTTCAGATTCGTGACTGTTAGTTCTCCCGCGACTCTTATTCAATAACCCGACTCCTTCATCATCGGGTGATGTATTTGATTTGGTATGTAAATTGGTAAATCTTAGATTCTCCGCAGTAGTAATTAGTAGATGTATCAGTTGTAAATTTTCTGAGCTTCGGGTCTCGCCTAGTTTTTCTGGTAGACCGAAGTAATTTTGTAAAGTGTAACTATTAAGATAAATTGTGGCTTTAATAATATTAATTTGAGATGAGATTTGTTTAAATTAGTGAGTGTCAGGCTTACTACGGGTTTCGGTGGCCTTAAGCCTACCCATTCCCTAGTGCCGGTCACGGGCCCACGGGTGGGGTCGTGACAACAATTGAGCTAAATAAAATCAATTATAATATTTCTAATTATTATAAGTTATTTTTATTAATTTATATTTTTAGAAAATAATATAATAAAATAAAACATATTTAAAGATAAATTATATTTTCAATAGTCATTTATCATACTAATAATAACCGGTAATAAAATTTTATCAAATAGTTTAAATTAACAACTATCAATTACTAGCTATCAACTACATTAATCAGCCGAACTAAAAAAGTCATTAATCTCAATTAATCAAAACTTTAATTTTTATTAAACTTATTAATATAATTTTGTCAATCTCCAAACTTAAAATATAAGTTATTTTTATAGATTTTGAATAAAGGACATATTCAGACTACTGTAAGGGCATGCATAGTGCTAATATCACTGATATCGAAGAAGGGGAGTAGGAGAACGTTGGTTGATAGGAAGGCCATTAATAAGATTATTATTAGGTATAAACTTTCAATTCCTAAACTAGATTGACATGCTTGATTATCTTAATGGAGCAGTAGTCTTTGCTAAGATTGTTCTTCAGAATGAGTATCAACTAATCAAAATCAGTCCTTGATATAAGTGGAAGACTGAGAGGTTACCCACCTAAATGTGTACTGATTTAGCTATTTGTGTGTATTAAACTCACCAGTCACCTCGTTAAGAAAATCACTATCGCTGGAGAAAGAAAAAAACAACAGAAAAACTAAGCACGATGTCTCAGGGTACTAAAAAATACTGATGTATCATTGTTTCTTGTATTGCAACTATTTTATGATCCTTATTGTCAACTTCCAGAGTACTTTGCTTCTTGCAATCTAAATTTAGGCTTCATGGTGCTCTATTCTCAAAGTATCAAGATAAGATTTCGCACGAAGTTCACGAGAAAATAAGCCCTTGAAGAACTCCTGAACTGTCACCCTTCTAAACCTTGATGGTGTTTGCGCAGTAATCAAACTGGGTGCTGGAAATATTTCACCATCATATCTTGGCGAATGGAATGATGCAATTGAGAGTCTTTTCTGTTGAGAGTTCACTGTTGCACGATGCAAGATGCTGCGATATATGCCATTGGTTATGATCTGCAATGTAACATACAATAACATCATTTAGCTTTCTTTCACAGGGAAGTCAATGTACAGGATTCATCCTTAAGAATCATATTTCCTGTTTGTACATCAAGACAACTTATCCTAACAAAGTGGTAGATGTACATTTGAACATATACATATAAATGCGAACAAGGGAGGAGATGGAAATGAATTATATACCTAGAAGATATTCATAGCATCTGAAGTTGAAAATAGGTGCTAAGCTTCAATTGTAAATCTTATGTTACCTCTAAAATGTCGCCAATGTTGATAACAAAGGCATTTGGGAGGGGCTTGACAGGAACCCACTTCCCATCTTTCTTAATCTGTAGACCTTCAACATCATTAACCTGTAAGAGAATGGTGAGACCGGTGCCATCCGAATGAGGCGTAAGGCCAATGACCTTCTCTGGTTGAGGACATGGTGGATAATAGTTCATCCTCATTGTTTGCCTTATGCCTTCAGTGAACTGGTCTCTCATTTCCTCGGGTTTAAGATTTAAAACTTTTGCCATCTGCTCAAGGATAGCAACTGCCAAATTTTTTACTTCTGATGAGTAACTTTCCAAGGTGTCTCTGCAAGTGAGAAGAAAACGATCACTCACTAAAATGGATGATTGTCCCCTCAAATTGCTATGTGCAACCAGCTATTGGAGAGGGAACATCGCATTGGTCCCAACTCCCTACTAATCGTCCACCTTAATTGAGTACTTGCAATTGGAAAGATAGAGAGGACAGATTACCTGAAAGGAAGAGGGAGCTTTGGAAATAAGTGCGGCTTCCTTAAATGAGCTGGCTGAGTGACCATGAAGAAAAGATCACCCCAGTCAAGCTTTTGCTCCTCTGATACAACAAAGCTTTGTCCAAATCCCTCCACTTCTCCAGGATACTGCCAAAATTTTTTCTTTTCTGCCATTGGGAGGTTGAAGAAATCTTGAACTTCCATCTTCATTTTCTCCAACAATGAAGAACTTATTCCATGGTTTACTAGCTGTGAATTTTTAGCAAATAAAAGAATATAAGTATATAAACTAAGGCTAGCTGCACTATCTGTCTTTTAACTAGGTGATTAGAGATCTCTGGACTTTGAACAATTCCACTTCTGAACATGAAGGTATTGGTACTTTAATTTGAATGTGTAAAATGATCACAGTTCCATTGACTTCTGCTGAAATACATAGATTTTCCATGCACTAATACATAGTTACCCTGTTTCTCCCTCCCCTTCCCCTTGAAACCCCATAAACTAAATGTCAAATAAGCAATCATTTAGCAGATATTAAGGGCATCTCCTCAGCTTTCTTACAATTTTCTTTCTGACTCTAGGTTGGGGATACTTTCAATTTCCAAAAGTTCCAAGCCATTTCTTCATGATTGTCAACACTATAACTACAGATACAAAGTTTCAAAAGCTTGAAATTTCGAGAATTTTGATTCTCCATTCATTTTCCAAAGATTGTAGCATTTCTTTTTTACTTATCTTTCGAAATTTCTTAGGCTGGACCATAATACAATGAACCACGAGACACATATTACTAGGCTCCACTTCCACAAGTGTACAGTGGATCCCATGTGGTACATATCTCGTGCTACAATCAACTACAGTGTTCATATCTCGTGCTACCATTGGAATTCATGCATCACAAGTTTCATGTGTGGACTAATTTTCACTAAGCTAATTCTGACAAACCACAGGCACAAAACCAATCAACTAAAGTGTTCACAACCGTAATCAATCCAAAGACAATACAATTCTTGAGAACGATTGCAATTAGGATTGATAATAATTCTGGGTTCTATCATTTCTTCCATTGATGTAAAAGAAAAAAGGATTTAATCATACCTGGAAGAAACCCCAATCTTTGCAAGCCAAGTGGAGCTTAGCCAATTCAGAATCTATGGAATCTGGATCATATAATCTCTGCATATCAATAACTGGAACCTCCCCATCGTCACCAGGGGCAGCGATGGAATAGTCTTGATCAGGGCGTATATATCTTGGTGGGACAGTAGCCATAGGCTCCTTAACCAATTCCTGTACACAAGGCACCAGCAGTGAGCTTCCAAGACTGCTGCTGCTGCTCTTTGTTCCTTCTGCTTCCATTTTTGCTCTTTCACAAAATTTTCACTATGCCTCTCTCTCTCTCTCTTGTTTTTCCCTGAAACAAAACCTATCTCTCAGAGACTTTTATGAACATTTCAGGTCAAAGTCATTGGGTCCATAACTGGACTTAATTTCTGTCACTGACCCAGATGAATTTAACAGGTTCCATCTTTTGGTCATAATTCTGTAATTGGTTGAAAATAAGAGGTCTTTATAATCTCTTATCTCATATGGGTCATTTTTGGAGGCTCCCTTTGTTTCAAAGTCAATGGATCAAATAATACTGGCCAACAGGTTTGGTGTTTTTTTTTTTTTTTTTCCCTTAAAATTTAGTGCAAGAGACAACTCTCTGTAATTTTATAAGGTTGTAAAACTAAAAAAACTGTATAAAAAATAACTAATTAATTACATGGCAATAAATTATTTACTTATTTATTTCTTAGAATTACAGGGTTGAAGTTGTTTTATAGACTTTTCCTCCAATTAAAAGTGTTTCTAGAATTCTAACAACCTAGAAAAAATAGGAAAAAAAGTTTCCCAGAATTCCAAGCCTACTAATTTGGTCAATATATATATATATATATATATATATATATATATATATATATATATTGTTGACACATAAGAATTAAGCTTATGTATAATTTTATAATTTTTTCTTTTAAATTATTGATTTATAGATTATATTTCTAATTAAACACCGACTCTAATCCTAAAAATTAGCATATTAATTATATTTTTAATATTATATGAAATTGGACAATTAAAGTTAAGTGAGATATAAATATATATTTTTATCGTATTATACATAAAAAATATATTTTTAAAATTTTAAAATATCTTAAATAACTATATATAATCCGGACCTATCAGCAATCAAGCTAAACAAAATACTCCCTTAAATTTAATATTGTAACTGAATTGAGCTCTAGAGAAAAAAAAAAGAAAAAATATAGTAGGAGAGTAAGGAAAAGATTTTATAATTAATAATATATATATTTTATAATTTCTTTTCTTTAATCTATTTTTAGTGTAATATATCCTAAAATTGAATATAAAATTATTATTGAATACTTTTAAAATTTTTAAAAATGTCATTTATTTGACAATTGAATATAATATACCAAGAATAGTAATCAATTTCCTTTTCTAATTAAAAGAAAAAAAAAAAAAGAACAAAGGATCTCTTCTGGCAACCATTCATGTGTGTATAAAATGGAGAGAGCCACTCCACATTTTATCATCATAAAAAAAAGTTGGTATGGGAAGTAAAGAAACAACACCTTTTCCAACAACTGGAGATAAGTATAGGTCTTTCTTATATGATGAAGCTGAGACTACCCAGTGGAGAGATGGTGGCCCTCCCAACTATGATAGTGTTAATCAACTGTTTGAAGAAGGCAGATCTGAGGTGTCTCACCCTCTTCCACTTCCTCTTCCTGGTTTCTTTCCCCTTATCTATATTCGTAATATGTATTTTTATTTGGTTTACCATTCAATTTGTAGGAATGGCCAAAAGGGTCACTAGAAGAAATTGTTCAGAATGCTATCAAGTCATGGGAAATGGAGCTTTCACACAAGACTTGCTTACAGGATTTCAAGACCATAAACCCTGACAAATTCAAGCTTATTGTAAATGGTACATAGTTTTAGCCCTTTTTTTATTTTTGGCTTTTTTAACTCTCTTTTTTCTGAAAAAAAAAGAAGAAGAAGAAGATGTTTATTTGATGTTAAGGATAACAAAATATTATGGAGGTTACACATATGTCCATCAATTTTTTGCAGATCTTTTATGTTATTTTACAATTAAACTTGAAAAAACAAAACATGTAAACTGCTTTCAGGCAAATCATGTGAAGGTATGACTCAAAAGTTTAGTTGAACTTAAAAAAAGCAGTTTCTTTTTTATATTAAATGGAAGATGTATTATTCTTTAAATGGACAGATGAATATTTCCTATTATAGAGTTATTCTTAATTAGATGTGGATCTTAGCAAGGAATTAACTTAACAAATAGAAGAATTGTATCTATTATTAGAGCTCAAGGTTGAGGGGCTATTTCTAATTACGGTATAATAATAATGTAATATTTGAGATTGATAGATAATCTAATCGTACGGAAGAGATTAAAAGATTATATTATTTTATATATTATATATGCACGTTAATTGCGAAAAAGATCTCCAGAATGTAATGGGTTAGTACTATATATGTGTGCACGAATTGCCAGAAAGATTTTGAGGATAATGTAAATTGATCAACGGATTTATTTATGAGTATTTGAATTATTAAGAATATATTGATTTAATACAAACGGAATTAGGCAGGAAGAAAGGGGCTATCAGCAGAAGAGACCCTTAGGATTGGAAGCTACAATGCTTTGTTGAAGAGTTCAATGCCGAAGGAGCTTCAGTACTACAAAGCAGATGAAGAGAGCTTTGAATCATCGCATGAAGCATTTAGGTTGGCTCTTCCTCGTGGGTTTGCATGGGAAGTGATCAGTGTGTATTCAGGACCTCCTGTGATTACTTTCAAGTTTAGGCATTGGGGTTTCTTCGAAGGACCTTTCAAAGGCCATGCTCCCACCGGAGAAAAAGTTCAATTCTATGGCTTGGGAGTTCTCAAGGTATGAATGAAATAAATAAATAAATAAATAATAAAGTCTCATATGCAATATTGCTTAATAATAATAATAATAATAATTAGGCAAATTCTAGAGTGTCGTAGCTAGAATGAAAATTTATTTATTTAGAGAAAATTTATAAAAAATTTGGATTAAATTTATATAAAATATTTTAATATGAAATTTTTATATAAAATTATATACTAAAATATTTTTATATAAATTTTTTTAAATTTTCTTATATGAATTAATATAAAATTTTTTAATTTTTATTCAATAAATACATAAAGGTATTAAAAAATTACTGAAACTATCGCACTCTAAAATTCATTTAATAATTAATAAAGTGAGAAAAAAAAAGACCAAGCACGACCGGAATCAAACCTAAGAATTACTTATTAAATCAATTGGTTCAATTTTAAATGGTTGTAAAGTTGGTTTTAACTAAAAATACAATGGTGAACTGAATCTATGCATTTTATTTTTATTTTTAGTTTGTATTTTTATATAAATTCTATATAAATAATTTTTAATATAATACTTCATATAATATCTTAAAGTACTTTTCAAATATTTAAATTATATATTTTTATTATAATATTCTCAAAAATAATTTTAAAACTCACCGTTTAATGGAAAAACTGGTAAATTAAAGCATGTTATTAAATATTTGATTCACAAAATTAAATTTTTTTATATTTAGCATTATAATTGTGTAGGTTAGCATGTTATTTTAATTGCTTACTTATTACATGATATTAAATTAAATATATAATTACTAATGAAAATATAATTATTGTATTCTATTTTTAGGATTAAATCATAAATTATATTTCAACAAAATTAGATAATTAGAATTAAATTTATATTAAATTAATTATTAATTATAAATATTATATATTATTAAATAAAATTAATCTAATTAACTAAATAATTAATAAATCTCTATTTATTTATCTTCTTTCTTCGTACTTTTATATAATATATAATAAATTTGCCAACTTTCACCTACCAACTTAAAGCCTTAAATTATTATGATATTCTAAATTATTAATTTGAAAAATAATAGGTGATAAAAGCTCAAAGTTCACTGTGTGATCACACTGGATGCGGATTAAATTTATTATTAATATTATTATTATTATTACTAAGTAAAATATATTATTAAGTTTTTGGACTTTTTTATTTTTAAATATCTTTTTCTTGTTTTTTTTATTAAAAATTACTGAATTTCTTATTAAAATAAAAATAAAAAAAAATTTAATAAAATAAATAAAAATCTAAATATAAAAAAAATGCTTTATACGAGTAAAAAAATGTAAAAATTTTAAAAAATAAAATAAAAAAATTAAAATTTCAGTAAAATAAAATTGAAAGAGTATATATATATAATCTTTTCAAACAGGACAAGACATTAATTAATTGTCACGATAACTTATATCAACTCATAAATTTAATGCATTTCCTTTCAACTAATCTTCTTGGGGAAACCTGTCCACTATTAATTTTGGACCCCTCTCTTTATCATGGATTTAATTTCATTGGCTACTCTAAAACTACATCATTAAATGAGTCAGAGCCAGGATTCAAAGCTTATACTCAATATCATATATTAATTCAACTAGTGGAGATTTTTATTAATTTATCTACACGCTGTTAATTTTTAATGTATTAATTTTAATTGAAACTTTAAGTGGTTTATGAAAAAAATAGCGAAAAAAATAATTTTTAAAAATAAAACTAAAAGAAATGTATAAATATTGCTCCCATAAATTCAACCTTAATTTATAATTATAGCTTCCATACCTATTTATTTGGAGTCGTTTTCCAGATAAAATAAAAAAAGAACAAGATTCAAATAAAGGAGGCAATTCAAATTTAGATATCTCTAGTACCTGTGTCAAATTACAAAAATAATATAGAACAGAGGCGGAAAATAAGAGATATCAAATATTAAATCAGACTACTTGTCTTCTTGTAGTCGGATCTCCAATTTTTTAAAATGTTTCAAATTTGATTTAAATATCTAAATCTGAGTGCCAGCAAAAGTATCTCTAAACAAAGTTCGAGCACCAGACCAAATAAGTCCGAAAAAAAAAAATAAAGCGAATGAAGCATGTTCAAATATAAACCGATCCTTTGGACTGCTAGGAAAAACACCATCAGATTCCAAAGTAGTATGATCTAATTCAAAAAATTTGTTAGATTAAAAGTGTCTAGCATATTTTTGTACAGTAGCAAAATCATTGTAGATAGGTAATATTTGAAGATAAGTGTATAATCAACAACTTCTATATATGAGTTTCCTAAAAGAAAGAAAAACAAGCATTAATTTATGTAGCATGTGACAATTTCAAAGAAAGTTACTATTTCAGTGATTAGTTGTTCTTTATATTACTTGAGTTTATATTGAACTTTTTAAACAAAAGTTAAAAGAGATCCTGTCACTCTCTTTGACAAGTTTTCTTCTAAGATATATATATATATATATATATATATATATATATATATATATATATATATATATATATATATATATATATAAAATACCATATAGGAAACTTATTAATGCAATTGTAATTTGATAATGAATTCTATGGTAATGACAGGTGGATGAGTCTCTAAAGGCAGAAGAAGTGGAGATTTACTATGAACCAGCAGAGCTATTTGCTGGTCTACTAAAAGTACCAATGGCCCCAACAGATGACACCTTCAAAGCTCCAACCCTAACTGGCAGTTGTCCCTTCTTCAATTAGATGCGTTTGTTGTTACTCTGCGTGTGTATGTGCAAGGAATTAAAAGTTGTGTTTGGGCTTGTTTTTTTCTATTCCACCCACTTATGGTGGCTTCTGTTGTGCTTGCATTTATAATGAATACGAATTATTTATAATGAACTAATTATAAAAATAATGTGTGAATTTATTAAGATTTAAAAATTAAATTTTCAAATTTTAAAATTACAATTCTATATACGAATCTAGTAAATATTTATAATTAAATGTATATAGCAGATTAACAATAATTACAGATTATCCATACAACTTCATTTAGAGATAATAAAAAAATAGTGTGCAAATTATTATAATTTTAATAATGAAGTATTTAAATTTTTTAAATTTACATTCTACTATATAAAGTTAAAAATTATTAACATTTGAGCGTGTGGGATCAATCACTAAAAGAAAAGCTTATGTAGATAAATTATATCCTATTATATTTTCATAGTGAAAGTAATTTATATTTAAGAGAGTAAGTCTTTCGTTTAAACAATAACATTCACAAAAATATATTAAAAGAAATATAAATAAATACTATACATATTATATAGCAGAAGTACTAATAATTTAGTCAAATTCCTAAATTATTGAATTAATTATAAGCAGAAGTACTAATAATTTAGTCAAATTCCTAAATTATTGAATTAATTTTTAAATTAATTTTAAATAGTTTTAGTGTATTAAGTAAAAATTATTTAAAAAGATAATTAAGAACTTGATTGATTAAAAATTAAGATATGAAGATTTAATAGGTGAGATTAAAAAATACAGGAAGCAAATAACATATTTTGCATATTGAGTTAATATTGTTTACAGCTTCCGTTAAAATATGATTTAAATAATATGAAAATAGAAATAGAAGGACTCAATGTCACTGAATGAAAGTATAAAGACCTAATCCAAAAAAATAAAAGTACAGATAACCAAATATGGGTTATTCCTTTTTAATATTACTTCTCTCTATGTGCCAAAGTAGCTAAAAGGCCTTAAAGTATTAAAAAAATGCTAAAAATATGAAATTTTTTCTTATAGATATATCTAAATATTAGAGTTGCCTAACTTTTATATAAGGATCTGCAAAATCTTACAAAAATATACTCCAAAGCAACAAACTTACTTCTATACAATTTATAAAAAAACACGCGTGTATTATTCAAAAACAACATATCCAAAAGGTCAAAAAATCACGGCAACTAATTCAAACAAAATTAACACACCAAGTCTCAAGAAATCAACTAGAAATTCCGACAACAATCTACAATAAACAACAGAAATAAGAGAACTTAAAGCTTCTTCAACATACATTTATCAAATCCGAATATGAAAATAGGTAATTCAATCTCATCCATCTATCTTTTTTTATTTTTTGTTGTTTTGAAAAAAATACATTAAAATCCTTCAAAACATGTATATTATATGATTTTCTTAACTAATTACATGTAGAATAAGACGATTAAAAAATTTAAGTTATCAGATCTAAAGATAAGTAAGTAATTAAAACTGTCTGCAAAAATCTAAAAAATTGTATATAGCGAGTATACCGAGGTATACTATAAGTATATCGTTTGAATTATTATAAAAATAGACTCAAACTCATGCATGTTATTGATACATATCCTATAAAGTACATGTATTGATTATTATATTGATATAAATAATAAAAATAAAAAATAAATCAATAATAGATCATTAAAAGAATTTTAAAATAAAATTTAAAAGTTACAGTAAAGAGTATATAATGAGTATGCTATAAGTATATATTAGAAGAAAAAAAAATATACAGTAAAAAGTATACAATGAGTATATAGAGATAGATAATGAATATATATTATAAAATTATAAAAAATAATATTTAAATAACTTCTGATTCATATATATGTTGTACAAAATTTGTATATTAAGAATTAATTAGTATATACAAGTATATAATATGTATATATTTACAATAAGTATATAAAATAAATTTAAAGTAAATAGTAAAAGGTATAACGAGATAAAACTAGTATATTTAAAGTATATTATACTGCTACTATTACTGATTATGAAATAATTTTTCATATTTTTCCTTATGTACAGACATGACAACAATACCTATTTTTCTTCATCATAATGGATATTGAAAAAAAAAAAAATCAGATATATAAATATTAATGTAAATAGTATTCTATTACCAAAGGATAATTTAAAAAGTGTGCAGTGAATAGTATATAGTAAGTATATAACAAGTTTATTTCAGGTACATGATACTCTGATTCTTATTGAATTTTTTTCATTCAGATCTTAGTTTTATGAAGTATACAATGAATTTTTTTTAATGTATTGATGAGTTTTTTTTTTTTTTGCACTCATCAATATCGTTTGTCATGTTTTTGGTTATGTAAAAATGGAAGACATAAGACAAAAAATAAAAGATAATAACAATATTGTTTGTTGTTTATTGAGCGAGTTTTATTAGAAAGATGGATTTTAATTAGCTCAAAATTTTTATGAAACATTTTTATTCAAGAAAAATATTAAACAAATTAAAAAATTACTAGATATCATCAATTTCAAAAAGACAAAAAATTAAACCAAACAATCAAATTTATTAGCACTTAATCAAAATCTATAAAGACAAAAGAAAATAATGGCTAATTACACTCCCAAATGATGGAGATCAACACAACAAAATTTTGGAATAAATAGAGTATAAATCTCAAAACTAAAAAAGAATGTACAAATTTCAAATCAAACAATCTAATTTACTAGCATTTTATAAAATCTATAAAAGACAAGAAAAAGGAGTAATTATACTTACCAAAAATAGAGACTAAAGTAAGAAAAAATCCTCTTTAAATTGTGATAAATTGGATATAAATTACGCTGAAAAGTAAAAATAAAAATTTAAAATACAAAAAGCGTAGAAAGAAAAGAATATTAATAAAAATATAAATTTCTAAAAATCCATCTATAAAAGTAAATTATATAAAAAAAGATATATAATGTAATTTCCTCAAATATGAACTAGTGTTCGATCAAAAAGAAAATTATAAGTCAAAAATATATTTTCTATATTCTGATACACGTGTCTTTCGTACAATAAGAAATTGGACAGGGATACTTGTCTTCCTTGTTGGATAATCCAGCAAAACTGGCCTTGACTTGGCTCGCTTGACTTGAGTTGAAAAGTCTTCTGATGTGCTCAAGCCATGAATTTGCAAAGTTTTTTCATCAATCCGGATCCATCTTACAAATTCTATATAATAAAAAAAAAAAAAAAAAAAAACAGAACCTGACAGGAAAAATGGACATGTAAAAGAAATTGATTCACCAAATGAAATCTCAAAAATTGTTCATAATCCTATTATTCTGGCTTTGTCTTGCCAGTAGCACCGAAGCACAGGCCACTTGTATAGCTCATGAGTGCTCAAACGGAACTTTCCCTGCAAACAGCAGATGCGGTACCAATCTAAAGCTTTTGTTCTCTTCGTTATCTTCCAATGCAAACAACAGTTTTGGGTTCTACAATGTCTCGGCAGGACAGGACCCTGACGATGTTAATGGCCTATTTCTCTGCCGAGGGGACATCAGCGCTGACGTATGCCAAGGTTATGTCAGTTTTGCCACTCAGGACATTGCCAAACGTTGCCCCATCGATAAAGAGGCCCTAGTCTGGTACGATGAATGTCTCCTGCGTTACTCAAACCGTACCTTCTTCTCCATCATAGAGAAATATCCTTGGCGTACATGTGGGACGACGGTCGCAAGATCACTGACCAAGAAGCCAATTTCAACAATTTATTGGTCACCGCTTTGACTGATGCGACTACCGAAGCCGCAAATGCCCCATCAGGATCCAAAAAGTTTGCTACCGTGGAAGCCAATTTCACGGTGTTTCAGACTCTGTACAACTTTGTTCAGTGCACACTGGATTTATCCAGCTATGATTGTACCCAGTGTCTTCAGTGGGCTATTTGAAATCTGCCCAATTGTTGCAGCGGAAAGCAAGGAGTAAGAATCTTGTCGGCGAGTTGCAATCTTCATTATGCGTTAACCCGTTTTTATAATGATACTGGAGTTGGGGGGCCATCAATATAGCCTACAGGTACACTGGTATACTGGAACGAGGTCACAAGGATAAAGTTGAGATGTTTGGAGCTAACTTGATTTACCAATAATATGCTTTATAATCTATGCAGGAAAAGGCATATCAACTTCTACCATTGTATCAGTCGTTACTCCAATTGCTGCCTCCATTATTCTTTTCTGTCTGGTTTGCTGTTTCTTCGTCAGAAGGCGGGACAGAAAGAAGACTGTTCCGGAACATCATGATGGTAACAAAATCAACAAACTTCTATTACTAATGATAAAATAGCAATTTCTCCTTTATTTATGTCTTCTTTTGTTATTTTTTGCTCTTGTAGAAAGGAAATTATGTTGAAAAATTTAACTAACATGTCATTGGTTATGTGCAGCTGGAAATGAAATTACAACAGTTGAGTCCTTGCAAATTGATATGGGTACAATAGAAGCTGCTACAAATAAGTTCTCTGCCCATAACAAGCTAGGTGAAGGTGGATTTGGTGAGGTTTACAAGGTTAGCAATTTTTATTTTTTACTCTCTAAGATTATCCATGCAAAATGAGACTGTAATAATTGGTGGAAGTAAATTCTCAGGGCACACTTCCTAATGGGCAAGAAATAGCTGTGAAGAAGCTATCAAGAAGCTCTAGGCAAGGTGCAAAAGAATTTAAGAATGAGATTGTGTTGTTAGCCAAGCTTCAGCATAGAAATATAGTGAGGCTGATAGGATTTTGCATGGAGGGAGAAAAAACAGATACTCGTCTATGAAATTGTCACCAACAAAAGCCTCGACTACTTGCTTTTTCGGTTTGTATCTTCTAAACATATGCCCAAAAGGCTTTTCCTCTTGAGTGATATATATGTAGTGTAGTTATATTCCATCTAACCTGATGCAAACTGACTGGAATGTTTGATTTGATGAATTTGTGGATCCAGAAAAGCAAGAAAATTTGGATTGGTCAAGACGTAATAAAATAATTAGAGGATAATAAGAGGAGTTGCTCGAGGACTTCTTTATCTTCATGAGGATTCTCGGTTTAGAATTATACATTGTGACCTTAAAACTAATAATATTTTATTAGAAAGAAATATGAATTCAAAACTATCTAATTTCAGTCTGGCCAAAATATTTAGAGTTGATCAAACTCAAGAAAGTACAAATAAAATTACTGGGACACTGTAAGTTTGCAAATTTTCTACTTGTTATGCTTATTCGAATTGTTATGTTGAAATCTTAGAGTTGGTAATGGAAAAAGAAAAAGATCATTATGTTTGTTTTCTGATTTGTTGTGCTATGGTGATGATTTTCAGTTGATATATGTCTCCCGAATATGTAATGCATGGACATTTTTCTATAAAGTCTGACGTGTACAGCTTTGGCGTCGTAGTTATTGAAATTATATGTGGAAAGAAAAACAGTTCATTCTGTCAAACAGATGATGACGATGACCTTATGATCTACGTAAGTAGGATCATCTCTCCCTTCTGTTATATGACCAAAACCGCCAAGAGAAACAAATAGATTATGGATTTTTCGCTGCAACTAAGTGGCCCTTATTTTAATTACCTGACATTTTACAGGTATGGAGACATTGGAGAGCTGGGACACCTTTGGAAGTGTTGGACCCAATTCTGAAAGATGTATATAAAAGAGATGAAGTGTTAAGATGCATTCAAATAGGCTTATTATGTGTTCAGAAAGATCCAAAAGTAAGACCCAAAATGGCAATAGCAGTTTCGATGCTCAATAGTCCTTATGTTCCTTTACCATTGCCCCAGCAGCCAGCATTATTTCCTCACTCGGAACCAAGTACTGAAGTATACTCATGATGAACTTTCTTTGCAAAAAGAAACAGCACTGAACATGTTGGGTTGATAGATTTGTAGATGTGGGTGTTGGTTCTTTTTTTTCTCTTTTCTCCTAATTGCCTAAAATCTTGTACTCTTGTTGTGCAGTAAATAATTTTGTTTACATTAAATAAATAAGGGAAAGGTGGATTTTTGCCCTTAACGTCTGATATGAGGAGTGAATCAGCCCTTAAATTATTTTTAGGTACAAATAAGCTCTTAAAATGTCAAAAATTATAATTTATATCCCTCTCTATTAGGAACAGCAGTGGGTAGGGTACCCACCTATTTAAAAATGCCCCGACCGATTAACTATACATATATTTATATCCAAAACTCGTTCTAAACCTGTTTAAGAAATTACATTTATTATTCGAACCCGTTTCAAATCCGAATAGAAATATCTACATACTATCTGAATCCGATAAAAACACGTATAATATATATAGTTATTAAATAGATTTTATGAATATTTAAATGTGTAGTAGGCACCCTATCCATTAAATACCCATTTATATAAATATTCGAATAATTAAATGGATATCAATTTATAAATCCGTTTATAATAATTAAATTCTAAAAATATTAATAAAAATAAAAAATTATAAAATCTAAACCATATAATTTTGAATAAGATTTTATAATTTTAATTTTTTTTGTTATTTTATTTCATACACATAATACATATGTATGTTATTTAAATGGATATCAGGTGTGCTATATCCATATCCATTTAAATAATCAGATTCGTGTAGCGGGTACTCAAAGGGCCAAATCCGAACCTCACCCTAACATAAGTATTAAAATTTAATCCCAAACCCATTCCAAATCCGTTTATAATTATTGTATCTATTCTATTAGGGTTCAGTTGGGTCAGATACTCCGAAATATCCTCCCGATTCCCATTCCTACTCTTTGTTTACAAAAAGTTAAATATATCGTTAAATCGTGGTCGCATGCCAATATTCTTTATTAGAATAAAAGATATGAATCATATCACATCCTCTCTCTATTGTCATGTAATTGGGTATTGATAATGGAATTGTAGAAATTACTTATCATTATATAGAAGAAACTAATAGATTTCTGTTTTCAGTATTCCTTATTATCTTTTTCTTTAGGAATGCAAATGTCACTTTTCTAAAGAATCTTTAAGTTGTGGGTTTTGAATGATTTTTCTTCTTCCTTTTTGTAAAGCAAATGACATGATGCATCGTTTCATTGTTAAGAATAGTTTCTCGGGCTTTCAGATTCCTGTTGAATTAGTTGAGAATCATAATTTGGATATGTGTTTGAAAAAATAACTAGGAATCAAACAAAGACAATGAAAATATTATTGAACTACCAAAAGATTATTTTAAAGAAAAATAAGTCAATTTCATACCCTTTTTTAGAAGAAAAAATAAGTCAAGTTTCATACTTGTCTGGTACTCTTTATGAGAAAAAAATTTATTGATCATGTTTATAAAATGAAGAATTTTAAAATTGCCATTTTTTTATGAAATACATCTTATAAGTCTATAATTATAGTTTATTCAAAAAAATAAACAACTAAGATATCAGCCTGTTTAATATTGTTAATTACATGCTCAAACAATTTAATTAGCTCAGCCTAATTTTGTAATTTAGTTTTAAGCCCAACTCTTTTATTTCAGGAAAAATAACAAAGACACCCATGTTATTTTACTTTTTATAAAATATAATTACTTTTTTTTTTAATTTTTACTGTGTTAAAATATCATAAATACGATTTTTTAACTTTTTCTCAAAATACGATTTTGGTTGTTTTTTAGTAAAATAAAAAAAACTAAAAAAACAATTACTTCGTATTCAAAAAAGACTTACACTAGTAAAAATGATATATTTTATTGATTTTAGTATTATTTCTAACAACTTTCATTTATTTTAATTAGTCACGGTTCGAAATGGAAAGACCCATTTAACCATAAAGAGTCGATGTTTCTAGGTACTTTAGGGTATTCTTTACGGTTAATCTAATGGTCTGTATAGTCTCTCAATTATAAATTTTTCCCTTGTAATCATATTAATAAAACGATCCTCTTTATACTAAAAAAAAATAATATTTAAATAGTTTTTTGGCCAGTCCACTAAAGTTGGCATAATTTCAAACACCAACTCCATTTACATAATACTTGATACAGTCCATTTACTACATTGACCCAAATAGTTGAGGCAGTGTAATGTAATGATTATTTTACCGATTCATATACTTGAAGCGGTACAATAATTATTTCACTGACTCAAGTAGTTGAGGTAATGCAGTCTAAATAATTACTGCACTGATATAGCTAGTTGAGGCAGTACAAAATAATAACTACTACTCACTTAGTTAATTGACGCAATGCAATTGAGGCGGTGGATGAATTATTTCTAACTCAAATATTCAAGGTGATCTAGTGATGAGTCATTATGCATGGATATTGTTGAGTCCACAATATTTACTGCACTGACTCGACTATTTGAGGTGGTGTAGTAATTATATCACAAAATCAGATAGTTGAAGTAGTGCAGTAATCTTTTCAAATATCTAAGGTGGTGCAATGGAGAACCTTAATGCAGAGACTTTATTGAATCAGCATGTATAAAATATGAAAAATAATAAATCAATTGGTTTGAAAAGTTGAAGATAATGGAAAGATGTTTCAGGAAAAAGTACTATAAACTTTTGAGAAGAAATTTTTTGTCTTCCCTCTTTTATCACAAGCCAAAGAGGACCAATATATATACAACATAGACGTGCTAACCAATCTCCTAAACATAGAAATCAAATATCCTAAATATACTCTTTACATAATTGACAGATATTTACAGATTCTAAGATATTCTAATACCTACCCTCAAGTTGGTGCGTGAAGATTGCAAACTCCCAACTTGCGTAGAAGATACCCAAACTACTGTGTCCCCAATGCCTTAGTAAAAATGTCAGCGAGTTGCTCAGAGCTACGTACATAAACAGTCTGAACATATCCATGTTGAATCTCATCACGAATAAAATGACAATCAATTTCGATGTGCTTTATTTGCTCATGAAACACAGGATTTGCGCCAATGTGTAAAGCTGCTTGACTATCATAATACAACAACATAGGATGAGAGTGTACAACACCGAGAGACAGCAAAAGACCCTTTAACCATTTCAGTTCACACACAGTGGTAGCCATGGAATGATATTCTGGTTCAGCAGAGGATCTCGACACTGTATGTTGCTTTTTAGCCTTCCAGGAAATGGTAGAAGTGCCTAACATAATAAAATATCCAGTAAGAGATCATCGAGTTAAAGGCAACTCCCCCAATAAGAATTACAATAAGCATACAACCGAAAATCACTATCAGCTCATAAAAAATTCCTTGTCCAGGACTGCCCTTCAAATAACGAACCACGCGCAGAGCTGCTTCCCAATGAGCTTCCCTTAGTTGATGAATAAATTATGCTAAAATATGAACACTGTAGGACAACTCAGGTCGAGTAAGAGTCAAGTAAATCAGTCTTCCCACTAATCTCCGATACTTCTCCGAATCTGTCAGCAATGCATTTTCTGCTAAGGCTAAATGATGATCTTGTTCAATGGGAAAACCATATGGTTTAGCACCCAATAATCCAACTTCACTGATAATATCCAAAGCATATTTGCGTTGGCAAAGAAATATTCCTTCTTGATTTCAAGCCACCTCTACACCCAAAAAATATTTCAATGTTCCCAAATCTTTCACGTGGAAGCAGTGGCATAAATATTCTTTAAACTTATGAATGGAAACTCCATTATTCCCCTCAATAACAAGATCATCGACATACACTAGTATACTTAAATATATCTTGTCTCGATTTAAAGTAAACAATGAATAATCAGATTGAGGTTAAAGAAGTCCATATCGCTTCAATGCAGTTGTCAATTTGGAAAACCAACACCGAGGGGTTTGTCGTAACCTATAAAGTGATTTACATAATCGACAAACTTTGCCAGGCTATTGAGTAGTGAACCCAGGTGGCATCTTCATATACACCTCTTCTTTTAAATCTCCATGCAAGAATGCATTATGAACATCCATTTGATGGAGTTCCCATCCCTTTTTTGCTGCCACTGAAAGAAAAGTATATACAATAACCATTTTTGCAACAGGAGCGAAGGTCTTATTGTAGTAAATTCCTTCAATTTGAATATTGCCAAGAATCATCAATCGAGCCTTATAACGTTCAACCGAAGCATCGGAATTATATTTGATCTTGTAAACCCATTTACTTCCTATAGCTCGCTTTCCCTATGGCAAATCTTCCACAGTCCATATCTCATTAGCCTCAAGTGCCTCAATTTCTTTCGTCATGGCTTGTTTCCATCGAATGTCTTTTATGGCCTAAACATAAGAAGCAGGCTCCTTTTTGGCTGTCATAGCTGCTAAGAAAGAACAATGTTGTGGAGAAAATTTGTCACAATTTACATAATGTGCTATAGGATAGAAGGTACCTGTGGATAGAATTGGATTGGAGGAACATGCAGTGGGACTTATTTATTGTGCAATATATGTCACAAAATCTCGCAGCCGAGTAGAAGCTTCTTTTGTTCTATGACCATGTCCAAGTTGTTCTGGAACAGATTCACCCAAGATTTCAGCGACACCCCCCCTGTCGTCATTATCACTTTGAGTCACAGTTGAATTCTCAGGTACCTCACTTTCTTCTTCCTCATTCAATTCACCATTAGAATGATTGGTGATATCAAAAGAAGAACCTTGTGCAAGATATGGTTGCACACCTTCCTTATCAGATATGGAAATTCAGATTCAGGGAACACAACATCTTTAGATACAAAATATTTTCCTGTATCAAGATCATAAACTTTCCACCCTTTTTTTTTTGAAAGGATATCCTATAAATAAACAACATTGACTTCTGCTAGCAAACTTGTCCTTTTCCCTATTCAAGTTCCGAGCATAACACAGGCACCCAAAAGTTTGAATATGATTATAACTAGAAGATCTACCAAATAAGATCTCATACGGAGTCTTTCCTCCTAATAACATAGAAGAGTCCGATTGATCAAATATCCAGCCGTCAAAACACATTCTCCTCAAAACTTGATGGGCAGATTGGCCTGAAATCTTAAAGCTCTAGCCACATTTAAAATATGACGATGTTTCCTCTCAACACATCTATTCTATTGAGGGGTTCCTACACATGAGATCTTATGTAAAATTCTATTTTCAAAAAAATAATTTTACAAGCATGCAAATTCAGTCCCATTATCACTTCTAACTACCTTTACATCTTTTTGAAATTGTCTTTTAGTCATGGCAAAGAAATTACGCATGACAAGTTCCACTTCTTTTTCTTTCAGTTAACAAATATATCCATACGCCCCTAGAAAAATCATCAACAATGGTCAAGAAATACGAGGCCCCACAAGGGGCATTAACACGATAAGGTCCCCACAAATCACAATGAATTAATTCAAAAATTTCATTTGCTGTAATGTCACTAGAAAAAAAAACTTCTCTTGTTTGCTTAGCTCTCAAACAAATGTCACATGGTTTATTCTTTACTGAACTATTACTAAATTCAACCTGAGGAAGAGATTCTATAATTTTTGTAGACAGATGTCCCATCCTCCTATGCCATAATTCAAAGAAATCTACATGACTTGTCTTGCATGCTTGGACTGATACTGCTGACTTCAAATAATAAAGTCCCTTGCATTGTTCACCCGCTCCAATCACCATCCTCGAGGTGTGGTCCTGTATAACATAAATTTTATTAGTAAATTGGATATTACAATTAGAGCCATCAAGCAATTGTGAGACAATTATCAAATTACAATTTAAATTTGGAACATAGAGAACATTGTCTAGTTTGATATATTTTCCTGAACAAATTGATCCCTCCTTTAATGCCATCACTTGCTCTCCATTAGGTAATCTAATTGGACATGCTATAATTCTTTCAAATTTGTTAAACATTCTAAAGTACCTATCATATGTTTTGAAGCACCATAATCAATAATCCAATTCAAATTATCCTTACCATTCATCTTCTCACTAGTACCCGATTTGCACGTGTTCAACAAATTGAGAAAGAATGACCATTGTTCTGTTGTCAAGGTCCCAGAAGCTGTATTTTCTTCTGTTGCTGCTATTGATGATGATGGCTGCCCAGTTACAAGGGTTGTATTCACCTTTGGTGTATTACTACGTCCATGCCATGCACTCTGTCTCCCTCATCCACATCCAGCCCCTTTGGGTCGGTCACCCCACCATTTCGGATATCCAATGAGCTGGAAACAAGTTTTAGAATCATGTCCCTCTCCTTTGCAGTGTGAGCAAACAACAAATTTATCTTTCACTTTTGTTTTATACTTTCGCCCTCCTGTATTAGTCTGCACTACAAAACTCATAGCTTCTCCATGTTCCTCCTTCCCTCATAACACATTCTTCTTGGCACACCAACGAGTATGCCTTATTCAAGTTTGGCAATGGTTCTGGGCTCAAAATATTGGAACAAACAACTCCATATAATGCATCTTCCAACCCTATCAAAAACTGATGAAGCCTCTCTTCTTCTTGTTTCTTGTCAAGTTCAGCTACAATATTACAATTGCATTTTCCACAATGGCACATGGGAATTTGCTCATAATTCCCAAGCTCTTCCCATAGTTGTTTCAATTTTTCATTATAAGTCACAATCGACAGACCTCTCTGTTTACAGTTGGCAAGTTCTTCCTTGATCTGCTGAACACGAGGTCCATTAGCGATAGAGAATCGCTCTTTGATATCTTCCCATAAATCCTTATATTTATGGTAGATCGCAGTGTTGGCTCGATTGTGTTGAGCATCCATGAAACCAACATTGAATTTACAGCCCACTAATCCTCTAATTCAAAGGAATCATCATCAGGTTGTTTAATCATTCCATCAATAAATCTGAATTTCTTCTTGGCCCTCAATGACGTTCGCATTGCTCGAGCCCATTCATCATAATTTTCTCCTTTTAATTGCACCTGAGTAATTATATTACCAGGATTATCACTCGAAGTCAACAGGTAGAGGGAGGCTGGTTTCTTTTCCTCGCTAGTCATAGCATTTTTGTCTTAACCAGGCTCTAATACCATATACACTTTTGAGAGATTTTTTATCTTCCCTCTTTTATCACAAGCCAAAGAGAACCAATATATATACAACATAGACGTGCTAACCAATCTCATAAATATAGAAATCAAATATCCTAAATATACTCTTTACATAATTGACAGATATTTGCAAATTCTAAGATATTCTAATAAGTACAAAAAAAAATTATCACGTTGCTGGAAAATGGAGAGTTTCACTGCACCACTTTCTTGATAACAACTTCTTGTATTCAACTGTTGATAAAGTTGAAGAGTTTAATGACACCATTTTCTTAAAGATAGCTCCATGTCAAAGACGTGATCACCAAGTTAAGGAAGTTTATAAATTGAGAAGGTCGCTTCAGAATTATGGGACCAACAATCCTTTCAAAAAAAATCATATCAAGAAATCAACAATAATTAGCAATATTTTCTACATAGTAACGTGGCTTTTTTATTTATTCAAGTTTTCTTTCAATTTGTTAATTCTCTTAACTTAGATTTATTTTAGTATTCATAGACACTATTTTCTCAGTTCAATTTCTTCAGCTTTCAATTTTATTAGTCTTATTTTCTTAGCTTTTAGTTACAGTTTTTATCTTAAAACAGTCATTTCATTTAAATTTAACAAAGCTTTTAGGAGTTAAGAACCTAGAAAACTTTAGATCCCTTAAGTCCTCTCATGCAATCGTCCTAGTAGAAGTTAGATCGACGCAATTAATTTATTTTTTATTAAACATATTAATTTTCAGATAATTTGTTTCTAGCACGCTCGAAATATTAGCGCACGTGAAGGGCCAAATATTATGCATATAGTCAATTTCCAAATATCTACTATATACAATAATAAATTAAAAAGTACGGGTGTAAAAAACACCAGGATCATAAAATATATTACATATCCATAATCTTACATACTAAATAGAGCTGTAATAGAAGTTCTTCAACCAACAAATATTATAGATAATGTTATGCAAACGTACTAACTATCTGTTTCTGAGTAATTACCCGTTAAAAAGAAGAAAAAAAAGATCAAAGACATAATAAAAGATATACTACATGAAAGTTTTAGATATATGACCCATCAATGGATCTTTTCTCTTGAAATATGATTTGATTGTGAATTTCTTATAGCATTGGGGGCACTAGGCAGTCATATTCTGAGGGTATGAAGATGAGATTTGCTGTGGAGCTCACGAGCAAATAGGCTCCTGAAATACTCTTCCACCCCTATTCTCTTAAACAATGCCGGAGTTTGTTGAGTGATCAAGCTGGGAGCTGGCCCTATCTCAGCCTCAACTTTTGGAGCATAAAAAGTTGCAATTGAGAGTCTTTCCTTCTCCGAGTTCACTGTTGCCCTGTGCTCAATGCTACGGTATCTCCCATTGCTTATAATCTGCCAATACAGGGAAAATGAAAAGACCAGGGAAACCCTTGTCAACCAGTTGAGATTCTATTGTCGGGTTTCAACCCAAAAAACAATTAATGTTAGGTCGACTAGCAAAAATACAAACTCTTATGAAATATTAAGATTCTATTGGATTGAAATCTATAAATTTAATGGAATTTATTTGAAAATCTAGAGTTTATATATACTGATTAAAATAAAAGTTAATTTATAATTCTATATTATTAGATTTTTATGTAATTAGTTATACTTAAACTAAATTGTTAGAAAATATGTGGAATTTCTAATTAAATTTTATATTAGTAAGTCAATATATTTCATAATATTAAAATATTTTTTTAACTTTATCATTTCTATTTTATTCTCTCTTATATTCTTCTCAAATAAAATGATTTCTTTAATAAATTTCAATCAAACATAATATAAGTATAAACATATAATCAAACCGAATCAAATTGTTCCTATCACATAAACTGAAACTTTCTCAAGCATAAGCCGACCTAAACCAAATTTTTGGCACAAATCTAATTATATACAAATATAAACCGAACTAAAGTAGAAGGATAGATCACAAAAATTAAACCAAATAATCTGAACTGAACCAAATTAATATAATTTAAATTTCTTAAAATTAAACTGAATGTATAAGAGAACATATAAACTGAACCCAATTATCAGTTCTGGTTCAATTTTCTTTTTTTTTTTTGGATTGTTTGAAATTTTGATTACCCCTATCCACGAATGATGTGGAATAACACCATTAACAACTATCGTTTCTAGGGTCAACATACTTAATTAATTGACCTACAAATATACATTTGTTTGTTAATTACACAACTAATTTGGACCTGCCAATAAAATCAAGTCCAACAATTCTAACACCAAAGGAAAAATAAAATAAAAAATTGAAGGCAATAGTTATTAGTACCTCTAGAATGTCTCCAATATTGATAATAAAGGCATTAGGGATGGGCTTCACAGTAACCCACTTGCCATTT
Source organism: Ricinus communis (assembly GCF_019578655.1). Taxonomy (NCBI): domain Eukaryota; kingdom Viridiplantae; phylum Streptophyta; class Magnoliopsida; order Malpighiales; family Euphorbiaceae; genus Ricinus; species Ricinus communis. The sequence goes on from NC_063264.1 coordinate 25,831,837, forward strand.
TTGTTGATCTGAAGACCTTCTACTTCATTAAGTTGTAGGAGGATTGTGAGACCTGTTGCATCAGAATGTGGGGTAAGACCAATGACTTTCTCTGGTTGAGGACATGGAGGGTAATAATTTATTCTAATTGACTGATGTCCATCTTCAAAAATTTCTGTCATTTCCTTTGCCTCCATCTCCAGTGTTTTAGCCATCTGTGCTAGGATAATCTTAGCTAAATTTTTCACTTCCCATGAATAAGTGTCCAAGGTCTCTCTGCAGAAATTAAAAAAAAGGGGCTCAATTAGCAAACCTATTTTCCATAATATCAGTTAGGAAGTTATCCGAGTGTTTATCACAAACGGCGGATCACAACTTCGTCTGATTAAAAAAAGAAAATGTAGCAACAAGAGAGAGAGAGAGAGAGAGATGGAGGTGACCTGAAAGGAAGAGGGAGTTCTGGAAACAGATGGGGTTTCCTTGCATGAACAGGCTGGGCGACCATGAAGAAAAGGTCACCCCAGTCAAGTTTTTGTTCCTCAGATACAACAAAGGCTTGTCCGAAACCCTCTACTTCTCCTGGATATTGCCATAATTTTTTCTTCTTTTCCATTGGGAGGTTGAAGAACTCCTGAACCTCTATCTTCATCTTCTCCAAAAGCGAAGCACTCACTTGATGGTTAACCAACTGCAAATACAACACTAATTAATGATTACTTTGCTGTCATAATTATTTACAGAATTGAAGAATATAAAGAACTAATTGGCTCTTACATCAGAGTAAACTCTGAATCCAATCCATACTGCATGCATAAATTTTGAAATAACACATATTAGCCACTGTTTTAAAGATTAAAACACTCATCCCACCCATCAAGTTTCGCTCACCAATTCAACCGGTTGAACTAGTTGGATCACTGTTTCAGTTGGTTTGATAAAATCTTTAACTCTTCTTTTTAAAATCTTTTTTTACAATATTATGCAAATCTATTCAAACAATCGGTTTAACAAACTGATCAGGATCAAGCTATTCAACAGGTCAATTCTATTCATTTTTAAATGCTGATTTAAATTTGTCTAAATTTAGTTTATGCACCGAAATAAAGATAAATTACAGTTATTATAATTATTTTAATTTTCTCGTTGAATAATAGACACTTATATATTAACTATTTAACCCTAATAATATATGTCACTCATTTATTATTTTGATATGTAAATGAAGACGCATATAAATATTTGATAAATATTCTTTTACTGTTAAGCGAAAGAAAAGGAAATAATTTTGAATAAGTCACTTGCGTCAGTTTGACATTCTAATTAATTTAAAATCTTTTTTATGATATTCACATGCTTTTATTTTTTTTCTTAATGTCAAAAGTATGTATAAATACCATATATAATAGGAAATTATCATTTTCACCCTCTATCATTATTAAAATAATATTTTATGTAATAGTTAAAAAAATTATAAATACGTATCACTATCTTATCTGATTAGACAGCACTACCAATTTAATAGTTCGGAAGTGTTACTTAAAGAATTACATTTTCTAGATTAGGTTTACTATAGTTTTCAATTACTGTCAATTTAGGCCTTTTTTCTTTAGCTTGAAAGGATCATGTAAAGTAGGTATGAGCATTGGAGTTTAGTATTTGTCTTTGTCATGTAATAATTTTTTTAGCTTGTTTTGTAATTAATGTTGGATCAGTTTAGTAAGAATATTATATGCCACATCAGATGAACAAAAATTAAAATAAATAATAATGAGATGTTTAATATCTTCTTTGTTAATTATATATATTTGATGAAAACTCTTAATGAATCTTATCTTAACAACTCCTCCTTTTATAGCATTATTCATAAATTCTTTAGGGAATGAAGCTCTCCTTTAATGGTGAAAATACTAGTAGCTGACTAAAAATAAATATTTTCCATTGAGAGTTCTATATATTATGGTGAATTTTCAATTTGTCATAAAAGTTTTTGTGAGGTAATATTAAGCGGCAGAATTTTAGATTTCGGCGACTAAACATAAAAAGGAGATCAATAATTTTCATAAATAAGAAATTATAGTTTTTATTTTTTTTATTTTTTTTTTTAGTAATTTAGAATAATCTAGAGTGTGCTAAGTAATATTTTTACAGGTGATAAAATATTATTTTAAAAGTTTTAATACAGTTACATATTTAAAGCTTAAATTTTAAATTTTATTTAAACTAAAAAATATTTTTATTATTTCATCTATAACTATAAATTAGAAGAATTATATTTTATGATGAACTTTAAATTCATTATAAAATTTACTATAATGTATTTTTAGCGATAATCCTGTGGTAAATTTTAAATTCACTATAAATATTTTAGTGGTAAGATTTTGAGTACTAAGTTTCGTCGTTAAATTTTCCTTTCGTAATGAAAATAATTTATTATATATAAAAGATCTCATTGACTTGCATCAATATGACTCTTTGGCAAATATAGAATATGTCTTGGTCCTTGTACTAATCAGTTAAAATTCAATGGAAACCTGAAATTAAAAAGTGAAATATTTTCTGTTTGAGAACTCAAACTGAAACAATACAGGATATAGGATTCAAAAAAGTATTTAAAGATTATGAAAGCAATAAAGATTGGTGTGGTGTGTATACCTGGAAGAAGCCCCAGTCTCTGCAAGCACAATGAAGTTTGGCCAGTTCAGAATGCATTGATTCTTGAGAAAGTAGCCTTTCCATATCAATCACTGGAACCTCAACATTCTGATTCTGAACATTGATGGGTTGATCTTGGTCTTGGCGTACGTATCTTGGTGGAATAGATTCAAGGCTCAACTTTGCCAGCTCCTGAACACAAGGAACAAGAAGAGAGCTTCCAAGACTCAAAGCATTAGTTTCCATTTATATGCTTTTTGTTGTATCACAGGATGACGAGAAGTTTTATTAACAGAAAGTATTTTCTTTCTATGCTTTGGCACTTGGCAATGCCAAAGAGTTGTCAATTATAGTACTTGCTAGCTAATGCCTATACATGTAATATTTATATTATGCAGCCACCATAATTTAACTTTTTTTTTTTTTTTTAAGAAAAGACTGGTAATAATAATTCTCTTTACGTGTAATTATATAAATATTTTATTATAAAATCATAATTAATTTAATCGGAGTCCAAATTTATTACCGCAATATTAATGTCAGAATTATATACCAAGAAATTCAATCTAGACGTGAATCTAAAAAATTAAGAAAATATCCCTTCTAGGATTTAAATTCTGGTGGTTGACTTGCTTGATGAAAGCTACTTCATAATTTTTAATGTTAAAAGAAAATAAACCAACATCTAGAACAGGCCAGGCCATCATCATTGAATTAATAAAATGTCAAAATGAGAGGATCACTTTTCAAACTCTAAAAACTTTCACACAATCATTTCCATGGGTTTAAACATGTTTTCCTTTGACAATTCTAGAAGGTTAACCTTTCTTTTCTTCTTCTTTTTCCCCTCCAAATTGGGGTACTGTTATCGGTAAAATATTATTCTAAAAGTTTTAATACAACAGCATATTCACGACTTTCATTAAATTAAAAAAAGTTCTTATCTCTTATTTATACACTTTTGATCAAATAAAAGATTTGTCATACTATATGTTTGTTAGGACCTTATTTTTCAATGCTTGACTAATATAGTTATAATAATATATTAACTCTCTTTTATGTTAAATTTAAATCTTACTGTTAATTAAATAAAAGATAAACAGTAATATTTTTTTATGAAGTTCACCATATTATAATAATTAGTTTTTGATTTTGTATTCTTATACTACATTTCTCATGTAGTTTGTAATAAATATATTAATTTACCGTTTTGTTATTTTTGATTAAAACATTATTTTTTTAATTTCAATTTAAGATGTTACTTCTTCAAATTACCAACCATTATTAACATTTTTATTCAGTTAATTTTATAGGTTAATTAATTTACAAAATATTACGGTCGCATGACATAAGAGCCGGAAGTACGGTAAACTCGGCCAAAATAGGACACCCGAAGGTTTAAGTTTATAAAATAATTAAAACAATATTAATAAGTAATAGTTATGGTCTTTTTTGAAACAAAGTAATAATTATGTTAATTTGTTAAAAATGTGAGATTTTAAAATAATTACTAAAATTAGTATATATTGAAATTTATAATTCTATTGATAGGTAATTACTAATAGCTTCTTTAAATGTTTTAGTAATCATTAATAATTTTAATAAATACTTAAAGATGGATATCTTGAACATGTTAATATAGTAATTACTAGTTTACGTTGTCTCATTTTTTCCATAAATTTAAATAAATCCATCAAATAATATAATATGATATAATAATAATTTTATTGAAAAGAAATTCTACATAATTACTAAATTTGAAGAGTTTAAAATATAAATAGTTTAAAACATAAATATTATAGATATAAAAGAATAATTGGAATATAACGGAAGAAAGATGTTTCATGCAAAATAAGCTGAAATTAAGTAAAAAAATAATATAAGGGAGAACTAATATATCATTATAAAGGTCTAGCTTTACACAATTTAATAATTTTATCTAATTATTTTAAAATTTAAAAATAAATATCCATAATTTATTTTATTTTTAATAATATTTTTTAATAATAACTTTTATAATTTGAAAATGACGTTGTAAATTGATTTTGCTTATTAAAAGGAAATATCTGAGAATTATAAGACCTTTAATGGCTGCATTATTAAATTTATGATAAATTTTGTACTAATTTTTATTTTTTTTTCAGTAGGCATATTCAATTTGCGATATCATTCTTTTTTACTATAAAGTTACAAAAAAATTCTCTGAGAAAAATATTTTTAAGAATAAATTAAAAATTTTAATATTTATTTTTAAATTTTAAATAATTAGATAAAATTGTTAAAAGATATAAAATTCAAAATTTATTAGTAATTAGGCATATTATAAACTATAGAAGAATGTAGTATAATATCAAAAAAAATAGTAACTAACTAACTAATATAAAAATAATAATTACTTCTTTAATTTTTTGTTTAAATAATTGAAATGTATGTCTATCTTTTCAATTTAACTTAACAATAAAATTAATATAAAAAATTCACACAAAAAAATAAATTAATATATTGTCATAAACTATAAAGAGAATATGATATAATATTTAAAAATAAAATCGTAATTAATTGAATACGAAAATTCTAGAGCAAATCATAATTACCTTTATTTTGTTGGTATTATAGCTAAATAGTCTCTTAATACTAGTGATATATTAAAAGTAAGTCCAATTTTAGCCTCGAAAATATTTATCATTATAATCAAACTATTTAAAAGCACTATATACTTTTTAATTATGTTTTTCCAAATTTGTTTTTCCCTCTCTTTCTCTCACGCAGTCCAGGTTCTATTGAGGTTGAGCATGGAATTGAGAGATCCGAACCGAACGGAAAAATCAAACTGAAAGTATTAAGAACTGAAAATATCAATTTCTTCTCTACAAATTGCAGATATCTTTACAAAGGCATTGTGTAAAGTTTTCTTAAATCACTTTCGTAACAAACTTTATCTTCGGTCTCGGTATAGTTTGAGGGAAGGTATTAAATATCATTCCTCCAACCACCATCTTGAGTCTACAGCATGGAGTGATAAGGATGAGAATTAGAGTAATAAGGCAGTAGACCAAGTTGTGGTTATCCTTCTAATAAATTAGAAGAACCATAACCAGTAAGTAATTCAAGGGATCTTGTTGGGATCTAATCACTACATAATAGGCAATCCGTTCAATTACTACATCATTGGAAAAATGGAAAATCAGTTGAGCAATCTACTCCTTTAAAAATAGCTGTGTGGCAGCATTCTCATATCTATATAAATTGACTACCTTTTATCTTTTACTTGAAAATTTCTTTCTATGTAGATTTTCTATTATTTATTGTAAAAAAAATTTACATAATAGATTAATAAGAACTCTCCTCTCACGTTGAGAAGCAAAAAAAGGCTTTCCACAAATATTCTCTTTTTTATTTTCTTTATGGTATCATAGCTATTGTGAGACAAGAGAGTTATAATTTTTTTTCTCACCAATGGCTTCCACAATTTCTCACAATGTTGCCAACTTTGTTACTCTCAGACTCACACCAGAAAACTACCCTCTCTATCAAGAACAATTACTTGCTTTAGCTGAAAGTAAAGATATGATCGGGCTTCTCACAGGCGAGAAAATTAAACCCGCCATGTACATCAATGTTCCGACAGAAAAAAATCAACAAATAATGAAAAAAAACAACAAATCTTAAAAGATTTTCTCAAATGGAAGAAAGAAGATCATCTCCTACGTGGATGAATCATTGGGACACTCACAGAAGAAACTTTAGATCTGGTTATTGGCCTGAATTCATCTCAATCGGTTTGGAATGCTTTGAAAGAAGCATATGACTATGACTCACAAGAACAAGAATTTACTCTCCGACAACAACTCACATATTTGAAAAAGGAACCAAGTCAATCCTAGTAGAACATTTGAAAAAATTCAAAAGTATATGTAACAGCCTAGCAGCCGTAGGCAATCCCATACCCGACAAAATAAATGCTAATTTTGTCATCTTTCATGTCCTTATACTCCTGAATAGACAGGAATTGTTGAATGCCGAGATCGAACCATTCGAGAACTTGGCAGGACTATGATTTTTCATAGTGGTGTGCCTAAGTCTCTATAGGTTGAGGCTTTTACTACAACAGCATTTTTAATTAATCGGTTGCCTTATTCTTCACTAGCATTTGATACACCTTATTTTCGCTTATATGGTTCTCACCCTGCGTACTCTATTTTTCATGTTTTTGGAATTAGATGCTACCCTTATACCTAGAATATAAAGAGAAATAAATTTGATGCTAAAACTATACCTTGTATTTTTGTAGGTTATAGTAACCCACATAAAGGGTATCGTTGTCTTGATCCAAAAACCAACAGGATTTTTGTTTCACGACATGTGGTGTTCGATGAAAATCTTTTTCCTTACAGAACAAAAATGTCTCCATCTCCTTCTCCCATTAGCTTCACTAATTTTTTGAAACAGTTCCCATCTTTAACAACGGAACATACCACTGTTCTTCCACTAGATGCATCTTCACCTCTCCTATAACTAAGCAATATTTTGTCTAACTCTTCGACTATTTATGATCTCATAGTCGAAGATGCTTTCTCTGAATCTCCTTTGGCCTGTGATTATGACCATTCTCCTACACCTTAATCACCAACTGTTACAAATCATTTGCCACATCCCAATAATCTCATGGATATCTCACCTCTTTCTCCTGCAGCTGACATCCTTCCTAACACCGGTAGTTCCTCACCTATTTCTTCCACCTTAAATTATGATTCTTCTTTATCTCTTGAATAGGTACCACTGGCATCTCATCCTATGGTCACTAGAGCTGAACATGGTATCTACAAACTCAATCCACATTATGCTCTCCTCCTTGAATGTGGTGATATTCCTAAAGAGCCCACGTACTGTCAAAATGGCTCTTCAACATGCTGGCTGGAAACAAGCCACGATTGAGGAACTTGATGCACTGCATAAAAATCAAACATGAACCTTGGTACCTCGAGAACCTCATATGAATATCGTCGGTTCAAAATGGGTGTTTAAACATCATTCCTCTAACCACCACCTTGAGTCTACAACATGGAGTGATAAGGATGAGAATTGGAGTGATAAGGCAATAGACCAAGTTGTGGTTATCCTTCCAAAGAATTATAAGAACCATGATCAGTAATTCAAGAGATCTTGTTGGGATCTAATCGCTGCATAATGGGCAATCCGTTCAATCACTGCATCATGGGAAATGGAAAATCAGTTGAGCAATCTACTCCTTTAAAATAGCTGTGTGACAACATTCTCATATCTGTATAAGTTGACTACCTTTAATTTTTTACTTGAAAATTTTCTTCTCTATAGATTTCCTATTATTGATTGTAAAAAGTTTATATATAATTCTCCTCACATTGAGAAGCAAAAAAAGGCTTTCCACAAGTATTCTCTCTTTTTTATTTTCTTTAAGTTGATTATTTGACTTTTTCCGAACCGAACCATATCGAAATTTTCTTTTGATACAGTTCTAGATCTCATTAATTCTCTATGCTAAGAACTATACTGAACTATCTCGTACTGTCTCAAATCGAAGAACTGAAACTAGAACCAATTTAAAATTTTATTTATTTATATAATAATTATATTTATAATAGATAAATTCAATCTTAAGTTCAAACTTAAATTTAAATATAAAAATTATTATCAAATACAAATCTAACAATTCTGTTCTGATACAAAACAGATTAATTTATTAACTTATGATATTTATCAAGTTTACAAAATAATTTTTATTAATAATATGTTTTTTTTAAAAAGACACTATATTATATTAGAAAAGTCAGATGAAATATATTTATTAGTTGGATTTAAATTTTTTGAATTTTCATTGCCCTGTATTGTACCATATCAAACTGAACTGTACCATTAGACCCAAATTTCCGTAACATCTCAAAAAATTAGTACTGTTCAAAATAAAAAATTATATACTATGTTACCATTCTACAAATCTAATTTTAGAATTCTTAACATTTAATATGGTTCAAAAGAATTTTAAATTTTGGGACTCTCCTGAACCGTGGTTACCCTAGATTCCATGCCTTCTTCCACTTTTCACCATAATCAAATAGATAATGGGTTCTATATCTCTCCAGCTTGATTTTAGCTTCCACAACTCTACTAATCCACTAGTCCCACTCCAGCTAGTTATAGATGGCACCAAAATCAAATTTGAAAATTTTTTAGTCAAATTTACTGAACCATATTATTTAAATCAAATTAAATATTTAATATATAATATTATTTATTAAATATTATATTTATATTGACAAATCCATTTATTATTATTAACCATGTATGATTTAAACTAATTGATATAAATATAAAAATTAATAAATAATTAATTATTTGCAATGTGCTGTTATTATTTTAATTATAAATTTAAGTTTATAATATTTAATATTTATTTATAATATTTTAAAAAATAACAATAAATTGAATATTTTAAATGCCCTTCTATACAAAGTGTTTATTAATTAATTTTAATATTATATAAAATAGTACTATTAATATAATTAATATTACTATTTTTTTGAATTAATAAGTATTATAGAATTAAATAATTAATTCATTGAAGATAATATTTAAGATGCCCCTCAATAGATTAATGACAATCCTTGAAATGACATTGTAAAGACTAATCAGGAGATACTCTTATGATAAAATGAGGATACCTATAAGTTTACTTTAGTTTAATTTTGTTACTCAGTAAATATATAATATACAATATTGCTATTATGGTTCTAATCATATGGACTTCAAATCATTTTTATAGTATTGTTACTTTCTTATAAATTATTTTATTACTTTATTTTTATTACAATTAAGTTAATTTAGTAGTTAATATCTTTAATAGAATATTCAATAAGAAAAAGATATTCTAATATATTAGAAACGGAATTGATTTACTGAAAATAGGACTTTATTTATATTAAACAAGACTTAATTGTAAGAGAAAGAAAGAAGAAGAAAGAAATTGATATTAAATAAAAAAATTTAAAATAAAAAAGAGAGAAAAAATAGAATACAATTTAGTTTTTAATTGTAAAAAAAGATCATCTTTTAGAATTTAGATTATGTTTCACCGAAACTCATAAAATTTATAGAATTTATTTACAAATCTAAAATTTATATGCTTTGAACGAAATGAAATCTGATTTAGAATTGTTCATAATTAAATTTGTGTAAAATTAATTATAGCTAAACTAGATTTTAATAGAATATGTAAAATTTTTAAATAAATTTCATATTAATAAGTCAATATATTCAATAGGACTAAAATAATTTTTTTAAATTTTATCATTTTTTATTAAAAAATAGATTACTTAATAAATTTTAATAAAAAATAAAAAATAGCATTAATTATAGAATTAAAGTTACCAAAGTAGCGTAGAGCCCAGTGTGATAAAGGTTTGTGTAACAGTAGAGTCAAGTTAATAATATTTCATTAAAGTTGACAGAGTAAGCCAATGGAAGATCTTATATACATTTCTAGGACTGAACTTTTTAAAAAATTAAATTAGAAACTTAATTATAAAAAACAGGTAACTTGTAGAAACTTTGAAGATCGTTATCCTTTTACAATATTATTACCCTTTATTAAAATACCTTTCTAGAAAACTGATTGTAAACCGTAACCATATTGGCAATTTCAGATTCTAAGCTTGCTTGTTAGGAGAGGAGAATCGAAACCTGACTATCTCTTTCTACAATTCCAAACCCAAAATCAAAACTTCAATTCTAATTCGGTTTCGCCAATTTAACCCTATTTGGTTGGATTCTAAACCGGCCAGGGTTATGATTAATCTATAGAGACTAGATTTCTTTTCTTTATAAATCCTTTTTAGGTTCGATTCTAAACCGGCCATGGTTATGGCTAATGGTTACTGTAGGAGTATAGACTCTTTTTAGGTTCGATTCTAATCTGGCGAGGGTTATAGCTAATTGTTGCTATAGGAGTCGGTCTTTTTTTTCTCTTTATAGACCCTTTTTAGGTTTGATTCTAAACCGACCGGATTTATGGCTAATTGTTGCTATAGGAGCCAGATATTATTTTTTTCTTTATAGATCCTTTTTTGTTGATATATATATCTTTAAATCTTTGACTTATAATAATGTACATATAATACAGGGTTTTTATTTCTTTTTGTTGGCTAAAACCCATTAAGAAGCTTCTAATACCCTTCTGTACTTTTGGCTATTTAACCATCCCTTTCAATTCAAGTTACATTTTATTTATTAATCTCATAAACTAGGTCAATAATTTAATTCTTAGAAGTATAAAATTAGTTAGTTGACTAAATTGCATTTCTTTTGTCTTTTCAAAACATACGCATCCAAGATCAATTACCCATGATTATTTTGTATATAAAAAGTAAAGTCATTTTAATTTATAAAAATCTGTACCAGTATTTTATGAAAAAAGTCTGATGAAACTCTAATGTCAGCTTTGTGTCTATCATATATTTCAATTCGTATGCTTAAGTATGATATGGTGTTGATTAGAATATTGACTTATTTGCCTAAAACGTTAGTCCAAAGAAATATTTCATTTCTTTCTCTAGCATGGATTGATTCTTATGAAAAAATAAGAAAATTTAATAGTCTATAAAGAAATACGGACAAAAAGTTAATTTTTCGCTTAAATTTATGTGCAAGAATCAAATATATCCAATTTAAACTTTTTCAAAAAATAGTCTTCCGAACTTATGTTAAGAATCAAATACATTCAATTTAAGATTTTCAGTAAATAGGACAAAGAAAAATAATAACAAAATATTATTCTCATATATATATATATATATATATATATATATATATATATATATATATATATATATATATATATATATATATATATATATAGATTTATCAAATTATATAAAATATTTAATTTAGATATTATTTTTTAATAAATATATTAAAAATATTTTATTTATTAATATAAAAATTAATTCTATTAACAAACTCCTTTTACTGGATACTAAACTCTGTCAAAATAATCTCAATAAAATATATATAAAATAAAATAAGAAGAAAGAGAAGAGTATAAATGTAACGAATAAAAAAATAATTTTTAATTAATAAAATATTATTATATTATAAAATTAAAAAAATTAAAAAAATCTTAATCAAAATTTTAAATTATAGAAAGTAATTTGAAGAAAATTATTATAAAATAATTAAGATTTATAATTAAATTATTTTATGATGTAATATAATGCTTAAAAAAATTTATCCAAAGTGGAAGTTATTAAAAAGAATTCAAAAGGATAGGAGAATGCAAAATAATTATATATCATAATTAAGATATTAAAATTGTAATATAATACTTTATATAAAATAATTAAAAAATATTAAAATAATTAATGCTCCGAGAATTAAAATAAATAGCTTAAAATTTATATAATATACCATGTAGGAAAGAGAAAATAATATTAAAATAACATATATATATACATTGAGATGTTATGCTAAATATTCAATCTTGCCTTGAGTCGCATCCTTTCACATTAAAACTGATGCTTAATAAAGTATTGGTAATATATATGTGCATTAACAACTCTTAAAAATTAAGATTTCCTACCAATAAAATTGTTAAAATAATTAATTGAGTTCAATAATTGCATTGGATATTAATTAATTTTGAATACATATTGCTTTTGTCAAATTTTTTCATTTCTTTGACCTTTTTTTTCTTCTAGAAGAGCATCCTCTAATAGTCAATATATCAATTAAAAATTGATTGCTGAAATCTTTTGTTTTCTTATAAAATGGTTGAGCTTCATTAAAGAATAAAAATACTAGATGGTTCTTATCTATATTTAATGAATAAATTACAATTAAAAAATGAGTGATACATATTAGATAAATGTCTCATATATCACTCATTTATCAACTTAAATAGCAAATTGATTAATCATGATCAAAGTAATCCTTAAACTTAGGGTCTAAATCCCTTCTTGGTTGTAAAGAATCCAAGAGAGAGTTTCTTTTTGCTTGTTGTTTCTTATATTTATATTAAAAGAATAATCACTTTATTTTTAAAAATCAAGTGATGAAATATCATTAAGAATTGAGAGAAGCTACATCATTGTTCACAAGGATTTACAAACCAATTAAGAATATTTGTAAGAAAGGTATGTTTTGATACCCAGTTGGGCACTTGGTTTGCTTGCCTCTTAACAAACGTGAAGGAGCAGTGTTAAAAGTTCTTTGCTGCCTGCCTGACTTCCTACTCCCAACCGGTTTGCATCTGACTGCGTCCCTCAAGGCAATAGCTTCAGCCATAAGAGCTGATCGACGAAAATAGCTTTTGACTGCTCCATGAATCCTTTCTTCTCTTTTTTTTTTTTTTTTATGTATATATATTTATTGTTAATGTAAGCATGCCGAACAAAACCTTTTCAAGTGAGTTTTAAAATAATTGTATATTGAAAATTAATTTTAATTAAATTATAAGAAAAATTAATTATCTTATCTATACGATTATCATATTAATTTTGAGAATTCTGTCGACTGGTGGGGACCACTTGCTATATCTAGAACTTGAGCGCTGGTGTTGGCAGAACTGATTTGCTCGTTGGACTGCTTCAGCAGTCTCTTTGTACGATGAACATAGACTTTGTACGGTTAATTTTTCATATTTATAAATATACGGTTTTTACAAAGTTATTTTCTAAATATACTCTTTTTACGGAAATATTTTCTAATTTTTATATATACACCCGATTGTTTTCTCATATTCACAAATATACTCATCTTACATGGCATTTCATGATTTGCCATGTTATAAATAGACAGGCTTTCTAACAGATATAAATATTATGGTCGTGATAGTTTCGTTGTGGTCGTGATATACTTAAAATAAGAAATCTGAGATAGCGAGCTTGATCGCGGTCGTAATGGTGGCTGTTATCTTTACTGTCTTCATTTTCCATTTCTCGCAGTGGTGATACCTTGGCTCGCAGACGCAATCTTGCCTCTGCTACAACTACATAAATATGAATGTCTACGACTACAAACAATACTATTCAAAAAAACAAACAAACAAACAATATTGACTACGACAGAATGGTTTGATAATGAAATCAAAGTTTCAAACTAGACAACTTTTCAAGTTAACCACTCCCAACCACCAATAGACTTGTATTTTCTGAGGTCACTATCACTCTAGATTGTAGGCTCCTTTTCTCTCCTGGGAATCATTTTATATTTCTCATCAATGCTGATGAATGACTGACATCATGATAATTGCTTGGTTTAAATGATGAGGATCTGAGATCATGATGATTGGAAATTAGAACACAATCAAATCAAATTCCCAAAATTAATTTTTCTTTTTTTGCTTTTCTAGTGTGGATATTGAAAAAAAAAAAGAACAACTTTAATAATATTAGTTAGGAGTATTAAACTAAAAGATCCGGTATTTCAATTCATTTGTAGTCTTTCATTCTCTCACTTATTATAAAACATTATCGATCGGTCTGTAATAAATGAATCATGTCCATAATAAATAAATGAATAAATCTTGATGTTTTAATTTATATATTAAGCATTTCCATTAATTAATAGTAATAAATGTGTTATTTATTTATTTATTTATCATATATATTATATTTGGTCCGATTATCGATTTAACCATTCAAACTAGTTAAACAACTAGTCTAACAAGAAATTTGAATATTTTATAAAAGCGATAAATTTATCTAAACCGATTATATCTTGATTTGTTAGATTTCTATATTTTAAAACTTAGTCGAATTAAATTGATTATAAAATTATGATTAAATAAGTTAAATTAACTACTCAGATTCAAATTTTTTAAAATATCCATGCATAGATTGATGGTGTAATAATTAAAAAGTCCATGAACAAGAAGAGAAAAAATAAAAATGTAGAGTCATTTGTACGAATATACATAGGATGCAATTGAATATTCTGAGTGTTCAAATTCCGTACCTATGGAAGCAAAGTACTTTGTTCTAACATTTCCCAAACAATTGTCAAAAGAAAAGGTCTCACATGGGAACAAACAAACAAATAGAGTGGTTGACCAAAAAAGGTCTCACATCAGATTAAGTGTTCGGAAATTTGCATGTTTGGTATTATAAAAAAGAATTAACTATTTGCATGTTTGGTATTATAAAAAAGAATTAACTATATAGTTGGTTGAATTTATCTGCATAACTAATAGCAGGCAGCAGATAGTTAAGTTATGTTTTTATTTTTAACAACTACAAACACTAGTTTGGAGCAAATTATATCCGGTAATTATAGATAATTAGTTGTTTATCGGTATCTTGTACGATCGCTATTATTATTCTAAATATAAAATTAAATTCATATTATAAAATTTAATAAATTTTTAATATTTAATATTTAAATTATAGTACTTTGAAAAATAATAGCAAATTAACTATTTTTAAATGTCTTTAATTTTTTTTAAATTTTATTAGTGGACTAGTATAAAGATTATTTTAAAAATATTTATTTATTATTCTAATAATATATAAATTATCAATATAATTGATATTACTATTTGTTTAGAATTAGAAATTATTATATAATTAAAAGATTAATTTATTAATAAATATAATCTTTAAAATATTATTTTTCATAATTATAATTATTATCTAATTAGAAAATTAATTTATTATTTAATATAATATTAAAATATAATTAGTATGATATTTTTTTAGAATAATCATTATCTAATTAGAAAACTAATAATTATCTACTTAGAAAACTATCATTATCTAATTAGAAAATTAATTTATTATTAATATGTTATTTTTTAGGATGAGAATGAATGTTTAGTTAGGATAATAACTTAATAATCAATAAATTAATAGAAAAGATTAAAAAATTATACATATGCTTGACTTTCTTGTGTCAAGAATAATATACATGTTAAAATAAAAATCATATGTATCAAAAATTAAGCACACGTGTCAAAAAGAATTTAAATTTTAGAAATTCATATGTATATAAATTTGCAGTGTGGTTCGAAGGCAGTGCCATATGTCCGAAATAACAATTATGTTTTTTATTTTTCTGTTAAAATTTAAAATCATAATAAAATAAATTATAAAAGTTAATATTATGTTAAAAATTATATATTAGTAAATATATTTATATTTATAAAAGTTAATTTTTATACAATTGTCATAATTATTTTAATTTTAGATAATAAATATAATTTGAGTTTATAGATAAAATTAGATAAGATATTTAATATTTTATAATTATATCAGGTTTTGATAAATAATAATAAATTAAATATTTTTAATCTTTTGTAATTTTTATACAATTTAAATTTTATGTATTAAAATAAATATATATTTTAAAATAAAAATTTTATATGTCGAGAAATAATAATATATGTCAAAAAGTGTGTATATATATATATATATACAATTAATATAATTATTAACACATTTTTTTATTTTTCAATTAATCATACTCCAAATAAATTAAGAATCGATATACTTTTTACGTTTAATAAAGTAAATTATTCATTGAAATTAATATAATATAATTTATACGAAGTCTTTGTATACTTAAAAATATTATTTTATTAGTGAATGAAACTAAACATGTGACAACCTAAAAATTTTATTAATATATAATTAATAATCTCATAACTAAAAGTATCAATATTCATCATTTATAAGCATTTTGTTTATAATCTCATAACTTAAAAATATTATTTTATTAGTGAATGAAACTAAACATGTGACAACTTAAAAATTTTATTGATATATAATTAATAATCTCATAACTAAAAGTATCAATATTCATCATTTATAAGCATAATGTTTATTGTTTATTATAAAAATGTTCATTTTTTATTACATCAACTTTTAAATGTTCATTATTTTATTCAAGATTATACATCATTTACAATATATATGTTCATTAATTTATTCTTGTTAAATAAGTAGTTATAACTTTATATATGTTGTTTATATCACTATGAAATATTATTTCAGAAGAAATGATGTTGATTATAAAAATTCAATTTTACTATTTTTTTTATTGATATAAGTATTCATTATTTATAAGTATAATATTTATCTATCTGTAAATAGATATCCATTATTAATAAATATCATATTCATTAATCAATTCAAACATATATATATATATAACATACACATATTATAAATTGTCCTTATAGTTAGTAAAAAAATTAAGCTAAAGTTATATTAATAAATATTTATATTGTGGTATAAATGTCTTTTCAATAAAATAGAGTTGACAAATAATTTAGTATAATATTTAAAAGATATTTATTATAAATTTAATAAATATAATCTTTAAAAAAAATGTATCAGAAACTCTCCGATGCACATGTCAGAAATTTGATGGGTTGAAAATTGTACTTAGGTTAGACCATTATATAATGTGGTGCAGAGACCGTTATATAAGGCCCCTAGTTTAGGATTCCAAAATTCTAGAAGTATTTATAATAGATTTATATAATTTTAGCCCAATTATATTTCTTTTAATGAGATTAAATATGTTTTAGCATTAATAAACTAAAACAGTATAAATTCTAACCCAAATGTAAATTTTAACATTAAAAAGAAACCACAATTAAATGAAATGTACAAACAGTAAAATTCACTATTTAATTTCATCATTTTAATATAATTAGACATTTGAGTAAACTTTACTTTATGATTGATTGTTTAGAACGTCATTTTTACTAAGAGGCTGATAACTCATTTATATAAATATTTGATAAATATATTTAAATTATTTATTAGTATGTAAAATGATCTATATGAATATAATTTATATTTTAATCTATAATATACTAATATAAAAATATTATACAAAATAAATATTTATGTGCAATAATGTAAATTGAATACACAATCATAAAAAGATATTGTAATATTTTAATATATCTTTCTTATGCATGTTTAATAATTCTTTTTCTTTTCTAAATGTACAAATATAAATAAATTCTAGATATTAATTAAAATTGGCAAGTCAAGTTAAAGATGAAAATGCATATGAGAGAAACATAAATAAAACTATCAATGTCTTATGAATAAAATAAAATATGCGTATTGTAAGTAAAAGAAATATAATTTAAAGAGGATATTTTAAATAATTAATAAAAAAAAAGATAATTTTAGTCTTATGTATAGAAAAAAACATCACAGTTGGCTAAAAGCTCTCAAGAGCAGTTTATCCTATTAGCTGTTATTTTAGTTTAACGCTACCAACAACTAATATTAAGAGAATATTTGGTTTATAGTTTTTGTGCAGTTGGTAATTGTTTTTTTACTGAACAACTAGATTAAATATATTTGATAAAACTTAAGAATTAGTAGCTGATAGCTGATTTGATTTCAATCAACCGCTAATTCTATCATTTCTATTTTAAAATATTTTTTTTGTTATTTGATAATTGATTTATCTTTTATTTATTTAGAGAATATTTTACTCTTATTAATAATAACTTACTTGAAGTTTATCTATTATAATTAATAAGATTTAAATTTAAATTTCTACTTTTAAAATAATATTTATAAGTATATGTTTAATAATAAATGTAATTAAGTTAAACAATATTAATTATAATATTTTTAATTTTTATAAGCTATTTTTATTAATTTTATCATTAAAAAATAGTATATCAAAATAAAATATGTTGAAAAATAAACTATCATTTAACATATAAACAGTAACCGATAATAAAACTTTATCAAACGGTTTAATTTATCAACTATCAGGCATTAATCAATTGAACCAAATGAATTCTAAATTTTCACCAAACAGGTTTTGTTCAATAGTTAGGTATAGACAGCTAACAACTACTTCCAACAGCTAAATCAAATACCATCTAAATAAATATGCATAAATTTAAAATTGCAAATTATATGAGTAAAATAATGTTTTCTTATTTGATTCTTTCATGTGTGATCATAATTTTGAATATGTTAGGTACAAATTATTTTATTAAATTTGTGTTTTTAACTTCTAATTAATGATTAGGTGAGTGATTAATCTAATTAAAATGCTAAAAAGTAGGTAAGTGATCCTATCAGTTGCTATTTTAGTTTAAATTAGCTACTGGTAGCTGATATTAAATTATTACTAAATAATTTTATTCAGCTATTAGGTTAAATCAACATCCTTTAAATAAAATATATTTAAATTCAAAATTGCAAATTATATAAGTAAGACAATGTTCTCTAATATTTGGCTCTTTGATGTAAGATCATAGATTATTTTATTAAATGTGGCTGTTTAATTTGTAATTAATAATTAGGTGAATGATTAATCTAATAAAATGCAGAAAAATTGTATGCCTGATTATGCTAATGAAACTGATAATAAATAAGAAACGAATTGCTGAGGATTGGTGATTTGCTATAAAATTTGACAATAAACAATTAACAAAATGCTGGGGTTATATTAATGAAAATGAAACCTAAGTTGACAAGCTAAATTAAGAAATTGATGTTTAATAGCTACTATAAACTAAAATAAATGCATTAGAAAAACCAAGCTAAAATGTAAGATTAAGTGGAAGAGGTTGTGTGTTAGGAAGGAGTACGGGGGCTTGGGGTATAGGCATTTGCATTGTTTTAATCTAGCTATGCTGGGGAAACAGGCTTGGAAGCTGATTTCTAAACCGAATGCTCTATTATCAAGAATTTACAAAGCTAAATATTTCTCTCGGGGGAGATTTCATGAGCGCCAACTTGGGTTTAATCCGAGTTTCACATGACGGAGCATTTTCAGTTCTCGGGTTGTGCTACAAAAAGGATGCAGGTGGAGGGTTGGAAATGGTGGTGGGATTAATGTTTGGACCGAGTCGTGGTTGATTGATGGGAATAATTTCTTTTTAGAGACTACCCTTATTCCGGATTTTGAAAGTTTGTGTGTGCATGATCTTATGATTACTATGCATCAAGAATGGGGTGTTGAGCTGTTAGACGAGTTGTTTTCTACTAGAAATGTGGCTGCTATTATCAATATACCTTTACGGTGGCTGCCAGTCGAGGAAACTAGAATTTGGCATTTTACAAAAAGTGGGTTGTATTCGGTTAAGACTGGCTATAGGGTGATTACAGATTCAGTGTATGCGACATTGGAGGATCGGGTTGCTGGGGAGTGGATAAAGTTTGGGAATTTAAAATTACCACCTAGGGTGAAATCAATGCTTTGACAGGCTTGTCCAGATTGCTTACCAACGAGAAATAGGCTGCAGTACCGTGGTTTACAAGTGGAGAATGTCTGTGTAGTTTGTGGGGCACCAAATGAAAATGCTTATCATGTCTTAGTTTGTTGTGATTACGCAAAGGCGTGTATGAGTGCAGCCAATTTCAATGTTAGTTCAGGAGGTGGGAATACACTTAGGGAGTGGTTCTTTTATCAGTTGGAGGCTCTTGATATGGTTGTATTTGCTAAGGTATGTGTTTTAATCTGGTGTCTTTGGAAGCAACGTAATTTGTGCCTTTGGGAAGGACAGTTGCAGCAGCCTGCTCAAACTGTGTTTTGTGCTTTAAGTTTTCTCTGTGATTGGGCATCAGCGTGTAGTTTGCAGAGGAATGGTAATGAGGCCAGAGTTATGTTGGAGGCTCTGACTTGTTGTCCACCTCAACCTGGTTTTGTTAAATGTAATGTTGATGGGGCGGTTTTTACTGCATCTGGGAGGTCTGGATTTGGCATGGTGATTCGGGATAGTGCAGGTAGTTTTGTTATGGGAGCTGATGGTTCTTCTCCTGGGTTGTTTAATGTAAAGTTAGCGGAAGCTATTGGCCTTCGTGAGGCTGTCCAGTGGGTTTTATCGTTGGGCAGATCAAATGTGATTTTTGAGTATGATGCTAAGGTAGTAGTGGACGCGGTGCTTTCTGGTGCTGCTGATCTTTTTGAGTTTGGTGCTGTTATTGCTGATTGCAGGTTGCTTCTTCAACATGGTTGTAATTATTCAGTCCAATTCATTAGGAAACAAGCTAATTTGGTGGCACATTCTTTGGCAAGGGCTTCACATTTGCAGGATGGTTTCAATATGTTTTCTGTTCCACCTGATTGTATTAGGAACCTTGTTCCTCCTTTTGTTCCTTTTGCTGGTTAATGGGAGCTGTTTGGGTTTCAAAAAGAAAAAAGTAATGTTACAGAGTTATTATTATTATTATTATTATTATATAGGAATAATTACATTTTTGGTGTCTAAATTTTTTTTAAAATAAGAATTGAGAGCCTCAACTTTTATTTCTTATAACTGAGTATTGCAATCTGCAAACAAACTTACAAATGACTATTTAGCAGGTCAATAAAAGAAAATAATGACATGGTGTTATATATTGGCACATAAGCGCATGACCTGGCAATAGGTTACATGGGTTTGCTGACATGTGTAAGACAAATGTGAGATTACAAAATAGCCTTTTTTACTATCTTTCTTTAGAAAATTAGAGATTTAAAACAAAATTAGGAGTTTGAAACTAAAATATGGTTTGAATTTTAGCATGATTTATAAAAAAGGTAAAAGAAGAGATGGCAAAGAACTTGAGCCATCCTTCATGACAGAGAGAAAGGAAGTGTTTGTAATAGCAATAATTTTGTAATAAAAACTTTATTCTTGCAAGCACCTGGAGGGTATAACCAATCCACTCTTGAAAATATTGTTTCAAATTGTTAGTTTGGAATAATAATTTCTTGCAAGAACCCAAATTAGAATTGCTTGATTCAATATTGTTCAAGTAGTTATTTCTTGTAAGCATCCAACACCTTGATTTGTAATAACAATAATTTCTTGTTTACCAGCAACAACACAGCACAAAGCCCGCATTTTATTCCTATTATTGCACCACAGATGGAAGCCTAAACACTAATTATTAATTTGTGGGGGCATATGAATTTAACATGAACACTTGATGCATTCACAAAAGCCTACAATATGAAATTCAATTCCATATAACAATTCAAAGCATGAAATACAGTAAATTAAAATCTAAACCAAAGAAGAAAAAGAAGTAATGTAGATTTTGAGACAATCAGGTGCTACTTCATATGCTCTTCTCTGGCAACAATCTTGAACTTTCCTGTCCTTTGTTGCTGCAAAAGCAAGAAGAAAATCTATCAGCAACTGTGATTGGAATTGCTGTTGTGTGTTTAACAAACTAGATCTAATATTTTTTTAACTTTTTAAAATATTAACCCCAACAAGAACATAATCAGAAAGGGTTATCATAGAGTTGTTACCTTTTTCCATAATTCAGTGTGGGTTTTGCAGAACCCAGCAACAATAGTTCCCTCTTTCTTTCTTCCTTCTTTGTACTCAAAACAGAAGTCTTGATTCAATCCACAAGTAACATGAAATGCCAGGTGACACTTAGGTTCAGAGCACTGAATGACACACCCATTTCTAGTCTTACACACACAACACTTGTCTTCCCACCTCCTTCTAGGAACCTTTGAGCAATTAATTCCTTCGCGCCCATCTGGGTCCTCAAAGAACACTTCAGGAACCAAAACTGCACAAACAATATGTGCCCACAAGCCATCTGTTGTGGGTTTCAAAGCACCATCCTTTGTTGTACACAAACAACAGGAGACCGTATTTGGTTTATCAGATTCAGAATTTAAACACCGAGTACAAAACCAGTCACCTTCAGGAACCCCCTTTATCAGAGGATTGCCATAACATGTAGTGTGTACCATTAGATCACACCCGTCACAGAACACTATGGGATCTGTTGGGTCCCCATCTGTGCTTTGACATATAGAACATAAGATCCCATCATCTTCATCATCATCATTCTCTTCTTCTTCCTTATTTTCTTCTTCCGTTTCACATTGATTGCTGATTTTACTGTTTCCAAGCTCTTGAAGAGTAATATTAGGAAGTGGGATTTTGCTATGATCCTCAATTTTTTTGGTTTCACGATCAACGAAAGAGGGTTTATATTCAACATTGAGATCAAATGGTGAAAGTGGGTCACCATTACCTGATATGAAATCAGGTTGAAACGCCCAAACACGTTTCTTGGCTGGTAAACAGTAGGTAGTGGTGGGTTCAGGGAGAAGTGGATAACGAGACTCCTTTCGCTTCTTTGCTGGAAGCTGCAAGGAGATTATGGTTTCATTTTCTTTGTTTTCTTCAACTTCTTCTTCTTGCTGCTGCTGCTGCTGCAAAAGCCTTAATCTTTTGAGAGGAGGTAAGGCTTGAAATTTGGTATCCATTGTTTGTGTAATTGTTGCAGAGAGAGACGCAGAAAGAGAGATTTTTGTTGTTTCTGTATGTGAAAGCAGTGAAATTGGGAGGTTTTCTTCTTTTTTTTTTCTCTTTTGAACTGGGAAAATTTTGATTTGGAGGGAAACTTTTCTTTTGTTCTCGATTTTGTGTGTGTTTTCAAGTCAGATATAATGGCGGGAACAGAAGAGATTCCTTTTATTATTTTATTATTATAATATTATTTGAGCAGATTTAGACCGCCTTATAAATTTTTTGGCGCCATCCATTTTATTAAAAAATGCTGACGTCAGAATATGCAAGAATCTTTCCTCTTCATGTTTTTATTTTCTTTTCTTTTTCTAAAGGAAAAAGAAATATACATACGGGGCAAGTAGTGTAATTTTCTTTTTACTGAACAAAAAAATTATTCTTTTAGAACTTTTATAGACTAAATGATGTATTTTATTTACGTGAATATATTTTTCACATAAAATAAATTTATAAGAAAATATAAATACTGAAATTAATTAGCTCGCTAATTTTATCCCGAAATAACAGATACGATATTTATGCTAAATTATATTTGTTCTTAAAAGTTTTCTTTTTTCTCTTTTCTAATCAGCATATTTATTTATAGGCCTAATTGTAATTTTGATTTTGAATTTTAGTGTTTTTTTTTTTATTTTTAATACGAATTTTAAAATTTGGCAGATGAGACACTAGACTTTCATTTTTTTTTTGCAACCCGAATTGCCGATGCTTTTTCCGGTATATTGTTGCTTACGTATCCGGCAAACGTGCTACATGTATTCAAATAATATGTCACATCATTGCTATATAACAATACTTCAAAACTATGTGTTTTTACAAAATTTCCAATTTTACAATTTGAATTCCTAAAAACTGAATTTCCAAATATGATTTCAACTACCCCAACAACTAACTCTACTATTTCACTTTCTTTATTTCCTCCAATGTCTCAGACCTAAAAAAGTATCTTTAATTCAAACCTAAAAAAATGTAAGACAAAGCATTTTCTATTGTGAGATCCCACATATTTTGTAGTTAATGTAGTTGCAACGATTTTACAACATAGCTCCAAAGGAGATAGACATTATGGTCTCATTTGCAGTGGTCCCAAGTGGAACCTCTTACTGTGAAAATGGCGAACAAGTAAGTCCATTCATTAATCTTTAATAAACTTCTGGTCTCTCACATTGTTGTTGCCTTTTAGGTGATGTATATGAAAATAGTGTTGTGACTTCTGTGTTTGGTTTATTTATATAATTATTGCCTGTTTTAGGATTTTAGTCAAAATCTTTAGTTTAATAAGATGAGTAATAGTGACTAAAAAAGCTAATTAGAGTTTATTTATTTATTTTATATAACAGTGAAACCTTCTCTATATATTTCCACCATGGTGGTAGATTAGTTAATGTTGGTAGGAATAAGGTATATATTGGTGACGAAATCAGGCCCAAATATGGTTTTGATGTTGATAGGCTTAGGTATCTAGACTTAGAAGATGAAGTTCAAAACCTTGCTTCCAACTATTGGGATATATTATCATTTACTATACTAGGTGTTACAAGGTCTGGTTGTTATACCGTTATGCAAGATGATACAAAGAGTTATGAAAATGCTTAATTTTATTTCCAAAGGATGTGATATGGTAGTAGAGGGAGGAAAGGTGATAGAGAAGAATGTGGCTAACAATGTAAATGACAGTAATAGGATATAGATAGTAATAAGAATGAAGTAGACAATAACTACACAAAAGAAATTGAATGAGGGGAGGTCATAGATGTTGTTAAGTATGAAAATGTTAATAATGAAGAAGATGAAGATTCTGAGGACCTTGATTATAATCCAGTGGGAGAGAGTGATACTGATGATGATCTTAATGACCATGAGCTAGCTTCTTATGATGAGGAATATATTCAAGCCAGGCAAAACAAGACCAAGTATAGAAGACATGTTCCTATAGATGAAGTGGCAGAGCGATCTAACATAATTGATGATTTTCATACAAGAACTACACAAGTTAATAGAGAATCTAAGACTAATGAAGATTTTGACAAAGAGATGCATTCTGAATATAAAGACTCTAAAGGTGACATCAATTCTGACTCCACAAGTGATGAAAATGATGATGGAGTAGAAGGAACAAGTAGAAGAAAAAGAAAAAAGAGAGTCACATATGATCCTAAATGTGATTATAAAATGTTGAAGTTTGTACTTGGAATGAGATTTGAAAGTGGATTGCAGTGTAGACAAGTTGTGAATGCCACCAAAGGTAAGAGTGGATGCTCTACCAAATGCAACTGTATCTAGTTAAAGACCAGCTATGAATGCCGAACAATCTAATGTTAGACATAGAATGAGAACAAGAAATAACACTCAAAAATCAACTCTGGTAGCCAAACATCAGGACAAACAACAGTGACTGATCCACATGGTAAAGCAGTCCAGCAAAGAGAGAGAGCAATGGTAATTGTACTCTTTAGTTGAAGTTTCCTATACTGGTATTTCTATGTAAATGATATTCAATCATTCACTGTGATGTATTTTTTATAAGTAAGAAAAGGATATGGAGTAAAGGTATTTGAGGACACGGGAAATATATACATGAGGTTATAATTAATAAACCCTTACCATTTTTGCTGTCAAGCTAAATGTGTGGCATAAACTAAGGAGCTAAATTTCTTTATTTGCAGATGCCATACCAAAATAGGGTCAATGTTGTAAGCTCAACTAATTTGCCACAGAATAATGCACCATCTTATGCAATGCATACTATGTCTTTATATGTATTAACAGCAAGGGGTGGCAAGACTGGAAAAGGAGGTAGGACTAGAAGATGAGATAGGATTGGAAGAGGTAGCAGGAGTAGCTCAACTTTGTCACAATCACATTCAACTAGCTCAGCTGCAAATGAAGGACATATAAGGACTCAAGAGAGCAATGCAAATTAAATTAGAGTATATTTACTTATGCTTGTTAGTTTAACTCTTTTTTGGATGGCTTTTGTGCACATGGTGCAATATAACTTTTTTTTTTATCCACTAAACTATACAACTGGAGCATGCTTTACAAGCAGTAGTTTAGATGCCTTTTTTTATCTACCAAACTGTTGAGTGGAGCATACTTTATATACTGAGTTTCTTTTGGAATGAGATAATCAGTTATGTTTTTTAATTTCTATTACTCAGTTATACATTTATATTCTTAAGGCTAATTTGATTGCAAATAAGTTCAAATTACAAATATCAACTACACAACACCACCAGCAGACGTACACTACATCAATTACAAATAAGTTCAAATATTAACTAGTTCAACATGATCTTTTGACCATCGCTACCAGCAGATCTACTAAAGGAACATGACAATACAAGCACAATTACACTAATAACTAAATATAATATCACATCAGAATCAAACTTAATTGTTCTCAGCTTGTCCTTTAAAATTTTGTTCTTATCCATTAACTGCTTCTTCTTATAACGAAGCTTTCAATCTTTCTTTCCATTACAACATTCTTCAAACTCAGCTCATCACACTTATTAACAGCTTTACAATGCATTTCATTCTTTTTTTTTAGCTCAACAATCTTCAATATTAGTTTATCTCTTAATTAATCCTCCATTACAGTTTTGCACCACAGTTGCTCTTGTAATGCATCCCTTTGAGTCTTTAACCTCAGAAAGCACCCTTTTGGAAAGGTGGAAGCTCACGATCAAGCCACTGAAAAAATATACGGTCATCATCTGAACAAACACCAAACCAAGGCCTCGAGTTACATAACCTTGATCCCCAAAATGAAAAAAAGAAACTAGCAATAAAAACAAATAGAAGTAAGGTTTCTACCTTTCTAACATGGCATCGGAAGAATCTTTGAGCTAGGTTCTCATCGGTGATTGAGGTTAACAGGTCTGCATTGATACCATGGCCTGTACACATCATTGTTGGGACCGAGCTCGTGTATGCAGCACGTGTGCTTGACAACAGTGACTTTGGTGTTTGTGACTTGTTGATGACATTATTGCAGTTCAATAGGTGCTACACTTCAGCTCGTCAATAACTATAGCAATTAGGGTCTCTAATTACTAGAAATGGGGGATATACATGTTTGGAAATTCGGTTTGTAAGGATTCAAATTGTGAAATTGGAAATCTTAATGAAAACGCATTGTTTTGGAGTATTGTTATATGGCAGTGACATGACATATTATTTGAATACATGTAGCATGTTTATTGGACACATAGAAGCAATGCACCAGATAAAGCATCGGTGATTCGGATTGCAAAAAAAATAAAAGTCTAGTGTCTCATCTGCCACATCTAAAATTTGTGCTAGAAACAAAAAAAAAAAAAATGCTAAAATTCGAGATTAAAATTGCAATTAGGCTTTATTTATATGAATGCATTTCTCATAGTCTATGTGTTCATAAAATAATTTTTTTAGAAATAACAAACTTATTAATTTATTATAAAATATTAAGTCTATTATATATGCAAAATTATTATTTATTCACATAACGATGTCTATTTATTTCTTAATTAATATATTTCTTCATGCTAACACATTTTTTACAATTGATACATTTATAAAAAATATATAAAATTTAAAAATATCACACTCTTTGATGTTACAAAATAACAATTATGTCATATATTATAACATATATAAAAGTGTGAAGAAAGAGCGGGACATATACCTTTACTGATAAAGCCTTACTAATTCATTAGTTATTAATTTAATTTAAAAATATATAATATAATTCATATAATATAAGTCTATTTCTAAAAGTTTGATTCCATTAAAATTTTAAATCAATAATAATTCTGACTTTAAAACATAGATATTAATTATATTTTTAATAATATATTTAACTAACAAATTATTTTTTTAATTATACAATTATTTATAATCCTAAGATAGCATATTAATTATATTCTTAACTAATATTTAATGTAATAAACAGAAAAATAAAATAACACACTTAAATAATAAATAAATAAAATGACAAGTTCAATTATAATGCTAAATCTTAAAAAATGTATATCATTTTATTTTTTAAGTGATAAGAAGTCAAATAGTTAATATTTATATGCGACGTGTATAAGTAAAAAAAATGATTAATATTTATAAAAGAAAGAGAGATGTGTGTATTTCACGATTAATATTTATAAAAGAAAGAGAGATGTGTGTATTTCACTTTTGTTATTTCAATGTAATAAGCAACTAATAATTATTTTGTAACGAAATATCAATAAACAAGACAATAAAAATATATTTTATTTGTTTGAAAACAGAAAATATAAATATAGAAAGTAATACACTTTAATTTTATTATAAATGACAAATTTTTATTTATGCTAAATTATTATATCTTCATAAAGTAATTTTATTATCTTTCCTAATCGACCTACTTATTTATACAAATGCGTAGCCCGCATCATATCATAACATATACAAAAGTGTGAAAGAGAATGGATAAATTTACTAATAGAGCTTTATTAATTTATTAGTTAATTTGGTCTTTTATTAATTCAATATAATAATATATAATATAATTCATTTAATACAAATCTAATTATAGAAGTCAAATTCTATTAGAATTTTAAATTAATACTAATTCTATTTCTAAAATATAACATTTTTATTATACTTTTAATATTATATTAACTAATAAATTAAGTTTTTGATTATATAATAATTTATAATTCTAAAAATAACGTGTTAATTACATTTTTATATTAATTATATATTTAATTTAATATCAATGGAATAAATAAATAATTAAAAATAGCATATTAAAATGAAAGAAAGAATAAAAAAATAACATGCATAATTAATGTTAAATTTAATATATATACATTATTTTATTTTTCAAGTGATAACGAGTCAAATAGTTAATATTCACGTGAATAAATAGACTTAGTACATATAAAAACATAAAATATTACAAATAACATAATTGTTAAGTTTATTATAAAGTAACAAATCTATTAATTATGTCGAATTATATTTATTACCAAAATAATAATTTTTCCTTTTCTATTTATCGGTCCATATATTTATAAAAAGTAAAAAATATAACACTCATTAATGGTATTACTAACAGTCATTTTATAATGTGTGTATTTCAGTTTTGTTAGTACTACATTAATAATATAATAAGGCAACTTACAATTATTTTATAATTAAATAATAATGAACATAAACTAATAATTAGAAAAGAAAAGAAAAGAAAAGTATACTATAATTTAGGAGGGGCCAAAATAACCGTTCATTGGGGCGCTGCGGCGGAGGGAGTAATCTGAAACTTAAAATACCAAGCTCCAGTTATCTATCCATCAACTAATTTGCACCAAATGCAACTGTGATCCTTTATATGATGCCCACATAAAACATCACAGCAAGTTCATTATTAGGTTTACAGGTTTGCTGAATTCAGCTTAGCTAAGTTCACTACTACCTTGTAGACATGAATGAAAAGGCATAAAGCTTTGTTACATTTTCAGTACATATCAGAACAGGATTATCAGATGTGATTACCATGTCATTTCTGAAGCCAGGACGTTATAAGTTTGAATTTCTAGCTTCCACACCACATGTCAATCCTTATTTTGGGTAGGCAGACTTCGCCTCCAAACTCCAGCCAGTAGACTGCCAAAGACCGAGTGACATACGCTGGAAACTGCACATGGTACGGCAGTCAGTGGGTTTCCAAAGTGCTGAGTTGCTAGAACCACTCCAAGCACAGAGTTCTGAAACATAAACATAAAAGTTAAAAGCTTTATGAGAAATATATCAATCAATAGCAGAAATTATTTTCCATATGCATCATTTAGTTTGCAAGAAGAAACTATTCACACCAGGCAACCTGAGCATGAATGCGCACTGAGACTGTTCAGGGATTTAGCTACATAAATTAGCATACCTGCATTCCAACCTCGATGGAGATGGTTCGTGAAGATGCCACATCAAGTCCAAGCATTCTCGCAAGTGTATATCCGAAGAAAAAGCCAGATGCATGAAGTAGAGAAGCAGCAAGCACCACTTGTTGACCAGACATGAGGATTGCTGAAGCACTCTGTGCAATTGCATTTCCACATAGAATAGCAACAGTTCCCACAGCAATGGGCGGCATCACAGGTGATACAAATTTAACCAGGCCCTGGAAATATTGATTTAGAAACGCACCAGCTAGAACTGGAAGAAGCACAACCTGCATTCAGAACAGAGGGAATTATCAAATAGCTGATGATATTAACAACAGCAGAGCAGCACCAATAGAGGAGCTACCTGTAAGGTTGACATTAGCAGTCCAACTGCATCTACGGCAACATATTGCCCAGCCAGTTTGGCTGTAAGAAATGGGGTCATGACCTGCAAATTAAAAGTTCAGAAGGATTAGTCTGGCAAACGAGAGGGCTGCAAGACGCATTGGATGTGCATTTTACAGAGACATAAACAAGTAACTCTGAGGTCCTTTCTTCTAACTTATACGGCAGCCAAAAATAAGAAAAATGAACAGAACAATGAATTCATTCAAAAATGTTACATGGTGTTGCTTCTGATTTGAACATGAAATTTATGCGAATGCAAACTAAAATTTTGCTAAGTAGAAAAGAACGTATGATGATTAAGTGAAAGAGAAGACCATAGGATATCTTAAGAAAAGAAAGAGCATAAATGAGACAATTCTATAGGTTACCAACCACTGCTGTTAGAGTGCTTGCTGCTGTCATCAATACTGAGAGCGCCACATTTCCACTAAAAGACAAAAAGATCATCATACCTTATTGTTAGTACAGAATAAAAAAAAAAAGTTCTGAAAGACAAAAAGTTGAGGATTTCAAACCGTGCAATGTAAGTCACGATGTTACTTGCGGTTCCTGCATTCAGAAATTCAAGATCATTGTCTTGGAGACAAGGAAGAAATGGAAATGTATTATTTATTAAGTCTAACAAATAGTTATACCACCGGGGCAGCAACCAACCAAAATTAGACCAGCTGCATAATGTGATGGCAGATTCAAGATCTTGCTTACCAGAAATCCTGAGAGCGGCATCACCTACAACCACAAACCGATTAAGTTGCTACTATTTAACTAGAAGCTGAACTGAACATATATTCCATAACTGCTGTTTTCCATAAGTTTCTGCTTTTACTTCAATTAAAAATCAACACAATATAAGTATCATGATTCAACAAATTTTGATAATGTTCCTTAGTTAAATACACAAGTGCCATAAAACTCCAAGTCTGAAACTGTATAGCAACTTCTCGAAACCAAATCAGACTTTCAATCTACCAAAAGAAGTTTTCAAGTTTCACTAATGCTATGTTTGGTTGAAATCTATAAAAAAATTCATTTCATTTGAGAAAAAGACATGAAAAAGAAAATGGAAATGATAAAGTTGAAAGAGATATTTTGATGGTATAAAATGTATTAACTTACTTACGTGAAATTCATTTGGAAATTCTACCTATTTTGTTAAAATTTAGTTTAACTATAATCAATTCTACACAAATAAGTTCATCCATTTAAAGCATATAAATTTTAGATTCGCAAATGAATTCCATAAATTTTATGGATTTCAACCAAACATTGTGTAAAGATATTCTTCGTTTGAGAATATCTACTTAGCACTCCCAATAAATGCAAAACATACAAAATCAGGTAAGTCAATAAAACGAGATATCAAAGCAGTTAAACTCAAATGGTACTGCAGTAAGTATTCATTCAAGAAAATAGAACAAACCGAGTATTGAAGCACAAAACCGGAGAAAATCTCTTTAGGCATAGCTAAAGCGGCTTTAAGATCGTCAAAGCTAAGTGTCATACCCATACCAAGCATGGTAAGGGATATGCCAAGAATGGTCCATTTTGGAGTGACCCAATTGAAAGAAGTGGGTTTTATGAGTGCCAATATGCAACCCAAAGATACCCATAAGGGAAATGCTGTAGATATTGCCTCACCAATCACCACAATCCAATCCCTAAAACTCTTATCAGTGTTTGCGCTTAAATCGTTTGATGAAATGCCACAGTGAAGAAGTTGGGCTGCCCTTTTCGTTGCCGAAAGCAAGATCCAGTTGGGTTTACTTGGTGCGGCTTGTATTTGGTTAGACTGAAGTTGAAGTTTTGAGATGGATTTGACAGAGGAAGCGAAAAGGAAGGGATGAAGTTTAGTTGTTGGTGCATAGCTTTTTGGTCTGGAACTGAAACTGCATGTTCCTACAGGAGAAAATGGAAGTGACGACGCCATCTTCTCTCTATGATCACTTTCTACTTAATTAAAAAGCAGTAATACTGAAACTTGAATTGGTATTTAATGGAAATAACGCTCTTAACCAACAGATCTCAGCTTAAAAAGCTCATTAATGGGCACTGAACTTAAAAAGATGAACCATTCTATTATTATCATGGCAATCTGTTTCATTTCATCATTTTGCTTAAGTTCAAAATTTAAAAATGACAATTAATTGCAATTCTAAAATTAAGTAAATGGAAATTAACTATAATTGTTATATTTAGAACAATGTTAAATGACTAGATTCTAGCAGGCTAAATGTTTAATTAAGTAAAGGAAAAGCACTAATCTTTTTTTAAATTTAGTTGAAATATTAGATTTAAGATCTTTAATTAAAATATATATTTCATTCTCTCATCTCAATTAATTCATATTATGGTTTTAAGAAAACTCATTTAATTAAATTCAACATAATTTAAAGAAGAAAAATTCTTTAAGAAACTATTCATAAAGATGAAATGAGGTTCAAATTTATATTTAATTATTACATAATTTTTTAAAATTAAATATAATTTTTTTTATATTTATATGAAACTATAATTACTAAAATCAAGAGTAAAAACGTTGCTATCAATCCTCCACATACAACATTGATGTATTAATATTGTTATGGACAAATAATATGTGATACATTATTTATATTTTATTTTAGATAAAAAAAATATTTACTGTTTTTGCCATAGTATTATGTTGATGTCAAATTATGTTCAATACTATCTATAATAATGAATGATAAATATTATACTCATGCTTTTTATTTAAAAAAATAAAATCGAACCTCTTAGCAATGACCATCTAAAATATTAATATTATATCAATAATTTTTTTATAAGAAAATAGCTATTAATATTATTTCATTCAAGGTCTTCAAATTTGTTAATTTTTTTCTTGATTTCCATTGATTGGAACAATGAAGGAGAAAAGAAGAAGAAAAAAGAACAACAATTGTCATATGAAGTCACAACTTCTTAGCTATAGAGTGCAAAATTATAGCTAAATCATTACATTCTACAAAATCTAACTCTTTATAATTATATATAATTTTCTTGGTCACAAAAACTAACCATATGTAGTAAATATATTAAATTCTTTTATGATATCTCAATTTCATGGCAATAATCAATTATTTAGCTATATAGCCATAGTAAATATATCATAACTAATTGATTTAATTAGGTCCAAGTATTAAAAGGTAATACTAATGGTAACTATATAATTACATTATTTGTTGGATAAATTAATTAGCGACTAAAATTAATATATAACCACTATATCTTTATATACGGCAAACTGAAATATTATGCATAATAATAGTCAATATTATATCTTCTATGGACAAATAATTACATACTTTAAAGGCATAAATAAGATTAGAAAAATAGTAAGATCATAACCTTTTATTTTTCCCTGATTACTTTTAGTTAGATTTTTTATTTGATAGTTTTACTCTAATTTTTATTAATTCAAGTTTTATGTAAATATTTTTCTAAGAAAAAAGTTTCATATAAATATTTATGTTTTATTAAATTTGAAGAAATTAATATAAATTTATATGCATAACTTTTAAAAGAATTTTTCTTCTTTCGTTGTAAGTTGAGTTGTTAATTAAATAAGCTCTATTGAAAATACAACACAGATTAAATAAAATACGAGAATAAAATATGTAAATTAATTAAACTTGTCGAATAAGCTAAAAGGTAAAATTGTCTCCATAAAATATAAAAAATAGTAAATAACTTTACCATCCTTATTAATATACTAGAATCTAGCCGCTTTAGCCGGCTAGAATCTAGCCATCAAGATTTATTCTTATATTTAATAAGAATAGTTGATTTTCTTTTCAATTAAGTCTAAGTTCGATTAAGCTTGCCAGCCAGCTTGAGTCGGATATTATGAAACTCGAGCTCGAACTATACTCATTTACCATCAAGTCAGTAGCTCACAAATTGGCTCGAATCAGTTATTCTCCAAATAAAATGAAAGGAATAGTTGTCTTTTGCTTAAAATGCTCATTTTCTTGATAAAGCTGTAGTTCAAAAGTGGCAATACTGAATGGAGACTATTTAAATTAAGAGGTATTGGGAACTGTATTGGAGGCTTCATGGGATCATAATTCCCAAAAAAAGTAAAAACTAATGCATATTAATATTGTGCAACAATAAATTTCATATATTTTTAGATGATACAATCTTTGATCAAGAAATATTAAGGTGCATGTTTGTAACCTATATGAAGTCCCCATGTTAGATGGCACGATTAAAAAATCAATTTTGGTTACCTTAATTACAGATTATTAATAACAATGGAGTTTACTAAAGTATTGTAAGATAAATTTAAAATTTCATACACTTTTAAAATTTATAAAAAATTAATATAATTTACAAAAAAATGAAAAAAAAAATTATCACTTGTTATAATTTCGTAATAAATCTTACAATTACAAAAACTTATTATTTTTTATAAATTTATAAATTTTCTTATTAAACATTAGATTTTATAAAAATAATCATTTTTTTATAATATTATTTATTTTTTCGCAAGCAATAACACTTATAGAAAAATAGTATAATTCCTAACAAAATATAAAAAGAATTATCAATTTTTTGTAATTTAGCAATAATTTTACAATTACAATAAAATCTAGTATTTTTATAAATTTGACAATTTTTCATAAATTATTGAATTTCACAGAAAATGAAAAGATTGTCATTTTTCGTAATTTAACAATAAATTTGACGTTACAAAAAAAATTAGTATTTTTTGTAAATTTATCAATTTTTTTTATAAATCAATACATTTTGCAAAAGTATTTATTTCCATCATTCGGTCCGTCTCCCTAGCTTTTACGGGGATAGATGAGTTTTAAAAAAAATAATAATAATAATTAACAGTGTCCAAACCAAAACCAGACAATTCGAACGCCGGTTTTGAACTGAAACTGTAAAAACCGTCGATTTCGAACTGAAATCATGAACTGGCGGTTTCGAACTGAAATCGTGAACCATCGGTCTTAAACCGAAATTGTGAACCAGTGGTTTCGAAACCGTGGCCACCCTTAAGTAGCCAAAAAAATTTCAATGATAAGACAAATTGAAAAGAGCCCATAAAGTATTTTATAGCAAGGCGTACAAATTTAACTTTGAAAGTAAGATCACAGTTTATGGCTCTAGAAACCTAAAGACAGTTACATCAGTATGCTTAGTAATGACAGATTATGTCACAATTTTGGACGACATTGTTATTTACATATTAATGCCAAAAATTTCATCTAAAGAAGTAGCACACATACAATCATTGCCTCCAACTACAGAAACACACAAATCAACTAAACATAATCTTTCTGATGCCATAAAAGATTATCAAAATTATCATGAAGTCACATTAACTTCACAAGTAGCCAAAATACTTGGTTGAGATGAAAAGGCATTGGTATTAAAGCTCACATTGACTAAATGCAAGATAAAACAAAATTGATAAAAGCCTACATTGGAACAGGATACTACTTGAGAACTTACCAAAAGAATCATGGAGATGTACATATAAAAGTTGAATAAGAGTCGGTAATGGAAGTTGAAAGCATGTTAATTGGGAATTAAAACTGTAGAAAAGATTTGTCTTTACACTTTCTCTCTTTATATGTAGAAGATGGTGCAAATGAACAACATTAATTTTTAAACTTCAACCTTATGTGCCATTTCTAAAAGAAAAAGTTCTTACCGGGAACAAAAAAAATACATGAAGGGCCCAAGTGGTTCGTGCACCATAGTTCAAGGGCCTAGTTGTACCTTTAGCCTTATTTTCCAGTCATAAATGCTTATTAAATATTCATTTGTCAAACAAAAAATAAAAATAAGTAGAAGAGCTATGTGAGATCATGAGGTAGGCAGAATATGAACCCAACAAATTTTTCTAAACTACTAACTGAAGCAGACACAAGTACAAGAACAGAAAGCTAAAAAGCAACCTAATGGCAAAAGCCATGACATATTATCCATGTAGCCATTACGAAGTTAAATCCTAATTCCATTTAGAAAAATAAAAATAAAAATAAGCTATATAACTTTTGAGATAATTACATGGGAACCAATTTATAATTGTGTTTGATTGAAATCCATAAAATTTATGAAATTTATTTGCAAATTTAAAGTTTATGTGCTTTAAATGAAGTGAAAGTTAATTTAGAATTTTACATAATCAAATCTATGTGGAATTAATTATAGCTAAACTAAATTAGAACAAAATAAGTAGAATTTCCAAATGAATTTTGCGTTAGTAAATCAATATATTCTATAACACTAAAACATCTTTTTCAACTTCATTATTTGTATTTTATTTTCCCTTTTATATCTTTTTCTCAAATGAAATGAATTCCTTAATGGATTTCGATCAAACATAGCATTAGTTCAAATCTTTAATGTCACAATTTATAGGCCTGCATGATTTTTGAAGTACAATTCAAAACCAGTGTAATGTTGTCTTCCACATATTCTCATTAATTCATCTGCAAAATTTTGTTACTGAGGTGTTAAAAAAACCCGCAGCTTTCAGTCACCTTGCTTGTACTTGGCAATACATTAAATACCCCTCATACCATTTATCTTTAATTTTCAAAATGATATGTATAATTTTCCAAAGTACCAGCAAGTTTGAAAGTCTTTTGCAATCTTAATGTGAGCCCTAAACAAGGATAAAAATATTGGATTAATTACAAAACTATACCTGAGATTTGCTCCAATAAGTTATACTCTTTGGTCCTATCATCTCAAAATTAACAATTGTAGTTCCTAAAATCCATTAAGGACCCTACAATTTAATCTTTTCCTTTATAGAAATACAAAATTTCTGACATTTATCTTGGTTCTGCTATTTTAAATTGCTCTATTTTCTAATCCTAAAATTGTGAAATTGAATTACACTTTGGTCCTTCAATTTTTTAAGTTGTAAGCCACCTTAGTCTCTCAGATCATATCCTTCTCATTGATTAGTTATAGAAGGTATTGACTGTGAAATAACATGGATACATCAATAACTTTTAGAAAACTTAATATCTAGAATAACTTGAAAACACAAGCTATGCACTTCAAAAATATGAAAGTATTTCTAAAGAATTGAAAAACAAAGAATAAAGAAATAAAAGAAAAAAATGTTTTCTTGGCATGATAAAAATCTCACATTAATTACAATAAATGAATTAATAATCTAACGTTTGAACTTTATTCATTTAAAAAGAGTTGTTGATAATTACTTATTTTTTGTACCTACATATTTTAGAATGTAAATTTTTTTTAATTTATTTTAATTATCAATAGCTACTAGGATTTTCTAATTAGCAACTATTTGATGACAACCGTGCAGTAGCAAATAATGGTAATTATAAATCTTATTCTTTACAGTGTTGAATAGTTTTCTTTGCATTAGAAGAGAAAAATAAAAAACAGTTTGCACACTTCCATTAACAAAAACTCTTTTTTCTCAACTATATCATCCATAATTACCAAAAGAAAACATTTAGTGAAAGAAAGGTGCAATGACATATAAACCCACAGCATCTTGCATGTAATTTTAGCTTGTATGTCATTAATATCTCAAGACAATTTTGTCAAACAGATGACAGAATAAAAGAAATTATGAATATAGAAGTCTACCAGGGTTAATGCATAACTGTCCAAGCATTAAATTATAATGTTTTACTCATTAGGACACTAGCAATTTGCTTATGCTAATACATGATTATTGATTATTTTATAATGTCAATTTTTAGTTTAATATATTTTATATTAATTTTAATTACATTATATTATAAAAAAGAATATCTCTTTTCCATTTTTACTTTCATTTTTATAAATTTTTTCTCTATCTACATTACCTTTTAATAAAAAAAAATTTATAATATATGCTTATAATACATACTTATAATACATTTTATTAAAATTATTTACTCTTTATTTTTATTATATACTTGCATAGACAAATATGGGAGGTAATAAATGTATTGATTAAATTTTTAATATGAAGTTAGCCATATTTTTCTATTTATTCTATTAAATCAAAAAAAAAATTCATATATCCATATTATTTCAAGTGATAATATCATTTATCTAAATTTTCATTATTTTAATTTTTTATTAATAATTCTAGCTTTCACACACATATATATGGATTTAATTATTCTTTATTACTTATTCCCTCAATTCCTTGTATTTGTGATCCAAATTTTTAGAATTCATATTTTTTATTTTTCTATTATTACCTTTTTAATATTTTTGCACACACACACACACACACACATGTATATCTAAACAAACATGCATACTATTCAAAAACTAAGAAAATTTATTATTATATAGTAAATAAAATTAGTATGGTTATTATTAATTTTTAAAATAACAATTTACTTTAAATAAGTCATATATTTTATCAAATCCATATTATGATTTAATTTCATAATTAATATTTAAAATAATAAGCATGCCACATTACAACTACATATTTTCTTTTCATTAGAGTTATATATGACATGGCTTTATAAAAGTTTGCCAAATGGAGTTCCAAGGAAAATGGCCTTCTTTATATCATATGATAATATATATAAAAGTGCGAAGAGGGGGAGAGGGCGGATAAATTTACTGAAAAACCCTTATAATTAGTGTTGTTAAGATTGGTTAATTTAATCTTTTACTAATTTAGTATAATTTAATAGAAAAATAATAGTTAGTAGTAGTATAAAGATAATTTATATAGAGATAGGACACTATAGTTTAATCATAACATATAATAAAAGTGCAAAGAGGGATAGATAAATTTACTGAAAAAGTCTTATAATTAGTGTTGTTATGTTTGATTGATTTAGTCTTTTACTAATTTAATATAATTTAATAGAAAAATAATAGTTAGTAGTAATATAAAGATAAAATTTATATAGAGATAGGGCACTATAATTTAATAGAAAAATAATAGTTAGTAGTAGGATAAAGATAAAATTTATATAGAGATAAGGCACTACAATATTATATCATATCATAACATAAATAAAAGTACGAAGAAAGGGAAGGACATGGAAATTTACTAAAAGAGCCTCATTAATTATTTAGTTAATTAGGTTAATTTGGTTAGTTTTTAATCAATAACTAAATCTTAAAATTAAAATTCTTATAATTATCAAGTGCGAAATTAACATATCATAAGACTTAAGAACCCACACATGAGGAGCCCTACAACAACTAAAAGCTCATCCGTTGTGCCTTGAGTAAAACTCTCAACAAAAATGGAACTAACACTAAGGAAATTATATCCATTTCTTCCACAAAAAAATTCCTTTTCACCCATATTGACATTTTGCAAGTAATTAGATGTCCTTTTATACTTATCCTATAAATTTTAGCTAATATATAAAAACAGTAATGTAATTTAATTACTATATTAGTTTAAACTAAATTTATAATTATTAAAACCCTTAATGAAGCTATATTTAGAAAACTCCAGCTCAATTAAACTTATTATATATTCATATTATTAAATATCTTAAACACTAATTAATAATATTAAACGTTCATTTAGTTTAATAAATTATAATGAGATTTTCAGTATAAAATTCCTTCATTTGAATAGTTATTTATCAAAATTGTGCATGTGAATATTTAGTAATTAGTGTTTAAGACAATCTGAAAACTATTTTTTTAATTTCAATTAATTATAAAATACACATTTTATAATTTACTTATAGAAGAACAAAATCAAATTCTCAAATTGATTACCGGTTAATGAATAAAACCACAAAAACTGAAAATTGTTGGTTTTTATAGCCTATAATTCCTTTATTTCATGAGAGAAATCAAGAGGATTTTCTTTTATTTCTTAGGCAAAACATTATTTGCAAAATTGAAGAAGTTCTTTATCAGTATTTTCTCAGTAGTAATTTCTATAATATTAGTTTAAATAAACTTCTATAAATCCAACAAAAAGAAAAAGTAAAATATAGATATATATTATAAATGATTTAAAGATTATGCTAACTTTTCAAGTTGAAAATATTTATGTTTATTTTTTTATGAATAATAACAAATCCAATTATTAAAATTTTCCATGTATATGAAAGGGGAAGAAGAAAAAGATAAATTTATTTACTAAAAAATTATTGCATAATGTTTTATTGAGATTGGTTAAATATATACTAATTGACTCAATTCATGTAATTGGATATTATTTACTAATTTTTATCAACTAAAATATTTGTAGGATAGAGACATTTTAGCTAAAATCCTAACTCAATTGGGATTTTAAATTTAATTAAAAAAAAAATGAAAATAAAGAATAATTGAAAATTTATAAAAAAATATAAGGACCTTTATTAATGATTATATAAAGACGTCGGATAAAACTATTAAAGTAGAACATGATTATATTGTATGATAAAAGAACATATTTTTAGTAGATCATTGTTTAAAAATTAGGAATCATAAATAATAAATTAAATAGTACAAAAAGTAACTATAAAGAAATATAACCCATAAACACTAATATAAAAAATATCCAAAAAAATATAGAAGAATAATTCAATTGAAATGGTGAAATTCTACTAAATAAATTTTAGTTTAAGATTAGTGATTTATATTTAAATAGACATTTATATATATATTAATAAAAATTACAGCTATTATATATATTTAATATAATTTATATATTAAATTATTAAATAGATTAGTATACTAATTATATATTTATTAATTAAATATAAAATAATGAGTCAATGCACGTGGATAAAAAACTAGTATATATGTCAGCATGAAGGGAGGGGAGAATTTTTGAACTGACTAAAATATCTTTTATAATTAATTAGTAATTACTAATTTTATCCTAATTCTATATATATATGAAATTAGTGATTAATCTCCTGATTCTAACATAATTAATATTGTATTGTATATATTTACCCATTTATACTTTTACAATCAATTCTATACTGAAATAAAGCTTGTAGGCCTGGCAAAAATTGCCATCCATATGACGTGTGATAGCCCAAATAGGGAAAGAATATTAAAAATAAAGAAAAAAAATCTTACTATAAACAAATTTTGTCTTAAAAGAATTTAAAAAAGTTCCGATTATACATTATTTTGATAAAACAAGTTTCCATTATTTGTTAATTACTATTGGTGCATATTAAATCCTATTCACTTCATGTATATAATTTGACAACTTATTTTTTATACCAATTATCCTATAAGAAGTTTTGAGTGATTATTTTCTTTATAATTTGGGATCATTAACATTATTTTATATAACTTTTTTTAATTATAAACGATTAGAAGAAAATTTAAGTTTAAAATCTTACTCAAATTATTGTACTTACTAAGTTTATGGGTAAGTTTATGTTGAGATTTGTAGGGCTAAGCTTTTTAAGAAAATTCTCAATGCTATAATATAACAAGATTAACAATATTTTGTTTCTCTGTTAAAAAAAAATTAATTTCAATAAAAATTAATATTAGGTAAAATAAACATTTAAGTTCAATATTGATATGAATCATTACATCAAAACAAAGAAAAAACTTAAATGTTGTATGATTTTATATAAATTTATTTGAAGGAAATTTATTCATTAAGTTTGTAAACTATATAATAATACATGAGTTCTTACTATATGGCAAAGAAAAATACTTATAAAATGTTAAGCATGTTTAATAAATATTATATTATACATAAATTTATTAAATATTATTATATTATAACTTTAGTGATAATAATTGACGCGTGTGACGAGCAATATATATATATATATATATCAAAAACTGACCCCAAAATGCAATTTTCTGTTTCAGCAATTACCTCTGGTAATTTTTCAAAATTTTCCCTATGTATAAATAGTTTAAAATCTTTAGTTGGCGGTCCCTGATCATAGTTCAAACATTTGTAAATTTCTTAGAAGGTCGAGTTGACTAGAACTCAGTGGGACAAGATGACAAGCATTGAAGCATTTTTTTCTCCTTATGATCTTTTTTATTTTTATTTTTTTGTTTATTTCTTTTGATTAAGTTTTCTGAGGTTGTCATCAATTAAAACCTAAAGAAACAAAAATAGAAGAAAACAGAAATAAGTGGAAATAAATACCTCAAGGAAATCACTCAGCTGAGGCAAAAGGCAGCAATTCCCAGGGCCCAAAGATTACAACCCTAGAAACAAGAGCAAAAAAAAGAAGAAAAAATGTCAAGCAAACAAGAGAAATATGCTAGGAAAATCAGATGTCATTAGTGAAGAGTATTCAACTGAGATAACCAAAATACAAAAACATAATGACATGAAAAAACACAAAAATATAGAATAAAAAACAAAAAGTAAATAAATAAATTGTAAATAAAATGTACAAGGTTTCACTTTCACTACTGCAATACACATGGAAGCATTTAGCACCACTTGCACCTAGTTAAGATGAAAGAGCGAAATAATTCAAACAGCTATACCGAAAATAACAAGCAACTTTGCTGACATGAAATATCCAGCAG
The DNA here is from genome assembly GCF_019578655.1 of Ricinus communis. NCBI lineage: Eukaryota > Viridiplantae > Streptophyta > Magnoliopsida > Malpighiales > Euphorbiaceae > Ricinus > Ricinus communis. The sequence continues at coordinate 25,874,527 of NC_063264.1, forward strand.
ATCAGGGAAATAGGGTAGCGATGCTGCCTGAGTTGTGTTATATCATGGAGAATATTGACTAGTCCACATCATAATAGCCAGAATTTCACAGCGGGAAAAAGCTCTACAAACTAGAGATGTGGAGCACAGAGTTCCAGACTAAAATGGCACACTTTTGAATAATATGTATAAGGCAAAGACCAACTTCACTGTTGGAAGATAAACTATGGCTAAATTATGGATGCCATGATGCCAAGACTTCGCAAAAGTCCTGCCATTTCTAGTATATCCAAGCATCAGAACACAGCAATTTCAACATCAGAACAAATTATCAGTTTTATCCTCAGTAGCACAACAAATTCAATGTTACTACTTCCTAATTCACTACTTATAAATTAAACCATCAGATCTCTAAAGCAAACAGCATATTGATACCTAACCCTACATTTAATTCATTGTCCAATTAGGTCCACCCCCTTCTTTTGCTTCCAATGATCAGGAAATTGTCCAGCAATTGCACAAATGAAAACCAACTCAAGAAAGATCCTCCACTTTGCAGCTAAAGTATCCCCTTATCCATCAAAGCTCAACCATCACTGGAACTGAACATGAAGTTATGATGATTGAACAGGAAACAAACAAATTCATGTCTGCCAGTATTGCAATCAGAAGAAAGCCCACCCAATCTATTTTCCTGAGCGCTGGTAAAAAAGGTTCCTTAGCAAGCGCTACAAAAGAGAGGTACGGCCAACCACATACAGATCTAATTGCAATAAAGAAAAGAGAAAAGGAAAAAGAGAAAAAAGGATCCTTATCTCTAGGGCCAATAAAACTGAAGTGAAAATGCAGAAGGATGCAAATAAAAGAGTTAATATTTGCAGAAAGTTACATCACTTACTTGACCATGAAACTCATTGTGCAGCTTCATTGTTAACATGTTCCATCAAGCCGCCGCAAACTTTAACCAAGATTATGCTTGTCCAAACAGGATGATAAAATGCCCTTCTTCTAACCAAGATAATAAATGAATACATCCAAATTCAAAAGGGACACAGAATGATGTTTCTCCTCGAAGCCAGCCCCACAGAATAAACCAGTACAGGAGAAAAGACACTACTCAAGTCCTAAAAGTCTTCTAGGCACGATAGATGGATAAATCCCCTTTCAGAAGGCAAAAGACAGTGGTTCTTCTTCAAGCCAACCCCATAAAATATAAGTGGAGGAGAAAAAGCTCTACTACTTGTGTTAAAAAGACTCTGACCTTAAACCTTAAGTCTTATATTTCCACTGCATATATTTTGTCATCAGTCAAAATATCAAAATGTCAAAAGATAATGGAAAACGTTAACAGAGCACCCCAAAATGGAATGAGAAATCAACTGAGGAAAGGGTTTTCATTATTTCTCTTACACTAGCTATATGTAAATATGTTTCTATGGGTGTATCTCTCTGTGTGTGAGAAAGAGGGAGAGGCGGAGAGGGACCCAAAGGGAGGGAGAGATTCCATCAAATTAAAACTTTTAGTCAACCAACATAACAATTAATAGCTTCAATCCAGTCAAGGCAAAAAATGAAAAGCTGAAAAATAAATTCTGTATGGTTGCGTGTGTAAAACAGAGGCAGATAGAAAGGATCCAGAAGGGCCAGATCCTGTCAGACAAAACTTTAAGCCATTCCATGCAACAGGTAATAGCACTTCAATTCCAACCAAGGCAAAGCTGTAATAAGATTTTATGGAAGGAAAGAAAAGATACTGAACTTCTCCTCAAAGGAGAAACAAGTTTCAGCCAACAGCAAAACTTAAATCTATGGCAATCTTGTAAGACTACAGCAAATATACATAATCAATCTAAGACTACAGCACATACAAACAAGCAGCAAAGAAGGCTGTAAACATAAGAATTTGTTCTAACTGTAACAGTTACTTTTTAGGGTAACTATCTAGCTGCTAACATGTCTAATGCTATGTGATCTAGTCTTATGCTAACTGTAACAGTTGACTGCAAACAATGCGATGGCAGGTGATTGTAATACATAACCTGCTATTAGCTAAAAAATTAATGAAAATAACAGCTACACAAAAATAAACTGTAAAGCTAGGTCTCCAGGTTTAAGATGTCTGAATTTCATATACGCCTTGATCAGTTAACTAATAATAAGACTACCATACTTGATAGTATAATTGAAAAACAGAACCAAACAGTAGGTTTCCATGTGATCTCTATTTCTGCAATGTGGACATGTACTTGTGATCCTCAACAGAAGAATAAGTCTTTGAGTTTATTACTTGCTCATATATATATTGTACATATATGACACTGTCTCACATCTAGAGGTGATAGAAATTAGAAGGCAAACAAAACCCCCCCTCGAGTGTGGAATGACAGAAATTAAAATGCAACAAAAACAATCCTTGTGCATTAAGATATTTTGCAATCCGTTTTAATTTCCAAACCCTAAAATCTATCATGAAATTAGAAGAACTAAGTAAGAGCCCTCAACAACACATTCAGACACCTGAAACAGCTCCCTCTCATGCTCTTCTACCATTTGAAGGCCTAAAACCTGACAGCTTCCCAACTATTAACTGCCATTGATTCCCTGGAAATAATCCCCTTTAACAACTCAGTTTCAACTGTTATGAAATTTCAGCAATCTAATTAACAAACTCCAACCACAGTATTCTTTAAAACCCCAACCAATTCACAAGCCCGATTAAATGACAAGCCCCTTAACTCATTATGCAAGACATTCCAGGATCTAGCTCCCAAAATAAAAATAAATAAAACAGGATTTATAATTTTATCACATCAAAACTACTAAATGAAAAGTTTTCCTTTAATAGGTGGCCTGTCAGCCAAGAGGCTCCATATCAGTTTAACAACCTTCACTCCTAATATTACTTAGATTATTTAAAATTCTAGCTAATAGAAACATCTAGATAATGATCAAAATATGCAGATGCCAAATGAGCATGAGATTTGCTCACAAGTCCTTGGAAAAATCTTACTGGATGGTATGAAGTAGAGTAGCTTGCACCTTCGCCACAGTATAAGATAAGAGAATAAAGCTGCATGCTTTGAAATATTTTCTAAAACAAGTAAACCATCCCCAGTAAATTACTATAGTTTACCAGAGCAAAGTTTCTCCTCTGGAATTGAGGAAAAAAATTAAAACGAAAGTAAAGGTCAAGGTAAAAAGATGGTAGCTAAACAAATACATGCAAACTTAATGTTACTACACATTGTATATAACCTGTTCACTTCAAAGGCATGCAAGGGCTCCAAGTTCTTTCACATTGTATCTTGAAGATGCTCATGCTCCCAGGAAAATAAAAATTTATTGTTCTAAGGATTAAAGAAAAGGTTCACAAAGTCATCAATCTCTAAATGCTCAATGCTAAAAGACTGATTCACAGCTATGAACACAGTGTAATAACAACAATAAGAATTTCTGCTAAAACAAGCATGTAGTTGTTAATAGAACAGGTAAATGCCAACAAAAATAATAGTATCCTTAGGAGATAATAATGGATTAAGTGGTTATGCTCAAATACAAGAGAAAAGGTCAACAACCATGAGACCAACAAATAGCAATTATAATCTCTCTATATATTTACTTAATCCTCCATGTTTGCAAGCAGAAAGAGAAAGGAGATTCAGATAGATAAAGAGAAGAGGAGAGAGAGAGTGAATTTCTAAGCTGAAAACTCAATTAAGCCTTATGTTGGACTCTGCCAGCATCTTCATAGCAGAGTCAATAGAGCTCACTCAGCAATTGAAGCGCTTGCTAACATCCAAGGTTCTATGCAGCAATTATCTTATAAGGGTAATGAGGTAAAGGAACACAATTGACATAACCCAGTTGTCCATTATGATTAAAAGATACTACAATTAAACACTCATTTCAGTAAATGGACTCTGATGCTCTGAAAAATTGGAAATCTTACAATCAAAGAGGCAAAGACCTCAATTCTAATTTCTAAGAAGCAAAATCCAATTATAACAGCACATAATATATACACCTGACCTTTTCTTTCTCTGACATCATGAAAACTCATGTACTTAAGTATGGACGAAAGGTACAGCATTTAGAAGGAAAGAGCAGAGTTTACACCAATATTTGCATTAGAAGATACCAAAATGATAATAGTATAATGCACCCAAAACAATATGAACTGTCATATTCAGGTACATCTCCATTAACCCAAAGAAACAAACAAGTATCTCTAAATTAATATCATAATTGCAGTTCACAATTTAAACTTAAGTATCTAGTAAGTTGCAGCCCAAGGTACCATTTAACATACATCTATTTGGAAACCAGTCTATCTGTGACCTTGAGCTCGCTGCATATCATATGCACCCCACGAACCAGGTCCAACTCCATACTGAGGATAACTTTCAGCATTAGCTTGCACCTGAATGTTTGGGTAGAAAGAATGGCATTCAATTGATTAACAAAACTCAATGATGTATGCAAACACAGATGAAAATCCAGCTTAAAAATGTGCAGAGATATAGAAAAAAGCATATATCGAAACATCAACATCTAAACACATTAAGATATGTGTACACATTGAGATCATATGTAAAGTAATCAACTTACAGGATTCATGCCATAGCCGATAGGATATGGATTTCCTGCATAACCAGCTTCAGAATTGCCATAGTTTGCATTATAAGTTGCACCTAAGATTAAACATATTCGGAAAAACATGAGAGAAAAGCCAAATGTTTCAAATAATGATAAATCAAGCTTCCTAAGGGGGACAAATGGATTGAGAATATAAAGCCTAGTTTCTATCTACCATGCATTTATTGCAAATCTGAACAGAAACTAAAAGAGAGACATGCTGGATCAACTCATCAAAAAATCCGTTGAGACCTGACCTGCATCAATACAATACCTAAAACATTTGGCTTTGACACCAGTTAAACAGCAAAAGTAGATCACATGTTAGCTAGATGACTGATCCCATCCTTCACATTTCAAGGGTAAAAGCAGAAATTGTGGTGGTTGAATCTCAACCAAAGGCAAATTAATCAATCGAACCCCTTTATCCATACAAACTCAAGCTAAAGCTGAAACTATTGATCACACATCAACTTGCTCCAATATAGAAGCAAATTCAAGTAAATGAAAAGTCAGAACAACTCAGCAAATCTATTGACTTAAGTGAAGCAATTTATAAGCTAGGTGAACTAAAAAATGAAAAGCTAAGCTGAGGGAGTTTTTATGTTTTCTTCCCTTTGGTTAAGTTTGTTTGGGAATATAGTGAAATGATCTAAATTAAGTTCTCAGACCCCTTCATCTTTGTATAACAATGTGACAAATAAAACCGATCGACAAACATACAATATTACCTGTAACATTCTGCCAGAAAATTTCTTTTCAAACTTTGGGAATAACTTTGTTACCATGTAGGATATTCCATTTTGGCTTCTTTATAATTTCCAAGGAGTTCGTGAGCTAATATCAAGCACAGCTGGTGTAACTTCACTGTTTTTCATTTCTTAATCACTTCCTCAGTATGAAGCCTCAATCCACTCCTACTAATTATGCAATTCTTTTTTTAATAACTTTCGTTTTCTAGAAAAGTAATGTGTTACATATCTTACTGTTTCTTCTTCCTTCTTTTCCCTAAAATTTCTGTGTGTACATTTCTTACATGCTTCTTATCACCAAAAACCCTTTGAAACTAATGAAGGGACAATCTACCTGGATTTCCTACAGCGGCAGCAGCACGAGCTCTCTTCTCTGCATTAGCAATCTCTGCACGGAGCTTCTCCAACTCCCGAGCCATTGCAATCAATTTCTTCTCCATCACCTGACCATGCTCATAATTTTCAGCATATCCTTTCTTCTCATAGTCAATGGCAGCTCTGCAAACAGAGAAATAAATCAATAACAACTAATTGCAGACAAAAAGATGCCCGAAATGAAGTCTTCCTCCGCTTTCTATGCCATTAAATTATAAGGATCCTGCAAGTATATACCGTGCATGCTGCAATTGTTGTTTCATACTTTCTATGTCAGCCTTCACAGCTGGCACTTGTTGCAAATCCGCATTATACCTAGCCAAATCTTGAGTCATCATTTGTACACGACCTGTAAGTTCTTGCCTCACTTCACTAAGTTCCTTAATATCAGCACGAACATGATGAAGCTCGGCGCGCATAGCCTCCACCTCACGAAGATCGGCCTCCAACCTCATAGACTTCTCATGCAATTCCCTCATCTGCACATCCTTCTCCACATGCAATGAGTTCCCATAGTGTGCCATCCTTTCCAACTCATGATGAGCAGCTTCCAGTTCCTGCTTAAGCGCAACATGGGTTGCAGAAAATCTCTGATTGTCAGCCAACAAACCTTGAATATCTTGGTGTTGCACAGCAAGACGCTCCTCCATAACCGCAGGGTGAGGAGGCAGCCGCCTTGGATCCAACCCAAATTGGGATTCTCTCAATTCCTCGAGTAAGGCTGGATGGGGCGGCATGGGTCCAAGCCCTCTACCAAAATGTGGTTCATGGATGACAGGCGGCATGCCCCCATGAGGAGGGACGCCTTTCATCGTAAGAGGAGGCCCACGATTTCTCCCAGACATTGTTTGTTTCTCTCTACAATTTCTAAGTACTCGTAAAGTTCAGTTCCTTAAAACCTAATTCAGATATCTGTATGCTCCGACCTAAACAAAATAAATACAAAAATAAATTAAAAATGTCGGTCCAAAGAATTTAGCATACCAGCCTTGTCAACAACGACAACTGGAATCAAAATTATGCTAGCAACTCCTCTGTTTGGATGCCAAGAAAATCTATTCTATTAGCAATAAATGCGTGTATCGATGTTACAATAGATGAACAGTACCAATTCAATTAATTTCCGGTACAGATAGCAGTCAGATGGATATGACCCGAGGTAATCCTAATAGTAAGGATTCGGGGTTTGGAACAGATTTGTAATTGAAAAGGATATATTTAATTACCACTATTAAATATTTTAATAAAGTTTAAAAGTGGAGTTGTATTCTATAATGATTTTAAAAAGGTTTTGTATAAATTATTAAGTATTCAATATAAATTTTTAAAAAAATTAAAAAATTTATAAAATTTAAGCCATATAATTATAATTTTTATAAAATTTTTAAAAATAAATTAATATTTAAAAAATTATTGACTTTTATAGATATAAACGTTTATATATTTTCAATGATTTTTATGTATTGTTATAAATAAAAAAATTAAATTTTTTTTATTTTTTTTAAATTTTAATAGGTTTTTTAAATAAAAAAATTATCTTTATTCTTTCTAATTTTTTTGCATTATCGTCTTCATTTATCCTTACTATATTTTCTTTCGTAAGAGATATAGAAATTAAATAAAATTTTAAAAGTTAAAAATTATTTACTAAATAATAATTTTTAAACTCATACATACAAAAAATTATTTAAAGTTTTTAATTTAATTTTAAAGGACTCTCGTAAAAATATAAATTTTAAATGAAGCATTTAATGAATTGTTTTGAGCAAACAACCCCACTATATATAGATTTTTAGATTTTATTAAAAAGATTAATTGGATAACTTTTTATGCTGATAAATGTAATTATCGATCTAAGTATTTAAATAATTAAAAGCGTGATTATTATTGATTTAAGTATTTATCAAATAAGTAATAAACAAGATATGACGAGTATGACATGAATTTAGTGGTTTAATTATAGACAATTTGTAATATGATAATTTAAAAAAAAAAATTATTCTCTTGACAAAAAAATAGTGATGATGTTGTGAGATAAAAAAATTAAAAATATTATGAAGTTAATAAAACAATAAAATAAAGTCTGTTACTTGTGTATAAAGTTATATATAACATTATGTGGAATAATATTTAAAATATACGTAGAAACAAACAAAGAAAATAATAAAATTAAAGTGATAAAATTTATTTTTAAATAATTAAATAATAGTCTATGGAAATCAATAAAAGTTTATCAATGTCTATAAAAGTATTTTAAGTAAAGTTTGTAAAAATAATTCATTAAATTACAAACTCTGTAAAAGTCATTAAAAATTCAGAAACTTTTTAAAAGTAATTCATTTAAAAAAAGTTAACAAAAGTCTTAATTACACCCTTTTTAATTTTACTATTCATATAAGATTCGTATAGGATTCAGATTTGAACATTTAAGTATTCATTACTCGAACTCAATTATGTTAAAATTATTATATTATATTATATTTTTAATATTTTAAATTTTATTAAATTTATTTTTAGATTGTACTAATATCTGAATATTTAGATTTAATTAATTTATATTTTATATTTTTTATATTATATTTTATTAATATATTTTAGAATTTAATTATTATAAATGGGTTCAATAAACGGATACCCGTTTAACTATTCGAATATTTATATAGATGGATAAAATAATCGCTAACCATTTAAATATTCATAAATATATTTAATAATTATTTGGATTCAGACAATTTCTTAAACAGATTTGGAACGAATTCAGATATGTATATTTTAATCAGGTTTGGATTCAGATATTCTTAAACAAGCGGGTACCTTACCCGTTGCCATTTCTAATTTCATCACGAAAAATGCCCAAATCGCTTAATATCTTCTATATATTGTCGTTTCGACTTGACTTGCAATCATTATGTACACTATTTATAATCTATAATTTAAAATCTATAAAACTTAATAACATATATAAAAATGCAAATAGAAAGAAAAAAAATGTAGTAATAAAATTTTATTAATTTTAATTAATTAAATTAATTTAGTTTTTCTTAATTTATTTTAATACTATATAATATTTATAATTAATAAATTATTTGGTACAAATTTGATTTAAAAATTTAACTTTATTAAAATTATAAATCATCAATAATTTTAATTTTAAATAATAATAATTAAATTATATTTTAATATTATATCAATATTAAGATAATATAATCATTGAGGATTGTGAACATTGCGCGCTATAGTAGAAATTGAGAATGATTTTGTAATTTTTTGATCAAGTGAGGGCACTTTTGGTATTACAATATCTTTGATTTGTCTTTTACGACATTTGCTCACTTCTAAATAAATAATGAAAACGACATCAATTAGAGAGGTTATTTTGGACTTTTAACGCATGAGATATCAAATTATTTCTAGTGCCATTTTCTCACTACTTCGCACGCTCAAAAGAACAATGTTCTTTATTGTTGTTTTTGGATTGTACACCCAGAAGACATCTAACTCTTGCAAAATTCTAAATCAATTTTTCTTTCTTTCTATTGTCTTTCTTTATTTATCCTCTCTTTTTAAGGCTTTTTGCTCTTTTGGTTTCCTCATGAATTCTTGAGTTCTAGTTTCCATCATGAATTCTTGAGTGGTCTTAGCAAGATTAACACCTATGTTCTCTAAAGGTTGCCTCTCCTCTTGAGGTCTTTATTGATGTACAAAGCCTTGTTGTCTATCTTGAAAGCCTGGTAAGAAAATTGGCTTTGTATTGTTACTTTGATCCCTCTAAGAGAAATTTAGATGGTCTTTCCATGTTGGATTATAAGTGTTAGAGTATGGATTATATTATGGATTGATTGACTTTTGAAAGTTGTCCATATAGTTAACTTGCTCTTAAATTGCAATTCATCTTAATTAACACTCCATGTAAGAATGACCTCCTCCATATAGCTCACAACTCACAACTTTAGTAGAATAACATTAACACTCATCTTATCCATCATTTTTGTTAATGTATATAGTTTAGCATTCAACATACATCATATCTATGTCATGAACTCCTGTAACCTTTCTTGATCATCCCTTTTCATTATTTCATTGATGGTTATTAAATGTCGTCATCTCAATCAACTATAGAGCATCACTGGTGGTCTTTGTTAACAAATCACCTTTTACAACTATATCTAGTTAATCTTCACTCTTTATAACATTCCATTATAGATGTTTGGACCAACATCCAATTAGAAAAACCATGATAAAAGCACCTTATTTGCAACTTCTTTGACTTTTTCCAAGCTTCATAAAGTGATTTGTCATCCTTTTGGTAAAAACTAGAAATCTATTGTATGATTTCTGCTATTTTACCAGGAGAAAAATATATTGTAAGAAAAGCTTAGGATAACTCATCCCATGTGGTGAATGTATTTGCAGCATCACAAGTTGACTAAAACTAATAACTCTTGTGAAAGTAAAAGAGAATACTTTAAGTTTTATAGCATCATTGCTCGCTCCACTCATTTTGAAGGTCTCACACTATTCCAGAAAAAATCATTAATGTGTGTAATTGGATCTTCAACAAGTCTCCTTTCAAATTACTTTTGCTAAAGTATTTGAATCGCTCATGACTTGATCTTAAAATTTTTGTTGTTAATGGGAGGACGAACAACACTTGACTATACTTCATTAAGATTAGATATACCATATTGCCTCAAAGTCAATTGTGCATACACATTAACTTGTTGTCCTTGAGTTTTGAGGACTTTTGGTGGATCATTATTAACATTGTTATCAACCATATTTCTTTGTTTTTTCCTTATTTTTCTTTATAGTTTTCTCAAGTTCATGATCAAAATCTAATAATGGTTGTGCTCAATTACTTTGCATGCGCTAGAGGAAAGTACCTAGACGAAATAAACTAGAAATAATTGAATAATTAAAAGAAAAAAATATCTAGGAACACAAATTATAATCGTAATTAATGAAAATACTGTAATAAATCCCCGATAACGGCGCCAAAAATTTGTTGTGAAAATTCCTGCAAGTGTACAATTGCCATAATAGTAATATATGAATAAATCCACATTATCATCCCACAAATATTTTTAGTACTTAGCACCAAAATATATCATAATTACACTAACTAGATGAAAAATAATTTAGGTTGAATTTGAAAATAAGTATAATTATTAGTAAAAGTTATAACTAGTGAAATCAAATTAATAAAAACCTGTAACTAAGTTTTCATTATATTAACCGGTTTATAATTCAATTATTTATTCCTTAAATCTAGCTTAATTGATTTTAAAGATAATTTACTCCAAATTAGCAAATATATTTTTTCAAATCATACCCACCATATTCAGATTAATTCCTTTTTTTTTTATTGTTGTGATCAATTCTACTAAATCGAATTCTTTAAGTTCTATGGCAAATTAAAGTAAATCTTAAGAACCTAAGCTTTGGGTCTAAGTCTTAATAGTCATTACTTAATATTCCTCAAACTAATATCAAACTTCAATTTTTATTACCTCGCTTAATATCTAGATCTATTGCAAATATTAGGCCTTTATATTCACAAATCAAGTAAGCATATAAATAATAAGTCAAAACACTTAAACTAAATCAAAGAAATATTACTTAATCATATCATAGAATAAGGTTAATAGGTTTTTACTCAATTTTAGAAAATAACTTAGCTACTCATAATATAATTGAAACTAAGAAAACTAATTTAAATTCATTAAATATGAGAATAATAAAGTAAAACAAGAAAGGAAAAAAGAACTGTTGAATTTTGATGGAATTTCTTCAATCTTTGCTTTATAAAATATATTCTAGAATACATAAAGAATACCTATACTAATGTTTATATTTATATAGCTTTAGATTACTAAAATGACCTAAAAATCCAAAAATACATAAAATAAGACTCAAAATCAGAGTGCTAAAATCAGCAACCCTCGTGACTATGCGAGGACCTTTTGTTAGCTTCCTCGTGCGACCTCGCAATAGCCTTGTGCTTGCAATAATAAATTCCTTTTTTGTACTTTGTGTGACCTAACGGGAGGAGTCGAGAGCTTGCACTGGCTTTGTCTTTGTTGATGTGTTTCCAATATACTTCTTCTTGCTTCTAGGCCTTTCTATTTTTCTTACTTGCTTAATTAAACCCAAAACTTCTCTCTTTCACTAAAGTTGCTTGAAATTACAATAACTCAACCAAATAAATAAATTTATGATAATCTAATTGCCATATAACGATTATAATTAACCATATAAAATGCTATGTATAAATTGAGTGTATCAATAAGAAAAAGAATAGGATATATTAATAATCTTGCAATAAACGGAAAGCCCAACAACTCTCTTATGTTGATCCATCGGACCGAAGATAAGCCCAGAACAAGGTGTCTTCCTTTATTAATTTAAATACCTCCTTTTTGCTCTATTATCGTCTACTTCAAAACCCTAAAATCTCCGCGAACAAAAAAATTCTTAAATAATAAAAAAAAAAAGGAAAAAGAAAGACCCAAATTCTGAAAACAAGAACAGAAATCAAAGATGGGAACCCACACGCCGAACCTGGAATGCCGGATGTACGAAGCGAAGTATCCAGAGGTGGATATGGCAGTGATGATACAAGTGAAGAACATAGCGGATATGGGCGCGTACGTGTCACTGCTTGAGTACAATAACATAGAGGGCATGATCTTGTTTTCTGAGCTTTCACGGCGTCGTATTCGTAGTGTGAGTAGCTTGATTAAGGTGGGCCGTATCGAGCCTGTTATGGTGCTTCGTGTTGATAAGGAAAAAGGTTATATTGATTTGAGCAAAAGGAGAGTTAGTGAAGAAGATATTCAAGCTTGTGAGGAGAGGTATAATAAGAGTAAGCTTGTCCACTCTATTATGCGACATGTCGCAGAGACTATGGGTATCGACTTAGAGGTATTTTCTTTTGTTCTTTTATTTATTTAGTTAGTTGTTTATATTTTAAATTTAACTTAGATAAGGGTGTTTTCATGTAAACCATAATTTGATCAATCAAACTAATGCTAAAGTAGTAGCCTATGAAATGAAGGGACATGGACTCATGAGTCAGCAGTTTTTGTTTGTGCTCAGTTTGCTATTAGTTAAATTCCATTGTTATTTCAATTGTGTAAATGCTAGTGTTGCGTTTCAAACACTGGCTGTCGGGGTAACATACAATTTGGCCAATCAACTTGTATTCAGGACAGCTACTCGAAATCTTAGTGAAAGACTAGATTTGTTATCTCATGTTTGCTTTTCGTGAAAAAATGTCAATTAAAATGGAGGGAGATCATGTAGTCTGTTGTATGATTGAAAGAATTGAATTCTAGCAATTATAACCTTTTCAAATGTGAGAATTGACTAAATAGAATTGATTTCAATGAGATTCTTGCATTTTTAGACTTTCCAAACACCATGTTTGAGATTAATAACAAAGCTAGTGCTTATCTCAAGCTAACGAGCTATATTTGGTTTGTTGAATTGGTGGCTGCTTGGTAAGGTAGACCTAGATTTATGAGAGATCTTCAGGAGATTTCTATCTATTAATGTTATGTTACTTTTGCATGCTCTTTTTCTCTATGTTATTAGTGAAGCCTGAGAGCCCGCTAGGGCTGTGTCCTTCCCAATGTGTCATTCGTTGCTTGGGAGGGCTGATAGTAATAAGCTGTGTGGAATGGAGTAAGGGCCCTTCTCACCTCCTCTGAGTCGTGTGGTGGATAAGATTTTCGTGTTTCTGCTAGCTGTATGATGTAGTCTGTTTATTTGAGATGGTTTAGTTTCATCAATAATCACTGAGCTTATTGTAATTTCACTATGGCTTCTACGAAACTTGAATCTATATTAATAATCACTCCAGTTAATTTCTTAATTCTGTTATAATATGGTCACTGTTGTTTCCATTTTTTTAGAAATGTGTAAAAATCTGTTATTTGTTGATCAAGTAGAAATTATTAACTAACTATACCACAAAAAGTTATACTCAAGAATCATGTTTTCTAAAACTTAGAAAATATTGCTTGTTGAAAAACAATTTGGCATTAAATGATTTTATGGATACAATTTATATTAATTTACTGAGTCGAAAATTACTAATAGATATAGTGGTTATCAGTGGAAGAAGCCTTATTTTTTAACTTGTTCAAGTGCTTCTTCTCTCAGCATCTCAACAACAACAATATCCGGTTTTTATGACCAAATATTTAAATCCTTTTAGTCATTATATGTTTAACCAGCTTAACTTTTATCACAGGAATTGTATATCCATATAGCCTGGCCTTTGTACCGGAAGTATGGCCATGCTTTTGAGGTGAGAATTTGTGCTGCTTTTTGTATAGCTTTTGATAATCTTTCTTGAATTTTTCTTTCCGACTTAATGCGATTGATGTGCAGGCGTTTAAAATCATTGTGACTGATCCTGACTCGGTTTTGAATATCCTCACCCGTGAAGTCAAAGAACTTGGTCTTGAAGGTCAAGAAGTAAGTCTTATTAACTAAAATCTTCTTCTGCATCCTTTATTTGGATGAATGAGGTCATATTTTGCTGTATAGGTAACCAAGGTGGTACCTGCTGTGACAGAGGAAATCAAAGAAGCTTTAGTAAAGAATATTAGAAGAAGAATGACTCCTCAACCATTGAAGATACGGGCTGATATTGAAATGAAATGTTTCCAGTTTGATGGGGTTCTTCACATTAAGGTCACCTTTATTTTCCCTTTTTCTTTTGCAGTTCCAATAATTTGTAGTATTTTCAATTGACTAAGAAAGTTTATTATTGTGGATAATTCTTTAGTGGCAAGACACATTAACAATTTCCATATTCTTTTTATTTATCTACTTAACAGGATGCAATGAGGAAAGCTGAGGCTGCAGGCAACAAGGACTGTCCTGTGAAAATTAAACTGGTTGCCCCTCCACTTTATGTTCTTACCACGCAAACACTAGACAAGGTTAGACTTGTGCCTACTGATAAAAATGAACTCTTGAATTGCTCATGGATTTTATTTTTATATGTTCTCTGTAACCTATTGGAGTGTCATTACCTCAAGGTCGTGAAATGTTTGATAGTTCCTCTATTTAACACAGGCGGAAATCTAGTGAAACTATACATTACTAGTATGCTGGAAAATCATAATAGTACTCTGCTATTTGTTATTGACACTCTTCTTCCTTTGGCTCAAAGAGTGGAATACCATCAAATGCTCTGGAGTATAAATATCATTGCTCATATCACTCATAATAACAAACTGCAGTAGCTCATTTTCTATTGGACACTTCTGTTACTACCTTTCTTGGTTCAGTGCATCTGTAGATGGTAGGATGCAAGTAACCAGTCCTTCAAGCACACTTGACTTGATCAATTTCTTTGGCATGCGAAGTTCATAGTAGTTAATTTCTCCCTCTCTCAAATTTGTCTAGATCATAAGATAGATTTTTTGTAGTAATAGTAAAGTTTTTTGTACTATTGGAATCTTTGCACTAGCACTGTTCTAGCTTAAGTTGCCTGACTTCTGGTTGAAGTTGAAAGATGCTGACTAATCTTTCTATCTTCTACTTGATTTTATCTGTGATTTGATAAACCTTTATTTGGGAAAGTGAAAGTGGAGGAAAATCTACTGGAAGGGAAAATAAAATGGCATTTTCCTTGTCAATTATATGGGAAAGCACAGCAGATAAATAAGGGAAAATAATATATGGGCCCACAAACTATTTTCTCTCCAAATTGGAGAGGAAATGATGGGGAAATTACATTTAGTTATTATTATAGCCCTATAATAATTAATGATTTAAATTGAAGTGAAGAAAAAAATTTTGGATTTTAAATTCAACTTCCCTTAATTTTCGTCGTTCTTTTATATTTCTTCCTCTTTCGCTCTACCAAATGTTGTCCCTTAATTTTCGTCGTTCTTTTATATTTCTTCCTCTTTCATTAATTACCTAGTTTATATATCTTACATCATATTATATCTTATTCTTTGATTGTTTGTCAATCTAGAAGTATTGAAGCTGTCCACTATACATTTTTATTTGGGGTAAGTACAAAAGAGCACTTTGTGGTTCCATTTTTTTGATGATTATGTGTAATTGATTTTGTAGAAAGAAAAAGTATGGGGTGAAAATTAGGTATAAAAGTATGCACTTCACCTTTGAAATTTTCGGTTTATAAGGATTCAATATTCTTCATTTTCATTAGTTATCATTAACGTGTGTTAGCTCGTATCTGATAACGTGGGTCTAAAGCAGAACAACATCTAACGTTGTTTGGGATGAGGTTGATCTGATATCCAAACTACAATTTTAGTAGTTGTTCAGCTCCAAACATACATTTCCAAACATGACCAATACAACAATTATGGCTGATCGGAGTAAAGATGATTGGATTCTTGCGAACAAGAGATTTCCACAATGACTTACATGTTTTTATAATGAATTGTCAACACATATCTGTTTTTTGCCTAAAAGAACACTTTCAAAACTGTGAAACCATATGGTATTTTTTTGTACTTATCCCTTTCTATTTTCTAGGAGGCAATATCCATTAGATTTTTGCTGTGGTAACATTGCTACTGAAGTGTTCTAATTGATATTGTTCATGCAGGACCAAGGTATATCAGTTCTCAGTAAGGCGATAGTTGCTTGCACTGAAGCAATAGAGCAGCACAAGGGAAAACTTCTTGTGAAGGAACCACCAAGAGCAGTGAGTTCTTATTATCTTGTTCTGGTTTCAAATATATATACTTTAGATTTGGTTTAGCTTCCAGCTAAGGCTGACGGGGGCCCTTTCCCTGGGGTTGAGCAAATGAGCTCATAGCCTCCACCCATAGACGATAAAGCGTTAATTTATATCAAAAAGTGGATATGGAATGAAGTCTAATGGGTCTCAATCAAATAGTTCTTTCTAATTGTTGCATACTTGTGATTTCATATTGGTACTCATCTGACTCGATGCATTCATTAGGTGAGCGAACGAGATGATAAATTGCTTGCTGAACACATGGCTAAGCTACGAAATGACAATGAGGAGGTCAGTGGCGATGAAGACAGCGAAGAAGAAGAAGATACAGGGATGGGAGATGCTGATGTGGAAAACTCTGGACCTGGCATAATGGAATAGTAAGGAGAGATTCTTACTCCTTGTTTTTATTTAAGTGCAATTTTTTTCTACATGGCGGTTGTAAAAAAAAAAAAAAAACCAATTGGGCATATTTGTATTGTTGAGCTTTTTTGCCAAAATACCAAATCAGTGAGAATATTTTAGTGGAGGATGCAGAGAACCTTGATATTTCAACATTAAGGAGATTGCTATTCAGCAAAAATTGCTCTCTTTTTGTTGGCATATGTGCTGCTTGGTGGTAATGGATCTGTTAGCCTGTCAATTTATTTCTTTACATGCATGCTGTCTATACACGAGTAATTTTAGTATGGTACCCCTGTACATGTTGCCCTATTCATGAGCTGTACATGTTGCTGAGACTGTTCACTGGATGAAGCATGCAAAAGAACTATCCCAATAGCTGATATCATTAATAGTCTTGAAGTCGGGCACAATTATGTTTTTTGGTTTATGTCGATTAATTATAGAGACAGACCGAATGCATAATTGGACTTATCGACTTTTAATTTTCAATCTAGTTTAATGAAAATTTATAATATTTATTTTGATATTTAAATATTTTTTTTGTGATATTTAAATATTTTTTTATATGTGGCTTCAAATAATATATTTATATTTAATATTATCCATATGTAATATAGATGAATATATCTATATTTAATAAATATGGATATTTTAATATTATTATTTAAAATAAAAATTAAAGATAGTTTAAGAGATTATAAAAATAAAATTTTAAGTATTTATGAGATAAATTAAAAGTTAAGGTGTTAAAATTACTAAATAATTAAAATTTAAATATCTAAGTATATATTGTGCTATAAAGATATAATGATGAAATATATAACAAATGATCCTATTTTGGATATTTGCAAGTCCCACTTTTATGGCCGAATTAATTCGATTATTACAGTAGGGAAAGAATTACACCAATAGGTCAGTTAAAGAGTCTTTTACTCCTAGTATGAGAAGGTCACCCGCCCATTATGAAAATAAAACCTATTGCTCGGATGGAGGCTTGCTCCGCTTTCACAGCTACACTAGGTGGTGTTTATTCCCTTGAGCTTATTAATAGGCGAGCTTGCTATTGGACTCGTAGAAAGGTTCTGCTTTCACGAGATTAGTTTGAGGCATCCACCCGAAGAAATGGGTCAAACTCCACGAGTAGAAAGCATGGTTCTCGTTAATACAAAAGTGGAGAATACCAACTTTCAAATGAGAGGGTATTTGAGAAAGAACGAAGAGAATGCGTTAGAAGCTACGAGAAAGCCTATAAAATTTGTTTTTCCCAAGAAAGGGCTATATCTGTAATGAGCCGGGAATTCTATAAAGATGGATTGAGAGATGCAGGGGCTAGCTCGACTTTTCTATCAGATAAACTCAAAAATGGGGTGAGAGGCTGGATTTGATTCTTTCCATATGTTCGCGTCCCTTTTTCAAGCAAGCCTTATCAGGCCTTACCTTCTCAAGCAAGCCTGAACGACCTTACTGTCTCAACCCTGACTGACAACTAGCTTTACTTGATAGAATTGCCTTCCATGCCCTACGATTCGCCACTTGGGTTTCAAATTCCTTGCCTTGCCCTAGCTTCCAGAAAAAGAAGTAAATTGCTTCTTAAAAGCCAAGAACTTTTGATATTCTCCCTTAATCTTAAGAAAATCCAACTCCCATTTCCTAATATCTTTACGAGGTCAAAATAGCATCACAGAAAGAGCAGCCGGAACCTACTCCCAATTGGCCAGCATCAAAGCAGGAGCTCCTCTCCTTTACAGTCGAGTGGCTCCACTCCTTCCGGAGGCATTCTCAGCAGGCTCTGAGTTTAGCTTTTTAACATAGATACAAGAATCTGATTTTGATGAAGCTGGAAAGGCCGTTTAATTATCCCATAAGCAAGAAGGAAGAAAGGGAAATAGTAAGAGCTCATTCGGAAAAAAATCCGAAGAGGTGGTCTAGGTGAGAGCTAAAGCGTTGGGAAAAGGATACCTTGCCGAGGTCCAAAAATAAACCCGAAAAAGCGCTTCGACCAAACTGGAGAGGTCGGTGAAGCATTTCCTAGGGAACAAGTTCTATCTCCCATTGGTCTTTGGGAGCTAGCATATGGGGGCAAAGTTCAACACCACATGGGAAAAATCGACAGTAATCATGGCACAAGCTGCGCTATACATCGTTAGTATCATCGCTATAGTTCAGCTTCTAGAGTGGTGGCCGGGTTGCGCCACCTTTCCCCTAGAGACTCTCAAACAATGGATTGGTATCAACGGTCTGCCTATTCACTGTTGGGATTCCACTTCCTAGAGCGAAGTGGTGTCAAGCATTTTTTCCCTAGTAGCTATTAATGAAGAGACATTTAACTTAGATGATCTTGTTGAGGCCAGAGTTCATATTGAAATCCTAGTGGGAAAAGGCATTCCAACATCGCGCGCATTGATAAAGTGGGTGATCTTAAAAGGCTGGTTTATTTCCGACCTAATCCGGTCTCGACGGGGATGAGAGTAGGACAACCAAATGAGATGTGGCTACTTCAGCGCAAGAGGCCCCGAGTTCAAACCGGCCGAGTGGATCGTCGAACCAAAGACTCGACTTAGACTAAGTATCACAGGCAGTAAGTCTATCGATCCCAAACCCAATTCAAATTTCAAAAGGGTAGTAGGGAGACATCTTCTGATCATGAGCATGTGCCTTTTGATGAGGGCCCACGCGAGAGTGGATCGAAAAGGGCTTCGCACTAAAACCCAGCGGCTTGTCTTGTCGGGATGTTAACGGGGCAAATTTGGGGACTGGGGCCATACTCTGTTTGCTACCTAGCCTCTTGGGCCATAAGCCTATAGGCCTGCTCGGGTTGGCCCGTCTCAACCTAAACTTAGGGCCACGTCTCCCTCTTCTGGTAGGTGCAAGCAATAAAAGGAATATCATTTCATTAATATCATTACAATCAGTAAAGGAATAGTTCTTCCCTTAGCTAGGTACGGCTCTTTCGAGCAATCAATCTGCTTATCGCTTCAAAATAAGTTACTTCTTGCTACAAATTAAACTAAAAATATTAAGTATAACGAACATTTTGTTCTTAAAGATAATTTTATTTTGACTGAGTTATTAATATGTTATTAATATAAAAGAAAAGATATAAAAATTGATAAAAAATAAAGATAAAGAAAGGTAGATTAAAAACTCTTCTTTTATTAAACTTTATTAGAGGAACCATCAGCACAATAAGTAGGCACAGCAAACAAAGTAGGAACTATTCCGCAATCCGCTACTCCCTGCGCCGAAGCAAAGTACTTCCTTAGAGCAGATCCATGAGTCAGAACCTAATAGCTAGGCACGTCCTGGGAGTCAAATAAGCAAAATCTGTTGCATAAACCAAGTCAAGTAAGAATTCCAGTTCGTTTGTTGTTGAGGCTAAAAAGTATGCATTATAGATAGATAAGAAAAATGATACGAACTCATCTATATATCGAACCGACGAATTCAAGGCTTTAGCTTTAGCCTCCTTTCTCTGAATAGTAATTGTGTCATCATGTTGTAATTTAATTTAAAAAATCTCGCTCCTGCGCACTTCCGTTTTCTACGCTGGGTCGATGTACAAAAAGAGTAATCCATATGTTGACCCCCCTCTCGAGGTATTCATAGAATAGGTTCCACCCCTATGATACTCGGGGAGACTAGACAGGCCTTTAGTTGGTCTTTTTATCCTAGTTGGAGGAAAAATTACCAAACATTTAGCATTCCCTCATACTTGGCGCTAATGGGTTTTTATTTGAAAGAAAAAAGAAAACTATGCCTTCGCCATATGAAATATTGAAATATAAATATTAGGTAATAATAGCATGGTAGTTCAAATTCGATATAGATATAAGAATTATTTTTTTAAATATTAGATTATGTATGAAAAGAGTAGTGTGAGATATTAAGTAAGGGTATTTCTGATTTTATTCTATCAGGGGCCTATTTTAGCGTTAAAATTTTTTTTGTTTTCGCACTGGAGGGCTCTTAGCATTATTTATATTATAAAAATAAAAGAGTACGAAAAAAAAGATTTATTTTTCAAATAAAAAAACTTTGGGATTGCTAAATTACTGATGAAATAAAGCAACGGGACCACCATAGTATTTTGTTTTATTTTTGAACTCCTCCAAAGACAAGGAAAGGGTGATTATTGGATTATTTACTGATTTAGACCTGATAAACTCTATGTTTTTATTCGATAAAAAAAGGTAAGTAAAAGTGAATTCCATTGTGGAGCCGTATGCAATGCATAAACAATCCCTGTACGGTTGTTCAATTCTATCTTTTTGTTTTCTTATTATTCTTTATCTCTTCTCATCATCTTTTTATTTATTATGCGAGATAGAATAGCCATTTCTTTTCTTATATCATCAGGGTAATGATTCATCAACCTATTGCTGGTTTTTATGAGGCTCAAATAGAAGAATTTGTCTTGGAAGCAGAAGAACTTCTGAAACTACGCGAAATTCTCACAAGGATTTATGCACAAAGAACGGGAATCACAGGAGCTAACTCAAAATTGTTGACCAACTCCAAGCATGGGAGAAAAAATGATGCAAAAAGTAAACTGGAAACAACGAATTTCTTAGGAGCAATAGCAACTACCTAGATTGACATGCTATAATAATTCCATAAACGCCTAGTAGCAATTTGTTAGAAATACTTTAAAATTAATAAAAAATATTAATTTTTATTGTATAATTCTTTTAATTTATCGTGCCGTTTTAGTTGTTTTTTTTATTCTTTGGTTTTTTTTAATTGTTCTTTAGTTATTTTTTTATTATTCTTTAGTTCTTTTATCTAAAAATAATTTAAAAAATAAAAAAATAACTAAAATTGTAATTTAAAAAATTAAAAGACTGTATTTTTGATATTTTAATACAACAAAAAATAATTTTTTTTATAAATTTAATTAAAAGAAATATAGATATTTGTATTATTTTTTTAATTGTTAATTATACTTTATCCTCAGAGACCTCACAGTAATTAACCCTTTATTTTAAGGTTGCAAGTGTTGTCTCAAGTAACATGCTAGATGAATATTGTTTTAATTTGTGTTATTTTTTAACCTCAGAAAAGCTACTATTTAATAGACATTTCAATTGGTTTTTTAATAATATTTAAATATCTTTTAGCATATGACTTTATTTAATATCTATATGTATTATTCATAAGTGTTTAAATGTTATCAATAAATAAAATTCAGTTGTCTATTAGATTAAATAAAAAATTAAAAGTGCTTAAGAAGTTACATAAAAATACTTAAAAAGTTATATAAATAGAATTTAGGTATTATTATGTTAAAATGAAAGTTAAAAGTGTTAATAATTGAAAGACTAAAATTCAAGTGTTTAAATAGCTGTAGCGTAGATTAAATAAAAAAAATAAAAGTGTTTAAGAGGTTATAAAATAAAATAAAGGTATTTATTAGATTAAATTAAAAAGTTACTGTGTTAGAGTCACTCAATGATTAAAGTTCAAATTGTTTAATATATATATATATATATAGAGAGAGAGAGAGAGAGCTCATGTTAGAGTATTTTCAATTGTATTTTTTATTTTAAAGAGCATAATTTCTATAGTAAGAAATATTTTAAGGATATTTTAATATAAAGAGTAAAATATTTTATTTAAGTCCATATATTCTTTATATTTATTATTTATTTTACATTTATTTTCATAAACATTAAAGTTTTTTTTTTAACTTTTACTAATAGAAAAATAATTAAATTAAATACATAGAAACTTGTAGTGCATTTATTAAATGTAGAATAGAATAGAGAATGGAGTTTGGCTCTCCATTAGTAGAGAGCCAAATTGACTCTCTATTTTATATTTAAAAAATAAAGAGTGCATTGGAGTGTTATTTTATGATATGACTCTTTAAAATAAGTCGCTTGATATATATAAAAAGTGTATTAAAGATGCTCTTAGAACATTCCCAATGATGCTCTTTATTTTAAAAAGTATAATTTTTATTATAAAAAGCATCTTAAGGAATATTCACATATAAAGAGTGAAATATTTTATTTAAGTCTAATAAACTTAAATTTTACTTTATTTCCATAAACGTTAGTAGTTTTAATTCATCTTTCAGTTTTATTTTTAATTTTTACCAATAGAAAAATAAGAATTACAAATATCAATTAAGTCAAATACATACAAACTTATAGTGCATTTATTAATTGATAGGGTCTCATTGTAATGTATAGTAATTTAGACAATAGATTTGGCAACTTATCTATCATATTCTAATAAAAATTTGAATATTTCTCAATTTACTTTATCTATTAATTATAAATAGTTATACATATATTAATTAATGAATGATATATTTGACAATTACTCATTAAACTAACTGTTGTAAAAACAAAGTGAACTATATTGCAATCTGATGATCAAGAGAAAGAGAAGAGAGAATTATATTACTAGTGAAATGTTTTATATAAAATAAAAATACCTGAAGCGATGGAGTATTTTATAGAAACATAATTAATAATTACTGAACTTTTAAATTATAATTTGGATGAATTTTAGAGTGTTTTAGTTCCAGGTATTTTTCAATATCTTTAGGTACTTATTTAAAATTTTTTATAAAATTTAGATCAAATTTACATAAAATATAATAATATATAACTTTTATATAAAATTATATACTAAAATATATTTATATAATTTTTTTTAAATATCTTTTTATGTAAATTAATTTAAAATTTTATAATTGTTATTCAATAAATATGTAAAAATATTGAAAAATCAGCACCTATAATTTGATGTTTAGTTTGGTTTAATAAAATGATTTCATCTAAGCAAATAGGTCCATTTAACAATCAACATATATACACACCTCTATCATTATACAGACATTTTATGGCAACTTCACATCCCTCGTGAGATGCATTTATTATAGTGAGACGGCCTAAAACAGGAGAAAACCCCACAGCAGACGGCAGAGCAAGCAAACCCCGGAGAGGCAGACGGCGGTGGATCCCACGTGAACCTCACCTACCCTTTACATATATCCAAATTAACAACCATTCTCCGTACTCACTTGCAAGCTTAGGCTTATTAACTAAAAAGATTAACGGCTCACTCTCTGCAGTTCTAACAGGAGACAGAAAACCAGCCATGGAAGCACTGTGGAATTTGGAGGATAAATGGAGGCTATCAACAAAAGAAGCATTCCTTGTGTTTGTGTGCAGTGCTTTTGCTGTCATTGGTCTCTGCACTGTAACTGTGCTCAAAAGAAAAGCACAAAGAAAGCAAATGGCTAACCATGTTGAGACAGTTGCAGAAAGTTCCATTACATGGTCTGAAACTCATGACTCTAACAACTGGGTGAAGATAAGGAGGATGTTGATGGAGTCAATGAGGTGGAGTGAGGCTCACAAGTGGGAGGAGAAAGGCGGCGGGAGGCCACCACCACCACCAGCATCAGCATCAGCATCACTTCTTGGGCTTGAAAGGTGTGATTCGTCTGGCATAGGGTGGCAAAGCCATAACTCAGTTTCACCAGTTTGGCAAAGGCCAATACTAATGGGAGAAAAATGTGAGCTACCAATATTTAGTGGGCTTATTCTTTATGATGAAAGAGGTCGTCTACTTGATCACTCACTTACCTCATCCCGGGAGGAAAACATCCACCAACATCAGGTGATTCAGTATACAACTTTTCTTTTTGGCCTAATTACCCTTTAAATAAATCTTTAACTTTAAATTTTTTAATAATTTTATTCAATTATTTTAAAATTTTAAAACAAATATATGTGTAACTCTGTTAATTTTATTTTAATAATTTTATTCAATTTTTAATAATAAATAGGAGAATTATATGTATATGTATGTGTTTTATAATTTGATATTGAATAATTAACGCTACATTATTATTTAAAACTAATAAATATTTGTCAATTATTTACGAATTTGGTATATAAATGGAGACACGAATCAGGTCTAAACAAGAATTTTCTCATCTTATATATATATATATATATATATATATATATATATATATATATATATATATAGTGAAAGTTGTCAAATACTTTTCCCTTTTTCTTTTTTTTTTTTCCTAATCCTAATCAATTTTTTGTTACTGTCTTGGTGAATGCAGGAAAAACCAGCTGGTATTGTGAGAACTAGGCTGAAGGACTTGCTGTAGTCTTGGTCACTTGTTTGAGTTAAGAATTGAGTTAGGGCTAAGGGAGTGAGGTTCTATCTAAAGAATATTTGTCCAATTTTTAGTATGGAAATAACTAAAAATAGAATAAGAAAATTTACCATGAATTTTATATGTTGGCTTAAGGTACAATGAAAGGCAATCTCAAGCTTACTAAATGGGAGCCAGTTACAACAAAGCACTGACACTGTCAAGGGTACTCTGGAGTCTGCTATAGTGCAAGCAATAATGCCAACTGTGTGATTCCCAGAATACTTCCTATGCCATTTGGAACCTGTCATTCATTCAAACAATATCATATATCTTTCCATAGGGTTAGAGATATATATGTATATATAACTGCAAAAATATGCTAGGAAAAAGAACCAGTAAATATGGGCAATTTACAGATGAAAGAAATTACTACAACCTGATGCAGCAAGCAGTCTGTTTTCAGATGAAGGAGAGCAGAATTTTTAGGAATAAAGCAATGAAAACATAAACAGCAAAGAGATTCTAATAAGGCTATCTGGCCAAGCTCTGCTATCACTAGAAACCTCATGACAAATACAGAATGTTGGCATGTCTGGCATTGCTGTTTATTATTTACAAAACAGGTTTACATTGTAATAAAAAAAAAGCAGGTTTACAAAGGCATCAGAATTCAAGATTCCATAGAGCAAGAAAGAGGTGCTCATCAAGAAAGTGGAAAGGGAAAGATAAAATGGCATAAACTCAACACTCCTTGTTTGGATCACCAATTCCTATAAATACACAATAAAATGGACGAGATTTCGTTACACACTGTACAAAAGGAAAAAACGTGACCAATGTTTTCTGTTAATTATACTTTGTTTAGATATTGTTTACAAGTTGGTTGGTTGATTTATTATTTTTAGAGATAAAAGGCTAAATATTTATCACCTGGATTTGATAATTTTTTAGTGTGTAATTTTTTTTAAATAGAAAAATATATGGGGTCATAAATTATGACAAGAAAAAGTATTTCGTCATTAAAGTATTTTTCATAAGGATTTAACCATCATCAAACACGAGCAATATGATAATGATTCCTTATCAAAGTGAAGATGGTTGAATCCTTACAACAACATTATTGTTTGATCGTTAAATCAATTTCTATCGGATCGTTGACTTTTTAAACCACGATTTGAGGTCAAACAACAATTATAAGTTATTGAACTCTAAAAACTCATACTATCAGAGAAAAACAATATGATAATAATGTCGATCAGTGTGAAAATGACTGAATTGTTACGAATCAAAATTTTTTAACAGTGAAATTTCTTTTCTCTTATTCCGATTTATGACCATATCTCTCTCACACATAATTAAAAATTAAAAAGTTGGTAAAATCATAAGGTATTATTTTTTTTATTTATCTCTTATTTTTATTAGAAATTTATAGGCTATTATAATATTTTCTTTATTTTAAAATGATATTTATTTTAATTTTTTTCTAAACTAAGTGTTACTTTTTAAAATATTAATAGAGCATTAATTATCCCTCTTAAATTCTAACCTTTTTCATTATGAGTGAAAATATTAATGAAGTAGAGAGAAAAACATAATAGAATGAGAAATAAAATTTAGAGTCATTTTGAATATTTTGATAAAAATGGATTTTAATTATATCAATTTTTTTACTATAAGCTTTTTTGGTGTTTGTAGATATTACAATGAACAACACTTATTTTGAGAAAAGAAAATAGTTAAACATAATTATAAAATAATTCATTTTTGAAATTTTTTTATCTAAATTTAATGTATATCCCTATCTATACACCAAACCGATAAATAATTGACAATAATAGAGCATGTCTCTATCATTCAATATCAAAATTTAAATCACTCATATATATGTGTCACTCTCATGTTAGTTGTGTTGTACATACCAATCGCGGATAACAATCTTTTTTTCTTTCTCCTACAAATACCATTTAAAAATCTTACTAAAAATAGTGAGATGGAGTAGTTATTAAAAAACTGTTTAAAGATAACAGAGTTTAAAAGAGTGTTATTAGGATTTCTAGAGTTAAATTAGAAGAGATACCAAAAGAAATGATTCTAATAAACTTACAAATATAAACAATGGGGAAACAAACATTAATATGAGAGATACTGCACTCAACAAAGATCCAACGACTCTCTGTGTCAGCAATTTGCAAGCTCCTCACAACAATGGATGCAAACCATAAATCATATTAAATAAATAAAAATTAATTAGCGATTGAGATTGGATATGTTTAGTGATGCAATGAGATATTATTGAAAATATTTTTTAAATTGTTTTTGGGCTATTTTTATTTAAAAAGATTTTTATTTATAAATTGATATTATTGAAAAAGAACAACAGGAACATGAATGAGAAAGGAGGACTATAAACTTGGAATGGAAGAATGGAAGCTAAGAAAAAGAAAAGGCCATATTTTTCTTTGAACTGAATAAGTAATAAAGAATTAATTTAAACAGCAAACCACATCTAGTAAATTGTAAGACTCAGCCTCCTGCAAGCTTGCAGATGGTGAAACATATTAAAGTCCTACTGAAAGTTCAGTGTGAAAAAGGGAAAACTAGGCAAGACTACAGTACAACTGGGAGCGAGGAAATCAAATAAGCATACCTAATAAAATCAACTTCACTTTCTACTGTGGTAGAAACAATGAGATGACCTAATAATGAATAATAACTATAAGAATCGAAACAATAGCAATACTCTTCAGACATGCAAAATGGGGATCACTGCTGCTGCTGCAATTTATGTCTTCTTGTTGGCTTCGAAGACATACTTAATCAAAGACTCCTTGATTGAGAGCAGCTCAGGAAATTCTTTCTTCAGCTTGGCTGCATCCATCTCATTGTTGCTTCGTGGGGCGACAATCACCTTGGCTTGCTCCTCTAGAGTGAAGTTAACCCACTTAAACTCTGGGTCAATGTAACTCTTGTACATCTCCAAAATCTCATTATGACTCACCACACCAGGGTTTGTGAAGTTCCATATGCCCCTCAGGTTCCGCTTGGCCATCTCAATTGAAATAGGTAAAAGTTCATCCAGGACAGTCATGCTGTTTGGAATGTTAACGACTTTGTTATATCGAGAAATCTTGGTGATGAAATTGCGAGGATTGTTGAGGTCTGATGATATTGGCATTCTAACTCTTAGCGTGCATACATTGTCATATTCTTTCAATAACTCTTCAACCTGGTTGAAATTTTAGAAAGAAAATGCATTAATAGTTAATCAACTGTCATGAAAATGGATGCAAAATTAACAGATGTTAAAAGAAATGAAAAGAAACAAGAAAAACAATTTACCATGGCCTTTGTCTTTGAGTAAAAAGAACCAGTAAAATTGGGTTTGTCATCTTCAGTATACCCAATGCCAGAGCCCTCTGGATGAGCAGCATCATACTCAAATATACAGCCTGTAGCAAAATTCATCATCAAGAGATTATGCTCTCTGCAAACATCAGCTAATGTCAAGGTTCCAGAAACATTGGTGCGAATGGTTTCTGTTTTGTGGGATTCACACCAATCAACATTAGGTCTGCCAGTGACACCAGCGGCATTAAAAACATGGGTTGGCCTAACATTCTGGATGTCTGCCAAAATTGATGACCGATCTTCCAAGCGCCCCCTACCATATTCGAAGGGAATCCCCTGTTTCTCACACAACTTCCCAAGTAGACCACCAATCCATCCGGTCCTGCCATAGATCAAGAACTTAAGAGAGGATTTTCGAGGAGAACCAGTGCTGCTACTTCTAGAAACTGGAATGACCATTCTGGTCTGATTAGAATTACTAGAAGCAAAAGATGCAGATTTGCTCTCTTCGGACCCATCAAAGTGTCTCCCACCAGGCATCATCAACATTCTAGGATGAGGAAGCAAAGCCCCTGTTACATCACCCCACCAATCAGGATTCTGAACATACCATTCCATAGTTTTCTTCAGCCCCTCCTCCCAAGTGGTATGTTCTGACCAACCTATGTTCTTCAGCTTCTGGTCATCAAGGAAGTACCTCTGGTCATTGAATGGCCTGTTCTCTACAAACTTGATGCTTGCCTCAGGATCCATTGAGAAAATCTTGCAGATATCTTTTGCCACATCTATCACTCTTCTTTCCTTCTTTGTCCCAATATTATAAACATGGCCTACCTCTCCCTTGTGAAGGATGACTTCAAAAGCTTCAGCAACATCCTCACAGTATAAATAACTCCTCACATTAGAACCATCCCCGTGGATTGGAAGAGGCTTTCCTTGCATGGCCAAGAGGATAAACTTTGGAATTAATTTTTCAGGGAACTGATTAGGACCATAAACATTGTTTCCACGGGTTGTTATCACAGGTAACCCATAAGACCTGCCATATGCCATAACAAGCATTTCCGCACCAGCTTTTGTTGCAGAGTATGGGTTAGTTGGAAGGAGTTGAGAAGCCTCATGGTTTCCCACGACAGCATCCTCATCTGTCTCCCCATAGACTTCGTCCGTACTCACATGAATGAATCTCCTAATCTGGCCAGTGACCTTGCAGGCTTCTAAAAGAACATGGGTACCATAAATATTATTCTTGGTAAACTCAAAGCTGTTACCAAAGGAGTTGTCCACATGGGTTTGGGCAGCAAAGTGCATAATAGTGTCAATGGATTCAGTGATGAGAAGGAAGTTGACAAGGTCAGCGCTGCCAATATCCCCCTTGACAAACTTAAAGTTGGGTGATGATTTAGAGGGAAGGAGGTTTTTCAGGTTTGAACAGTAATCAAGCTTGTCAAGGACAACAATTTTGTAATCAGGATAGTTGCGGATAAGCCGATTGCAGACATGGGATGCAATAAACCCAGCAGCCCCAGTAATGAGGATGTTCTTTGGGCTATATGTAGCCATGACAAAACAGTTTCTACACATAAAACAAAACAAAAACAAAGCTCAGATCCACAAGCAAGTAGACAAAGATCCCTATATCAGAGAAATCACTCTCATAAATTCCAACAGAGAAAAATAATACGTAAATAGCACAAATATCATTCTTATTTAAGTAGAATAGGAAGAATCAGAATAAAATAGATCATAGAAAAAATAGGTAGATTAACGTCGTGCATCTCCCCCCTTTTAATAGGGAGTCTATGTAGGTTGTTGAATAACAAAAGGAAGAGAAAAAGGGAAATCAATCTCATCCTTATTTGTATGAGTACCATGATCAAGTTTCCTTTTTCTTTTGAATATCATCAGTACCAATTCAAAGAAATCAATTAAATTCAACACAATTGGAATTTATTAGTCCTTAGAAACAAAAGCTTCAATTTTCAAGATTATTTCCTTACTTCTCTGCCTAAACAACATCTCAAGAAATTCAACTCCAAAATCAGTTAAAATAGATAAATTACTATCAATTTGAGCATAATAACATTAAGATCAACCTCTATATTACCAGATCCAAAACAGAATCACACAGCAGATCCACAATAAACTAGCAAATGCAACACCGATCAGCTATTTCACAGCAGAAGACATTAAAATTATTTGCAACAAATATTCCTAGTTCTACTTTCATAATACAGAGATCCAGATTCAACTCAGCAACAAATGCATATCAATCAAAGTTTAAAAATTATCCCACAGCACCAAAATTCTCCACCTTTAACAACAGATCTAACAACAACGAGAGATACCCAGATCATAAAACATGTAAACAATATTAAAATCCCAAGATCCAACGTACAATATATCATGCTAACATATCATTAAAAGGCAAAGAATTAAAAGAAAAACAAAGTAGACAAAGGGTATCGACTTACAAATAGAATTCAGGTCAAGATCAAGCAAATCCAGAAAGAGAATTCAAAATTGTAGAGACAGAAAAGAGAAAGATATACACTGAGACAGGACGCGGAGAAATTTAAAGCAGAGAGTTTTGGAGAAGGAAGAGCAGTGAATGTGTATATATATATAGTGTATGTATGTGAACTTGTGCTCCTTTATTTACCAATTAATGTGTTGCGATGGTTAAGCGGAACCGTAAAATCAGAGAGAATGACTAAAATATTCTTCCTGATTGAGTTATTTACTTGTTAATTGTTTACCCAAATTCGTTGTTTCACAATAATGGCGTTTAGAGCCATTGTTGTAATCGAATCCAACTTGGCAGAACTTTTATTTTATTCAACTTCTGTTCTATTTTATATATCTCGTAAATATAAATAAATTTCATGAATATTAATATTAATCGTCGAGCCTAAATTATTATTATATAAATATATCTAATAAATTAATATATAATATAACAATTATTATATGTATTTAATTATTATAGATTAATTACATCTTAATTTTATTAAAATTAGGAGATTAATTATTAATTAATTTTATTAGGATTAGAAATAAGTGGCCGGGCTTTCAATTGGTTCTTTCTCTTTCCTTTTTCACTAATGAGTGGTGAGTAATTAGTAATTAGTAAACTATAAATATAAGAGTATGTTAGCTTATTTAAATTTTTTTTATGCTTTTGTATATTATAGATTATAAATTATAAATAAATAAATTATTCATTATATTCATAACTAAGAAACAAAAAATATATATTGATATGACATGATAGGTCCAAATAAAAAGAAATATCTAATGTCTCTCTCATTATACTTAATTTAAAAAATCTTATGACCGACTTTTTTTTTTTATATCTATAATCTCTTTTATTTTGTTTCGGCTTTATTTAAATCTTTCCTTTTTGTTGACGATCTCACTTCTATATTATAAATTTCAAATTTTATGCAATGGCACTATGAATGTGTAGACTAAGCTCCAAAGAATGAAGACTAAAATTCTCAAATTAAAGAAAGAGATGAGATCCTGAAAGATAGAAATTAATGTGCACATTAGATTAAAATAAAAATATGGGGCTTTAAAAAATTGAAATAAAAGTTAAAAGTATTCATAAGGTAATAAGTAAGTTGAGCTATTTCTCAAAATTCAATTTAATAAAATATTTATTTAAATTATTTAACAAAATTTATTTAATAAATAAGCTAAATTTATATTTTTAAAAAACTAAAGTTGTTAAAGTCGTGAGAGAACTCGTTTATAAATCCGTGAGCTAACTCCTAGATCAAATATTAATAAATTGATCTATAAATATATAATTTATATAAACCCAGTTAATTTATTTACTAAAGTTATAAACTTAATTAAATATATATTTTATATAATATATTAATATACAATTTAATTTTTAATTCATCATCAATAAATTTATATTTATAGAGCTCAACTCTATAATAAAAAAGAAAATCAATCTAAAACTTGATTCGACTCGATCTAGCTTAGCTCGATTATATTAAATTAGATTAAAATAAGGTTTTAAGAGTTTATTTGATGCAATTAGTTTGGCTCAATTACGTCATTAAATCTAAATTAGATTAAAACAAGATTTAGGGGTGCTACTATTTCGGTAAAGAGGTGATATATGCATTTGGCCAAAATTATTCATGAGGGTGAGGGAGTTGGTGGTGATTTTATTTATTTATTTATTTTGTTTTGATTTTATTTATTTATTTATTTTGTTTTTTAAAAATGGTGGTAGGTTTAATTTGTGGTGAATGGTACGTTGGTACGTGATTTCGCTATAAAGGAGGCAAAGAGGACGGGAAACTAAAGCATGAATTCAAGTTTCCTTTTCAAAATCAATCACTTTTCTTTTTCTTTTTTTTTTTTTTTTTAATTTTTAAAAAAGCAGTTTTCATAAACTGTCAATTAATAAATTAATCACAATAAATTTATATTATTTAACTTTTATTGTGTGCATTATTACTTGTTTATTTTTGTGTTATGCAAACTGTTTTTATTACTTTAATTATGATTAGTTTTTTAATTTAAAAAATATAATATTATAAATTTTCTTTGAAAAAGAAATTTATGTATAAAATTTAGCTAATCATAAATTGATTATAAATAAAATTAACAATATGAGAATCAAATCCAATATTTTCAAGTTCTTTTCAATAGGCTTTTCTAATTCTTTTCCTTTTTTTTTTTTATAAATATGATTAGGTAATATATTAATTATATTTATAAAAACTAATCAAAGTGGAATTAAAACCATTATTTAGTTATAGAAATAATTTATTGGTAGATATAATAAATAAATTATAATATATATATATATATAAATTACATAATAATTATTGTACTTATGTGCCAAAATTATGCACATGTCTCAATAGGCTTTTAGAATTCAATTTATATATATACATGTAAAGCTTTTAACCATCCACTATAACAACAATAACATTAAATGATAATAAATAAATAAACATCAAATGCTATTAAATACTTTTGTACCGCTTGATGTAATGTTACAATATTAGTAGATGTTTCATAATTGAACAATAAAAAACTTATACAAAATAAAATATCAAGCCATATCAGGTGGTATAAAACTGTTTAATTACATGGTATTTTCATAAATTAAATACTTATGCGCTTTATTTATGCCCATTGTATTAAATGTTTTAAAAGAATTGTTTGACACATTGCACACCATTCATTTTTTTTATTTTTATCTATTAATTTTTCTATGATTTAAAATTAGAATAAAATACTATGAATAAAATATAATATATTTTATATTTTATTAATTTTAAATTAATTTAATTTTTAATTTATGAAAGGCGTAATATGCAACAGGGAAGTAACTATTCCCTTATGCTCACTGTGAAGGTTTTAAGAAAAGAAAAGATCTCTCCTCCCGAGAATAAATATCTCTTATTTGAAGACTTATTTTATTTATTCATTTGTTCATCTCTATTACTAAAGACAAAACCAAGAGAATGATGCTAGCAATTCCAAATGCAATAGCAAGCATAGTCTTCCATTTTGATGTTCGGAATGCATACTCCACTCATCTGCTTGTGCCTGTCAAAGCATTTTTTGCCGCAATCAGAAAGTGAACAACCTATTGGATACAACTCCTCTTGGCATCTTTTCTGTGCATTTGCATCAGGCACCAATGATACAGCTGCAAGAAAATATGAATTTAATTTCTTAAAAGTTTGGTAGACCCAAAAATCAAATCACCAAGCACGTATTCAGCTTCAGGACAAACAAAAGACTTCAAGCCTAATGGAGTTTTATTTGTTTCTAAAATCTGTTGTCATAACAACAATTCCTGAATCCTATAGGTTGCAACAGCTAGCATTTTTTTCTGCAAAATTATAGTTTTAAAAGTTGATGGATAAATGAAACATATACCTGAGAAAATGAGGAATATCATGAAGAAATGAGTGAATGAAGCCATCTCTAATCAGAACTGATCTCTAATAGAAGTCTTAATTGTTTTCTGGGTCTAAATAACGGTTATATGGTTGACCTGACTACTAAGATACATATATATATATATATTGTGTTAGGGAAAGGAGTCATGAAGGAAGGCGCATGCAATAATGAACAATCTGAAACCAGAAATGAAGTCAAATCGTGTATTATTGGAAAATATATTCACTTTCTATATTTTGATTATATTCAGATCAAATAAAACTTGCATCAAGCCCTGAATTGGGGTATTATGAGGATTGAATGAAATCATTTAAATATGTATTGTGTGATTTACTTGCTAGTCTATAAGATTCCGTTACGTATACATATATGGGTCATTTATTTACCTTTTATGCTATAAGATTCCATTATAAATACGGGTCTGATAAGGATACAATATTTCTTTACGGATTTGCTAAGGTTTATTGGGTATTTTCTATCCCAACAATATTTCTTTAAACTTGCCCCCTCTCTCTCTTTCTCTTTTTCTTTTTCTTTCTCTGCATAAAAGCTTCGAAACTCTCACCTGCATTTACACTCCTCTCTCCTTCTTTTTTCTTGTTCTCTTTTACCCAATTTCCAACCAATCACAAGTTTATATAATAAGTTGAGCTGTGACAACTATTATCTACTTAAAATAAATAAATTACCATGAAATTTATCACGTCAAAATTGCGATTTCATACACAAAAATCAAAAATTAAATTTCAAAATTCTAATCTCAATATAAATGATCATGGAGCTTCCTGACAAAGTAAAAAAAAAAAAAATCTAAATTGTTAAAACGCTATTTAAACACAATTGTTATTTACTTGTTTCATAACAAATAGGAATTGAGATGGTGGGATTATAATTTATTATTAAGTAGTGATTATAAATTCTTTTTAAGTATTTAATTTTTAGTTTAACAAACAATTATTATAATAAAATTATCTTTTAAAATAATTTTATAATTATTATCCTTTTAATAGATAATTTGATTATCAACTTTACTTTCTTCTCTATATGAAAGGATTTTATATTTGATAATTTTAAAATATTTAAATTTATTATTAACTAGTCATTTATTCATGTGTTGTACAAATTGTTATTATTATTTCCGATTACAAATCAAATTTATAGATACAAACTAATAGATTTTTTTAATTTTTAATATTGATTTATAATATTTTAAAAAAATAGCAATCTAACTATTTTTAAATGTCTTTAACTTTTTTTTTAAAATTTTATTGATATAATAATATAAATATAGTTTTAAAATTTTTATTTATTAATTTTAATATTATATAAATTAACACTATCAGTATAATTGATATTACTGTTTTTAGAATTTAAAATTATTTATATAATTTAAAATTAATTTAAATTACTAGATTGGATGATACAATATATTTATTAAAATACACTAATCGACTCCTCTGTTAAAAATTATCGTTAGTTATTAATAAAGCAACTGTTGTATCCTAATATAAATATTGAATACCTAATTAGAAATTACCCATTCAAAATTATCCATTTTACATTAATCTTTTTCTCTTATCAGAAATTACCCATTTAAGATTCTCTTTTTTGTGTTTCATTCACTTTTTTTTGTATCTATTTTTTCACCATCTTCTTGTAGGTAAGAGCAGGTGGGATTGGGATTGACCTACTAAACGACACTTGCACCTCCCTAGCTCTCAAGGATATATATAGCAAGACTTTTTCACTCTTTTTTATAGATTCTTACTTTTCAGAAAACACTGCTGTAAAATTTTTTATTGATCGATTACTAATTTATAGTGGATTTGTTAACAAGTGTACAGAAAATTAAAAGGCATTTTGATGGGTTTGATGTTCGCCATCACTGAGAAGAAAGTGGTCTTATAAATTAGTGCATTCTTTTGGTTCATTTTACTGTTATTTATTTACTGTGACCAAGTCATTTTCTGTTCCTATTTTTTAGGTTAGTTTCAGTCAAATAGTAAAGTATCAATAAAAGAGCATTCTACTCAAATCTGTTAGGATTTTCTTGTATCTTCATTTAAGAAGAATTAGTTATGTTTGAGTCTTCAAATATCAGCAACTGATATAATTTTTTTTTATTTATATAAGATTTCAGTTTATTCTCCAGATATTAACTTCTTTTGTTTTATTAAGAATTTTCTCTTTCTTTTGTTTTATATTTCCTTTTGTTTTATCTTTACCTGGCCATGGAGGTAGCCGATTTATCACATGGCATGCACATTTAAATGCTTCTGCCCAAAGCTCTTTTTGAAATTTTGTATGATTCAAAGCCAAATGTAAATTACTTTCGGGTGTTTGATTCTATTTGTTATGTTCATATTGTTAAAACTAATCGAACTAAACTTGACCCGAGAGCAAAGAAATGTGTTTTTGTTGGCCATGATTCTTGTAGGAAAGGATGGAGGTGTATAGATCCAGAAACAAAGAAATTTATCACATCTAGAGATGTTGTATTCGATGAGCTGACATTTTTGTACTCAGCTCAAAAATCAACCAACAAAAATGTTTTGCTTGATGATGATCAACAAAATTTGGAGATATTCCCTGAAGCAGATGCATAAAGAAGTGATGAATCAGCAGCCTTAAGAATGGATTTCACAAGTTCAAAAGATGGTGAACAAACAATTAGAAGATCGTTGAGGGACAAAAAGCAACCATGTCACCTTAAAGACTATGAAGTACAACTTAATCACTGTAGTGTAACCTCTTGCTTCTTTGTTGGAGCACTGAATGAACAAGAACCAGTGTGTTATGATGAAGCTAAATGCTGTCAAGAATGGGAACTTACAATTAAAGAAGAGATTGAAGCTTTAAGGAAAAATGATACGTGGGAGCTTGTTCCAAGGCCAGAAAATTGCACACCGATTACATGCAAATGGGTTTATCGTTTAAAGAAGAAACTAGATGGCACAACTGACAGATGCAAAGCCCGTCTGGTTGCTCGTGGTTTTTCTCAAAGCTATGGGTTTGATTATGAGGAGACTTTTAGTCCTGTTGCAAAAATGGTGACTGTGAGATCAGTCATTTCTCTTGCTGCATTTAGAAGTTGGAAGCTTTGGTAACTTGATGTAAAGAATGCATTTCTTTATGTTGAGTTGGATCATGAAGTTTTAATGGAACAACCTCAAGGCTTTGCCTCCGAACAACTTCCTAATCATGTCTGTTGATTGAAGAAGGCATTGTACGGACTCAAACAAGCTCCCCGTGCTTGGTATGGTAAAATTTCTCAATATTTCATCTTTTGTGGATTCAAAGTTTCTGATTCAGATTCGAGTTTATTTATCAAATTAGAATAAAAAATACATTTGCTGGTTTTGTTGTATGTTGATGACATGATAATTACCGGGAGCGATGAAGCTGAAATTTCTCGTTTAAGGAATGATTTATCAATTCGTTTTAAAATGAAAAACTTGGGTCAGATTGGATGTTTTCTTGGCCTAGAAGTGGAGGAAATAGAATAGGGATATTTTATATCTCAAAGAAGATATGCAAAGAGTCTTTTGCAGCGTTTTGGCATGGGGGAGACAAAGGAAATGTCAACTCCTATGGAACCACATCTCAAGCTTAACAAAGAAGAAGGGCAATTGTTGAAGGATGCTGTAACATTTCGGCAATTTGTTGGGAGTCTGATCTACTTGACAATTACAAGACCAGAAATTGCTTATTCTATTAGTGTTATCTCCCAGTTTATGCAAAATCCAAGAACTCCTCATTTAGATGCTGCCAAGAGAATTCTATGATATGTAAAGGGTTCAACTGATTTTGGTCTTATTTACAAGAAATCAGGTGATTTTTTGTTATATGGTTTTACTGACGCGGATTGGGCAGGAGATGCAAGTGATCGTCGTTCAACTTCACGGTACTGTTTTAAT
Organism: Ricinus communis; assembly: GCF_019578655.1. Classification (NCBI taxonomy): domain Eukaryota; kingdom Viridiplantae; phylum Streptophyta; class Magnoliopsida; order Malpighiales; family Euphorbiaceae; genus Ricinus; species Ricinus communis. The sequence continues at coordinate 25,912,756 of NC_063264.1, forward strand.
ATTGGCTCAGTTGTTGTCTCATGGTGCAGTAAGAAGCAACCCACTGTTGCTTTGTCTAGCACTGAAGCTGAATACATGGCAGCAACAATGGCTGCACAAGAATGCATTTGGTTAAAATGTTTGATGGGAGAGATTTTTTCTAAGGTCGATTATGCTGTGCAAATTCATTGTGATAATGAAAGTGCAATCAAACTTGCTTCCAATCCAATTTTTCATGGGCGTACAAAACATATTGAAACTCGTCACCACTTTGTTCGGGAAAAAGTATTGAACCAGGAAATTGAGTTAAAAAGGAATTCATACTAGCAATCAAGTTGCAGATATATTTATAAAGGCTTTAGGCAGATCTAAGTTCGAAAACTTCAAAGCTACTCTTAGTGTCGTTGACCGTAAGTATGCACTAAGGGGGAGTCTTATATAAATTACTGCATTCTTTTGGTTCATTTTGTTGTTATTTATTTACTGTGATCAAGTCATTTTCTGTTCCTATTTTTTGGGTTAGTTTCAGTCAAATAGTGAAGTATCAATAAAAGAGTATTCTACTCAAATCTATTAGGATTTTCTTGTATCTTCATTTAAGGAGAATTAGTTATGTTTGAGTCTTTAAATATCAACAACTGATGTAATTCTTTTTATTTATATAAAACTTTAGTTTATTCTCCAGATATTAACTTCTTTTGCTTCATTAAGAATTTCCTTTTTCTTTTGTTTTATATTTCCTTTGTTTTAAGTGGTAGTGAAAGAAACAGTGAATGGCGGCTTTGGGATTGTAACTGTTGAGAAATAAATCCAAGGCAGATCCTTTATGATCCAATTGTCAAGATAAAACCTGATCATTCCCTTCCTAAATCCTCCCCAAATAGACCTCTGAATCTGCATTTTGTTCTTGACGTAGACTGAACTCAAGAACTTTGTTGTTTGCATGGCAAAAATTGTAACCATTTGTAAAACTAATTGAGTCAGTGTTATTCTCTTAGCTAAAGACAAAGTACTCACATTCAATCCCGACAATTTGTTCTCAACTTTATCAATAATAGATTGATAAGTGGTCATATTCACACAGCCTTCTTTTTTTTTAAAAGAGGGACTTCTACATAGCAGCCTAGATCATTTGTTATTGTGAAGCCCACATTGCTACTTGCTTGACTCTAATTAGCACATTCTTAGAGAAATAAATCTATGGAAGAGACTCTTCAATATGTTCATAATAATCTTAGTAACTACTTTATATATGACCATACAAAGACTTATAGAACGAAGAAGCTTCATACAATCTTCATTCAGTTTTGGGAATTAAAACCAAAAGAATTTTATTCAGTTCTTGAGGCACACTCTGACCATTGAAGACACCTTTGATGATAGGGCAAACAAATCCCTTAATCTTATCCCATTGACTTTGGAAAAACAAAGCATGCAGACCGTTGATCCCAGGGGCTTTTAAAGGGCTAAAGAAAGGCATTCTTTATCTCAAGGTCATCAACATTCCTAGGAAGCATACTCTGCTTATCATGATTAAGCATAAGGAACTAGCCTCTTAACATATAAACAAAATTTGGATAAGAATCCACTGAGTCAAGATTGGAAAAAAAATCATCAACATGCTCCTTAACTCTTGTTTATTAAGCCAACATCCATCCAAATCTTTTAGCGCCTTAATTCTATTCTCTTTCTAAGCTAAAAAAAAAGAGATAGAATAACTAAAAAATAAAGATAGAACAACATAAGTAATTGAATAATGCAGCTCTATGTATTTTCACTGATATTTCATTCCTGTATTTATATAAGAAGATGCAAACTACTTGACATAAATTAAAAGGAAAACATGAAAGATTCTTAGGCAATGAAATAAGAACAACTAACATATACATGACTAAGTAAACAAACAAGAATTTTGGCTGAAGACTTGGCACCAAGGTTGAGCACTTCAAACAGTAACAGAACACAATAACAATCACGTTACTGTTTTAACTCTCCCCCCTCAAACGAAAAGGTGATTCAACCACACCGATTTTGTCACACAAGAATTGAAACTGAGAATTTGTTAGCGCCTTTGTAAGACAGTCTGCTATCTGATCATGTGATGGAACATATCGAATTTTCAAATCTTTCCTTAAAACCATATCTCTAACAAAGTGAACATCCATTTCAATATGCTTCATTTGGGCATGGTGCATAGGGTTGGAAGCGAGAGCAGCTGTACTTAAGTTATTAACTCACACTATGGGTCTGGAAGGTAGAGAGAATGAAAATTCTTTGAGAAGTGAAGTAATCTACGACATCTCTGCAGCAAGATTTGCTAAAGCCCTATACTTAGACTCAGTGCTTGATGTTGCTACAACATGTTATTTCTTAAAAGACCAAGAAATCAAAGTGTCACCAAAGTAAACACAATACCCTGCAACTAATCGACGATCATCTGGGCAACTCGCCCAATCAGCATCAGAAAATCCACTTAAATAAAGCTTGTCATTGTATTTGATATACAACCCAACTAAAATAGTTCCACTCAAGTAACGAAGAACCCTTTTGACTGCTTGCTAATGAACCAAAGTTGGTTGTTGAAGAAACTGACTCAACTTGTTGATAGCATATGCTATATCTGGCCGAGTGTATGTGAGAAACTGAAGAGCTCCTATAATATGTCTATAAGAAGTTGGATTCCTCATGACTTCTCCTTCTTCTTTAGATAGATTTTTCCTAATAGCAAGAGGCGTTGAACAGGCCTTAGCATTTTCCATTTTAGGTTTTTGTAGCAAATCTTTAATATATTTGGATTGCGTAAGAAACATGCCAATCTCATCTATGTAAACTTCAATGCCGAGAAAATGATGTAGAGACCCCATGTCTTTTAGAGCAAAAATCTTATTTAACTTGTGAATGAAAGCTTGTACAAGTTCTTTGTCATTGCCTGTGATCCAAATATTGTCAACATAAACAAGTATAGACAAGACTTTGTTGTGAGACTTGAAAAAGAAGAGAGATGTATCACACTTGGAATGACTGAAACCCCAATCAACTAACGTGTTCTTCAACCTGTCAAACCAAGCACGAGGAGCTTATTTGAGTCCATAGATGGCCTTATCAAGTTTGCATACAAAATCTGGTTTTTCAAGATCAACGAACCCTTCTGGTTGTACCATATACACATCTTCAGCTAACAATCCATTCAGAAATGTATTATTAATATCCAGTTGTCGAACCTCCCATCCTTTTGAGACAACAAGAGTCAACATAATCCTTATTATAGTGGACTTGATGACAAGACTGAATGTCTCAAAGAAATCAACTCTACTATATTTAACTCATTTGGACTATATTTGAGCTTGAAAATCCACTTGCTTCAAACTAAAGATTGCTTCAAAGATGGAGGGACTAAGTGCCATGTTTTATTCTGAATTAGAGCTTGATACTCAGCTTGCATTGTCTTTTTCTAGTTATCACTTCTTAAAGCTGCTGATACATATTGAGGCTCCGTTGCATCTTGGTTATCAGCAACTTCAACAACTTTGACAACACTAGTAAATGACACTTTTGGCTTAAAGATACCATTCTTTCCCCTTGTGACCATAGGGTGATCATTCAACCGAATTTTTCCACTCTTTTCCAGCCTTTCATTTCCAACGACACTTGTGGATTGATCTAGTTCAGTAATGCCAGAATCTGATGCAGCTTCAACTTGACTTGACTCTCTTGGTGAATGCGAAGTAGAACTTTCAGGATTTGGTGAAGCTACTGGAGAAGATTGTTGATGATCTATACAAGGAGAAGCTACACCGTTACTCAAATTATTTGACATCATGTGCCACGAAAAAGGTGAAGAAACGAGAATTGGATTCGAAATAGTTTTGGTTTTGAGAAAACCATTAGCAAAAGGAAATTCTTTTTCATTAAACACCACATGCCTTGAAATATAGATTTTTCCTATAGAAGTAAGACATTTGTACCCTTTGAAAAATTTACCGTATCCTAAAAACACACATTTAGTGGAGTGAAATTGAAATTTATGACTTTGATATGGTTGAAGGCATGGAAAACAGCTACATCCAAAAACTTTTAAAAATGAATAATTTGAAATTTTGTCAAACAACTTTTGCATTGGTGAAATATTATGAAGAATAGGAGTTGGTAATATATTGATTAAAGAAACAACACTTTTAAAAGCTTGCCACCAATATTTTAATGGCATTTTAGCTTGAGCCAAGAGAGTTGAACCCATTTTAACGATGTGGCGATGTTTTCTTTCTGCTTTACCATTTTGAACTGAGGTGTATGGACAAGTGTATTTAAAAATAATTCATGATTTTTGAACTATTTTCGAGAAAGGTAAGTATTCTGTTCCACAATTTGAGTAAAGCAGTTTTATCTTAGTTCCAAACTGATTTTCAACAAGGTTTTTGAAATGGTTAAAAGCTTGAACAACATCACTTTTCACTTTAAGAGGATAAATCCAAGTAAATCTACTAAATTCATCATAAATTAAATGTAAAACTAATATTGAGATGATGAAAGTAATGGTGCAGGTCCACAAAGGCCAGTGTGGATTAAATCAAGAACACTTTTTGCTTGGAAAAGAGAATTTTTAAAAGGTAAGGCATGTGATTTTCTAAACTGACAGGCATCATAGAAATTAATGTTATTAATTGTAGAATCAAAATTACACTCTTTTAAAACTTGAAACAAGACCCTTTTAGATGGATGGCCTAACCTCCTATGTCACACATTCACATTTGAAGGACTCAACGAATTCAAACATGACTCTGATTTTGATAAATTAGAGAAACGACTATGGAATTTAATTTTGAAAAAATAGACTTCTTTGAGGAGGGCGCAACTTCAAGCTTGTATAGGCCATATTCAAGCTTCCCTTTGAGCATCACCAGTCCTGTCTGCTTGTCCTTCACAAAACAACCATAAGAGTTAAATATAGTATTCATGTTGGTATCAGTCACCAATTGAGATACACTTAGCAGATTTGTTTGTAATTTTAGGAACACACAACACATTTTGTTGCAAGTTTTATGTTACCTATGTGATTGATACCAAGCTTACTTCCATTGGCAACAATAAGAGAATTCTTACCATTATAGTCTTGCTTGTGTTGTAGGTTCTGAGGATTGTTGGTCATATGATGACTGGCTCCAATATCGGCATACCATGAGGGATCTTCAATCGTCTCAGAAGTTGCTATGAGGGCATTTGGATTTTGATTTGATGAGCTTCCTATGAAATTATGATCAAATCTGTTTCAGTAAATAGAGGCAGTGTGGCCTCCTTTATCACAAAGTTGGCACATGAGTTTGTTTCCATTGCTTTTGCCTCCTCTTCTGCAAAATCTGCCTCTAGCACCTGTATTGTTATAGTTTGATTGATTTTGCCCTATGCATTGTTGGAATTAAATAGCATGTTGCTAGTGTTGATCATTGCAAAGTGAGCAGTGGCGTGGTTCAAATTAATACCCTCTGTTTAATAGGTATTGAGCTGCTCTAATCTACTTTCATATGTCAACATAGTCGTTTGCAATTCAATCTAGGATACTGACTCTTTTTTAATAAGAAGAGTGACAATTAGAGTGTATTCTGTGTCAAGACCACTTAAAATTTGAAACAATTAGTTCAGATAAAGGTATTGGATTACCTGAGAGGGCAAGGTTATCAGCAATGCTTTCATGGTGGTCAGATATTCCTCCATCTTCATTCCTCCTTTCCTTATTTTCTGTAATTCAGCTTTGTAGTAGACAACTCTTGCTCTTGTATGTGCACCCGACAATTCTTTTGCTGCATCCTACAACTCTTTCAATGTTGATTTCCGTATTAGTTGAGAGGCTATGTCTAAACTCATGGTGCTGTAAAGCCATCACAAGTGTAATTGATCATTTGAAAGCCATTCTTCATACTCAGGATTTGGTATTTTAACTGTACTCCTTGGTGTGGTTCTTGGCATGAATTCTCGAGGACTAACTTGGTGCCAAGAACATAACCATCTAATCTGTGGCCTCTGATGATTGGCATAATCATGGTTTCCCATAGAAGATAATTTGTGCGATCAAGTTTGATTGCGTTGTATTGAGTGGGTAAACTTCTATTTTGTAAACTAGATAAAATATTCGGTTCACTTAAGCTTGGAATTCCTAGAGGAGTGGTCATGATTGGTGTTTGATTGGAGAAATTTGCCCAGGTAAAGACTCTGATACCAAGCTAAGAAAAAAGATAGAACAACAGAAGTAATAGCTAAAAAATAAAGATAGAACAACAAAAGTAATTGAATAATGCATCTCTATGTATTTTTATTGATATTTTATTCCTGTATTATATAAGAAGATACAAACTACTTGATAGAAAATAAAGGAAATAAATGAAGGATTCTTAGGCAATGAAATAGGAACAACTAACGTATACATGATTAAGTAAACAAGCAAGAATTTCGGCTGAAGACTTGGCACCAAGGTTGAGCACTTCAAACAGTAACAAAAACAACAACAATTATATTGCTGTTTTAACTTTCTATCTTTAGATTGTTTCCAGTGGTAATATATTACGATCTCCATAAACTACCCACTCCTTTCTGGCCTTTTGAAACCAAAGTAGCTCCTTATGCACCATAATCTCATCCAATTCCTTTTTCAATTGACTTCCAATTCCATATAATTTTTAGAATCATGATTTTCTAATGCCTTTTGATTTCCTAAGAGTTTAGCCATAAGAACCGGTTTATTTTGAAAAATAATTTTATAAACATCACGATTCCATTTCCAAACTTCAATAGTGAAATTCTTTGATGCCTCCAAATTATCAGTCTAACCAAAATTATTGAGACTTTCATAATATAACCAAGAAGCCAAAAACTTGAAAGGCTTGTGAGCATCATTCCTTTTATGACCATCAAACTGGATTATAATCAGCATATGATTCGATTGGATCTTAGGTAAGTGGAAAACCATAGCTCTAGTATGGCTAATAAATCGTTGATCATTACAGACTGCTTTATTAAGCCTCTCCCAAATCCCACCTCTAGCCCAAGTAAGTCTAGGCCCTTTGAACTTCAAATTATACATCTTATTATCCATCTCCAATTATTAAATAAGTTATAGACACCACTCTTGTGATTTGAACCCCTTTTCCTATTAGCAGCATGAGTAATCACATTGAAGTCCCCTCCCACAAGCCAAGCTCCATTGATAGACTTTGGAATTTTATCTAGAACCAGCCACAAAATTTTATGAATAGAGGCCACAACAACATATTGGTAAGACTTTTGCCCTTATCTTTCTTCAAGCATAATATGAACAAATTGCTTAGACTTTTAAGCACTATAATATAACTTCATCATGTCACAACAACCAAATCCCACCCAGAAGCCCCACAACTTCACCAAAATGAGACCTCACAAACCCACTGCTCCTAATACATTTATCTGCTTTCACATTATTGATTCTCAACTCAAGTAAGACCACCAAGTAAGGATTATGATTATGAACGATATTTTTAAAGGCCTTGCGAAAATCAAGAAAAGAGGTCCCTTGACAGTTCAATATCATAGTCTTAAGATCTATAAAAAAGACTAGAAGAAGGAAAAAAGAGAAAGATAATAGTCTTAAAACATCAATAAGACTAGCATGGGCATCATCTTCCATATTATCCTCTTCGATCATAAACCCGTCCTCATCCTCATTAAATGTTCCTTAATGTATTTTAAAATATGCATACACACTATCTTTCATGTTCATTTATCTATCAAAAAAATATTTATATCATATCTGCTTAATGTTCATTACAAATATGTTGAATGTTTATTAGTATAATAATGTATTTTCTCTGTATTATTTTTTCAATAAATAGCTATCTTACCTAGATAGAGTAGAATTCAAAAAAAGAGATGTTGATAGAAAATTCTCAGTACTGTTGAATTGGGATAAAAAAAAAGCTATTTTAAAAAGAGTAAAAAAAAAATGGAAGAAGGCTCTTTTGGAAAAGAAAAGGTTGTAAGAGCCTTAAAAAAATCTTTGAAAAAAGAAAAGGTAGAAGATAATGTTGCTGCTGATGATAACATTGGTCAAGAATCAACATAAACTAGAGATAATGTCAGAAAGCTAAATGTTTATTACTTAGATATAATAGTTTCATGTGTTATAGAATAAATATTCATTAATAGAAACTTTATCCATAGAAGTTGTTGCTGCATTGAAGAAAATGGCAACTGCAGTAGTAGAGTTTGGAGAAATGATATTCTTAAGAAGATCTTTAATTCTGTTTCAGAAATGTACAACAACTTAACAACCTCCTAGAAAGAAAAACCAACTGCTTCAAGAAATGAAGATCAAGATGATGATTTCTTCAATGATCCAAAATTTCTTGAAGCAGTAGCAAAGCTTGAAAATGCAATTATGAAACAGACAAAAAATGTTGACCAACCTACATTTTCATTGAGGATTACACCAGATGAAGAGAGTAGACACAATCAAATGAATGAAGAAGATGTTGAAATGTTCAATAATGCAGTATTTCTTGGTATTCCAGAACCTAGAACTAGCACAAGATCCACCACAAACAAGAGACAATGAACCACAAACGCCAACTGCTGAAAAATAATATGTTGAAGATAGAAAAACATTTGATGAGTATTATCATTAAATTTTATAAATTTATTCATTAATCATCTCTATAATATTCACGTACTTTGTCATGAATGTTCATTAATTATTTATATAATGTGTATCTGCTTTATTATGAATGTTCAGTACATAAATGTTAAATGTTCATTAACTATATGTTTAATGTTCTATCATTGTTTAATAAAATGTTCATTAAATCTGTGTAAAATATTTTTAACTTTTTTTTATTAATGTTTATCTGTATATAATCTAGAATAAATGAAGAGTCAGAGTCAGAAATGAAGGATGTAAACAAAAGAATGAGACCAGTAAGAAAACACAAGCGCCTTTCATTCAAGTTGAGGTCTCCTTTTTGGACAAGATACAATCAGAAATTGACAGAAGTCACTGTAAGGGAGAGCTTAATATCAGAATATGCATTTATGGAGACTTATTAAAAGTAAGATTAATATTTTAATATTTTAATTTCTTAAATTATATATAGAATATCACATCATCTAACTAATTATTTCTTTTATATATAGTGAATGTATGTTTAGATTTCAAAAATGGCTAGGCTTTCGTGAAGATTTCAAGAGCTTATATGGAGATGAACAAGTCTTAGTAAACATTATGGATATATGGAGTGTAAGAATGTACATGGTTGAGAAAAGTATTCCAAGCATGCCTAGAAGACTCTTCTTCTCCACACAACCATTTATGAGTACATCAATAATAAAAATATTCATTAATTGAAAATGTTCATTTACTAAACTGTTATATTTTAATTTTCTCAGCTACAATTGGAAAATTCAACAGAATACATGCTCAAATATTTGACAAGAGATGAATGTCAGAAAAATTCCAATGAAACAATTAATTTAGATCTGAGCTATTTACCAGAAAATACCTTGAGGGGTGTACAACTTGTAAGTAATTGGATAAATTCCTAACAAAAACTTATAGTTTAATTTATTATAAATCTATCACTTACATATACCTAATTTTCTAGATATTCTTTGGTGTTCTCCATGAAAATCATTATTTCTTTGTTTGCTTCAACTTCATAATAAATAGAATGCAATATATAGACAATAAGAACCTCCCAAAGAAAGTTTCATACTCTAAAATGTATGTACATTGCCTAAAAACACCAGTAATATTCATTATTTATTACTTAAAATGCTCAAAATCTATAATCAAGATGTTTATCAATTATAATTAAAATGTTCATAACCTATACTGGTAAATGTATTTTTAGCATACTACATTTCAAAACTAAATGAGAAAAAAGTATCCAAAAATAGGTGAAAGGGTGAAGAACTTCTCAAGGCATTTCTTGAAATCTTCATGACAATCATCCAAAAACCAAGTTGATTGTAGCGTGTATTGCATAAGGCATATAGAAATATTTGAAGAAAATCTTCTAAACTGGAATGTAAACTGACAAATAATGTAAGTTTTCAATGTGAAAACTAATTCTTATAATTACTACAACTATTACAGATATTAATATTTTTTCATTGATGATATGTTATTTGCAGTTTGATGAATTGAAACTACTTAGAGCAAAATATTGTCCCATTATTATCATATCAAATTTCAACATCTATAAGAATGAAGTTTTGAAGGAAGCAAAAGAGAAGTTTAATGAATGGAAGAAAAACAAAGCATAACAGTGGACATATTTCATTTTTTAGTAAATTTTAACTGTTTAAGAACATTTTTCATTCTCTATAACGTTTTAATTTCTTTTTAACAATGAATAAATATTTCTTATAATATTATTTTTACATTTCTTAATATTTTTTCCATTGATAATCAAATGTTTATAATAATGAGAATGAACAAAATGTTTTGATGAATAATCTTTTATTAAGTATTGAATAAACCACTAATGTTTATTCCAGTATCTTAACATGTTCATCACTATGCAATAAAATATTCATAAACGTTCCTACTCATAAGATTTGGATTAAAATTTTCAGTTCATTTCTCTTTAAATAAATATTAACTATGATAATATTAAATATTCATGAAAACATACGGTTAGAATATTAAAACTAGAACATAACAATAATTCTTACAATATAAAGTAAAATATTAAATGTACATAATCCGTTCTCATTATATTAAAAATCAATAAAAAAAGTAAACAAAACTGCAAAAGAAAAATCAATTCTTATCAACCATTTGAGGTATTAAAATTAAATGAATGAACAATTGAAGTATAACTTCTTAAATTCGAATTTGGTATAATGTTTACTAATTTTGAGCTGCTAGAACTTGGGTGTGCAAGATATTCGTCTCCAACTATTTCATGAATAGTTTCCTAAAAAATCAAAATATAAGCTAAAATAAATATAACATATATGTATATATATGTATACTTGTTATAAAATATACACAACGAGTAGAAGGAAACAAAAAGTTCTTATTAATAAACAAATATACAAACTTTAAAATGATAGCTTTAGAATGAAAGCTTTAAACAAAGAAATATAACTTACAAGAGTAGTAGAATACAAGAGGAAGGGTTTTCTCTGATAGTATTCCTGAATGTTTTACCTAGTATTTTAGGTAAACCACCTAAGAATTTTTCTTTCCAGAAAGGTTGGTTTGAGTCTTCGCTAAGCATTACTCTGGTAAGGAAATTGTCTTTATAGGCTTGGAAATTGCTAAGTTTTTTGCAACTCGGATTGCTGAGAAGTTCAACATTCTTATCTTTGAGATGAGATAGATCTCCTATGAAATGGAGGGAAATCATAAGAATTAGGGTTGACACAGCATCCTCAATTGGATTTCATAATTCATCTAAGATGGGGGTTCCTTCTATTATGGTTTGGATAGCACCTAGGATTTGTAGTTGTTGTGTTTGAGTGAGATGCTAATCTCACCATCCTTTAAGCTGGCTTGAAAAACCGGCTACAAAGAGTTCAGCTATAGCTCTATCAGAGGTACCGCTTTGAGTTTTGTAGGTATTTGTTGCCATGATCATCTATTGTAAGAGACCAAGAATGTTGTACTCATACATCTCATCTATATTCCATTCATAGATGGAGGAGGCATTGAATCTAGATTGGGTAAGGATATTATTCATGTTTCCTATGCTTAAGTCAGGGGCAGTAGTCCTAGGAGTATGCCAAGTCAATCTAGGAGCTTGCCATCCTAATCTACTGATCTGGGAGGGTTTTTCAGTTACACTTTCTAGTTTTGAATCATTAGATTCACTGCTTTAGGCTTGTTCTATAGCACTGATATTTCTACTGCTTTGAGGAGTATCTGGTTTTAGGATTTGTGAGGACTCAGAAGTGGCTAAATTGCTAAGCTGTTCTCTGACTGCTCTAGCAAACTCAGTTTGCTTCTGAAATTGGTCTTGACTAAGCTTTGAAATTTGATAGGGTTTGAAGACATGATTTTTGAGTTTCTCTGTTTGACTCACCTCCCTTGGATGACTAGTATTTGAGATGACAGAGGTTAAGACTGTAGTAGGTCTCTAAATCTGGCTCCTAATCAGCTGTTTTCCTATTGTGTTAAGATAGGTATTTGAAAAATTATTCTGTTGAACAATATTTTTGATATGATTTGGATCTTGCAAAATTCATAGTATCTTTCCTCGATACCATCTTTTTATTTTATTTTTTTAAAAAAACTAAAGTTTTTGGAATAGTTTTTCTTTGAATAGAAATCTACATGTAAAGACTTTTTATTAATTTGAAAATGTTTTGAAATCATGTTGATTTCTGCTTCTAGATTTTGGGTTATTGCTGATAGTGATGGTGAAGAGGGGGTAGAGATGGATTCTATGTCATCATCTTTTTTTGGTTCATTGTGAACAGGTTTAGGGACATTGCTTTGGTAATCAACATTTTGTAATGTAGTGGTTGAGCTTGGCAAATCTGATGTTGAAAATCTTGGTAATGTTTATGATGAAATTGGTTCTTTGTAAGCGGCATAGATAGCAGAAGGTATATTTGAAACCCGTCCAATATCTATGGTTGAAATTGAATAACTATCATCGAAAAATCTAGAAGAAGTTGATTTCCTGTTGAACGTGAGCTTTACTTTCCCATCTGGAAACTGGGTTATGTTTTTGAGATTAATGTTTGGTCCTTTCTGCTTTGGCGATTCAGGTTAGGTTGCTCCTTCAAGGATCCATTCTTCTGGAAGTTGATATCTTTCCATAAATAGTTTTTGGAATTGTTGCGTTGGCTTTAAAATGGTCTATCTGGAGGAATAAGGTTTCTCCTTTTGGTGAGTGAAGTTTGTGTTTCGAACCAAAAGCAGAAATCATAGCTTTGTAATGTATTTTAAAAATCATAGCTATCAGGATAGACCCTTCAAGTATTTTGTAATTATGCATTTTTATCTGGAGAACAATACTCTTTAAGACATTTTTGTCATTTAAAGAAATTGTAATATTTGGGAAATAATTGAAACTAATTGGTCTTTTGTTAAGACTTGACTCGACTCTACCTAACAAAGAATCATAAAAATTTATAAACCCAGCATCCCTAAGGACTGCTAAAATGGAATTATCTAAACCTTCTCTTGTAAGGGGTTTTATTCCTACCTGGACAAGGCCTATGTGGATGTATTTATAATATTTTTCTTTATGTTTCTGGAGGATTTTAGGATTTAAAAGATAGATTTCTTTAAAAGGCTTTAAAATTTGGATATCTCTTTCTTCAGTTTTGATAGTAAAATCTATTTTGAAGATAGAAAACTTTGAAAACTCATAAATTTGCTTCTTTTGAATCTTGGGTATTTTCCAATCATCAATATACTTTGTAAAATCTTCAATATTGATTTCTTCACTATTTACTAAACCTTTAAATCTTGAAGACTCAGAGGTAGAAGAGTTTGAAAAAGAAGACGATCTACAGAAAAGTGATTCTAAATTCATTTTAGAACAAATTAAAATAACTTTTTAAACAAATATGAACCAAGCCACCATTTTTACTGCTCTTACGTCAAAAACGGGTCTTACTACTGTGCATAAATGAACAAGTTTGTTCAACAAAGATATGATGCAGTTGTTTAAAATGAGTTTAAAATTCCTTGTATGCAAACAATCTTTTCTTCCCAGGAACTTTGTTGGCTCATATACCAATGGGGTATAAAGAACAAGAACAAGTTTTTGATGTGCAGGATCCTCAGACGAGGCAAGCACATAGCATACACTTGTTATAAAATATGCACAACGAGTATAAGGAAACAACAAGTTCTTATTAATAAACAAATATACAAACTTTAAAATGAAAGCTTTAAAATGAAAGTTTTAAACAAAGAAATATAACTTACAAGAGTAGTAGAATACAAGAGGAAGGGTTTTCTCTCTCACTCACTATCACTCTCTTTTTACTATATTTCTAATGGTAGAACTTGAAGAATACAAGACTCCCTTGTGATAATTCTTCCTAGATTTTCATACCCATTGGTATCAGAGCCAACATAGTTCTTGGAAAGAGAAGGTTGTTTGCATACAAGGAAATTTAAACTCCTTTTAAACAACTACATCATATCTTTGTTTAACAAACTTGTTTATTTATATACAGTAGTAAGATCCGTTTTTGACATAAGGGCAGTAAAACTGGTGGCTTGGTTCATGTTTGTTTAGAAAGTTATTTTAATTTGTTCTAAAATAAATTTAGAACCACTTTTCTATAGATCGTCTTCTTTTTCAAACTCTTCTACCTCTGAGTCTTCAAGATCTAAAAGTTTAGTAACTAGTGAAGAATTCAATATTGAAGATTTTACAAAGCATATTGATGATTGGGAAATACCTAAGATTCAAAAGAAGCAAATTTATGAGTTTTCAAAGTTTCCTATCTTCAAAATAGATTTTACTATCAAAACTGAAGAAAGAGATATCCAAATTTCAAAGCCTTTTGAAGAAATCTATCTTCTAAATCCAAAAACCCTCCAGAAACATAAAGAAAAAGATTATAAATACATCCACATAGGCCTTTTCCAGGTAGGAATAAAACTCCTTACTAGAGAAGGTTTAGATACTTCCATCTTAGCAGTCCTTAGGGATGCTAGGTTTACAATTTTTATGATTTTTTGTTAGGTACAGTCGAGTCAAGTCTTAACAAAGAACCTATTAGTTTCAATGGTTTTCCAAATATTACAATTTCTTTAAATGACAAAAATATTTTAAAGAGTATTGTTCTCCAGATAAAAATGCATAATTACAAAGTGCTTGAAGGGTCTATCCCGATAGCTTTGATTTTTAAAATACATTACAAGGTCATGATTTCTGCTTTTGGTTCGAAAACTTCACTCACCAAAAGGAGAAACCTTATTCCTTCAGACAAACCATTCTAAAGCCAACGCAACAATTCCAAAAACTATTCAATGGAAAGATATCACACTTCCAGAAGAATAGATCCTTGAAGGAGCAACCCAACCTGAATCACCAAAGCAGACAGAACCAAACACTAATTTGAGAAACATAACCCAGTTTCCAGATGGAAAAGTAAAGCTCAAGTTCAACAGGAAATCAACTTCTTCTAGATTTTCCGATGATAGTTCTTCAATTTCAACCATAGATATTGGACGGGTTTCAAATATACCTTCTGTTATCTATGCCGCTTACAAAGAACTAATTTTATCATAAACATTACCAAGATTTTCAACATCAGATTTGCCAAGCTCAATCACTACATTACAAAATGTTGATTACCAAAGCAATGTCCCTAGACCTGTTTATAATGAACCAAAGAAAGATGATGACATAGAATCCATCTCTACCCCTTCTTCACCATCACCATCAGCAATAACCCAAAATCTAAAAGCAGAAATCAACATGATTTCAAAATATTTTTAAATTAATAAAAAGCCTTTATATGAAGATTTATATTCAAAGAAAAACCATTCCAAAAAAATTTAAAAGAAAAGGATGGTATACTATGAATTTTGCAAGCAAAACAAGATCTAAATTACATCTTTTTATTAGTTTCAGATTTATTGCAAATAAAATAGTATTTCATATCCTTTCAAAGATAAAGTCATTAGTCCAGTTACCATTAGGAACAAAGTCGCATAATGGAAGGTCGGAGAAAACCAGACCACCTAGTCTGAACATCCTCCTCTTAGGAAAATAACCATTTCTTATGGAGAAAACGAAATTGAAGCCGCACCTTACAAATTAGTAGGAGAGTATTTTGAGAAAAATATCAAAAATATTGTTCAACAAAATGATTTTTCAAATACCTATCTTAACACAATAGAAAAACAACTGATTAGGATAGAAAGCCAGATTCAGAGACCTATTATAGTCTTAAGATATGTCATCTCCAATACTGGTCATCCAGGAGAGGTGAGTCAAACATAGAAACTAAAAGATCCCGTCTTCAAACCCTATCAGATTTCAAAGCCTAGTCAAGACCAATTTCAGAAGCAAACTGAGTTTGCTAGAACAATTAGAAAATAACTTAGTAAGTTAGCCACTTCCGAGTCTTCAAAAAACCTAATACTAGATACTCCTCAAAGTAGCAGAAATAGCAGTGCTATAGAACAAGCCCAAAGCATTGAATCTAATGATTCAGAACTAGAAAATGTCACTGAAAAACTCTTCGAGATCAGTAGATTAGGATGGCAAGCTCCTAGATTGACTTGGCATACTCCTAGGACTACTACCCCTGACTTAAGCATAGAAAACATGAATAATGTCCTTACCCAATCTAGATTCAATGCCTCCTCCGTCTATGAATGGAATATAGATGGGATGTCTGAGTACAACATTCTTGGTCTCTTACAATAGATGACCACGGCAACAAATGCCTACAAAACCCAAAGCGGTACCTCTGATAGAGCTATAGCTGAACTCCTTATAGCCGATTTTTCAGGCCAGCTTAAAGGATGGTGGGATTACCATCTCACTCAAACACAGCAGCTACAAATCCTAGGTGCTATCGAGACCATAATAGAATGAACTCCCATCTTAGATGAATTAGGAAATCCAATTGAGGATGCTGTGTCAACCCTAATTCTTACGATTTCCCTCCATTTCATAGGAGATCCATCTCATCTCAAAGATAAGAATGCTGAACTTCTCAGCAATCTGACCTGCAAAAAACTTAGCAATTCCCAAGCCTATAAAGACACTTTCCTTACCAGAGTAATACTTAGAGAAGACTCAAACCAACCTTTCTGGAAAGAAAAATTCTTAGCTGGTTTACCTAAAATAGTAGGTGAAAGAGTTAGGAATACTATTAGAGAAGCCCATAATGGCCAAATCCCTTATGATCTATAGACTTATGGCGAATTAGTTAGTCTTACTCGGAAAGAAGGACTAAAAATTTGCCATGATTTAAAGCTTCAAAGACAGCTTAAATGGGAAATGAAGAAAACTAAACAAGAACTAGTTAGCTTTTGTAACCAGTTTGAGTATAATCCCATAGAACCTTCCCCCGTCTGCAAAGGAAAATGTAGAGAAGATTTTTCTAAATCTTATAAGAAAAAACATTTTCACAAAAGTAGGAAGGTGCCAAAAAAGAGAGTTTTTACAAACGGCCATCTTCTTCAAAATACACAAAACAAAATCCCAAAAAAGATTTTAGCAAAATTACTTGTTACAAATGTGGCAAAAAATGGCATACTTTAAAGTATTGTAAGTTCTCTAAAAAACATCAGGAGCTCCAAATAGAAGGAGAAATTTTAAGCAAAATTTCAGCTCTTCTAGTTGAAACCTCTGAATCAGAATTTTCTAATAACGAGAAAAAATTTCAAATTGATAAAATTAAAACCTCATCTGAATACTCTGAATCTGATTTGGATGAGATTCCAAAAAATATTAATATGCTCACTAGGCAACAAGAAGCTCTTCTTAAACCAGTCAAGCATATTAATGATCCCCAAATTCAAAAGCAAGTTTTGAAAGAAATTTTAAAAACTGAAACCCTCACCCCTTCATCTAGTAAGAACAACTACGGTTTTACTATGATTTTGAAAAAAGAAAAAAGGCAAAAGCATCCTCTTCCTACTATCCAAGAGCTTCAAAAAGAAATTAAAACTATTAAAACAGAACTCAAAGAATTAAAAGAAAAACAATAAAATGATTCTATTCTACTCCAAAGCTTGATTCTTAGGCAAAATAGTGAATCAGATTATGATGAAGAAAATGATTTTCAAAATCTTGAGGTTTGTGAAAATGTTCCAGAAAATTTTATTAATGTACTAAAAGAAATAACCTCAAGAAAATATTTGATTCAGATAAAACTCATTTTTCTTGATAATTTTCAAATAGAAACTATAGCCTTGTTTGATACAGGTGCAAACCTCAACTGTATCAACTATGAGTTAGTTCCTAAACGATATCATTAAGAGACAAAAGAAAGATTCATCTCTGCTAATAATTCAAAAATTAGAATTGCCAGAAAAACTGAAGCTGCAATTCTAAACGAAGGTATTGCCTTAAAAAATATTTTTATTCTTATAAAGGATCTGCAAGAAACAGTTATTTTGGGGACTCTTTTTATTAATTTGATTACCCCCTTCAAAGTAACTACTTATGGTGTCATTTTCAAAGCTAAGGGTTCAAAAGTTGTTTTTTCTTTTTTAGAAAAACCTAAGAAAAGAAATATCAATCTTATAAAAGCTCACTCAATTTATAATTTTGAGATAAATATTTTAATTAAAGAAAAACGAACCCAACTTTTCCATTTAAAATAAGATATGAGTTTAAAAAGAATCCAAAGCCAATTGCAAAATGATTTTGTTCAAAAAAGAATTTTCGATTTACAAGAAAAAATCGAAAGAGAACTTTGTTCAGATCTTCCAAATGCTTTCTGGAAAAAAAAACAGCATATAGTAGATTTATCATATGAAAAGGAATTTAGTGAAAAACAAATTCCTACCAAAGCCAGGCTCATCCAAATGAATGAGACCTTAGAAAGACATTGTAGGATAGAAATCCAAGACTTAGAGAAGAAAGGCATAATTACTAAATTAAGATCCCCCTTGTCGTGTGTAGCTTTCTATGTCAATAAAAATAGTGAAATAGAAAGAGGTACACCTAGATTGATAATTAACTACAAACCTTTAAATAAAGCTCTTAATTGGATTAGATATCCTATTTCAAACAAAAAAAATCTTCTCCAAAAGCTTCATTCCGTTTTTATTTTTTCAAAGTTTGATATGAAATCAGGATTTTGGCAAATCCAAATTCATCCTAAAGATCATTATAAAACTGCATTTACAGTTCCATTTGGCCAGTACAAATGGAATGTAATGCCATTTGGTTTAAAAAATGATCCTTCTAAATTTTAAAAAATTATGAATGACATTTTTATCCCTATTCAAAATTTTGCATTGTGTATATTGATGATGTACTAATCTTTTCAAATTCTCTAGAACAACATTTCAAACACTTAGAAACATTTTTCTATGTTGTTAAGAAAAATGGTTTGGTTGTTTTCAAATCCAAAGTATCATTATTCCAAACGAAAATTAGATTTCTTGGGCACTACATCTCCCAGGGAACTATTACCTGAATTGAAAGATCTCTAGCTTTTACTTCAAAATTTCTATATAAAATTTTAGAAAAAACTCAATTGCAAAGATTCCTTGGCAGTTTGAATTATGTCATGGATTTTTATCCAAATTTAAACTGTTTAGCAAAACCTCTCCATGATAGGTTGAAGAAGAATCCCCCTGCATGGTCTGATAAGCATACAAAGATTGTTCAAAGCATCAAAAGATAAATTTTTGAAATTTCATGTTTACATCTAGTTGATCCATCTGTATTCAAAATAGTCGAAACTGATGCATCAGATTTAGGTTATAGAGGAATTCTTAAACAAATTCAATAAAGAATGCATTGTCTAGTTTACTTCTGCACACTGGAATGATACTCAAAAAAATTATTCAACCATCAAAAAAGAAATTCTTTCAATAGTCTTATGCATTTCAAAGTTTTAAAGTGATCTTTTAAACTAAATTTTTTTTAAGGATTGATTGTAAATCTGCAAAAGAAGTATTGCAAAAAAATATTTAAAATATAGCTTCAAAACAGATTTTTGCCAGATGGCAAACTAATCTTTCTGTCTTTAATTTTGAAATTGAATATATAAGAGGAGATTGAAATTCAATATCAGACTTTCAAACCAAAGAGTTCCTTCAAAAACAGGAGTGACAATGCCGTGAAAAATAAGAGCAAAAGATAAAGAAGAGAAGCCAACAATAAATACAAAAGCTGATCAAAGCCCTAAGAAGGAGATTATTTCCTTCTCTTCAAAGCCAATCAAAACCTGGACTGAGATCATCCAGGAAGAATTAAACAAAAGCCGACAAGAGCCAACCCAAAAGTAATTTTAAATACAAGAATGGCTTGCACAGTAACCTCTCGAGTTTCTGAAAATGGTCCAAGAATATTCAAAGATAAAACCTGTGGCTGAAGTCCAGCTAGAGATTTCTCCAAAGTCATCTTCTTCTTCAAACAAGGGTAACGGTATACTCCCTATCCCTCTTTCAAAACCTAAGATAATGATTTTCTCACAAAACCTATCTCACAACTCTCAAAGCATTTCAAAACCAAATTCATAAGAAATAGTTTTGTCTCAAATAAAATATTTCAAAACTAATGAATACATAGAAAAATAAAATTTTCAAAGCATTTTAACTGTTGAGAAAGGATTCTGTACAGAAAGCCCCTCAAAATTAGTTTCAAAAGTTTCTCCTCCAGGATGGTATTTTAAACCCTGGAATAAAGTAAAATCTCAGTCTTATTACCAGTCTATCCTAGAGGTAACTGGTTCTGCAAAGTTTAAACACTTCAAAAAATACAAAGACCATAAAGACCTAGCTTATTCCACATGTACTATTCAAAGAATCCTTCACCCTTCAAATTGGGAAATTGAATTACACTCGTCGAGATCTTTCCCAACCTCCCTTCAAAATACCTACCCTCAAGTCTTAGTACAACCTTTAACTACTGGGATTACCAGCAAGCCTGGTTTAATGCCTTTTTCTTGCAAAATGAAGGACAGAGCCATTCTTGGCTTTTCTACTTCGACACAAGAACAATCTTAACATTAAAAATCTCATATTGGTTTAAACAATGGTGAAACTATTATGGTAACGTTCCAGAAACCATAATACCAGAAGTATTCCCTTTGTTTAATCTCTTCAAAGCTCACTACAAATCGAACAAAATACGGACAATTTCCCCCTTGCTTTTATTTTATTCAAACTTCTTCCTCACTTGGGTATGTGTATGGTATTTCCATTTCAACCAAGCAGCGGATGGAGAAGTCATGCTTACCCATAGATTTAAAGTTAAATAGTGGGACAAATTCAACCACCAAGAAAAACTATCTCCAAAGATGGTCCAAAATTTTCTTACAAAGAATAGCTTCTTGCCAGCACCCAAAGAACAAACTACCTTTATGGCACAAAAGTCTTTTATACTTTCAAAACTGGTGGTGGCTCAAACAAAAGAAGATTTCCTACAAGTAATCAAACATTTGTCAGAAACAGCCTATTCTAAAGGAAAGTCTAAAGCTTCGTCGTCCTCTTCAAGCACCAGCTCAGCAACCATTAACTTAGATGGTGACTCGAATGAAGATGATTGTTTTGGGATATTTAAGCCCGCTAAATAAATTGTTCAAAATTCTTGTAAAGCCCTTGGGTTGAAAACCAAGAATGGCGGCCCATGGTAATTTTCTGTAATGGGTCAAAAACCCATATATATATATATATATATAAAGAGTCTTTTCAAAAGAAAAAAGACAAAAGATTCTGCACCATTATTTCTAAAAAGAAAAAGAAGAAGACTCCATTATTTTGAAGCATGGCAGACAATTTCTGCTCAATTTCAGAAAAATTATGGAGCCCCTTACTCCATTACCAAAAGTGTCCAAAGAAAGAATTATTGAAGCTAAAGGCTGAAGACCTCTATAAATAAAGGAGTTATCAAAGAAGAATGAAGACTGAAAAATCACAAGAGAGTCTTGTATTCTTCAAGTTTTACAATTAGAAATATAGTGAAAAGAGAGAGATAGTGAGTGAGAGAGAAAACCCTTCCTCTTGTATTCTACTACTCTTGTAAGTTATATTTCTTTATTTAAAGCTTTCATTCTAAAGCTTTCATTTTAAAGTTTGTATATTTATTTATTAATAAGAACTTCTTGTTTCTTTTTACTCGTTGTGCATATTTGATAACAACTGTATGCTTTGTGCTTGCCTCGTTTGAGGATCTTGCACATCAAAAACTTGTTAAATTTCATATCAAGTAATAAGTGTATGCTCTGTGCTTGCCTCGTTTGAAGATCCTGCACATCAAAAACTTGTTCTTGTTCTTTATACCCCCTTTATGTAATACCCGAAATTTTTATATATTTAATAAATGAGTTAGTGGTATTTAATTTTAAGTTGGAAAATTAATTTTGGAGAAATAAATGAGTTAGTGGTATTTATATATTTGGAGAAATTGGTATTTTAATTAGCTAGTGGTATTTAATTTTAAGTTGGAAAATATCTAGCAAATTGGTTATTTAATTTAATTATGTGTAGGACTTAATTGGAGAATTATTTTTGGATAAGGATTAAAAGTATAATGTTATTTTTTATGGGGTTCTAATAGAAATTTGTGAGTTTGGTATTTTTATAAATAAATATATCGGTCAGGGGTATTTATGTAATTGTGTATTTTCAATAATTTTAATTTGGCCCAAATTGAATAGTTAGGGGCTAAATTGAAAGGCTAAAAGAAAGTTTAGGGGTTAAATTGGAGTTCTGCTGGATGAAATTGTAAGTAATTAAGAAAGTTGAGGGAACAAACTGTAATAAGGAAACGTTCAGGGCAAAATGTCGATATTGAAAGTAAAAGAATTGGGGAAGAAGAGAGGAAGAGAGAGAGAGAGAGAGGGAATTGCTGACGTGTGGCGGGGGCTTAGGCGTCGTTCTCCGGTTCGATCTTGGTGGCGATCGGCTCCCTTCGAAGAGAGCTTTCTTTTGGCAGCAGCGGCAACGCCTATGGTGGCCAGAGACGGAAGATCCGGTGGAAAGAGAAAGTAGGGGGCAGCCGCGTTTTTAGGCTTTTCCGTTGAGCTCCGGCGGAGGATGGGCGATCGGAGGACGTCTCCCGACTCTCCTCAGCTCAAGCTTCGTGATGGCACCGATTTTGTGGCGATCAGGCTTCGTTTGCAAATCAACAGTCGAGATCGTCCGCAAATCTCTCCGGATGATCGGGTGTCAGATCGGAAAATCGGAAGCGGGGATCGTCATCAGCGCGTCATTTCGAGTCCGATGGTGAGTTCGGATCGTCGATCGGACTCCGGCGGCCGGAGGCGAGTCGACCGAGCGATCGAGCGTCTCGGTAATTTTTCTCTGGCCTGTAATTTTGAAAATTCTTGGTTTAATTGTGTGTCTATTGGATTATATTGAGTATTTGATGATATTTGTGAGTCAAAAATAATTGTCGGTCAGTTTGCTTGCCTCGTATTTTGTGTTGTGTGGCGGAGTCGGGAAATAGTGAAGTTTGGGGACCCGACTCCCGTTGTTTGAATTGTTAAATATTTAAAATATTTTTCTGGCAGGTCCTGGACCCGTTTTTATGGGGGGTAATGTCCGTGTTGTAGGGGAGGTTCTGCCGAATTTTCGGTAGAATTCTCCCGAGTCGAGATTCTTAGACAGTCAATCCTAGGAGTCTAGACCTAGGATTAATGATCGATTGTTCAACATAATTATAAATTGTTTTCCGTGATTAGATAATCTGTCTGTTCGGCTCGCTCCAACCGAGGCATCGGAGCAGAGCTAGGAGGTCGCCCAAAACCTGTGAGTTAAAGTCACATAATCTCTACACTATTGCCAGACCTAATTTTGATATGCTAACTTGAAATTCATATTTAATATGATTATTAGTATCGCAATATAAATAATTTTATTTAATTATTATTTGCTGAGATAAATTTTAATATTGTTACTAGTAATATTATATCACTATTTTGATAGTTAATGTTATGTTCACACAATTGTTATTATTAATTTTCCACATATCGCACGTTGTTTCCTCAAAATTCTGATTCTTTATTTCGCTATGTGTTTAATAATTTTGCTAGACCATTATTATTATTATATTTGTTGAATGTGATTTGGGATGAGGCTTTAGTAAAACATGCCACCTGGTGGGTTGCATCAGGACCGCGTGCGCACCGGTAATGATCAAAGACAGGTAATAAGGTTATTATGGATTTGTTTGCCCTGATCGAGCATTGCTCTCTGGGCTGAGTTCAGTTGATTGCCGGAGTTAAGGTCCCTGATCGAGCAATGCTCTCTGGGCGTCGGCTATTTGGAATTCAAGTGTTCAGGCTGGAGGTAAGGACCCTGATCAAGCTTGCTCTCTGGGCGCCAGACCTGTTGGATTAAGAGATCCGAAAGGCTATTAGAATTTGGGGTTAGGGTTCTACTGAGCCACTCGTCCCGTAAAAGAAAAAATATATTTTTATTTATTTATTTATTATGGTATGATTATAGTATGATTGGTATTTATGTGCATGGTTTGATATACTGATTTGAATAATTAATATTTTCTGTGAAGACTGCAATAGTCTCTAGATTATTTGATTTTAACTCACTCTCGAGAGTGACAGTCTCAATTTATTTTATTTTCAGATGCGTGACTGTTAGTCTTCCCGCGACTCTTATTAAGTAACCCGACTCCTTCATCATCGGGTGATGTATTTGATTTGGTATGTAAATTGGTAAATCTTAGATTCTCCGCAGTAGTAATAGTAGATGTATCAGTTGTAAATTTTATGAGTTTCGGGTCTCGCCTAATTTTCTTGGCAGACCGAATTTATTATGTAAAATGTAACTATTAAGATAATTTGTGGCTTTAATAATATTAATTTGAGATGAGATTTGATTGAGTTAGTGAGTTTCAGGCTTACTACGGGATTCGGTGGCCTTAAGCCTACCCATTCCCTAGTGCCGGTCACGGGCCCTCGGGTGGGGTCGTGACAATTTATATATATATATATATATATATTAAAAAATCAACAAATAAAGTACCTGAATTGAATTATGAACTGCCATTTTTATTTGCAATGCAGCCATTTGAGCATTTTTTTCTACACCATCTTGCTTGATTATATTTTTTCTCTATAAGACTTTTCACCCTTTGATTACGTTGACCTTTTACTCTACGAATATGAGGATTTTAAATTTTCTCAATTGAACTTTTATCATAGTCTTTGAAAAAGATAAAACCAATCTCATTCACAATATTACTTTTTGCCTTATCAAAAGCTAACTCACTGTTCTCGAACTTTAACATTATCTTCATTAATTGAAATCAATCTTTGAAATTTTCTAGCCATTTGAATTCTCCAAAGTGAAGCAGTCACACCAGATTTATTTCACGAACATATAGTCATAAGATTATCACTTTCAATAACTTCTTTCCTCCATCTCCTAATTATATATTAATTTAGGATAACTTCAATATAATGAACATTCAATATATGCAAACAATGACAACAAAGCATCTCCACCTCTGAAATCATCTTGCAAGTGCAACATATACTCAAATCATATTGATTGAAATCAACCTCATGTCGAATCACATCAACATTTGGCCGCTAAACATGATATTTAATGTTACTATTATTTAATATCACACATTGTTGATGACATGCAATCCCTTTTATAAATTTCTCTTCAAACAAAAAATAAATTTCTATTATATATATCTCCCTAGCATGTGAAAGGAGCTTCACATGATTCATTACCATAGCTGGTTGATCTACTATGCAACATAAATCTTTCTCATTCTTTTTACTTCTCCATTATAAGACTACATCAATAAATGAATTATAACAATCACAAAGATCGGTAGTCCTAGAAAGTCTTCTAGACACATAATTATTTGTTGTCTCACTCTTTTGCGATGATAAAACACCACCTAAAAAATAGTCTTTACTAAAAGGAGGACATCATTTATCTCTGAACTTGTATAGCTTTTCTATCCAAGGGTTATTGTGACAATGAAATTCTGTAACCAATCTGCATGCCAAAATATTAATAAACATTTTAGATAGAAACAATGTACATTTCAATACTAGATAATAAACATTAAGATAAACACTAATGAAGAATAAAAGAAATAAAATTAGCATGAACATTAATCGAAATGAATATTAATTTCACGAATAATGAATATTTAAGGTAAAAAATATATTTAATATACGATATTTAATTAAATGAATATTATATATCTTTAAAATGCACATTTTAATACATACGAATGAACATAAAGAAAAATTACGTACTTGGTCCAATATAACTCAAACTCAGCTTCCGTATTATTATCTAACAAAAAGTTGAACAAATCTACAAACCCCTTCTGGCTTCTTGAAAATTTAATATTTTTCTTTGATTCTCTCCTATATGCCATATACAAAACCTATGACATGAGTTAGGAAATACTTGAGCAATTGCAGCAATCATGACAGAAGACTGGTCTGTTATTATTGTTTGTGGATGTTTCCTTTCCATAGATCTTTAAAAAGCATTGAAAAGCCAAACGAAATATTTGATTCTCTCATTCAATAAAAAAACTATATCCAAACATAATATTCATACAATAATGATCCATACCTACAAAAGAAGTTACATATTTTACTATAATAATATCAAATGTTCATGATGACTGCAACAATTAAAATGAACATTAAATATATATAAGATATATTAAACATATGAACATTAGAGATATTAGTTATGAACATTATAAGAGACTAAAATGAACATAATATGAAATAAAATTAATTAAGTAATGCTGGTTAATACCTACAAAAGGACCACAAATCATATCATATATGTTTGTACGATATGTGGTATCATGCACTAACAGATCTCCAAACAACTCATAATCTTGTTTCATTTGCCCGTCTCTCCAAAAGAAGCTGCATAATCTTGCTTCACTATCAACCTCAAAATTAAAGAAAAAATCTTTATTGGATTTCTTTTCCTGAAAATTTCAATCAAAGCATTTGAATTACTACCATCAAATTTGTTCATATTTTGTAACGCCAAATGATTATAAGCATCCATTTTGTAAATCCAACCAATGGTGATCCTCCTGATTAGTTTTTTAACAATCTAATCCACTCCAACTACACTTCTTTTTAAATCATAAGATAATCAAACTGGTTTTTTTATAATTTGTGTATAAAAACATATAAGGTGCATTTTACTAGGTGGACATAACTCATGATTATGCTCTTTTTAGTGTTTGCTTACAGTCTAAACTACTCCTTCATCAATATAGAACTCTATGAGAGCTTGACAACCAGTACAGATATCAAGTTTTGAAAAACATTTACTTTCCTTGCCTACCTTTTCCTTTATACTAGCCTTTAAACAAACAAATATTTTCATTGTTAATGATTTGCCATCTGCTCTATACCTTTGCTTACTCTTTCTCACATCAAAACCAGTTCTAAATGTATAATCATTATATAAACAATAAGCTTCATTAGTAAATTTCACAGACATTCCCAATAATTCATCACTAGAAAAATTAGGTTCATAATCAACTGAAAACAAAAAACAAAAAACATTATAACAACAATATATGAACATTGTAACTCGAAATAATGAACATTTACATAGCACATAATGAACATTCATCTTTAAAAAAAAAACTACAAAATAGTAAAATAATTTTACCTGACTTCCTATATAAATCAATACTTTCGACTGGTGATTCATCTATTGATATTATTTATACATTACTCATTTGTAAATTGTTCTCCATTCTCTAAAAGTTTCTTCAATCCAACAATAAAAAATGGAGAAATATGTTTTCACATTAATGAACAATTGCAACAGAAAATAAAATTTCCCAACAAAAGTTTGTAAAGAAGAAAGAGATAATTGCGACAAATGAGGAAAAAAAAAAAGAAAATGAGAAAGACGAATCAAGAAGAAAGCGAAAAGAAAAAAACAAGCTATAAACAGAAGAAGAAAATAGAAATAAAGAAGCAGCAAATAGAAGTTTTTTATTATGGAAATATAAAAATTGAGAAATTAAAGCTTCAACTGTAGTGCATACAATTAGAACTCCACACGTGTGATAACAAGTTTAAAAGAAACAAAACAGCACCGCATGAACTCTAAGCCCATAAAACTACATGAACCCATAAAACTTCATAGACCGGGGTTTATGTTATAATTTGCGATCCAAAATAGCTATAGTTCATGAGTTAACTTAACACAATTACTCCCCCGAACTCTACCCATGTTGGAATTACCCAAGCCCATGTTAGAGATGAACTTTCCCTCATTGGACATAGACGATTAATCACCTTGCTCTAGAAATCCCTCCGAAGTCCATACTAAAACTAATCTCAGAATTTTCCCTGAGCTATTTTTGGACGCTGGAAAAGAAACTTGACCTTTCAATGTAAGTTCCTCAAGTGGGTAGATAAAATGATAAAACAAAATGTTTGCACATTAAGTAAAATAATTAAACTAGTAGAAAAATCAAATACAATGCCAATAAGAAAGATAAAATAAAAAGGTCGCTGTGTTGTAGGATTTATACACTTGTATATTCTAACATTTCCCAGGAATTAAAGCTTTAGGGTGATACACAAACACCCTCCAATGGTCAATGCAGAAAAAGTGAAAGCATATTAGTAGAGTATGCAGTCTGACATTCTCATTTTAGCAGAATGACAAGTAATTGGCAGCAACATAAATAATTGTTGATATTTCCAACAACAATTCTGTGGTTTGATCTTGTTCTCTTGCATTATCAAACCTAATCTTGATCTGATGCTTCCCCTTCAGCGAAACCAAGGTTCCTGTTAAGTTATGCAATTATACATATTATACTAAAATAATTAGCATTGCTATAGACATTTGAGATCTGAAAATACTCTTGCCTTCAAAATCCAGAAACTGGTTCCTGGAACTTTCTTTTACAGAGTGTGAGAGTACACATCACACATCGATGGACAAAAACATCTTTCGCTGCTTCTTCATTGTGTGCCTGAAGATGCAATGGCTAGTTTCCTTAGGAATGATACAACATCATCTGGCGACTGTAGTAGATACCGGGCACTTGTTCGAGTTCGCCCCACAGCACAGGAAAAATAATTATCTCCCTTGAGATCCAGCACATTCCATGAAATCTTTTCTGGAGACTGCCGCCGCACACTCCCGCAGTTGTGATTGTTATTTCTCTTATCAGAATTTGGCGAAGGCCGCGACGTTTTACCTTGAGATGGTTTTGACCCAGTTCTACTTGCTGGAAGTTTCGACGGTCGCCTTTCCCCAGGAGACTTTAATCCATCAGTTTGCTTGGTTCTTGTAATACCTATGCCATCAGAAGGTAACTCTGGCTCAAAGAAGGTGTAGACATCTTCATCCTGGGACAATAGTATAAAGATTCTAATCAAGAGAGTCGAGAAAAGTATAGACCCATGCATACAAATAAATATTAACCACGATAAAAGAGGAGCTAACGAGAATAAACATTATAATTTCTAACATGGTTCGGTCTCTCAATGCAACTATATCAAATCAGATTATAGTTTTGCACGAACAAATTGCAAAGCCCTCTCTCACATGAATATAGTAAATAGTATACTACGTTCCTCTCAATGTTCTACAGACAATCATTTTATTTACTATAATGATAAATACATCTCAAAGGGGTCCTTCACATATTTGGACTATTGCCCCCTACTCAAATTTCTCGCATATAATAAGTAAATAGGCTCTCAATTCTCACTCTCTTCATACTGTCTCTCAAATTTCTCTGTTTCCTTTTCCATGCAAGGTCTAGCCACGATCTACTTCAACTTATAAAACGAACCAATCATAGGCCACTTTGCGATTCTTGGAAGACAAGCATATTAACATTAAACCGAAAAACGTGGCCAGCAAGTATTTTAACATGGTCTTGGGCCAATCTATATGTTTCCCTTAATTCAAGCTAATATAGGCTGGATGGTAACAAACAGCATGACACTGGAAAATTCCATCAGTTATTAAACAAAATTAACGAAAAGCTATCTATATTTGTAACTTTTTTGAGTGTCCAACCACAGATGAAAAACTTCTTGTTCTTGTTCAAGCCCATTTGAAAGCCACTATCAATTATGACTCGATCATAGTGGAGTCCAGAGGAGAATCTGGAGATGACTTGATGTGAATCTAAGTTCAAAGCTTAAAGAGATCCAAGATTCTTCTTGGATTTGGACCTTGTGATTGGGCCTTCTTGTACTATTAATGGATCTTGGATCTCTTTAAGCTTTGAACTTGGATTCACATCATGACTTGTCATCAAGTAGAGTACTAAATGGCTGCTCCTAAAATTTGAATCCATAAGCCATGTTCTTGCAAGCCCAATTGGTATTCCTCCAAGCAAATAGATTTTTGGAAAGGGTAGCAATTGGGTTCCATACTGCTTGAGCCCCATGTAAAAAGATTTATCATGGGACAAAAGTCTCAAGGTTGCTGCCTAATTTCAGATTTGTGAATCATATACCAATGTTAAATACCAGTTCCTTTATGCATTATACTATAGGAATAGATAAAATCATCAATAATTGGCAGGTTGAGATTACATTCCCTTTAAATGATCACAACAGAGAAAAAAAAAAAAAGAAGAAAGGTCAAGAAAAGCCTGCAAGGCAATTAATAAAAGCAGGCTGCGATGGTTGTATTAATTGGAATCTTCAGGCAGGTTCATCGAGATGCTAATATGAAACAAAAGTGCGCTATATATGCTAACCCATATCAGCTTTCTAGTTTTTCACCTCAGTCATCAGTTGAATAATATTGAATTTATTAGACCGAGTAGGAGTCCAATAGAACTAAATCTAATAACCAATGCTAAACTCAAATTGATCACATGTATCTATCTACATAAACTCAGATCCACACTTCGGTCTCACTAGGAATGCAGGTAATATAACAAATAAGTAGAAGGTGCCATGTCAAAAAATTTGTTAAAATTACCTTTCCCAGAAAATGCCCAATGCAGAGAACATAATCAATTGGAGTTGTCACAGATTTACTATGAACAATCTCTCCCAATATTCGATCAATAGCAGCACCCTGAGACATGAGGATGTCAAATATGGAAACAAACTACTCTAATGCTTGTACAATTATAAGAAAAATATCAGGTAAAGTAAGAAGCTGCCAGTGAATCAACTTAGAATTTACCTTTGTAACCCCAACTGGTCGAACCTCAACAGATCGACTACCCTGAACGACATCAACAGATGCATTTGAAATTGGCCCTGTCCAGAGATGCTGCAACATATCCCTAGCTTGAAGTCTTCCAAATTCAACATCTACAGACATAATAAAATGTGAGAATAAATAATGGATATGGGATGAAAGATGAAAATAGCATCTCCTAAAGAGATCAGCCTAGTTCAACCTCCAAAATGAGCAAGTACCTGCATACTTATAATTCCATACAAGTGATGTTTCACGAAGTTCTAAGTGTGATCGGGGCGTTCGATCTTTGAAGTACTCAAATACATGCTGGAAACAAGTCAAATGGGTCATTTATTGTTTGAGACAAGGATGCACAAGCACAAAGAATGCAACTTCAATAGAAGCACCTTCACGCTGTCAACCCATTCCATGTTTAGATGCTCTGGCATTGTCGTCATCCATTCTCCTTTAGTCAGGCGCAAAAACATCCCATGCTCTGCTGCTAACCACATGTCAAACTCCCTAAAATTCTGCAGAGGTAAAACAAAAAACTTGGTGAAACATTCACAGGCTTAGAAAAGGAAGCATATATGAATTTGAGAAGAATACCTCATCTAAGACACCCCGCCCACTCCCACTTAAGACGACAATAGTTGTCTTTGAATCACTACATAATGCTCTCAATGTGTCTTTCAAATCCGGGTGCAACTTGAGTTCCATTTCTTTAATTTGATCAGCTCTTCTCCCAGGAGTATCTACTGGCTCAGTCAATGTTGAATTGAATCCCTATAACATAAACACCCGTGAATAAGGAAAGCAAGCACAAAATATACACTAGTGAAACTCGCCGAAGAAAATACCCATCAATATATGTACAGGAGCTGGTTTTCTTTTCCATTCAATCATGAAATGTGATGTTAAAACGGCTTTTCTAAGTTTTCACAGTTATTGGCACAATTGAAGGACCAAAAGCACACACATTCAGAACAAGTAGGTAACCACATTTAATTACATTCTAACATCATAAATTGATTTAGGAAAGTCACAGGAGATATTGAGCATGAAGGTCTAATTCTCGAGAAATTAATGAAATCACTTGAAAGACCGGGGTTATGTAGCTTTATATGTATGATTGATATGGTAAAGCAAATACTGGTTGAGAGCCTTCTTGTGTGGTTTGAAGCATGGAATAGATATAGCACAAAACATTGAAAAGGATGAATTTGATATCCTAGAGGCTAGTAGGAGCTTACTATTAACAAAAGGGGAAAAGATAAAAAGGAAATCAAATAAATATTTAAATTTAA
Source organism: Ricinus communis (assembly GCF_019578655.1). Classification (NCBI taxonomy): domain Eukaryota; kingdom Viridiplantae; phylum Streptophyta; class Magnoliopsida; order Malpighiales; family Euphorbiaceae; genus Ricinus; species Ricinus communis. The sequence continues at coordinate 25,944,841 of NC_063264.1, forward strand.
AAAAATGACAATGCATAAAGAGTTCTAGAATATAACTAAATGAATATAGACTGTAAAAAGAATAGCTATAGCACTCTTTGATGGCAACAAGATGATATAGTTTAGATATCAACAAGAATACAAGTTGGAAACAGAACACACCAGTATGAGCAGCCTATTATTAGACTGCAAAAATCGTTTAATTGCATCTTCCTCTGGAAGCATAGGTGGAACCTGCCTAGTTCGTAGCTGAGCCTCAATGACTGTATCGTTTAATTCGCTGTAATGCAATTGAAGCAAACATTGAATCTTATAAGACAGTAACAGGCATAATATATGGATGACCTGAAGTGCTTATACTTCACCGCTGCACTTATGCAAGTTCAACTAAATTCTGGCTGCAACAATAAGGGGATGGTAACAAACTTCACTGCGTCAATTGCATAATTTTGTATACAGATCCACTTATGATTTGATATTCTTTTTAACACAAGAATTTGATGAGATGCTTTATTCATGTAGTCCAGCACATCAAATGTCATTTATATTTGCTCTCTGATCTTTTATTCACTTGACAGAATAAAAAAAGCCTTTTCTTGCTAGTTGCTACATATGTTATCTATTGGTATATAATACAAAATAAATCTGCAATGCTCGTTCTATCTGAATAGAGTTTTTTAAGTCCAGTGGTTGGCTAATCAAACCATACAAAAAGTTTTAAACTATGCAAACAGTCAAAAGGAACCAGAATACTCCTAATGCAGTCAAAAGTACCTGATAAATAAAATAACCATAATATTCAAATGAATTTGGGTATTCAGACTTATTTCTTGCACTGTCTTTAATGCATGCCTTACCAGGGCGTAACCTTATGAACCAAAAAGGAAAGTTGGCAAACAATATTACAAAGCACAACCCTATATCTCAGAAGGTCAAATATGTAGAAGAACATTACAGGGTGATTCTTTATACCCCGTAAATCTGCCAAAACAAAGTTACATTTTAAATATTTCCAGTAAAAACTGTTCCAATAAAATGATAAACCCAGTAAACGTCTCCAGTACAGAGAATCTCCCGCGTATCATCATAGAAGGCACCAATTGCAACCAATGTAGCCTATAAAAATTTTCTGAGCCCTAAGATTTTGTACTTCCAGTCTGATTTATTAAAGATTTGAGTGGAATAGTACGGATGTGCAAGTTCAAAGAAATAAATTGCTGCAAAGAAAATGATACTCATGCTTATTTCGATTTTAAGCACTGCTGTAGATATACCTCACAAAAGTTTCAGCCCATTGTTGAGCATTGTGGCCTACCACATGCTCAAAGTTATGCCGATGTCGCTTTTCTCTTTCTTCACGTGGCATAGTCAAAGCTTGGCGTATTGAATCAGCAACTTCAGTGATATTCCAAGGGTTCACAAGGATTGCTCCAGCACCCAGAGACTGTGCTGCTCCTGCAAACTATGGTATACAGATACAAGTGCATTTCAAGTTAAAAGAGGATGAAAGCATCAACGTAATATGTGGACAATTATTTTGCCATCAGCAATGTCACCCATAAATTTGTAAAATCCATATAAAAACAAACAATTTAATTTAAATTTAACTATTTAATCAATAAAAATAAATTGTAAGGCCAAAATACGTCACAACTCGAATCATATGCTGCAACTAAAAAATGATAACTTGCAGCCTCTCAATTTCTGTTTCACCCGTTTGGTTTAAGTTAAAAATATGAAATTAGTAGTTCTTGTCTTGATCCTGTTTATAACGTTGTAAAGGAAATTTAAAACTTTCGGTTCTTTAACTATATCAAATTATGGTAAATTTCACCTTAAATTAAAGGTATTTCTGAAGTTGAATAAGTTTTCCACTGAGCAGAAAGAAGAGATTCATGAAATGGCCATTCACACACATAAATGCAGCATATAAGCAAAATCACTGGTGGCTGTTATAATATCATCTGTTTCATTCACAGTATCAGATAGAAAAAAAAGCTCCAGAGCAAACATTTGAACTAACTTTTCATTACCTCACTAAGAATGAGAACACCTTTCTTTGAATCTTGGCATGCCACAAACTCATAACTGACAAGATTCATTCCATCCCTCAAAGAAGTCACAAGAGCAACATCTGCAGAAGCCAAAACAGAAGTGACGGAAAGAAAAAGTATTAAGTACAAAACATGAACAGATTTTATGGACATTCTTACCATATCAACACATGATCATGAGGTTAGTTAATGCAAGAAACGATAGTTAGTGGATCTTAATCTTAACTAGCACAGTCAATTGATACACAATACAAAATTCAATCTTATTCCTTTAGTTTCTACACAAGTTTCAGAAAATGTTAATACTCAAACTCCAATGTTCAAGAGATGTGTTAAAGATGAATTTGTAGAAGTTGATTTACAATTACACTGAGCAAGTTGACAAGCTCTATATTTAGTTCTGGGATTTGACTCCTTTACATTCTTTGATTGTTGGAGGAATCGCTACTTTGAAAAGAAGAAAGAAACCTCAGAAGAAGAGAATAAAGTAATACCTCTCTAAATTAATAAAATCTGCGGCACAATGATTTTTAATTAGCAGAAATTATATGTGTATATATATATATTACACATCTCCAATAAAAAACTAAATGCAAGGATGGTACATATCTCCAACTAAACATTAATGTAAGGAATATGAGACGTTATTAATTATTGGGGGGTACATCTCCAGTAAAAGATTATATGTTTTGATATTTTGTAGTAACTATAAGATATCAGAAATATTAATTATGCCTATAAAACACGGTCGGTTTCAAGAAATTTTATTAAATGTCAAATGTTATTAATTATTGGGTTATCAATTTAGAGAGGTAATACTGTAACATGGAGTACCTAATCAGAATACATCATTTCAAAGTTAAACAGCAGGAAAGGTAAGAAACTATGTAAACACATGCACCATAGATGAATGCAGTATAACACCGGAAAAATGGAAGAAAATGCTTGAACATATTGGATATCGCACTAAAACTTCCGAAATTAAAAAATTTAAATGTGCATGTATAAATTGCATCATAAACCAGTCTAATGTTCTCTATCACACTCCATATCATATATGAAAATATTGCTCTTCCCACAATTTGCTCCTGATCACCTGCCTTAGTAATGTTAAATATGTGCAGAAGCAGGAAATACTAGTAGTTCAAAAACACGAGCATATCATTCTAGAAGCATTCATGCTATACATCTGGTGAAATAAGCACCGTTTCAAATGACAAATGCTTCTGTGTCCTATGTGACACATGCATCTAAACGCTGCAAAAGCATTAAAACAACTTTAAGTAGCAATCTGAATCAGCTCCAAATTTCAGAAGTCATTTCAAGCATCTTCACCGACATTGAATCATCAATAATGTGGTCTAAAGAGCTTATGAAATCATAAAGAAAACATTCTATTTGTTAATTTTACTCTTATATGGAAATTTTACAATGAAAATGGGAAAAAAGATCCAATTTTATTGATTGTCTGGAAAAGGAAAGCAAAAGAAAACATAAAAGAAGAATTAAGTTGAATTAGTAACTCAAGTAAATAAAAATATGGCCCGAAACTAAAATAAAAATATCACAGTGACAAATCGCTTTGTGAACAAATTGCTTTAAAGAAGTGAGGATTTTCCTGAAAGCATGCATAAATAAAGCAAACATTTAAACATAAGAAATTAAAGAAGTGAAGATTTCCCTGAAAGCAATTTAGAAGAAGACTTTCTTTACAAGAAAATAAAAAGGTTAGATCTAAATGTTGGGGCACGTAGAGTAATACCGGTAACAGCATACAGTGCACATAAAGCATGAAAGTCAAGCGAACGATCCTGTAGGCACATAAAAGAAGAAGCATCAGAAAATTAATCAGATGTATTCTGCTTGAAATACAAAATAATGCTCCTACTTGATCATAAGTCCTGGTAAATAGGCATCTTAGAGGGTAAAGCTTAAAATATATAACAATTACCAACATTATGCTTCACTCAATCTAATCTAAAAATCGACAGATTGCTCAAACTTTTGAGGAACTATTAGTTGTTATTGGTACTTTTGTTGAATTAAGAAAAATATATAATAATTATCGTGCGGCACGCGTAGGCTTTAATTGAACTTTTCTCACTGTTTTCCACATCATTCATTTTTTTTACATTATTCAAATGCTAATTTACTATTTATTACATGGATGGCTTAATTATTCAGAGGTCATATCCAACAATGAAACACATAAGTACTCAATTCTAAATAGTGGCAGAATTTCGAAGAAAACTGCATGCTAGTGGAATTATTGGAAGAGTTTTGGCTTCATTAAAAAGAATCCATCTTTCTTTGACTTTGTTAATTTAACTCCAACCATGTGTTCTCTAGGACAATGTTGCCTTTATAATTGCTCTTAGCATATTAATAATTGGAACTTAATATTGGAGAATATAATTCTACAATGGAGAAAATATAAGAAACTATAGTGGAATATAAATTGGGCCATAGGACAAACCTATTGGTTTTATGTGCAAATAAGATTCCGACTCCACATATACCACCATTGTGTGAGTTTGGCCCAAGACTCTTATCACCTACTGAATTGCTGCATGGTATTGGAGCTACTAATCTAGGACTGGCACTCCATTCTACACAATCGTAATAAATTTAAATGTCTCTTCGCCGTGCTTGGATCCATCATCTAATTCCATTATATGTGCTAATCAAGTCATTATGCCACATGCTATTTGGGCCTAACATATGTCAAGAAATCGAGTTAAGAGAATAATTCCCCATGTTGGTAATCTATACAAGAATAAGTGGGCTTAAATACCATTTAGATACTTCCACCTAAAAGCTCAAGCTTTTGGGTTAGATTAATGTCCAACTGTTATATATTCAACCCATTTTCCTTGTATGGTACCAGAGCTAAAGAATGGCCCAATAGTTGAATGATCCAAGGCTCATGTTTGAAAACTTCGAGTTAGGGCTAGCAAAGGAGACAAGATCCTTTTTTGACCTTGGACCTTTAAGAGTAGGGATTGGTTTATTTACTATGGGTCTATGTTGGATAAGTAAAACTGCTCTAAGCCCAATTGCACTTAAAGGGGAAATATTGGAGAGTATATCTCTACATAGGGAATGTTATAAGGAAATAGAGTGGGAAAAGCATGCAATATAAGTGGAGACATGGAATCTGGCTTAGACCCTTTGTTGACCCAGGGAATTCAAGAGTAGGACTAGGTGTAATTTTGATGGGCCTTCAATAGTAGGTCTATGTTTGGAAAGTGACAACTAATCCAAGCCCAGTTGCATTGAGGGCGTGTTGGAAAATACAATTCCACATAAAAATAGTATGAGAAATTAGAGTAGGAAGGTATAGAGAATTAAAAGTGGAAAAGATTCCAACCTCACATTTACGGCCACTATATGAACTCAAGTCAACACTCGCCAACTCATGGTATTTCTACACTTACCTTTTTGGATTGTAGCTACCTCTTTTGATCATTAAAGTAACCCTTGCATTTAGCCAAGCAATTAATTCAATTTTGTTGCCTTATTCATCTTAGATACTATTTAAAATGTTTTTTTTTTGTTGAGCTAGAAAAGTAAGACTCTTGCAACCATTAACATATGCATAGGAATGTAAGAAAATATAATATAAAATAATATATATATATATATATATATATATATATATATATATAAATATATAAATATTGATTCTTAAGAATCAACTTATATCTTTTCAAATAAGTTACAACTAAGTAAATAGAATAGATTCAATGTTGAGAGTTTGCCTTTAAAATTTGAAAAGTCTAAGTTAGGCTTGGTCTTTGTTATCGTTCATATTAAATTCTTACTCCATGACTTTTCTGATTTTTAGTTAGTAGAAATAGTGCTAATGAAATCTGATAGTAGCTAAGAATTTTAGCAATTTCAGTTTGGTTGTAAGCCTATAAATAGGCATTCTCATTTGCGCAACAGATATGTGACTTTCTTCAGTTCTTAACTCTCAAATTATCTATTTCTCCCTACAAGTTCTTGTTTTTTGATATCTGCAGATTTGACAGTATACATTTTCTTAGTAAACCTTGGTGATCTTGCTTGTTTATTGAAAAAATATTAATTTTGTCAAGATTTCGACAATGGTATCATAGCTTACTTCCTACAGGCTGCGAGGCAAAATCTTTTCTATTGACGAGGATGATCATATGATTGATGAACCACCGAAAGATGACTCCAAACAGGTGTGGCTAAGGGAGGATGCTCGATTGTTCCTGCAAATACGAAATTCTATTGACAGTGAGGTAATTGGTGTAATCAATCACTGTGAATTTGTTAAAGATTTAATGGATTATCTAGATTTCTTGTATTTCAGAAAAGGGAATATTTTCCGTACTTATGAGGTGTGCAAAGCTTTTTATCATGCTGAAAAACATGACAAGTCTCTTACAAGTTATTTTATGGATTTCATATGAGAAGCTTAATATGTTGCTGCTGTCATTTAGTCCCATTATGAGGGTTTAGCAAAGTCAAAGGAAGCAAATGGTTGTTATGAGTATTTTAGCTTGCCTGCCTCTTGAATTTGAAATGTATAAGTCTCACATTCTCCAGTTTTGAGATTTCCTCTTTACAATAAGTATTCAGTAGGGTGCGTAGCATAGAAAGTACTCCATATGTTCAATATAGTAGTGCTTTTGTTAGAATAAATAATGATGAGTTAGACAGTCACATTCCAAAAGTGGCACCAAAGAAGGATCAAACAGTTTGGAGCCTTGAGCACATGATTCGGGAGGAATTGTGTGTCATTATTGTCATAAACTAGGCTATATCAAATGGGATTGTAGAATGTTTCAGTACAAGAATCAGGAAAATCACTTGGCCCATATTGCATCTTGTTGGAATAGGAAATATTGACCTAGCTGTAAATATAGGAATTCTAGGCTACATTAAAGGAGATTAGGCAAATCATTAGGCAGATTTCTTATATAGCTGTAATTATGTTCTTTCTTTATTTAGGTGATGTTTATACCTATATATATATATACAATGTAATACATGTAAATTAAGAAGCAATACAACCTATCTTTTCTATTTATTTGCATGGTATCAAAGCCATCCGAAAAAAAAAACCCTAGCCTCCTCAAAGAAAAATCTAGCCACTGCAATTCCACTATGCCTGCAACTCCATTTGATGGGTCAGTCACTAATCCTACTTCTGAAATACCTACTTCATCCAATCAACAAAAAATCTTAGCCACATCTGATTCTCATTCAGTCCAAATAACTACTGTTAGGCTGAATGGAGAGAATTTTCTACACTAGTCTCAGTCTATGCGTATGTATATTCGAGGTAGAGGAAATAGTGGATACTTAACTGGTGAGAGGAAGGAACCAAACATGGATGACCCATCCTATTCTTCTTGGGATGCAGAAAATTCCATGGTTATGACATGGCTAATCAACTCCATGGAGGAAGACATAAGTTCCAATTACATGTGTTATCACACAGCAAAGGAACTTTGGGATAATATCAATTTAATGTATTCAGATCTCGGAAATCAGCCTCAGATATATGAAATCATGCTAAAACTAGGAGAAATCCATCAAGGTGAAGATAGTGTCACCAAATATTTTAATTCTCTGAAACGTCTATGGCAAGACTTGGACTTGTTTAACTTTTATGAATGGAAATCCACTGATGATTGCAATCATTACAAAAAAAAGGTAGAAGATGATCACATTTTCAAATTTCTCATGGGACTTAATGTGGAGTTTGATGAAGTGAGAGGGCGAATCATTGGGAGACAGCCCCTTCCATCTATTGGCGAGATATTTGCTGAGGTTCGACGTGAGGAAAGTCGCAAGCTGGTTATGTTGGGGAAAAAGGCTCAAACAGCAGCACTGAAAATTCTGCATTAGCAATAGCTGAATCCTATGCAAGAAAAGTGAAGAAATTTGATGAAAAGCCCCGTGTTTGGTGTGACCACTGCAACAAACCAAAGCATACACGTGAAAACTGATGGAAACTTCATGTAAAACCAGCTAACTGGAAGGGAAAACATGAAGGCAAGTTCAATCGGACTCCTTTTGCGAATGAAGTTGAAGCTGTCCCCTTCACTCCACAACAAGTTGATCAAATACTAAAGCTGCTGAAATCTAATTTTGGATCATTTGGTACTCCTAATGCTTCCTTGGCACAAACAGGTAGGACAAGTGTCTCAAGTTTATTTCATACTTATATTCCTTGTTCCGGTCATGAAAAAATTCGTATAGCAGATGGTTCTTACACACCAATTGCTGGTAAAGGTACAATCAGTTTGTCAAAAACCTTGACTCTTAAATCTGTCCTCCATATACCTAAACTTGCGTGTAATCTATTATCTGTCAGTAAACTGTCTAAAGATTCCAATTGCTGTGTCATTTTTTGTGACTCCTATTGTGTGTTTCAGGACCAGAATTTGAGGAGGAAGATTGGCAGTGCTAGGATGATAGATGGGCTCTACCATTTTGAAGCTGAAGCCTCCAAAGATGAAAAACCTCATGGACTAAGTAGTGTTAGTTCTATCTCTGTTAAAGATAAAATCATGCTTTGGCATTATAGATTAGGGCATCCTAGTTTTTTCTACCTTAAAAGGTTGTTTCCTACTTTATTTAAAGGAATAGATTGTTCTTGTTTTCATTGTGAATATTGCATTTTATCAAAAAGTCATAAGCACATTTATCATTCAAAGCCTTATCAATCCTCAAGGCCTTTTTATTTAATTCACAGTGATGTGTGGGGTCCCTCACGGATCCATACTTATTCGGAAAAAGAATGGTTTGTCACATTTATCGATGATCATACTCAATTGTGTTGGGTTTTTTTAGTGACTAACAAGTCTGATGTTAAGACAATCTTTCAAAATTTTTACGCTATGATTGAAAATCAATTTCAAACTAAAATCAGTACCCTACATACTGATAATGGTATAGAGTATTTCAATAAAACGCTTGGGAAGTTTTTAAAAGACAAGGGTAGTCAACATAAATCTACTTGTGTTGATACGCCCCAACAAAATGGTATGGCTGAGGGCAAAAATAGACACTTATTGGAAGTGGCTCGTGCTAATATGTTCTCTATGTATGTACCTAAATATTTATGGGGAGAAGCTATTTTAACTGTATCATATTTGATTAATAGAATGCCTACCCGTGTTCTTGATTTTACTACTCCCCTTGAATGTTTTCAACGTTACTTCCCACAACATCGTCTTTCATCCAATTTACCTCTTAAAAGTTTTGGTTGCACAGCCTATATCCATTTATCTAGCAACAAGGATCAATCCAAACTAGATCCAAGGGCTGAGAAATGTGTTTTTGTTGGTTATGCATCAAATAAGAAGGGGTATAAGTTTTTTAATCCCCACAATAAAAAGGTCATAATTTCTATGGATGTTATCTTTCTTGAAATCAGCCTTATTTCAAAAGGAATTTTCTTCAGGGGGAGCACTTCGAGGAAGAAAATAAATGGGACAGCATTGTTTTACCCAAAATTGTGGCTTCTATGCCAAATATTTTTAAAGATAAAACTTCTATTTTGTTAAGCAATATTGAATCTATGACAGAGAAAGAAACACTTCCAAATAATGAGCGTGAGGTTCTTGTTTATACAAGGAGAAAAGATCACAAAAAAGGTAGAGAACTCATCATCTCCTCAGCACCTAGTCAATCCACTACGAATTCAAGTACTCAAGATTCTCCTCAAAATAATGGTTCTTTTGATAATCCTCAAAAATCACATGAATATTGTGATCTTGATGTCCCTATTGCACTTAGAAAAGGAACCCGTTCTTGTACTAATCATCCAATTGCAAATCATTTATCTTATAATAAACTCTCCAAGAGTCATATGGCATTTGTGTCAAAAATCTCAAATCTGTTTATTCCAAGAAATATTCAGGAAGCACTTGATAATCCAAATTGGAGGATGGCAATAATGGAAGAAATGGGTGCGTTGAAAAGGAATGGGACATGGGAAGTGGTAGAATTCCCCAAAGATCAAAAAATTGTTGGTTGCAAATGGGCTTTTACTGTAAAATGTAAAGCAGAAGGCAATGTGGAGCTAGTTAACCTTTGCTCCAGTAGCCAAAATTAACTCTAAACGTGTTTTATTGTCTCTCGCAGTTAATTTCAGTTAGCCACTACACCAACTAGATGTGAAAAATACCTTTCTCAATGGTGATTTAGAAGAGGAAGTGTTCATGAGTCCACCTCCTGGATTTGAAAAATCTATTGGCAAAAACAAAGTTTGCAGACTTAAGAAATCTTTATATGGCCTCAAGCAATCCCCAAGAGTATGGTTTGAACGATTCGGGAAAACAATGAAAAAATATGGATACAATCAAAGTCAAGCAGACCACACCATGTTTTATAAACGTTCTAAGGAAGGTAAAACAGCAGTGTTGGTTGTGTATGTTGATGATATGATTTTAATTGGTGATGATGAGAATGAATTAGCTAGTTTAAAGAAAAAGCTAAGTCAGGATTTTGAGATCAAAGACCTAGGGGCATTAAAGTATTTTCTAGGCATGGAGTTCGCAAGATCACGAGAAGGAATTTCTGTGAATCAAAGGAAATATATCATTGATCTACTAAATGAAACAGGTCTTCTAGGTTGCAAAGCAGCTGAAATTCCAACGGAGGTGAATCTCAAATTAAGTCCTGCAAAGCCAGAGGACATAACTGAAAAGGAGAGGTTGGTGGGCGTGACTTATATATCATCACATACTCGTCCCGATATAGCATTTGCGAGTAAGCATGATTAGCCAATTTATGCACTCACCAGGCCAAGAACACTTTGAAGCTGCCTATAGGATACTTAGATATCTAAAGGGAACACCTGGAAAAGGACTGATGTTTAAAAAATCTGGTCATTTGCAAGTGGAAGTCTATACCGATGCTGATTGGGTAGGTACCACTGCAGATAGAAGGTCAACATCACAGTATTGCACTTTTATTGGAGGAAATCTTGTTTCCTGGAGGAGCAAAAAACAAAATGTTGTAGCACGTAGTAGTACTGAAGCTGAATTCAGATCTCTTGCACATGGAATTTGTGAAGCAATGTGGATTAAAACGTTACTAAAAGATTTGGAACTACCTATTTCCCTCCCCATGAAAGTCTATTGTGACAACAAAGCTGCTTGTTCCATTGCACATAATCCAGTTCATCATGATCGGACTAAGCATGTTGGAGTTGACAAGCACTTTATCAAAGAGAAGATTGAAAGTGGACTGATTTGTATTCCTTATATTCCTACATCTCAACAAATAGCTGATATTTTTACCAAAGGACTACTGAAAAGACAATTTGATTTTCTAGTAAGCAAGCTGTCAATGGGAGATATTTTTCAACCAGCTTGAGGGGGAGTGTTGGAATAGGAAATATTGACCTAGCTGTAAATATAGGAATTCTAGGCTACATTAAAGGAGATTAGGCAAATCATTAGGCAGATTTCTTATATAGCTGTGATTATATTCTTTCTTTATTTAGGTGATGTTTGTACCTATATATATATACAATGTAATACAAGTAAATTAAGAAGCAATACAACCTATCTTTTGTTAGAATAAATAATGATGAGTTGGACAGTCACATTCCAAAGTGGCACCGAAGAAGGATCAAACAGTTTGGAGCCTTGAGCACATGATTTGGGAGGAATTGTGTGTCATTATTGTCATAAACTAGGTTATATCAAATGGGATTGTAGAATGTTTCAATACAAGAATCAGGAAAATCACTTGGCCCATATTGCATCTACTAATGATGCATCTGCGAAGTCAGTTCTTATCTCTGCACATGAATTTGCCAATTTCACTTAGTACTAAGAGTCACTAAAATCTTCATCCACTCTAGCCATTGCTGTTGCTGATTCAGGTAAATTAAATGCAAGTCTTATTCTTCATCCTACAAATGGGTCATTAATTTTGGTGCCACAGACCATATGACAAGTAATTCTAGTCACTTTAATGTTCTTGTCCATACTTCGCGAATTGATAATGCTAAAGAATATGTGCCATTATCTTTTCAAAATTATATGATTTAGAATGGCATCCTTCATCAAATCTCTTGCATTAGTACTCCATCTCAAAATGGAGTAGCAGAACGAAAGAATAGACTGCTTGAAACAGCAAGAGCCTTAATATTTCAAATGAATGTTCCTAAAATTTTTTAGTCTAACGCAGTTTCAGCAACATGGTTCCTGATCAATTGTATGCCTTCATATATTCTTCATGGTGAAACTCCTTATAGTATTTTTTCCCTAATAACTCATTATTTCCTATTGATCCTAAAATATTTGGTAGTACTTGTTCTGTTTGGGATGTCCGTCCTCGTATCACCAAACTACATCCCAAATCTTTAAAAGTGTATATTCCTTGGTTTATTCTTATATTCAAAAAGGATATAGATGTTATTGTCGTAGTTTTAAAAGAAACCTTATCTCTACTGATGTTATTTTCATGGAAGGAACACTGTACTTTCTAACAACTATTCCAATATGTTAGGGAGAGGATGTTGATTTGTTAGTTCATACTATCATATCATTTGAACCCATCTCTGGACCAATTTATGTCAAGCCTCCCATTGATCGGGTTTACTCCATACAACAGCATCCTCCTAATTCATGTCCTGCACTAACTCTAACATTTGATTCGGTTTCCAGTGATGATCTTCCTATTTCTCTATGCAAAATTAAACGTCAATATACTTATCTTGTTTCTTCTTTTGTTTCTTATCAGCATTTGTCACCTCCTTCTTGTTCATTTATTGCCTCCCTGAATTCTATCTCTATTCCAAAAATTGTTCATGAAGCTCTCTCACATCCTAGATGGTATAAAGCAATACTTGAGGAGATGTATGCTTTAGATGACAACGGTATTTGAACTTTGGTTGATTTACCTTCAAGGAGAAAGGACATTGGGTATACATGGGTGTTTACAGTTAAAGTTAATCCTAATAGATCTATTGCTCGACTAAAAAGCTCGTCTTGTTACCAAAGGATATGCTCAGACCTATAGGGTGAATTCTTCGGACACATTTTCTCCTGTTGCAAAATTGACATTTGTCAAGTTATTTATTTCTATACAAGCAACTCATAATTTACATCAGCTAAATATCAAGAATGTTTTTCTTTACAATGAGCTTTAGGAGGATGTGTACATGGAGCAACCTCCCGGATTTGTTGCTTAGTGAGAGTATGGGAAAGTTTGTCGCCTTTGCAATTCCCTATATGGTTTGAGACAAAGTCCTCGTGCTTAATTTAGCAAATTTAGTCAAACTATTGAAAAGTAGCATGATGAAAAGTAAGTCTAATCACTGTGTTGGAAAGTCTGATAATCAGAGATTTGGCTTTGATTCAGCCATATCACAGATATATGCTAGGATTTGTATTCTATGTAAATATAGATAGTCAACTCTATAAATTAGAAAAGATAGGCAGTTGTCCATATTACATTTATTTTTTCCTTTTTCCTATTATTCCTCTCCTTATTTAAAGAGGACATTGTACTCATTCAAAAATCAATCAAGACACTTTTCCTTGAATATTTTCTGAGTCTATGTTTTCTACAAACAATCTGAAGCTGGCATCATTCTTTTATTTGTATGTGTGGATGACATTATCATTACTAGGAGTGATACTATAGGAATCTCATCTCTTCAAGTCTTTTTTTCATTCTCATTTCACACGAAATACTTAGGAATGTTAAAGTAATTCTTGGGCCTTGAGGTTATGAGTAAGACCGGTATCTTCTTATCTCAGAGGAAATATGTGCTTGATTTATTAACTGAGATGAGAAAATTAAGGACAAAGCCAATGCTCTAATGATTCCGAATGTACAATTTACAAAAAATGGTGAATTGTTTGAGGATCCTGAGAAATACAGAAGACTGGTTGGGAAGTTGAAATATCTTACAGTAACTTGTCCAGATATTGCATATTCTATCAGTATGGTGAATTCGTTTGCTCCAACAATTCATCATTAGGCAACTTTAGAATTTGTGTTACTTGAAATGAGCACTAAGACGTGGTATCTTAGATGCAAATCATGAACACACATATATTGAATGTTTTGCAGATGCAGACTGAGTAGGTTCCAAGGTGGATAGAATATCAACATCGGGCTATTGTGTTTTTGTTGGAGGAAACCTAGTCACCTGGAAGTGTAACAAGCAACATCTATCTCGATCCAGTGCGGAAGCAGAATATAGGGCCATGGTACAGTTTGTGTGTGAAATAATATGCATATATCAGCTCCTGATTAAAGTGGGACTTAAGACTTCAATACCAGCGAAGTTATGGTGTAATACCATGTTGCTCTTCATATTGCATCTAATCTCATGTTTCATAAGCGAATTAAACATCTTAAATTGATTGCCATTTCGCTCATAAAAGAATACAGCAAAATTTGATTTCCACAGGATATGTGAAGACTGGGGAACAATTGGGAGATATTTTCACAAATACTCTAAATGGAGTTCGGGTTAATTACCTTTATAACAAACTTGGGGGCATGATTAACATCTATGCTAAATATTGAGAGGGAGTGTTACAACCTATACATATCAGTATAGATTATACGTAATCATAAAAAAATCGTATGATTATACAATAGCTTAATTATAGGGATGTAATCAGTAGTTGACCTTCCTATTTTGGTCAAACTAGCTTGTATATATACATGTAAATTCCTCAATACATATCACTATAAACAATTCCTTTCTTTCTCTGTTTACTCTTGCATTTCAAGTTATAAGCCTATATATTGGCATTCTCATTTGTGAAACAGATATGTGGCTTTCATCAACTCTTACCTCCCAAATTATTATCTCCACAAATTCTTGTATTTTAATCTGCAGATTTGACAATTTAAATTTTCTTAGTAGACCTTGGTGATCTTGCTTGTTCATTGGCAAGAGATTAATTTTGTCAAGATTTCAAAGATTCTTAATACTGAACAGTTTTTCCAAATATATATGCTATTGATTTATAATAATTCTAACTCAAAGCTTCCACAACAGTAATATTTGCTCAGGTGCAATGTTGCCTCTACCCTTCCTCATGAAAATACATATACAGCCTCTAGAACCAAATATGATCTGTCTAAGGCTATATATTCCACGGTGTATAATGGAGATAATGCACTCTCCAGCTAACAATCTAAAGTAACGATTAATTTTTCAATGGGCAATTCATATTAAACAACATGGCCAAGCAGTCAAACACGTACCAAATGATGTATTGGAACAGCAGTCAGTGTTCCAAATCTACCATTAATCCTCCCAACAATCTCATGAACCTGGCTTGTAAGTTTTTGATCTGTGAGCAGTATGACAAAAACATAAATTGGTCAACAATTTTCTTGAAAGAAATATAACCCATATTTACACAGTGATGCAAGGCTAAGTAGCCATTTACTTATAACTACAAGCGCAAGCCCAAAAACTTTCTAAAAGAAAAATTCATAAATACATATGTTGCAGATTAACCAAATTAGAAGCAAGTGTAAACTTAAGGGCACATTGAACCTGTGATTCTCAAGCACTGGGAGTCACTCAACAGGCGGCAAATGAGTGGGCACGGCTTGAACACTTATGACGCGTTTAAAATTTATATAGGTAACTATATCCATTTGACAAAAATTATGCGCAACGCACTCATTTATCAGATTAAAAAAGCATCTTACAAACTTTAAGCAGAAAATAGATAAGATTTCTTTTCCTATTAAGAAAAAAAGATAGAAAAGATTGAATCCTACAATATTTAGGAAACGATCAACCAAAGAAATCTTATTTCCTGGAGGTAATACATTCAAAAACGTATTATTGGCTACCCCACTAGCTAGGCAATTTAATACATTCTAAACAAAATAAAACTTATACACAGAAAAATATTTTGTCTTGCCATCATGTATTTCTTGCTGGTCAAATTATTTCACTTCCTAAATGTGTGTGCACAAGATATTGTACAATCTCCTTTCTAAGTTCCTAGAAATACAAAATCACTAAAACATGACAAAAACTTGTAGTTCTTAAGTAGTAATTTTCAGGGAAGATAAGGATTTGCTCAAACTTAAATAATCAAGTTGATAAATTTAAAAGGTGACCTTCAGTTGATTTTTCATCATTAAATAAAAGCTATAGAACTGAAGCTGTGAAAGAAAATCCTAAAGCAAGAAAAACAGAAAGACAGAAGCTTTTCTTGACCCTCAAAAGGACGCTAAGAAACTAAAGAAAAAGAAAAGAAAATTAACAGAAAATATTTGTTAAGAAAGTACCAAGATAAAAATAAAATAAAATAAAATAAAAAGGGGAGAGATATCACCCCTGTCAGAATATTTAGTATATTTTCACCAATATGGCAAAGAATAACAATTAAATCCCAATATTGTCCTTGTGGTGTATAGCTAAAAATTCCAATCCTTGAATATTGCCATAGCAACAAAGACAACAACCTTTTCTTTCTTACAATTACAATCTACTTTTCTTATACACTTGCTAAATTATTTATATATAATATAAACATTTGGGACTGTTTGTTTTCTCATTTTGTAACTTATCTTGGATAAAATTAACATAGGCACTTTGGAAAGATTTGCTCAAGAACTAAGATAGACCTTTCTCATTTCAGCTTTTGTTATTTAAGCAAGTTAAATAGCAAGCTTCATTAGTGTAGTTATGCCAAGAAACAGATAGATTCTAAAGCAGACAATATAATAATAGCACTGCTCAGTAAACAAGAAGCAAGTTACGAAGCATACACTCTGGAACATCAGTACGTGTTGGTACAGCAATCTGCAGCAGAACAACTTTATCACGCCAGTGAGAGTTTTCCTCGAGAAATTTTTCAAATGCTAGTATCTTCTGTGGAATTCCCTTAATCATATCAAGGCGATCAACACCTAACATTACCTGTTAATTAACAAATTTATAAGCATTGATAACAAACAAAAGGAACAGGGACCTTGACAAATGTAGTAGTAAAAGTAAGAATTCAAGGGTTTCACTAAAGAAACTACAGTGGAGAAGAATCATAAATGTTCTGGTAGATGAATGCAAGCAAGGCTCTTTGTTATTTCTTTACAACTGCTCCAAGTAATAAATAAATCACAAACAACAGCACTTACAATAGTACCTTTTACAATAATTAAAATAAGACTGTAAACAGTCTTAACTTCTGATACACAAACACCCATCCTATTTGTGTCGTCTTGGAAACATAATAAAATGGGCGTCCATCTGTAGAATTTTGAGTTGTTACTCAGTACACAAGGAACATCTTAGTCACTTTAACTAACATGAATGTGAGATTTTATTTTTGGCATCATTTCCATTATAATCTTCAGACCCTAATTTGTTCACATTAAAAGTGGAGTAGGAATGGAAATGAAATGGATGCCTAAGTGTGATAATCTTTGTTCCTCTTCCATTTTCACAATAAACTAAATAGTAAAAAAAAAGTAAATTAGTGAACTCTTATGTATAGCCAGCCAGCCACTAAGGACACACTCATGTGCAGCCAGTCAGCCAATAATGACACATTTACGCATAGCCAACCAGCCATATAGCATTTTCTCAACAAAGAAAGACATGACAAGGAAGCAATCAGACAGAACCCTCCTTATATTCGCAAATGGGAACCAATTTTGTCCGTGATAAATAGGCTTGGGTAGAACTCATTCCCAAAAGCTAGCTCAAAGGAAGAGTGTCTAATCCATTTATATACACTATAACAGCCTAGTAACCAAGCGATGTGGGATAAATACAACATTGAGAGCATAACACACCTCCCATACCTAGACAGATCCCTACAACCATAAAATGATAATAATAATAATAATAATAATAATTAATAATTAAAAGGATTGTTAAAACCACGAGTCTGCTAGAATAAGACATCCAATTTTTTCATTGACAAAGTAGCTTCAACATTAACCATTTAAATGAAAAGTAGGTCATGACATGATCCTCATCCACTATATAAAAGATGACAAGTTTTTACCCACTGCAGACTCCTTGGTCTCAGTTTTTTTACAAAAATGAAGCAACGCAATAGTTCCAGAAACCTCTATGGAAAAAACTGAGTGGCCATATAATAGATGATGCACGATGATATAAAACTCAAGCATGTATAGGCCAAATTGCTTCAGAATGGTAGTCTTGGTGATGCTCACTTGTTGAGACAATGGGGTATCAGAACAGCTGATCTTTAATGATAACCCAAAGCTTAATAGATACAAAAGGTTATTTTATTAAAACGTTTATTCATAAAAGCATATCTTTACGATGCAAGTGCTCAAAATTTTCACATGCAGTTAATAATTCATTCTCCACCAAATAAATCTACCTAGCAATTAACATATAACTTAAAACTCAGCCCCACATGAAAATTGAAACTCCAAAATAAAGCCAGTTGCCAAATCAATTGACTGTTATAAAGGACACATTCAATTTAACGTAGTCTTATAGATGACTTTATATGATGAAACTAAAACCAGTGAGAAATAATGTCGTCGATTCAAGTGGAAACTACACAAACAAAAATAGTTGATGATTCCACGACTAAAAAAGAAAAAACTAAAATCAGTACTTCAAATGATCTCTTATGAAAACAGAAAACCATTTTTCTTGACATGGCTTGCTTTTGCCCTTTAAGCAGGAAAGAAGCTAAAGAGAATTGATTGGCCATAACCGGACAACCAGCAGCATCACCAGTAGATAACAGTAACCACAATTTTTTCAAATTCATAGAACTGTAAAATCAAAAACTTGGACTACATTTATATAAGTCCAAGCATTTTGTTAGTCATACACTGAAAGGATATTGATATTTTCTGAAGTAATCTAAAGCCCAAACTCTAAGAAATGCCAACAAATATTTATGTTGCAATTAATCTGCAAAATATAAGTCATATCTCTGAAAATGTTTTGCCAACAAGTTTAAAAATGACCATATCTACCTTTCGGCCAGCAAATCTTTCTTTTAGTTCTTTGATGTGCTCCTGGACTTGAGGGACCTCTAGTGCTCTTATGAAACGCTCAGAGTCTATCCCAATGGGGAACTGATATTGCCAAAGAAAAAAAACCCTGTATTAGTGCAGATAATAATATGATTGTTAGTTCTTTAATGTAGAACTGTTGAGTTTTCACATGCTTAGTGCAACACCAAAAATATGATGAGTGACTGTGAGATGCAAGGCAATTAATGAATAATTCTGCTTAAACATACAGCAGCAACTCTAGTCAGCCTCCCTTGATCTTCTACTCCTTCGGGGGTGCCCTCAAGTCCAAGAATACGAGTACAAGCACTGACAAAATGCCGTGCATAGTCATAGGTATGAAATCTGGAGAAAGAAAATAAATCATGGTTCAAACTTGCAGTGATATCAATTCCTAGGAAGAGTGCTAAAAGCATTGATAAGTAGTAATCAAGAATAAGCAGTTTAAACAAAACAAGAACTATATCTTGATTAAGTACCAAAATTCTCCTTGCTTTTAAACATGATCCCCCCCCCCCCAAAAAAAAAAAAAAAAAGAAAAATAATAAAACCAATATTTTCATAGATCAGTGGTGAATGTTAAAAGGAGTTGTAAGAATTTGAGAAGTAAAAATTACATGCATGGCAAAGAGAAGAAATTGAAGAGGAATAGAGGGGACTAAATTAACTTAAGATCATCAAATTACAATGAAAAAGGAATGCAGCATTCACCTATAAGAAGCATCAATGTCAATAAATTAACATGCTCTGGCTGTTTTAGCAGAATAATTTATGTGATAGAATGCACGCATGTGTCATTTATGTCTTACCTCAGGGAATGGGTCCAGTTCTAAATCGTAATAGATCAGAAGAGGTGTGCATAGATAATCATAGTCAGATAGAGAAACTTGGATTTGATTTATTAATTATATGTTCATACTTAGATACGTTCACTTCCTCTAAGTGTGCCATAATCTATGTCTAAGACACTCGATACAAGTAATTCCACAGTGATGCACAGAAGTCTCTGAAACCTCCATATATGTCAACGACAACTGGAAGTCACAAACAATTTATGCCATCGGAATGCATAAATGCTCATGTTCATACCCACAAAGCTGTTACTGACTGTAAAGCAGATTTTGGTACCTATCCAGTTAATCAAGGTTTCTTGATCATTGACATAAACAAGCTACAAGTGGTTCCACAAACTAGCTGCTTCTTAGAATGAGTAATGCCAATTTAACACATTAAAAGGAGACAGAATTACATCCCCTGATTATCTGTAATAAATGTCATATGCAAGCATTTAAGCCACTAAAGTGAGCAATAAGTGGATGCAATTACTGAAAATATCAACAGCACCTGAACTGAATATGAATATATTCAAGGACAATAAATATAAGAGAGAAATTTATATGGACATATATATCAACTCAATTAAGCCGTAGTCTCAGTCTAGCTAAAGGTCAGCCATATAGATTTACCTCCACTTTACTCAACTAAGGACTATATATGTAGGAAGGTCTAGTGCTACTAGTCCTTCTTCACTAATTATCTCTGATTCTTCCTTGCACAAGTATATATATATATATATATATGCCAATTTAGAAGAAATTAAGAAATTGGAATGAAGGAAATGCAAAATTGCAAGAACTAATGGAGAACAAAATAATCCTCTTCACTTGGCCTTTCTGCTGAAAAGCATCAAATTAATCAGCCGTGCATTCAAGGAGCAATACCCATGTTTCACTAAGAATGTATAGGAGGTTATTCACCAGCTCATTTGACCAATTTTGAGGTAGTAAAGTTATCAAAGACACGCCTAAGCAAACAAACAAAGACAAAAGGCAGCAGGGACCACAAGGAGCTATAAAAGTAACCACGAGGAGCTAACCTAAACTGCTCTATTAAAACAAGAACAACTCCATAAAATTGCACATCAATGCACCTAACTTATAGTGCAAAGAAGAGAAGGCTTGAGAGAGAAATTCAAAACATACTCGAAGAAGTTCCGCTTTGTTCTTCACATACAATACCTATTCCAAATCTTATGGGTCATTTCTATTTAAGTTCTAGTGCCAATCAATTTTCATATTTATTTTCCTGTTAGAATAGAGCTCAGGTGTATCGTGAGATTTCCACATATGCTGGAACAGACAGATGCCATATCAAGGTTTTATATTTTGTCAGATGGCAAATCTCAAACTAAATATCTCAATGTCAAGCCTATAGTCATTCCTACAGTTGATGGT
Source organism: Ricinus communis (assembly GCF_019578655.1). Lineage (NCBI taxonomy): Eukaryota > Viridiplantae > Streptophyta > Magnoliopsida > Malpighiales > Euphorbiaceae > Ricinus > Ricinus communis. Next base: position 25,966,109 of record NC_063264.1, read on the forward strand.
GTCAAAATTATAAAGATACTGAATGGAATTTGCAGAGTAGCTTATGTGTTATTTATCATTCACATATGTAACATATTTACCAGGCACTAACGTTCTGTCGCTTTTCAGCAACTGTAGTAAATAACAAAGTAAGATAAAGTTCAACGGGAGAATATCAAAACTTAAAGACAACACAAGCTGTCTCTTTGTTTTCAGCATAGGAGCCACTACATCAGCACCTTATCTCCTATCCATACTGCGATAATATTTTGGACAAATTGCAGAAAAATCCCGAGAGACAATGTGAATTCAGAACAGTCAGAAAACCAGATCACTATAGAGAGCATATAGCATAAAATGGAAAGACAATCATAAACTGAAGTATTAAAAGGAAAAAAAATGTCTGCAAGTTTGATCAGCATATAAAACTGCCACAATCTTATACCAACAGCTTCATGGTATTATTTCAACCATGAAAAGCAGAAGGGAGAGACCATATAATTTAACAGAGAGACATACATGACAAGTGAAGCTTACCCAACCAAATCAGCAGCAAGAACTGAATGCAGTAGCTCCGATCGAGATGGAAGTGTCCTATGGATTTCAGAAGAAGGAAAGGGTGTATGAAGAAACCAACCAACTTTCATATTACTATTGTATTCTTTCAAACATTTTGGTAGGAACATTAGATGGTAATCATGGCACCAAACAACATCACCCTCTTCATAATGCTTATTGACCACATCAGCAAACATTTGATTAGCCTTTTTATATGCAGCAAACTGAGACTGGAAGCTTCTAGTTGTGGCAAGGCGATCTTCTTGCGGAAGTCCAAGGTAATGAAAAAGAGGCCATAAGATGTTGTTGCAGTAGCCATTATAATATTGATGGACAATCTCTTCATCAAGAAATACTGGTATGCACCTCTGACAAAATTGAAAGGATGGGAGAGGTCAGCAGATTAAAAAGTGAATAGTGAAATCAAGATATCCATGTCAGGCATAGGTAACATTCATGATTCAATAAAATTCAATAAAAAAAATTCTGGAAGCATAGAATTTTACTTTTTCAGCCAAAGCTTTAGTAAGTGCCTTCTGGCCAATCTCATCTGGCACATTTACCCCAGCCCAGCCAATCCATCTTGCCTCAAAATCCTTCACACCTTGGATGATAGCCAAAATGCATTAGATTCCTCGTTGTTAAATATAATCAACGAAAGGCATATAATAATCTTTTTATGACACAAAGCAGAATGATGCCGATGGCCAAAAAGATAAATGCAAACTTACAAGAGAACTAAACTCAGCTTAGCCACATTAGATGATAATACAATGCATAGAAGAAGATACTTACCTAGAAGAGCACTAACCAGGCCTCCAGCACTTATCTCTAAAGACCATGAATCTTCACCTCTTCTAACAGCAGAGACGGGTAGCCTATTGGCCACCACCAACAGGCGTTGCCTTATAGGCTTTATACCATCATTCTTTTCACATCCCTCAGGAAGTTCCCTTGAAGCTGCAACTGCCCCTTCTAGGTATTGCTCAATATATGAATTGTTTGAGTTGTCACCTTCTCTCGAACGCACATCATATTCACATGGTTCAGTCACCTCATTTGATGAATGTGAAGAAGCCTTGTAAATTTTCTTTAGCTCTATTTCTCGCAACAGCCGTTGTACACGACTTGAGTAGGGTGTTGGGTTACCGTTGTACTGGTTTCCAGGCATGCGCTCACTTTACAAGCCCAACCTCCACAACCACCAATTGAATGACCCTCTCAGGTTGTCCTTAATACCAAATTTATGTCCTACATTTTATCAAAAGGTGAATCAACTTTTATTCAATGGGACTGTAAACCACATAAACTTCTTAAAGCTTCCCAAGTTGGGTATTACCAAGAGAGCACAAATCACAATTATAAAAGTACACATATTTCTACTGCAGTATTTTTTTGAAAAAAATAAAATAAAATCATGAATGAATTTAAAACGCATAAGCAGCATTTTTTAGTATATTCATCAAACAAGCCACCAACAAAGTGACAGAAGCGAGCTAAAAGAAAAAGATAACAAAGATAATGGGATCCACAGAATTGCACTCACACGAGGCAACAAAATGGGGTCTATATAAAATCCTGATTATCCAAGCCCAAAATATTAAAGACCCACATCCAAACAAAAAAAAAAAATTTAAAAACAGACATTGGAAAAGCATCGCCACCACTACCACCACCACCACGCTTGAAAATAAAGACTTAAAAAACAGAACGGGCAGACAGCAGACAACAATAACCATGACATTCACACACGCACAAGTCGACTGTTACTTTCACTGAGATTAGAAAACGAACACATTGCTTGAAAATATCAATAAGCAAATAAGTTTTATATTAAACTCAAGAAAGATACAACAAAAACAAATCCAAATAACTCCAACTTTTACTTAATGGTATTGGAGCCGTCTCAAGAACTGTGAGCCAAGGAATTAGAACTCTTGTCGGAGTCTATTTTTATTTTCTTTTTAGAACAAAAAAATTGACTAACTTACAAAAGGGCACACATGAAACAGATTGGCAGCAGACCCTTGAAGCAAAAACAAGAATTCCCGCCCAATCTTTGTATGATTACTTCTACGATTGAGCATGAACAAGTTGATAGATAGAAGGGGCGAGAGAGTGAAAGAGAAAAGGGAAAAGGACAAAGGAAGCAGCGAGATACTCGTGTAAGCTTTATAGGATGCATAAGGACTCAAAGCCATGCAGCCAGGTAGTGACAGACAAAAAGATTTTGTTTTGAAAAGGGAAAGAAAAAGTAAAGGAAACAAAATCAAATGGGTCTGATTTTGTAAACCCCATGCTAAAGCTAATAATACCTTTTAAGTTTCTCAGTAGCATTAGCTTGTAAACTGGACTCTCTTTTCTTTTCTTTTCTGTTTTTTAAAGCAAAATTTTGTTATTATTTTTTTAATAAGATTTAGTGCTATAGAAGTTAGGTGAGATCATTTAGATGCAATGATGCCCATATTGGTGAAAGATTTCTTTCCATTTTTTAAGGAAATATATTTATTCTTTTCCTTTTAGCCACATTTCTATTTTTTTTTTCTCCCATTAAAAGTCCTTTCTGGGATTCCATTTGGTCAATTTTTTTAAAAATAAAATTTAGATATTTTGAGTTTTAAAAGCTAGTTCTCAAGAGATATTTCTCTAAAAGTATGTTATAAAAAAGCTTAACAATTAATTAAATTAAGAGTATTTTTAATATTTGTTTAACTCTTAATAGCAATTTTGAATGTGATTAGGTGTTTTGCACTTAATGATTAACTGTTTATCTTTTATTTTTTACTCTATGTTCATGAAAATAAAAGGAGAAGAATGTCAGGAAAAAATAGAGAAAATATTAGATAAAATTTAGCTTCGTTTTCATGCTTCCATAGACAAATTAATATGGAATATTTCCTCTTTGAATATTTAAATTTCTATTTTTGTACTACTTATTAATTATTATAGGAGTAAAGTAGTAATTTAAAGAGTATCCATCCTACTTTTTCTTTATTTTGGATAGAATATGATTGTGTGGTCCACTAATTATTTTATCTTTTTTCATTCTTTTTCTAATTTTCTTTTCGCTGGAGGAAGATAACATTTTATTTTATTTTTTCTTCTCTTTTTTCTTTTTTCAACAAAAGAGGGCATCTTCAATTTTATTTTTATTCATTTCAATATTCTCCTAACCCATATTATAATTTTTTTTAATAATATGATATTAAAGATAAAATGAATTTCAAAATTATTTGTTAAGTAATTTACTATCAAAATAACTACTAGAGTATAAATTATTTTTTGTATTCCTAATAAAACTTCTATATTGATTTTTTATTTTCAAATTTATGTTAAACCACTTGAAAAATGATTATATTATTAAAAATATGTATTAATTTTAATAAAAATAATTCAGTTTTCATTAATCGAAAACTTAGCTATTTTACTTATCTATTATTAAAAACACTTTACTAGTAAAGTACAAGTAAATAAAAATAGTAGTAATGATGATAATAATATTTACACAACAATAAAAAATAATAATACAATAAAAATAATAATAATAATAATAATAATTAAGTATATAGCATATATATATATATATATATATATATTATAACATATAATACAGTATATATGTAAAAACGATTTTTACCACAACTAAAATTGAAAAATGGATATCAAAAATTTAAAATTGAAAGAAAAAATTTATTATTTGTTCAATTATCCTTTTTTATTTTATTTGATTTAATCTGATTTCTAAAATTATGAATTTTATTCCGACCACCATTTCAAGTTTATTATTATAATGAGATATTTCGATATTGAAATATCTTGGCATCTGTTTCAAACTATTTTAGATTATATATATATTTAAAATTTAAAAAATTTAAAATATACTTTTTAAACATCCAACATCAATTTTAAAACACTTGAAATAAAATTGATGAAAGTAGATGATCAAAACTTACTAATCAATATTTACTAGCATTTTTATTTCTTAATTCTAGTTTTTCTTTTGCAAAATTTAGAATGCTTCTCTGAACAATAATTAGACAATATTTAAAAAGCATCAAATTTTTATATTTTTCCTAAGTTGTAAAAAAACATGTATATTTCTTAAAAGATTAAATATTTAAAAATAAATATCGTATCATTATATAATATTTCAAAATCAAATAGAGAAATCACATAAAAAATTAATATTCAAGTTTTGATCTCGATAATCAATTAAGAAATATAATATTTTATCTGAGTATTTTTCTTATAAAATTCTCAGTTCTTAATATTTAAAGTCTTTTATACTTAGAAATAAAAAGTGCTATCCAAATTGCGAACGCGACTTATGCAAACTTTAAAGGACTTTAAGTGAGTAGCGACCTCAATTGAAGCTCACGACCGTAGAATTGTGACAAATAGTTATAGAAAGTTTTGCAACATAATTGGCAACCGTGATATAACATGCGAATCAATTTTAAAAAAGAACAGTAGGAACTACGACTACGCTCAAGGAATCATGACCACAATATTTTTATAGCAGTTTCCAAGTTGTCAATGGTCACATTAAGGACTAATACTAAAGCACCATGTGTCACTAGTAATTGGACACTTTTAAGATTCGTGACGGTAATTCTAGAATTGCGATTGCTATTTTCTTATAGCAACTGTGACTGCATTCTGACAATATAGAGCTAGTGCAAGGGTTATAGACTAAAGTTCTTTTATAATAGTTGCTTAGAGGTTTAAGGCTATAAATACCTCCTCTAAAAGCCATTTAGTGGCAATGGACAACCTCATTTCAAGCAAATTATAGCACTTTGACTCCTCCATCCTTTATATTGCATTGAAATCTCTTAATGTCGCGGTAATTAATAAATTAGTTTTTAATTATGTAATAATTTTTTATTTTAAAATTATGTTAATTTTATATAATTAATAAATTAAGATATAAAATTTTGATATATATATTTATTCTGACAAATTAGTATTATATTAATGATGAATATTTATATTTATTATATAGTAAGTATTTTTTAATTCTAAAGATAGTATTTTAATTATATTAACTAATAAATTAATTTTCTAGAATGATTTCTAATCCTAAAAAATAATATGTCAACTATATTTATAGCATCAATTTAATTAAGAAATTCTATTAAGAAAGATTAAAATATTTTAAATTATTATTATTTTAAAATGTGACAAATAATTATAAAATATTAAAAAATTATTATTTTTTATAAATTTATTATTATTTTTTGTAGTCAAAATAATAATAACAGTCATGAAAAACGTTCGGATAAATAATTAATTTAATTTTCTCGCCTTTTCCTATAACTAGTAGTTGTAATTGCCAAATAATAATCTGTTCAAATATCCCATTGAAGATTGACACATGACAATTTCTTTGTTATCCTAGACACTCTCTTATCTAAAAGCATCCTTAATAATACTTTCTATCTTTTTTTATTAAATTATAAAAATATTAATTTTCTACTTTAGTTTATCTCAAAATACGTGTACGTTTCAAAACATTTCTATTTCACCCTCTAATTAATTCTTTATTAATAACAAAAAAATAAAGTTTAATTCTTAAGAAAATAAAAAAAATACATATAATATTTTAAGAGTCATTTTCTTCAAAAAAAAGAGAATATATTTCTCATAAGTTTTAAACAAAATAATGAATCAGGAATTATAAATTTTAGATGTACTTTCTGTAACATTGCTATAATCATTCCAAGGAAAAATGTTAGTTCCTTTTCCCTTTGTCTTCCTATTCGTTATCCTTTTTCCCAAAATGCTATAAAATTAATAAAACTCGCGGCTTAATAATAATAATAATAATATAGCATATATTAAATGAAAGCAGTTGCATGTAAAGTTGGTGGACAAATACGTAATCCAGCAAATCTAATAACTCAAAAGTATCATTGTCCAGTAAGTGCACTAATTTAATTAATTAAACCATTGACCCCATAATGGACCCAAGAAAAAGGCAATGACAATGAAAGTCCTTTGGCAGCCCCAATTGTTGCTATACTAAGTGGATACATTCCATTCAATCCACTCACCAATTTCCCGTGCCACCCAATGCTATAGAAGAAAAACTAGATTGCATGAAAATAAAAATCGGAAATTAGATCATAATATTATCTAATATATTTTTTAGAAAGAAAAGTTAGTCACAAAACATTGGAGAAACCTTTTATGTAAGAATATATAATTTTATATTTATAAATATAAAATATAGTATAAATATATTAATATTTATATTATAAACTCAAGTAAAAAGAATTTAAAAATTATTTAATTCTACATCTAGTAGAAAAGTTAACTAAATATTAAAATTTAAAAAAATGCTTAAATACGTTCTTTTGTTTATTTTTCGTTTCGATATTTCTAATTATTTTTATTTCATTTTTTAAAAGAAATTTTGATTAGTAAATAAATAAACTCTTTTCAAAGTTTTCAAAATGATCCTTAAAATGTTCAAAGAGTTTTGTGTCCAGCATGTATCCAATATGGGAACATTACTCCTACTGTTTTGGAAGTTTTGATGCAACCTAAGAGGAAAAGGAAATATGTGGGATAGAAAGGGGGCATTTTTCTATTATCTAGTGACATATAAAGAAAATCTTAGGGAAAATAGTAAAGTTTTCAACTCTCACTATATATTGATTCAACTTTTTAATTTTATGTGTAATCCTCCAAAATGATTTATTTGGTTCAAATTGATTTCTCATCTAACCTCTATGAGAAAGATTGATTAAGAATAATAACTAATCATTTGTTTTTGGTTATTATTAGCACCCATCTCATCCAATAAATGGAAGACCATGATATTACCTTCTAACTAATTTTTACACAGACAAAAATCTAATAGTTCCAACTTCCAAGAATAGATGGATGTGTATTTTGAGTGCTTTGAATAATTTGATATATCCTGTTGTCAATCATTTTATAATTAATATATTTGTTAGATTAAAAAATTATTAAATTTTAATTTATTAAGTTTAATTATTTTTTAAAAAATAAACCTAATTCCTTAAAAAATTATTAATTAATAGATATTATTAATTTATTAAACACTAAATATAAAAAAAAAGTCGACTATATTATAATTATTTAATGCTAAAAATTATGTGTCAAATATTTATGAGATTATTTATAAATATTACCCCAATAGGTAAATATTTTCTATGCTTGTAAATGCTTTTCTTTTAATAGAATGTAAGATATGAGATTTAAGTACATGGAGTTTACTGGGGAACAAAATCCTAAGGAATGGGACAGAGAAAAAGTAATTAGAAATTATTATGACTCAATGAGAAGAGATATATACCTTAGAAAGCTAATGAACGCAAATAAAATATACAGCTTATATTGTAACTACAAAACAAAGCTAAACCTTATACTATATATTTTTGTACCCTTTTCCTAAAATTAAATAAGGTATCCCAGTAGCATATAATATTGTATTTTTCATGGGAAAAATATATAATTAAAACAGTTGATTGTGCAAAACATAAATGGGTTTTGGACACAGGGCGACATTAATATTTAGTTTAGCCATCACACTACACCTATTAATACCCTCAAAAGTATCATTGTTAATTATAAAATTTGAATTTTAAGGAAGTCTAAGATTCAAGGAATGCAGTTCAGAATGCTTTTTCAAGTGGGGGTTAAATGTCTAAGAACTTGACTAGAAAAGACCCCTTTTTAGGATATAATCTGTACCATCTTAATCACACAACTGATGTTATCTCATAAATTGAACTGCCAGCTGTTGAATTAATACCTATGATTAGACTTAGTTTCCTGCTTACAATTGGCAGCATATAGTTTGCCTTTCTTTTTTCTATTCACACATCTTCATCTTTATTTACCAGAAAAAAAGATCGAATTAATCTAAACACATCATTATTTAAATTTATTTTAATAAAATTATATAAATAACTGTAATCAATTTAAATTTAAAATATTTTAATAAATCTAGACGAGTTAAAAAATAATTTAAATACGAATTAAATTTAAAGCATTTAGAATAAAATTTGTTCAGCTTTTTTACTTGTTTTTATTATATAAATCAAAATAAATAAATAAGTAAATTTTATTATATTGAGTTGATTGTTAAAACAACCAAAGTATCTTACTTTAAAACACTAAATAAAAGTAAAAGTTCTTTAAAACTCTAAATAAAAGTATCTTACTCTACTAAAAATAAAATATAAATATTTTTTTAACAAAAAATTTTAAATTTATTATCATATAAGATAGTAAAAGATTTATTTGATGCTATCTTTATTATTAACAAATAAAATATATATTTTGGAAACATAATACTTATCATATTTATTATAGATAAATCTATATTAATTCAATTATAAATAAAAATAAAAAATTCAATATAAATAAAAACTCAGAGACTCAAGAATAGAATAAAATTGAAAAGTACCAATTTTAACAGAAAATGACATACATGCATTTACTTATTTGGAGAAAAACAGGTGCATTTGAGCCAAAAATGTAAAATTTTATGGTAAAAGAAAAAGTTTAATTTTGAGGGATTGAATTAGATTTTATTCCAAGAAAAACCAAAAAACATTGATAGAAATCACTGGCAAGTAAAGATTTGTTGTTTTCTCTGCTATACCAGTGCAAGTGTTGTTCTTATTATTTATTCAAAAAAAAAAAAAAAAACGAAAGAAAGAAGGAAAAGAAAAAAGAAAAAGAAAAGGAAAAGGTATTGTTGGTATAATTGGCATTGGTAGAATGAGAGAATCCCGCGATTCTAGAGTAGGAGAGGCCCGTGATTGGGTAAATAAGGAGGGGTAGCTGGGGAATTTGCAGCCATAAGTCATCAATTTGTCACACATGCAAAGAAAAGGCGACTACTAACTTCTCGTGGGTCCTTATTCTATGGTATATATATATATATATATATACAAGTTAGATGAGATAAATGATATTTTGATAAAACATGAAGCTATAAACAATCACATAACTAGTTCAGCAGTAGATATATAATCGAACCGAGCTGACTCAAATTTTAACTAGTTTAAAGTTAGTTTGTTCATAATCAAGCGAGTCTAAAGGCTCAAGTTTTCTTTCTTTCCAAGATAGTTAGATAGGGTTCCTTACAGTCACATGATTTTGAAGGTTCCTTAAGAGTATTCCAGTTTTGAAGTGAAGAAAGAAAGGGATCTGTTTAGTTTAAGATTGGAAAAAAAAATAAAATTAAAAAAGACGGACATATGAAGGATTATATATTATATGTTATTTGATTTAGTATGAAATGGAAGTCGAATTTATTTGTTATTGATATTAATATAATATTTAATTATAATAAAAATAATAATATATGTAATAAATATATAAAATTATTTTATTTATTTAATTATTTATAATTGATTTCACTTGATTTTTATAAAAATAATTTGATTTGTTAATTCTATTCCATTCCGATATGAACTAAACACCAATATTAAAAATTATTTATTTATATTCTCATTCTACCCCATTTTTTCATGAAACAAACAATCCCTAAATATATACCACTCTTCTAACAGGAGATCAACAATCTAACACTGACTTTAGTGCAAAGATAGTTGCTTCCAATTAGCTCCTAATTTCTCTCTTTTCAGGGTATCCATGCACTAGTGTGAGTTCACATGCTTTCTGGAAGTGCTTTTAGCTTTACTATTACAAAAACATGGACATTAATGGTCATATCATCTTGAATAAATTATATGTACTAATTATAAGAATGAATTTTTAATCAATTTTTTATTTACCAAAATGAAAGCCAATTGGTTATCAGTCCGGAAATGTAATTACAAACATAAAACATCTTTTCACTTTAAGTGTTTGTTTGGTATATTTTTATTTTTTTCATTTTTTATTTATATCAAAAGAAAGAACTAGTTCATTTTTTTCCATTTGCTGCCTTTTCAAACAATTCTTTTATTCAATTTCACACATGTGATAAAAAGGAAAGACAATAAAGAGACAATAAAGAAAGAGATTAGACATGGAGAGAAAATTAAGAGTTAAAGAAATGAATAAATTCAAGAGAATGTGAAAAGAAAGTAAAAAATAAAATTATAAGTTTAGTATTCTTTTCATTTTTGTTTTTTTACTTATAGAAAATTAATAATTGTTTAATTTTTTTATTTGTTTTTTTTTCTCAAAATAGTTTTTTTTAATTCATTTTCACATAAAAACATGAAGAAAATAAAAGGCAAAAAAATGTAGAGAAAAAATGTAGGAAAAATAGGAATATAAGAGATTATTAAACACAAGAGAATATGAAAATAGAAAATAGAAAATAAAAAATAAAATTTATAAAACAATATTTAGTGGTGTATTGAGAATAAATATTGTTAAAATATATGTAAAAAGTCTAAAAAGAAAAAACAAAAAAAAAATCAAAAAACAAATCTATTGTTTTCTTATTTAAAGATATAAATAACTTATATAAAATAAAAGGGCTTTGCAAAAGTACCATTATAATATTCTAACATCTTAAAGTTTATTTTAGTTATAGACAATAAATAGGCATTATTTATAATATTTCTTTTAGTCTTATATGTCTTTTTACTAATTTAAATTGTCGATAAATTAGTTATTGACCTATAACAATTGATATTATTTTAATTTTTAAAATTTATTTATATAATTAAATGCTAGATTAATCGATTATTTAATATATATATATACTAAAATTTGAGATATGAATATTTTTATCATGTGCCTAATAATTTTTATTTTAATATATGTATTTATTTTAGATACATGAAATTTAAATTTAAATATAATTTTATAATTTTTATATTAAACTATTGACTAATAAATTATATTCCTAATTAAACAATAATTTTGATTCTAAAAAATAATATTTTAAATAATATTTTAAATATTATATTAATTAATAAATTAATATTTTAATTATATAATAATTTCTAATTCAAAAAATAATAATATCCATCATAACTATAGTATTACTTTATATAATACTAGAAATCATAAATGTTCTTGAATGAAAACATGAATATGAAATTAACAGTATCAATATAACTATTCTTTAACATGCCTAAAGTTTTTGTATTTTAATGAGATAAAAAAATTTAGAAAAGTTTTGTTAAACATTAAGATTAAATCAACTTAAATTTTTTAAAACTATCTTAATTTAATAGAAAATTATTTAGTATACAATATAATATTAAATTCAAGTTTATTAAACATTTTGATTAGGTTGATTAATAATAAAATTTAATATAAAATAAAAGTATTGATAGAATTAAAATTTAATTACTTTCTAATAATTAAAAATAAGAAAAGTGTTGATATAATAAGACTGATTTTCTTTTATTATAGTTGCATAAAAATGTCATATGATAGCTCACACAAATAATTATGTATATTCTTCATTCAAGATAGCTAATGTACCATTTTTGACATGTTGAAAATATGTCTTTCTACAGGAATTGTAATTTATATAATAATTTTTCTTTAATATTTCTCCTTTTTTAACCACTCACTCTTCCCAAGGCCTTAAAAATCTACATCCCCCAACTCCAATAAAGTTCCAAATTCTATATGGTTATACTTTAGAGCTAGCTTGGCTTTTTGCACCCCACACAAAAAGCATCTAATTCCATTAACACTGCTGTTTAAACTAATAAATATATAATTTTCATATATGTCATTCATTGTAAAGATCAAATTTTAAATAATAAATAAAATTCAAATTGAAGACCAAGATTATGAAATAAAAGGGTGTTTGTAGTTCAGAATTAAAGTTTTTATCACTTATTATCTTTTAAGATGGTATGATAACATGATATTATCATTTTAATTAAGTCAAAAGCACTTAAAATGGTAAGTCAAAGTATTAAGTTATTGACTTTTTAATTATTTTTTTAATGGAGTGATTTTTAAACCCTTAATATATATTTGATATTATCACTAATATATAAATTGGGAATTATTTGGATATATATTTGATATTATCACTAATATATAAATTGGGAATTATTTAGATTTTATGTCCTTTATGTTTCCATTCTTTTTATATTTATGAAAAATTATTTTTAATATATGATTTTATTTTCTAAATTTTTGTTTTTAATTTAATTTCAAATATATGTTTTATGGCTAAATATTACATATTTAAATTATTTTTAATAATTTACAGTAATTATAATTATTAAATAGATTGGTTTGATTCGATACTTAAGAAACTTAATAACATATGTGTACGTTTAGTTATTCTAAATTCTAAATAAAAATTAATATTCATTTATATAATTATGTATGATTTCTTAAAAGAATTATCAAGCTTAATTTGAATATTTCAAAAATATATTGAAAATATAATTCTTTAAATTGAGGAATCTATTCTCTTGCCATCCCATACCAGACATGGCCCTTAACAATCCCTAATAACAGATTAAGTTTCTTCTAAAATCAACTATAACGATTTGAAAAACGAAATAATAATGATAATAATAACAAAAGATATCTAGAGAGACAGCAAGAGGCAGCTGTCTTATGACTGTAACAACAAAAAATAGGCAAAACAAATACACAGAGAGAGAGGAAGAGAGAATTAAAGAGAAATGGCTAACCTGGAGGAGAAGGATCAGTTTCTGCGGTTCTCTTACGCTCAGCCTCTGCTTTAGTGATCGACGGAGAGAGAGAGAGAGAGAGAGAGAATCTGTGGCTGGTGCAGTTGTAAGAATAAAGCAAAATTTATAGAGAGAGTGAGAAAGAGGAAATTATTTAATTCTTTTAATTTTTTTTTGGCGCGTAAATAACAGAAAGGGAGAAAAAGGGAGGAGACTGGAGAATGTGCCTTTTTGGGTTTTGGCTTTGAGTGTTGCCCAATCATTTGGAGGGAATTTGTTCTTCTTTTATTTTTATTTTGGCTTAGACGCCTGAACTTTTAATAATTTTTCATTTTGACCCTTTATTTTATGGCTTTTTTTTTTTTTATTAAGAAGAAAGGAAAACCTGTATGTATGTATGTTTTAAATTTTTTACTTTTATTTTTCTTTTATTTACATTTCTTGCTAGGTTTTGTTTATAGATAGACTTGAAATCAAAGTTTTTCTAAGTTCAAAAAACTCAATTCCAATTATTTCTAATTTTTTTTAGAGATTATTACAATGAATTTAGCAGTATTTCAAAAAATTATAATAAAAAAATAACTTTATATTAAATTTAACTAGTTTTAATATAAATATGTATTTAAAAAAATCTAAAAAAATACATAATTTATAATAAGATGATATATACTTGGCAAAAATAACTTTAATGTGGATGCTTATTATATTAAGTATTAATTATGATATTAAATGCTAATATAAATAAGATCAATATATATATATGACTTACTTAAAGTAAAATTCTTATATAAGTATAACATTTATTTTAGTTACTATACAATAATAGATTATCTTAATTTTCTAAGAAAATTTATGTTTTGGTCTTCAATTTTCTCCTTCTTTGCGACTTTGATCCCTAAACTCAGATTTTGCTCAAACTAATTCTAAAAAGTGACAACTACATCCAAGTGACCTAGTTGATGTTAAATTCACCAAACTAAATATAGAATACAACTAATTGAGTCTTAAAAATCTGTAATATGCTATAAATAATTTAAACTGATCAAATATCTCTTACACTTGAATTTTTACTTATCCTTAAATAATTAGCAACTAGAATTAGATTTTGCAAAATCTTAAATAAAAGACCATCATGCTAAGCTTTAATTTACTATTTAAAATAATCTAACTAATGCATTATGTGAGTTGAACAATAGAAAATATTGACCCTTAATGAAATCCCAATTAGCAATATGCTTATGATGACATAATTTAATTTTTTCTTTGTAGATCTAGCATTTTCAAAAGCTTGCAAGCAAATTTTCTTAAGTTCATTCGATTGAAGATTTCTATTTTTTATTAATTGATTTCAAATAAAAAATTAAGGACCTTAATTGCCCTATATGCCTTATCTTTAAGCTCCACGAAAAGTTGACAAGATTTTTAATACACCAATCTATATGGAGACATGTTTAATAAGAGTTTTAAAAGCGGTCCTATAAGCCCAAAGTGCATCATCATATTTTGTAGACAATTCCTTTCTACTGTTGTTAATTGTTCTTTTTAATATGTGCTTCATTTCTCGATTAGAGATTTCCACTTGCTTACTTATTTGAGAATGATATGAAGTCACAATCTTGTTCTATCATATTTCTTCAATAAGGCATCAAATTAGCGATTCCAAAAGTGAGTACCATCATCTCTTATTATCGCCCTTGGAACTAGATCTTGAAAAGATGTTCTTTTGAATAAACCTAGTTAGTTACTACCTTACCATGATTATAAGTTGTTTCTATTGCTTCAACCCACTTAGACACATAAATAACTATAATCAAATATATTAATCTTCAAATGATGATGAATATGAAATCAATTCCCCACACATCAAACAAATCCACTCCTAAAATAGAATTGAGGGGCATTTAATGTTTTTGAGAGATTTTTTGGTCATTCACGAGCGGTCACATTTAACAACAAAACTTTGAATATCTAGAAATAGAGTAGGCCAATAGAAAGTTGATTGGAAAACCTTAGCAACTTTCTTTAAAGTACTAAAACGACCTCCATATGGTATAAAATGACAATGCTCAAATATCTCCTTTATCTCATCTTCTGACTCACATCTCTTTATTATCCCATCCGAACAATGCTTATAAAGAAAAGATTCCTCCTAAAAATTAATATCTTCGATCCGAGGCTGCCATAATTGGTGTTAAGATAAGCTTCTTCTTAATCTTATTAAATGCATCCAAACACTCTTCATTAAAATTATATAGTACATCTTTAATAATAAAGCACAAAGAGATTTATTTTAAAGAAATGATTGATGATCGAAAATAAAACCTAATATGACCAAAAAAACTCCTCAAACCCTTGATTGAAATTGGTGGTGGTAATTTCTAAATTACTCCCACTTTGGAATTCTGGTGCCCCAAAATAATATCTTCCTACACCATGAAATAACACTTTTTTCCATTTTGGTTTCCTCAAAATATTGTAAAACTTGATCAAGAATAGTAAACAAGCATCAAAAGAAGAACCATAGACAAAAAAATCCATAAAAGCTTCTATGGTCTTTTTAATAAAATTAAAAAATATAGCCATCATGCAACATTGAAAAGTAGTAGGTGCATTACATAAACCAAAAGATATTCCCCTATATGCATAGGTATCATAAAGATATGCGAAAGTAGTCTTATCTTAGTCTTCAGGAAAATTAGAATCTGATTATACCCTGAATAAATCAATACATATTCTTAAACCTATAATAATTCTAGTGGAAATTAATTCATTATTTCCATTAGCAATTACCCTTCTTAGATACCACTTGTACATGACTTATCCATCAACTATCTAATATAGAATATCAATATCTAACAACTTAATTACTATAGTTTTAACCATTTCTTTCATGTTAGGATTTAGTATCCTTTGGTTTTCAACACTAGGTTTATGACTCTCCTCCATTAATATTTTATGCATATAAGAGTTTAGGCCTCTAATATCAGCAATACTCCAACCTATGGTTCTAACATGTTTCTTCAATATCCCAATCAACTTTTTTTTCTTAGGGATCATTCAAATAAGCAGAAATAATAACAAGAAGAGTACTATCCTTACCAAGAAAATATACTTGAGATGAAAGGACAGTGATTTTAATTTTAAATTCAGTGTTTCCTCAATAAAAGGTGGAATTTTTGCTTGCTTTTTGAATATTGTATGCCTTTGCTTCATTAATCATGGTAATGCTTCAATGCATACTGAGCTATCTCCTTATCTTCATCTTGTGGTCTTGCATCATGAATCAAACATGCCTAAAGAGGATCTTCATGTTGTTCCTTATTACTTCTCTCTTTGGTCAACTCATCAAGCATACATACTCTGCAAGAACTATCCATGAAGGATGGATAATCTGCAGTTTTATTGATATTAAATTCCACCACTTTATCACTAATTTGTAGAGTCAATCTATCATTCTTGACATCAATAGCAGCTATAATAGTTGCCAAGAAAAGTCTTTCTAAAATAAGAGAGCTATCATTACCATCTTCTTTATCTAACACTATAAAACTCTTAGCCACTATAAATTTGCCTACTTTAATCAACATATTTTCAATCACACCCTTTGAATATGTGATCAAATGATCCGCTAATTATAAGAAAACTGAAGTTGGATGGAGCTCATTAAGTCCTAAAACAAGCTAAGTCTCTTTTAGTTTACATGTATTTTTAGTGTGAATTAACACCAAATGAACTGCTTTTATTTATATGTATTGCAAAAAATATGATAAAGTTATCCTATAGTATATATGTTGTTGCATATAATAAAAATAAATAAAAAAGTATATGAATGTTAACTTAGAAGATTATATAGAAATTTAAATTAAATGATTGAACAAACATACAATAAGATGCTTGGAAAAATAAAATTTAAAGTGATTGATAATGACTATATTAATTTTAATTGACAATAGTTTTATTTATAATAGCATTGAGCTCAATCAAAAAGTTATGAACTACCTTAAAGTAATGTATTTATGAATATAATGAACCACATCCGATACAATTAAATATATATTATAAATAGATTAATTAGTTTTCAAAGATAAAATTTAGACGAGCTGATTATATTTTAAAGGTTATGTAGTTTATTAATATTAAAATTATTTATTATTTTAAATTTAGTAATTATTTGATTTTTTATTATAAATAACTAACGAATTCAATTACTAATATTCACGTGTAACGCACATGAGTAAAGAATTAATATATATAAAAGTAAGAAATATAGAATAAATTTTTAAATTAGCTAAAAAACTCTTAGAATTAATCAGTAATCACTAATTTCATCTTAATTCTATATGTAATTAATTAAATTTAATATACTCCTAATTCTAATATAATTAATTAGTAATTAATCTAATTTAATCATATAATCCTATTATTATTTCATATACATTCCAAATCCTATAAGAAATTGATGAGTTATTACATCACACTATATATACATATAATAGAGTTCAAATAGTGTAACATATTTTCGCAAAAATTAAAGACAAAAAGTTAGGAAAAAAAGATAAGATACTTTTAATTTTATTTTATTGATATATTAATTCACGTGCCATTGTTATTATAATTCACTTCTAATTGAAATCAAGGAACCCAATCTTACTTTATTGTTATTGAATCCGATGCAACATATCAAACAACACACGAAAAATTATTTAAATTATTTAATATTTTATGTTAATCTTTTCCTCCTTTTTATTATTGAAATTTAAAATTCATCTCTTTTTATATTTTTTTTATTATTACCTTTCTATGAAAATAAAAATTCTATTTTTATTTAATTATAATAACATTACTATTAAAAGTATTATATTATAATATTTAAGATTTTAAGAAAAATGTTAAAATTAAAATATTGAAACGTTTATATTTCTTTCTTTATTAACATGGAGCTATTATCTTAATATTTTTTATTAAATAACTTTTTTAATAATATAATTAAATTATTTTAAGAAAATATTTATTATATAATTATTTTATATAAAATATTTAGAGTCTAATAATCTATTAAGTTTGTAAAATATATAAGAACATATGAGTTTCTATTATATGACAAAAATCTCATAAAATAGTTAAAAATGTTTAATAGATATTATATTATATACTAATTTTAAAAATATCTTTATATTATAATCTTTATAATAATAACTTACACTAGGTCGTAACGAGCAAAACTAGTATATATAGAGTTTATTCATATTTTGTTATTTATTCTATTAAATCAATAAAGTTTTCACATATATCATATTTTTTTCAGGTAAAATTTATTTATCTAATTGTTTTATTTTAATTTATTATTAATAATTTTAACTTTAACACACATATATGAATTTCCATTGGTTTAGACGACCTGGTAGAGAGGAGAAGCACGAAAACTCCTATCGTGATTGCACATGCCCGTGCAAGGTTATAGATGGTGACACTGCAGGCCCGCATGACCTGGCGCGACTGTCAGCATCCACTTTTTCGATGTAAATATCGAGAAAATTATGAAAAATCTAAGGATTAAATTTACTGTTTTTTCGAGTCTCGAGAAGGTAAAGGCAGGCGAATCCCAATTAGAGTTGTGAGTAATCGAGTTTTCTGAAACTAATTTGGACTAAAATGACAGAAAAAATTTAAGTTTGAGGGTGAAATTGCAGATTTAAAAAATACAAGGACTAAAATGCAAGAAATTTTAAAACTTATTGGCCCTTGAGCCAATCGGTTCTGTGTATAGTTGAATCGGCTCAACATAGAGCCAGTGGGCTCTGTGTAGAGCCGATTAGCTCTACCAAATCTCGATGGTTCCCTGTTTTGATTTTCAAAATCGTTTTATATATTCATCTGATTTAAAACACCAAAATGCATCTTCTAGAAGCTATTATTGATAATAGTTTAAATTTCAAATGATTTTATTTTAATATTTATCAAACAGAATATCTAATAAATCAAAAATAATTTCTTTCTAAATACCGATATTATCAAGTTTCTTAGGATTTTTCCTATTTTTGTTTGCTAGAAATAGAAAGTTAGGCTCTAGGTTTACAGTTAGCAACTCTTAGTGATTATTAGTTATTACTGGCAATTATTTGATAATCATTAGTAATCGATAGAAAATAAGACCAAAAGACATTGTGACTAGGAACTCCTATTTTCTAGAAACTTTTATAGAACGACAATAGGTTTTTCAAAATCCTTTCAAAAATTCAAACACCAAAAACAAACCTAAAAACTTTGGATTCATATCCCATATTTGATTCTACCTTCTTCTTATTACTAACGACTTGAGGATCAGTGTAATACCGTGACAATCTGAGGGTTTCCAAATCCAACATCCTCTAGTCTTTTTGTTAATTTTATGTTATTGGAAACATAGTAGAGTTTATTCATGATTATTTTTAATGTTTTATGCGATTTGAGCATTTAGATCTAGGGCTTTAGTAATCTCACATGCTTTTGTAATATGTACGCCTGTTGAATTTTGAATCTAATAATGTGTTCTTCATTAGATTTTGAATCTGATGAATTATGTGAATAGGGTAATATGGTGGATTTGTTTTTCCATTATGATAATCCATTGCATGTTTAGATTTGGTTTTAGGGTTATAGAAATTGCCATAAAAAGATTTCTCTCTTCTGTAAGTTTTATTTTTGGTAATTCTATATGTTCTTGCTCTAAAGTTAATTGCTTTATGTATTTATTTTGTGCCTTTTATATATTCTAATCATATTTGGTACATTCTATGTATGTAAATCAGTTTCTGGGCGAGGGAAGAATCAAAACTAAGCAAAATCGATATGAGCAGGAGCCTAGAGCCGATCGGCCCAACACACAGCTGGGTGAGGAAAATTTAAAACTAAGCAAAATCGATCTGAGTAGGAGCCCAGAGCCAATCAGCTCAGTGCATCGCCAATTAGCTCTGTTCATAGTTGATCGGCTGTGCCTTGAGCCGATTGAATGTGCATTGAGTCGATCGGCTCAATATCACCTAATCGGCAGCTTGTTGAAGATGCCCTATTTTTTAAATTTTTTACCCCTTTTGGTGATTTTTGCATTTCTTGACCTAAATTAGTTTTTTTAGTTTATTAATTATATGAAAAGTTGTAATAGTTAGATTTATCTGCTTTCTTTATTTTCTGCTTTATTTTGGATGTATGGCAAATATTTGATTACTTAATTGTTAATAAAAATTGGACATCTAGACTTAGGCCTTAAAATTAGACTTTGAGATGAAATTTTTAGTCCATTAGGTTAAAAAAATAGTAAATTGGAATTAAATTAAAACCCATATAGATTTAGCTGGCCTTTGCCATGTTTTAAATCAATTAATAGACTTGCTTATAATAGAATCACTTAATTGAGTCTTGAAATGTAAAAGAGTAGTCCGTTAGATTAAAAATTTGATAATTAAGAAATAATTTGTAATTGGGCTAGACTAAGTGGGTCCTTTCTGTATAACCAAATAGTAAAATAGGCTAACAAAATAAACGGATATTGGGCCTAACTAAAATGGGTTAGACTTAGATGGACTTCGCATGTTATAGTGGTTATTTGTAAAGATTTAATTTAAGAAATAGCCCGTTAAAAATAAAATTAAAAATAAAGATAAACAAATAAGGAAGTTGTCTTCTGGATCTATCTCTAAATATGGCGAAGCTTCCTTATGGAATCGAGAAATGCCACTCAATTAGTAAAAATGTCTTAGAGAATTACCCTGATGGCTACTCTCCATCTATGCGCTAGTCTTTGTGACTAATTAGTATGTTCCCTATTAGGTTGAAAAGTCTTGTAGTGCCCTAATCGCTATAGACACTTGGGTACACACCAGAAACTGTCGCTCATTGCGACCTGCATAACCTAGCACATATTCTTTTCTTAGTATGATTTTAGAATAATTTGGTAATTTTTCATATTTTAGTTAGGGTTTGTAAATAAAGTAGTATATATAGATAAATTTAAAGGATATTTTAGAAGAGAAGAAAGGAAGAGAAGAAAGCTAAAAACAAGATTTGAAGGAGCAACTCAAGATCAAAATTGTTGAAATCCTGTCAACTTTCTAGAGTTGTTTTTCTCTTGTTGTTCTATTTTCTTATTTCTTATTTCAATAATTTCAATTACTTTTGTTATAATTGGTTACATTATGAGTAGCTAAGTTTATTTTTTAGGGTTTGGTAAAAATCTATTTACTTTATTTATGATTTAATTTAATATAATTTTTTTATTTTTGTTTCAATTATCTTGATTAATAGTTTTGTGCTGAATTTTACTCTAAATATTAGAATCAATGCAACACAATAAAGTATTAGACAAAACAACAAAAATTGAAGTTTAATATTAGTTCAAAAAATATTAAGCAAGAACTACTAAAACTTAGAGATAAAGTTTAGATTCTTTAGATTGTTTACAATTTGCCTTAGTACTTAAAGAGTTTAGATTAATAAAATTGACTACGACATTAGACAAGGAATTAAATGAATACGGTGAGCATGACTTAAAAGGGCATATTTGCTAGAATTAGAATAAATTATCTACAAGATTAATTGAACTAGATTAAAGAAATAATTAATCAAATTATAAAATGGTTGGTATGGTGAAAACTTAACCTTAGAATTTTATTTCCATTGACTTCTTCTATTACAATTATTTTAGTTTTAATAAAATTTTTTTTTGAACTTAAGTAATTATTTTAATCTAGCTAGTATAAAGCTATAATATATTTTGATACTAAATACAATAAATCTTCGTGGGATAATAATTATATTTCATATTCATATATTACTTTTGTGACAACTGTGTACTTACAAATTTTTTCACAATAATAATCACTCAATATTGTCATTGTATTTTATTAGCATTTAATATTATAACTTATTTATATGTAGTTAGTAGTTAATGTCATATGATAAATTTTTATGCAATCCACATTAAAATCATATGAATCTTTTCTATTGAGAATTTATATAATATGACATTATAAGTAGAGTTTTATAAGAAGATTTTATCTACTTTATTAAAGATTATAGATCTTAGATTGTAAATTATAGATGCTATATGACACAACTTTATAAAATATTGCCAAGTAGAGTTTTAAAAAAAATAACTTATACATATATTCATACATGTATATACAAGAAAAAAGCACCACATTCTCTTATATAAGTAAATAAGAAGAGAAAATACAAAAAAAAAAAAAAGTAAATTAAAGACCTATAGACATTCTATTTATCTTGGATTGATTTCAAGTGAATTTGTAAAAGAAATAAGTCATTTAAGTTGTGATTATAATTTTCTAGTTCATTATATTTCATATAATAGGATTAGATTGAAGAATTTTATATATTTTTTATTAATATTTGGGCGAATTCATGTTAATTATATTTTAATAACATATATTTAAAAAATCCAACATATTATATCCTCAAGCTAAATTCCAACTTAAAAATCTCAATCTAGAATTCTATTCGGATGAGTTGAGGGACTTAAGTGGTAAATGATGCAAAATTAATGAACCTAGTATAAAACTCAAATGACTCCACCATTATATTAGTTCAAAAAGTGTAGTCAAATTTGAAATTGCTAATAAAAGGATGGGTAGAATAGTTTTTCTAATAACAATTTTAAAATGGCATCAGTCTACTTTCCATGAAGCTTTTGTCTTTCAACACTACTTTCATGTTCTCTTTATGAATATCGTTTAACAAGTGAAAATATTACATCATTTTTTATTTATAAAAATGGTAATTTGACCACCCACAATTTAATCTAATAATAATTATATATTAGTTTGAATAAAATTTTTAAATAAAATATCTGTTATAGAAAAAATAATTTAAAGAAAAAATATCTGTTAACATATATATATATATATATATATATATATATATATATATATATATATAAATTTTTTGATATATGACTATATTTTAATATTTAAAATTTTTATTTGATATATATATTTATTTTTTACACATAAAATTTAAATTTATATATAATTTTATTTTTATATTAATCTATTAATTAACAGATTATATTTTAAATTTAAAAATAACTATAATATTAAAAATAGTATTTTAATTATATTTTAAATTTAAAAATAACTATAATATTAAAAATAGTATTTTAATTATATTTTAAATATTATATTAATTAAAAATTAATTTTAATTAAATAATAATTTAAAGTTAATAGTTTAAATATTTTTATTAATTAATTTTTAATTATACAGTAGTTTATAGTCTCAATTATACCAGTAAAGTTTTCTAGAAACTAAAGGTATTTTAAAAATTAAAAACTAAAAATATTTAATTTATATGTAATTTTTTATTATTTTTAAAAATATTTTAAATGATTAATCAAATATCAAATATTATATATTAATTTTATTTCTAAAATTAATTATATTATTATTTATAATTAAAATAATCATAACCCCATTACAGACACAGCTACATAGCCATTAATGATTCTTTTAACTAGAGGCTAAAGGTGAGGCATCCATGATACCATCTTTAATAAGAATCTTTTACTGTGCTAGATAGATAATTGGTCCTATTAAAGTTCATTGTCGGTCAGCCTTATATATGTACTATCTATGGTGTTTATATATTTTTGACAAAATATATATTTAAAAATCTAAAAATTTAATTATGTAATCACTTTAATAAATTAATTTTAATTTAATTTAATAATATTTAGATTTTATTTATATATTTTTTAAATTTTAATTTAATTTAATATATATCTAAATTTTATTTTTTATAATATTTAAATAAAGTCACATCTTAATAAGTTATAAAATTTTAAAATTTAGAATGTTATATAAAAAATGTGAGAAGTGACTGAACTTACTATTTGGATGGAGATTTTTCAGAATTTTTAAAGATTTAATAAAATTTTAAAATTTTAAATTTCTGTATGGAAAGGAAATATAATTAGGAAGTAAGATTTTTTAAAATTTCTTTCAAATTTCAACTTATGAAATCGATGGATTGAAAAAATTATAGTTCTAAAAGTTTTATATTATATTCTAAAATTTTCATTTACTATTCGTTTATTCCAAACAAAATGAAATTAAAAATCTTATTTACAAAATGAAATTAAATAGTTTATTTTATCTCTATTTATTTTATTAAATTTTATTTTATCTTACCTTTAATTTTACCCAACATAAGCTAGTCTAACTAGCAATAGCTTTTGTATTTTAGAGTGTGAGAATTCTCGTTCGCACTAGATGAGTTTTTTCTTTTACAACGAATATAAAAAACGATTATTCCATATTATATAGTCGAACATAAAATATATAAAAAAATAAAAAATAAAAACTTTTCGGTCATATAAAGTGCAAATATGTAAATATGCATTTAGTAATAAATTTTTTGCACTAATATATACTAATAAGATGTCTAATAGAAAAATGAAAAGATTGAAGTGTTGGAAGTGGAGGAGCTAAGTGAGATCTCTAGCAGATTTCTTAACCTTATATGCATGGTGAAGAGGCAAACATATATATATATATATATATATTGTTTAATGTTTTGCATAGGAAGAGGCCAACATGATTATTAAAGCCTTTATGCCTTTGTTTCTCATCTTTGTTTGGCTGTCATGTGAGTTCACATCCTAAAGCAAAGCATCCACTTTTTCTTTGTGCCTTTTTCTTGTCTCTGACGGCAAATATAATTAAAATACACAATTAGCTTTTCCTCCTGCTGCCTGCCTTTGCCAAAAGCCTGTTGTCTTGCTTTTCTCAGATTCCAATTATTTGTTTTTGGAAAACTAATAAACAAAAATAAAAAGGAATATGCTTCTTGTAACAGTAGAGGTCGATTTTGATTCGGACAAACAATCAAATATCTCTCTCATTTTGTATTTTCTTTTTAAAAAATAATTTAATTTTAATTATTCTAATAAATAAAATTATAATCTTTATATAAAAATTAAATAAATCTAAATTTTAATTAATATTAATGACAATCAAGTTTAGGGTTTCATGACAAAAATAGTTGGGCAAAACCAGAATTACTAGTGAAATATAGATGAAGTCGGTAATTTTAAATTTTTAGATAAATAATTTTTTATATATAAAATTTAAAATTTAAAATCTTAATATGTAATATTAAAAATCAAGAATTTGTTTGCTTTTTATTTATTTAAGGAGTATGAATAAATATATTTATAATTTTTCAAAATTTAAATCTATTTACTCGTTAAGTAGAAGTTTTTGGTCTATTTAATAAATATAAAATTACATTCGTTTGGCTCTGAGTTAAAGTTTAAGAAGATATTTGACACTTTACCTCTTTGATCCTCTCATAAAGGGATATGGCCTTTTATTTTGAGAAATTATTATTATTATTATATATTTTTTAACATATTTAATAAATATTTATTTTATTTTATACACATGTCTTATTCTTAAAATATTCTAAAAAGTAATAAAATCAAAAGACTAATACTTGATTCTTTAATTATTACATTATTTACAAAGATCTCTTTTTAAAAAATTTAATAATATTTTTACTTTCAAATTAAATGAGTTTGGAGAAATATTTTTCATTTGTAAAATAATTTTTTCTTTCAAAATACTAATAAATTTATAAAAAAATACTAATATTTTTTTTTAAAATATGATATGACATGATGTATAACCGTTCGCTAAAAGATAAAAAGTATAATAAAAATATTTTTTTTATATTTTTCTTATAATTTTTTTCATTACTAATTTTCTTTAATAAAATTCTAAAAATTGTATCCTACATTATAAATGTAATTATATTATTTTTAGGGTCAAATGCTATTTACTTTCTGATATTTAATCTTTTTGAAAAGCTTTTGTATGATACATGAGTCAGTCTCTATATTTTTATTATATAAAAAACCCCTTAAACTTAAAATAAAACTAACTATTACCATATTCTAATTTAGTCGAAGAAGTAAACAGATAATTTAAGATTATGATTTGATTTTTAAATTTATTTTTAAGTATTAAACTCGTCCAAAATTAATTTTATTATCAAATTGGAGTAAAATTTTATTTTTAAGCACAAATTAGTTTCAGTTTCTAATTAAAATAATGATTTTAATATTCTTTTTCTAACTCTAATTTTTTGTTTTTAATACAATTTTATTCAAGCATATTTAAACATCTTAAAACTACTTATATTTACAATAAGATTTTAATAAATTTTTATGTAATTTAACTTTAGTTATTAATAAAAATTAAATATTTCTAGTTAAAAATATTATTCTACTATTATTTTTATTATATAATATAGTTAAACTATTTTAAAATTAAAAATTAAATTTAACAATTATGTCTTAATCTAACAAAACAATCTAGATACTAAATTGACGAGTCTCCTATCAATGAAAAAGATCATATGATAATTTTGAATATTAAAATGAAACTTTTTATTAACCATTCAAATGAGATTAATACGAGTAAAATTTTCATTTTTAATATAGTTTAACTTTAATATCTAATAAAAATAAAAGAATTTAACTATTTATTTATTTAAAAATTTAAAATTAAATTACATAGTAATCTAATAATATTAATACGTTTAAATTTTTTAAGATTAAATTATGCTAAAAAAGATATAAATAAGTAAAAGAATATTAAGTTTATTATTTTAATTAGATACTAAAACTAATTTGTGCTAAAAATAAGAATTTACTCTAATTTGATAATAAAATTAATTTTGTACAAGTTTGATATTTGATAATAAGTTCAATGACCAAATTGTAACATTCAATTACTAGTTTAGTTATTCAACTAACAAAGAAGGAGTAGTAGTTAGTTTTAAAAATAAAATTCAATTTGGCAACTCACCTTATCGTACGAGATCAATTTTGCCATTTTTTAAATTTATAGACTTTTTAACCCAAACCTTTGTATATTTAGATTAAATTAAATTTATTTTGAAAAAAAATGTCACTCTTTTTTAGAAATAAGAATAATTAAGAAACTTATAATATTTTTTAAAAAATATTTTATACTTTTAGTACAATTAATATAATTAGACAATAAATAGCTATTACTATCATTATTCTCACTAAAATCGCTCTCACATTTATTACCCTAGGCACCACCATCACTGTAAATGTCTCATTCACCGTCATTATTAAGCTAAAAAGTTAGAACATTGTAGCAATATTTGATTTTTATTGTGCTTTGTTTAAATATCAACATATATTTTTAAATTTAAATAATTTAGTGTAAGAAATTAATATTTTATTATTGTATTCGCACTCTTTCTATAGAGTGTGTAACTCATTCTCTCATTTTTTTTAAAAAAATAGAGCTAATTTGAGCTAAATATGCAAAGATTTAGGCTAAAATAAAAAAGTCTAAACTGAACCCGAGAAATAATGTTAATGGCCAAATTGGACTGTAATTATTAGTTTTATTAGAACTTAAAGGGATTCTGATGTAATAAAAAATATAAAAACTGACTTGTATATTATATAAAACCTTAGAAGATAAATAGTATATAACTCTGATCTTAATTAGCCTATATTTTTAGTTAACTAAAACATACATTTGATATCTGAATGCTCTAAAATTACCACGGTGAAATGCTTTTGAAATTCTTTCTATAATTCACTTATTTATTGAATTAAGAATCTAAGCAAATATCTTTCCAAATTGAAAGATTAAATTGTGAAGTAATGGCGTCCCATATTTTTGCATTTTGGAAAAATATGATAATCTATATAGTAGCTAATCATTTTTTCTTTATCATTATTTAATTATTATTATATTTCGATTTATGAATTATTTTACACTTATTTACCTTCATAATTTAAGTTATATAAGAATTACATTTATTATAAATTGTTATGAGAATCTTATATTTTTCTAAAAATAAAATAAAATATTATCTTAAAATATAAACATCTTTAAATAAGAGAATAATATAAAATTAATAGCCTGGTATATATTTTGTTACTTTTTTAATTGGAAGCATTTTTTCAATTAATTATAAAATTAGCTACATTATGTTGTAATTTTTTTTATAGATAATGTTTCACATTTTGATGCTAATAGTATGAAAAATTTATGATATCACTTTTTAATGCAATAATGACTTCAATATTTTTGTTTGTTTTATGTCTCAACAAAACAAATAAAAAAAGCCATAATTAAACACAATGTAAGGTAAATCTAAAAACTAAAAAGGAAAACATCAATAAAAACTAATTTCTAAATTTTGATTCTTTTTCAATATGTAAATAATTGTTCAAAAAAAGTTAAAATATTTTTTCTTAAATATAAAAATCAACCAAATATCAATAAAATCATTTTATTAAGAAAACCTAAAACAAAGAGAGAAAGCATAAATTAGCATAAATGAATTATAATAAAACTATAAATATAGCTAAAATTTTAGAAGACTTTAACACACCCACACATGCATATATAATTTGACATACTTTTCTTTATTACATAAAGTTTTTTAAAAAATTAAACTTTTTACATAGAATTTTTTTTTTAAAAAAAAATCTCAAACTGACCATATATTTTTTTTATATAAGAAAGAGAATTGAAATGAAAGAGATCAACGAAAGAAAGAAACAAAAAAGAAATTGAGACTCAAATGAAAAAAATAACAGTTCAAGGAAAGAAATTAAAAATAACTTTTTATAGATCTTCATTCGAGTCACCGTCTAAGTCAATGGCTGCAGAGCTGGTGCTTGAAGAGGATGATGAGGCTTTAGACTTTCCTTTAGAGGAAGCAGTTTCTGACAACTGTTTGATTAGTTGTAGAAAATCTTCTTCTATTTGAGCCGCTGCCAGTTTTGGAAGTATAAAAGACTTCTGCGCTAGGAAAGTAGTTTGTTCTTTAGGTGCTAGCAAAAAGTTGTTCTTTGTAAGGAAATTTTGGACCATCTTTGTAGATAGCTTTTGTTGGTGGTTGAATTTGTCCCACCACTTTACTTTGAATCTACGGGTAAGAATGACTTATCCATCTGCTGCTTGATTGAAATGGAGATACCACAAACATACCCAATGGAGGAAGAAGTTTAAACAAAATAGAAGCAAGAGGAAATTGTCTTTCTATTTTGTTCGGTTTGTAATGAGCTTTGAAGAGGCTAATAAGGGGAGTACTTCAGGTATTATGGTTTTCGAAACATTACTATTGTAACAGTCTGGCCTGGAGAAGCAGTCCGACGAGGCCGGAAAGTGGATGCCGGGGTAAAGATAAGATGTCTGGACAAGAAGTGGCTTCTGGCACGCTTCTAGGATGGCAGCACTCTAAGGTACAAAGGTACATGAATGAATCGAATTGCATATTGAAATGGGACGGGGAATGGTTGATAACATATATAAAAAGAGTTGGAACTAATCACATGAGGCGCCTTTTGGTTGTTTGTAAGGAAATTTTGGACCATCTTTGTAGATAGCTTTTCTTGATCATTGAATTTGTCCCACCAATTTACTTTGAATCTACAGATAAGAATGACTTCTCCATCCGCTGCTTGATTAAAATGGAAATACCACACACATACCTAAAGGAGGAAGAAGTTTGAATAAAATAGAAGCAAGGGGGGAGTTGTCTTTCTATTTTATTCGATTTGTAATGAGCTTTGAAAAGGCTAATAAGAGGAGTACTTCAGGTATTATGGTTTCTGGAACATTACCATTGTGACAGCCTGGCCTGGAGAAGCGATCTGACAAGGCCGGAAAGTGGACGCCAAGGCAAAGATAAGATGCCTGGACAAAGAGTGGCTTCTGGCAGGCTTCTAGGATAGCAACACTCTAAGGTGTGGGGGTACATGAATGAATCGATTTGCACATTGAAATGAGGCGGGAAATGGTTGATAACATATATGAAAAGAGTTGGAACTAAACACATGAGGTGCTTTTTGGTTGTTTGGCTGTGGAGTTGTAGGAACTCCAAAATTAAACGTGCTTAGTTTAGAGAAATTCCAAGATGGGGGACCTCCTGGGAAGTTCTCGAACCCACTAAAGGGACAAAACTATGAGGCCAGTGGGGGGCAACACGAACAATATCTCATGAGACATGGTTCCGAGTCGTTATAAATGGTATTAGAGCAAGACCCCTCTAGTAGATATGTGGTTCGATGACAAACCAGGCGGAAGCTGGTGGGCATATGACAGCCTGGCCTAAAGCAGCAGTCCGATGAGGCTGTGGCAAAGATAAGATGCCTGGACAAAGAGCGACTTCTGGCAGGCTTCTAGGATGACAATACTCGAACCCGCCAAAGTGACAAAACTGTGAAGCCAGTGGGGGCCAACGCGGATAATATCTCATGTGATCTGGTTCTGAATTGTTACAACCATAATAGTTCCACCATTATTTAAACTGGTAAGGGATTTTTGAGGTTTGGATCGTACTAGTATCGAAGTAGAAAAGCCAAGAATGGCTTTGTCCTTCATATTGAACCGGGCTTGCTGGTGATCCTAGTAATTAAAGGTGATATTGAGACTTGAGTGATAGGTGTTTTGAAGGGTAGTTGGAAAAGATCTTAAAGAATGCAATTCTATTCCCCAATCTAAAGGATGAAGGATTCATTGAATAGTACAAGTAGAATAGGCTGGGTCTTTATGGTCTTTATATTTTTTGAAATATTTAAACTTTGCAGAGGCAGTCGTCGCTAATATAGACTCGTAATAAGACTAAGGTTTAGCCTTATTCTAAGGTTTAAAATACTATCTTGGAGGGAAAACTTTTGAAACTAATTTTGAGGGGCTTTTTGTACAGAATCCTTCCTCAACAGTTAAAATTCTTTTAAAATTTTATTTTTCTATATATTCATTAGCTTTAAAAAGTTTCATTTGAGACAAAACTATTTCTTGAGAATTTGATTTTGAAATGCTTCGAGAGTTGTAAGATAGATTTTGTGAGAAAATTACTATCTTAGGCTTTGAAAGAGGGATAGGGAGTATACCTTTACCCTTAGTTGAAGAAGATGATGACTTTGGAGAAATCTCTAGCTGAACGTCAACCACAGGCTTTGTCTTTGAATATTTCTGGACCATTTCCAAAAATTCAAGAGGTTATTGTGCAAGCCACTCGTGTATTTGAAATTGCTTATTGGTAGGTTCTTCTTTGTGAGAAAGTATTTTTTTCCTGGATGATTTTTATCCAGGTTCTGATTGGCTTTAAAGAGGAGGAAGTTATCTCATTCTTTGGGCTTTGTACTGATTTTGAACTTGCTTCTGTCTTTTCTTCTTTATCTTTTATTTTTCGAGGTATTGTTCACTCCTGTTTTTAAAGGAACTCTCTGGTTAGAAAGTCTGGTATTGAATTTGAATCTCCTTTTATGTATTCAATTTCAAAATCAAAAAAACAAAAAGAATAGCTTGCTATCTGGAAAAAAATTTACTTTGAAGCTATGTTTTGAATATCTTTTTGTAATACTTCTTTTGCAGATTTGCAATTAATTTTTAAAAGAAATTTTTGATTTAAAAGATCACTTTGAAACTTTAAAATCCATATAACTATTGAAAGAATTTCTTTTTTGATGATTGAATAATTTTTTTGAGTATCATTCCAGTGTGCAGAGGTAAACTGGATAATGCATTCTTTATTGCTTTGAATTTGTTTAAGAATTAAATCATAACCTAAATCTGATGCATCAGTTTCAACTATTTTCAATGCATATGGATCAGGTAGATGCAAACATGAAATTTCAGAAACTTGTTTTTTGATTCTTTGAACAATCTTTGTATGCTCATCAGATTATGCAGTGGGGTTTTTCTTCAACCTATTATGGAGAGGCTTTGCTAAGCAGTTTAAATTTGGATAAAAATCCATAACATAATTTAAACTGCCAAGAAATCTTTGTAATTGAGTTTTTTTTTTTAATTTTATCAGGAAACTTTGAAGTAAAGGCTAGAGATCTTTCAATTGAGGTAATAGTTCCCCGGGAGATGTAGTGCCCAAGAAATCTAATCTTTGTTTGGAATAAAGAGATTTTGGATTTTGAAACAACTAAACTATTTTTCTTAACAACATAGAAAAATGTCTCTAAATGTTTAAAATGCTATTCAAGAGAATTTTAAAAAATTAGTACATCATCAATGTACACGATGCAGAACTTTGAATAGGAGTTAAAAATGTCATTCATAATTCTTTGAAATTTAGAAGGAGCATTTTTTAAACCAAATGGCATTACATCCCATTCATACTAGCCAAATGGAATTGTAAATGCAGTTTTGTAACGATCTCTAGGATGAATTTGGATTTGCCAAAATCCTGACTTCATATCAAACTTTGAAAAAATGAAAGCAGAACGAAGCTTTTGAAGAAGATCTTTTTGTTTGGAATAAGATATCTAATCCACTTAAGAGCTTTATTTAAAGGTTTGTAGTTAATTACTAACCTAGGGGTACCTCTTTCTTTTCACTATTTCTCTAAGTCTTGGATTTCTATCCTGCAATGATTTTCTAAGCCCCCATGCATTTGGATAGGCCTGGCTTTGGTAGGGATTTGTCCTTCACTAAATTCTTTTTTATATGGTAAATCTACCATATGTTGTTTTCTTTTCCAAAAAGCATTTGGAAGATCTAAACAAACTTCTCTTTTAATTTTTTCTTAGAAATCAGAAATCCTTTTTTGAATAAAATCATTTTGCAATTGGCGCTGAATTCTTTTTAAACCCTTGTTTCAAAGGGAATAACCGAGTTTATTTTCCTTTAATTAAAGTATTTATCTCAAAATTATAAATCGAGTGAGCTTTTATAAGATTGAGATTCTGTTCTTAGGTTTTTCTAAAAAAGAAAAAGCGACTTTTGAATTCTTAGCTTTGAAAATGATACCATTTGTAGTTACTTTGAAGGGAGTAATCAAATTAATGAAAGGAGTCTCCAAAATAACTTTTTGACGTAAATCTTTTGTAAGAATGAAAAGATTTTTTAAAGCAATGTCTTTGTTTAAAATTGCAGCTTTGTTTTTCCGACAATTTTAATCTTTGAATTATTAGTACAGGTGAGTCTTTCATTTGTCTCTTGATGATACCTTCTAGGAACTAACTCATAATTGATACAGTTGAGGTCTGCTCCGGTATCAAACAAGGTTATAGTTTCTATTTGAAAATCATAAGGGAAAATGCGTTTTATCTGAATTTGATATTTTCTTAAGGTTATTTCTTTTAAAACATCAATGAAATTTTCTAGAACGTTTTCAAAAACTTCATGATTTTGAAAATTATTTTCTTCATCAGAACCTGATTCGCTGTTTTGCTTTAAAGTCAAGCTTTAGAGTAGAACAAAATTATTTTGTTGCTTTTTTTTTAAATTTTTTGAGTTTTGTTTTAATAGTTTTAATTTATTTTTGGAGTTCTTGGATAGTAGGAAGGGGATGCTTTTGCCTCTTCCATTTTTTCAAAATTGTAGTAAGATCGTAGATGTTCCTACTAGATAAAGGGATAAGGGTTTCGGTTTTTAAAATTTCATTTAAAACTTATTTTTGAATTTGGGAGTCATTAATATGCTTAACAGCTTCAAGAAGAGCTTTTTGTTACCTAGTGAGCATATTAATAGTTTTTAGAATCTTATCTGAATCTGATTCAGAGCATTCAAATGAGGTTTTAATTTTATCAATTTGGAATTCTTCCTCGTTATTAGAGGGATTAGAAAACTCTGATTTAGAGGTTTCAACCAGAAGCTGAATTGTTGTTTAAAATTTCTTCTTCTATTTGAAGCTCCTGAAGTTTTTTAGAAAATTTACAATACTTTGAAGTATAGCCTTTCTTGCCACACTTGTAGCAAGTAATTTTGCTAAAATCTTTTTATGCTTCTGTTTTGAATATACTTTTGAAGAAGATGATCTTTTGTAGAAACTTTATTTGTTCTTTGGCACCTTCCTATTTTTGTGAAAACGTTTTTTCTTATAAGATTTTGAAAAATCTTCCTTACACTTTCCTTTGCAGGCATGGGAAGGCTCTATGGGATTATACTCAAACTGGTTACAAAAACTACCTAATTCTGGCTTAGTTTTCTTCATTTCCCATTTGAGCTATCTTTGAAGCTTAAGATCACGACAAATTTTTAGTCCTTCCTTTTGAGTAAGACTAACTAATTCACCATAAGAATAAAGATTATAAGTGATTTGGCCACTATGGGCTTCTTTGATAATATTCCTAACTTTCTCACCTAGTGTTTTAGGTAAACCAGCTAAGAATTTCTCTTTCTAGAATAGTTGATTTGAGTCTTCCCTAAGCATTACTCTAGTTAGGAAAGTGTCTTTATAGGCTTGAAAATTGCTAAATCTTTTACAGGTCAGATTGCTGAGAAGTTCATCATTCTTTTCTTTGAGGTGAGATGGATCTCCTATGAAATGGAGGGAAATCGTAAGGATTAGGGTTGACATAGCATCCTCAATTGGATTTCCTAATTCATTTTGGATAGGGGTTCCTTCTATTGTGGTTTGTATAACACCTAGGATTTGTAGCTGTTGTGCTTGAGTGAGATGGTAATCCTACCATCCTTTAAGCTGACCTGAAAACCCGGCCATAAGGAGTTCAACTATGCTCTATCAGAGGTACCGCTTTGGGTTTTGTAGGCATTTACCGCCATGGTCATCTGTTGTAAGAGACCAAGAATTTTATACTCAGGCATTCCATCTATATTCCATTCATAGACGGAAGAGGCATCGAATCTAGACTGGGTAAGGACATTATTCTTGTTTTCTATGCTTAAGTCAGGGACAGTAGTCCTAGGAGTATGCCAAGTCAATCTAGGGGCTTGCCATTCCAATCTATTGATCTATGAGGGTTCTTCACTAACACTTTTTGGTCCTAAATCATTAGATTCATTGCTTTGGGCTTGCTCTATAGCACTAATATTCCTATTGGATTGAGGAGTATCTAGTACTACATTTTTTGAAGACTCGGAAGTGGTTAACTTGACAAGATGTTCTCTGACTGCTCTGTTTGCTTTTGAAATTGGTCTTGACTAGGCTTTAAAATCTGATAGGGTTTGAAGACAGGGTTTTTAAATTTCTCTATTTGACTCTTTTCCTCTGGATGACCAGTATTAGAGACTACAGAGGTCAAGACTGTAGCAGGTCTTTGAATCTGACTTTCTATCCTAACCACCTGTTTTCTTATCGTGTTAAGACAGGTATTTGAAAAATTATTCTATTGAAAAATATTTTTGATAATCTTTTTAAAATTCTCTCCTTCTGGCTTATAAGGTGTGGCTTCAATTTCCTTTTCTCCATAAGGAATAGTTATCTTCCTAAGAGGAGGATGTTCAGACTGGATGGTTTGGTTTTCTCCGACCTTCTATTATGAGGCTTTGTTCCTAATGGTAACAAGACTATTGACCTTATCTTTGAAAGAGTATGAAATACCATTTTCTTTGCAATAAATTTGAAACCAATCAAAAAATGTGTTTGGACTTTATTTTGTAAACAAGATTCATAGTATCTTTCTTGGATACTATCTTTTTCTTTTAATTTTTTTTAAAAACTAGAGTTTTTTGGAATGGTTTTTCTATGAGTAGAAATCTTCATGTAAAAGCTTTTTATTAATTTGAAACTCTTTTAAAATCATATTGATTTCTGCTTCTAGATTTTGGGTTATTGCTGACGGTGATGGTGAAGAGGGGATAGAGATGGATTCCCTGTCATCTTCTTTCTTTGGCTGGCTTTCATTGTAAACAGGTCTTGAGAAATTGCTTTGGTAATCAACATTTTGTAATGTGGTATTTGGGCTTGACAAATCTGATGTTGAAAATTTTGGCAAGCTTTGTGTTGGAATAGGTTCTTTGTAAGGGACATAGGTGACATAGGGTATGTTTGAAACCCTCCCTATATCTACGGTTGAAGTGGAAGAAGTATCATCAGAAAATCTAGAGGAAGTTGATACTGTGTTGAATGTGAGCTTTACTTTCCCATCTGGAAACTGAGTTATGTTTCTAAGGTTTGTGTTTAGCTTCGTCTGCTGTGGAGATTCAGGTCGGGTTACTCCTTCGAGTATCTATTCTTCTAAAAGTGTGATGTATTTCCATTGAATGGTCTTTGGGATAGTTACGTTGGCTTTAGAGAAGTCTGTTTGGAGGAATAAGGTTTCTCCTTTTGGTGAATGAAGCTTGTGTTTTGAACCAAAAGCAGAAATCATGGCTTTGCAATGTATTATGAAATTCAAAGCTATCGAGATAGATCATTCAAGCATTTTGTAATTATGCGTTTTAATATGGAGAACAATACTCTTCAAAATATTTTTATCATTTAAAGAACTATAATGTTTGGGAAACAATTAAAACTGATAGGTCCTATGTTAAGATTTGACTCAAAAATGCCTAACAGAGAATCATAAAAATTTGTAAACCTAGCATCCCTAAGGACTACTAAAATAAAAGTATCTAACCCTTCTCTGGTAAGGGGTTTTATTCCTACTTAGACAAGACCTATGTGAATGTATTTGTATTTTTTTTTTATATTTCTAAAGGATTTTTGGATTTATAAGATAGATTTTCTCGAAAGGCTTTAAAATTTGGATATCCCTTTCTTCAGTTTTGATGCTAAAATCGATTTTGAAGATAGAAAACTTTCAAAACTCATAAATTTGCATCTTTTGAATCTTAGATATTTTCCAATCAGTAATATGCTTTATAAAATCTTAAATAGTGATTTCTTCACTATTTATCAAACTTTTGGATCTTAAGGAGTCAGAGGTAGAAGAGTTTAAAAAAGAAGACGATATACAAAAAAGTGGTTCTAAATTCATTTTAGAACAAGATAAAATAACTTTATTTTAAACAAACATGAATCAAGCCACCAATTTTACTGCACTTATCTCAAAAAATGAGTCTTACTACTGTACATAAATGAACAAGTTTGCTCAACAATGATATGATGCAGTTATTTAAAACGAGTTTAAAATACTTTTGATGTAAATAACCTTCTCCTTCTAAGGACCTTGTAGGCTATGATACCAGTATAGTGAATGACAAGTAAGTACAAGTTTTTGATGTATAGGATCCTCAGACGAGGCAACCACAAAGTATACATTTGTTACTTGTTATGAAAATAAACAAGTTTTTGATGTGCAGGATCCTCAGACGAGGTAAGCACAAAACATACACTTGTTATAGAATTATGCACAAAGAGTAGAAGAAAATAACAAGTTTTTATTTAATAAACAAATATACAAGCTTTGAAATTAAAGTTTTGGAAAGAAATATAACTTATAAGAGTTATAGAATATAAGAGGAAAGGTTTTCTCTCTAATCACAATACTCTTTTCTCACTATATTTCTGCTGATGTGCAGAGAACTTGAAGAATACAAAGACTTTCTTGTGATTTTTCAGTCTGCTTTCTTCTTTGAAATCTTCTCTATTTATAGAGGTCTTCAACCTTTAGCTTCAACAATTCTTTCTTTAGATGCTAATGGAGTAAGTGGCTTCATTATTTTTCTGAAATGGAGCAGAAGTTGTCTGCCACGCTTCGAAATAATGGTGTCTTTTTCTTTTCAGAAATAATAGTGCATAATCTTGTCTTCTTTTTCTTTTGAAAATATTTTTTTTAAATGGATTTTTTAGCCCATTACAAAAAGTTACCGTAGGCCGCCATTCCTGGTTTTCAGCCCAATGGCTTTACAAGGCTTTTTAACATTTTATTTTATGAGCTTGAATATCCCAAAACAATCTTCATTTGAGTCACCATCTAAGTCAATGGTTGTAGAGCTAGTGCTTGAAGAGGATGATGAGGCCTTAGACTTTTCTTTAGAGGAAACAGTTTGATTAGTTATAGAAAATCTTCTTCTATTTGAGCCGCCACCAGTTTTGGAAGTATAAAAGACTTTTGTGCCAGGAAGGTAGTTTGTTCTTTAGGTGCTGGCAAGAAGCCGTTCTTTGTAAGGAAATTTTGGACCATCTTTGTAGATAGCTTTTGTTGGTGGTTGAATTTGTATCACCACTTTACTTTGAATCTGCGGGTAAGTATGACTTCTCCATTCGCTGCTTGATTGAAATGAAAATACCACACACGTACCTAAGGAAGGAAAAAGTTTGAGCAAAATAGAAGCAAGGGGGGAAATTGTCTTTCTATTTTGTTCGGTTTGTAATGAGCTTTGAAGAGGTTAAACAAAGTGAATACTTCAGGTATTTTGGTTTCTGAAACATTACCATAATAGTTCCACCATTATTTAAACCAGTAAGGGATCTTTGAGGTTTGGATCGTGCTATTATCGAAGTAGAAAAGCCAAGAATGGCTTTGTTCTTCATTTTGCAAGAGAATAGTATTGAACTAGGCTTATTGGTAATCCCAGTAATTAAAGATGGTACTGAGACTTAAGGGATAGGTGTTTTGAAGGGTAGTTGGGAAAGATCTTGAAAAATACAATTCCATTCCCCAATTTTAAGGGTGAAGGATTCTTTGAATAGTACAAGTAGAATAGGCTGGGTCTTTGGATATCCCTTTCTTCAGTTTTGATGGTAAAATCTGTTTTGAAGATAGAAAACTTTGAAAACTCATAATTTTTTTTTTTTTTGAATCTTGGGTATTTCCCAATCATCAATATACTTTGTAAAATCTTCAATAGTAATTTTTTCACTATTTACCAAATCTTTGGATCTTGAGGAGTCAGAGGTAGAAGAGTTTGAAAAAAAAGACGATCTATAGAAAAATAGTTCTAAATTCATTTTAGAAAAAGGCAAAATAACTTTATTTTAAACAAACATGAATCAAGCCACCAGTTTTACTGCTTTTATCTTAAAAAACAAGTCTTACTACTGTGTATAAATAAACAAATTTGCTTAATAAAGATATGATGCAGTTGTTTGAAACGAGTTTAAAATACTTTTGATGCTTAAATTCATTTTAGAAAATAAAACTAGATTATAAAAAATTAAAATTAAACTGATTAATAATTAATTTAAAACCAAAAATAGATTATATAATAATTTTTTAAAAACTATTTTTTATCACTATTTTATCTTATCTTATATTACTAGAGAACTATATATACTATAAATATTAAGAAGATATAAAAAAATTGATTATTATGAAAATTTTGGTGAGATCTTTTATAGAACTTTGGCTTTTATCATCATCACCAATTCAATCACCTAAGTTTACATACTAATTTTTTTTTTAAAATTTAATTGTTCAGCACGTTTTTCATAATACTAATTTACAGGTTGTGATTTGTGACTCTTTATCTATTTTGATTGTAATTTTTTTTCTTTTTTTAATTTTTGTTGATTTTTCATTAAAAAATTTCATGAGGTAATTTTAAAAGAACTAATGTTTATAGTCTACTTTTAAATAAATAAATTTATTTTCCAAAAAGAATCATGGTTAATTAATCTTAAATCTTCGTGCTAAAACACTAAAAAACTTATATATGTTCAAGTTCCAATCAGTTTTGACAATTTTTTTTTAAAAAGATAGAGATTCTAAATATATTTTATTATCAAAATAAAATAAAATAAAATATAATATAATATAAACATAAGCGGAAAATAATGTTTGGACATGAATACAAAAATAAATTGATTATGAAAAATTTACTAAAATAATATTTTTCATTATATACCAGCTATATATTAAATCACATGAATTATAATTTATAACTAACATACAAATTTAATAATAATATGAGACTAAATTAAAAGTATGCATCAGAATTTAAATTTAGGAATTTTTATAAAAAAATCAGATAGTAGAGTGCATGAAGCAATTTAAATGATGGTGTAATGTAAGAAAGAATATCTTCCGGTGGATCATCATGCAACAAGTCTAATGTCACCGCCACAACCCAAAAACACAAACCAAAACAAAACCATCCATTATTTCCATTTTCCTCTCTCTCCCCACTACTGGTCAAATCTTTCCCAACCTAATGAATAATTAATTTAGAATTCAACCCAACCTATTCGAATGTTCTAATTTAAATCAAACACAACAACTCAAGTCAATTAATTCAAAATATTTGAGTTTATGAATTGGAGTGGATTAGATTGATTAATTTGGATGGGTTGGCGTAAGCACCCATTTTTCGAATCTAGATATTAGAAAAATTTTAAAAACTCTAATGATGAAACTTGCTACTTCTCTTGAGTCTCACTGAATTGAGGAAAACTGAAAGCCCGGTTAGAGTTACGAGTAATTGTACTAAATATTACTTTTTGAAATCAAATTGGACTAAATTGAAAAAAATTAAATTTAAGATCAAAATTGAACAAATCATAAAATTTAGGGACTAAATTAAAAAAAAATCTCTAAATTTGCCAATCCAAAACCAATCGGCTCAGCTCTACACAATACCGATTACAAAACTTTGATTTTCACGTTGTTTTTTGGTGTTCTCCGATTTTAAACGTTAATAATTATTACAATGCGCTTTTTAGAAGATTTTTATTAATAATTATCTAGCTTTTAATTATTTTTTATAATTAAATAAATTTTATTCATAATTATTTCAAATATCTTAAAGACCTGTATTTATTAATCAAAAAGAGTTTTGATAAATCCCTTTAATTATTGATAATTTCAAAGAATTATTAATAATTAAATGGATGATTATCCTAGCATTTAGGGTTTCCTCCACTTCCTCTATGAGAATATTCTAGAAAGATTCTATAATTTATTAAAATAGACACAAAGTCTATAAACTTTATTATTACATTTATTTGTAGATTAGTCAAGCTACCCTTAGATTTGAAAAGCGATATTTAGATTAGAACAATAATTCTTATATTAGAAAAACAATTTTTATCTTAATGTACAGTATGATTGAAGCTCTCAAGTGCTCTTGAGTATTCAATTACATTTTGTAAGTTATTTACTTCTGCAATTAAATTTTTAAAGCTTTTCAGTTACTGTTTCAATATTCATTTATTGCAATTAAGTTTCTTAGCTTATATATATACATAATCACTCTTAGCTTATAGTAATTTAGCTCTTAACTTATTACTTAAGCTCATTGTTACATTCTCAGCTCGTTTTTAACATGTTTCTAGCTTATATTTGCATGCTTACAACTCATATTTACATCCTTAGCTTATTATTAGCTTAACTCTTAGCTCATTAATTAGTTATGCGTATTAATGTAGTAAAACAATACCAGCTTAGCTAAGAAACCAAGGTGGTTTAGATCCTTTTATTACCTACATAATCATTTAAATTAGAAGTCAAACACTCGTTCATTCTACATTTATTGCATCAACTTTAATTATTTGAGTTAATCATCCTCTTGCATGCTCAACAATCAATTACATGTAAACGGACCAAAAAATACTAACTAACATATATATTAAAGCAAGAAGGGGGAAACGAAAAACCTGACTAAAATATCCTTAGGGTTAATCAATAATTACCAATCTTATTATGATTCCATATGTAATTAATTTAATTTTCTATGTTAATAGAATTAATTAGTGATTATCTAATTTAATTATAATTCTATCTAAATTATATATATATTTTTAATTTTATAAAAAAATTGAAAAGTATTGTATCATACTATATATATATCTATGATGGAGTTCAAATAACTCATTATGAATTTTTACAAAAATGAAAGATAAAAAGTCATAGAAAAGGTATCATACTTTTAATCTTAGTTTATTGATATACTAATTTATATTTTCATTATTATCTTAATACTTCATTTTGTAGGATTATTTACTATTTAACTTTTTATTGATATTTTGTTCCTTTTTATTATAAAATTTTAAGATTCATCTCTTTCTATATTTATTTTTACTATTTTTCTTTAAAAAATAGAAAAATCTATTTTTATTTAATTAAAATTATTATATTATAAAATTAAAACTTATTAACATTATTAAAACTATAATATTGAAGTTTTTTCCTATTTTTCTTTATTAATATGGAGAAATTTTTTCAATTTTTTATTAAATATTATTAAAATTATATAATTAAATTATTTTAAGAAAATAAATAAAAACAATTATCAATTAAAATAAATTATTGTAATACTTTACTAGTATGATCTTATTCTAAGGAATTACTTCATATGGTCAATATCATTTTATATACTAAATCAATTACCCATAAAGTACCCATGTATGTATAATTGAGTTTTATTATTATATTTTATTGAAAATTTAAGTTGTATATTATGTAACTAAAGTTTGTAAGATATTTTGAATTCGGAAAAATCATTCTTACTTTATTTTTTAGTGAATCTAATGCAACATATACATGGAAGAAAATATCATTTATATTTCTTAATGTTTATTTACTATTTAATTTCTTTGTTAATTACTCATTTTGATCATGAAAATTTAAAATTAATCTCTTTTTATATTTTTTTCTTACTATTCAACTAAAATAAATTGTTTTAATAAATAATAATCTTAATAAAAATATAATTAAATAAAATAAACCTATAAAACTTAATATTGATAATGAGTCATTAAATCAAAGCAAAGAACAATTTAAATGTTTTATGATTTTATATAAATTGATTTAAAATCTAATTATTCATTAAGTCTGTAAAGTATATAATAATATATTACTTCCTATTTTATGATAACGAAAATATTCATAAAATAATATAATAAATTTAATTAATATTATATAATATACTAATTTATCAATTATTTTTATATTATAATTTTTATAATAATAATTTATACGCATAATGTCATGAAATGAGTAATACTAGTTAACTTATATGATGGGGGGTGGGAGGTGGGTTGTAGATATGATAGCTAAGGAACCTAAAATTGGATCCCCAAGAAGGGACAAAAAGTGAAAACAAGATCATATTATGCATGTAGTGATCCTTAGGAATCTTTTTGATTCCCACATTGTACAAAAGATTGTATTGTGTTGATGAAGACATTTTTCTACTCCCATTTATCATCATTATATTACTAAGTATCTTTTACCAAAACTACACAACAAAATAAAGTACCTTACCCTAGAGACAATGGCTAGGTAAGAGATTCCTTTATTAGAATCCAATTCCACATCCCTTTTGCCTAAATTTGAAAAAGAAGAAAAAAAAGATGTGAAAGTAAAATAAACGAAAACGGAGGACTAAAATGTAAAATTAGAAACAATTCTTTCTTCTAATCAACTTTGCTATCTTTTCCAAATTACTAAAGAGGAAAAAAAAGAAGAAGAAAAAACAGTTTAATTATACTTATTAAATCTGCTTACTTAAGGTGTATGTGAGATTGTTCCTGAATGTT
Source organism: Ricinus communis (assembly GCF_019578655.1). Lineage (NCBI taxonomy): Eukaryota > Viridiplantae > Streptophyta > Magnoliopsida > Malpighiales > Euphorbiaceae > Ricinus > Ricinus communis. The sequence continues at coordinate 26,009,440 of NC_063264.1, forward strand.
GACAAAAAAAGTTTTAGTTTTTCTTATTTAATATTAATTTTTATAAATTAATTTTCTCAAATCTGTTTTTAAAAAAGTATTAATTCATCTATTTTGTGCAAGAGCGACTTTAAAGCTCAAAAAATATAAAATAAAAATTGAGAGTAGAAATTTTTCAATTTCAATGCCAAAACACACTCATATAAGATATTTTATTTTCTACTTTTAAACCCAAAATACCAAAAGAATTTCATTATTTGACTTTGTTATGTCTATTTGCTCAAGACTTTACTTCAAACCCATAAATAATACTCGGTATAAAAGTTTCGTGAGACAGTGATAGATTTTAGCGATAAATTCATTGTTAATAAACTACAGATTTGTTGAGAGAATAGGAACGATTCTTTTTAAAAAATATATCATTAGTAAATTAACTGTTAAGTTTTTATACAAATTTAGCGATAGATCGGTGACAAATTGGTGAAAATAATTAGTTTTAATTGCTATTTAGACTAACATGATTCTATAGCTATTAAGCAATACATATATCTATCACTAAAATTTAAATTACTACCTATTGTATAGCTGTTAAAAAATATGTGTATAGATTTTGCTATGAATAAATTAAAAGGACTTATTTCTTATTTTAAAAACTATAAAGATGATTTTAATTTATTTAAACAAGTTGCAGTTGAGATAGAAATAGAAGTTTTATTTCATAAAAAAGCGTATTATTTATAGAAATAAACAATTTGATAAAGATGATTATGAGATGATGAAGGCATCAAAAGAATCTGTCAAAAATGATTAATTCTATTTCATTATAGATCACATAATATCTTCATTACATGATAGATTTGAACTATTTTTAAAGTACGATGATATATTTAGTTTTTTTTTTTAAATTTTGAAAAATTTAAGATCTTTTAATGATTGTAATTTTTAAAAAGTAAAAAGTTTTTGTCACAACCTAATCTGTGGGCCCCTGACCGGCACTAGGGAATAGGTAGGCATAAGGCCATCGAATCCCGTAGTAAATCTGACCGTTCACTAACTCAATCAAATTGAAATTTGGACTTAATCCGAAGCACTGATTCACAATTAACCTTAACCATCAAATTCTATATATTTAATTCGGTCTGCCAGTATAATTAGATAAGACCTGAATTTACATAAAATTATAACTGATAAATCTAAAATTTCTACTGCGAAAAATCTAGAATTTTAAAAGTTAACATAGCAATAAATCCAGTTACATCTAACCTGAGGATGAAGGAGTCGGGCTGTTAGATAAAAAGAACTGCAGAAAACTAACCACACCTGAAAAACAGTAAAATTGAGACTGTTAGTCTCGAGAGTGAGTTAAAATCATATATCCCAAAATAAAATATGAAACTTCAATAAAATATTTGTTTAATTAAAATAAAAATACGTGTCATGCTATACTTCTGTAAAATGAAATAAAATAAATTTTATTTAATACCACAGGACGGAGCACCCCAGTAGAACTCTAGCCCCATCACTAACAGTCTCGACTCTCTCATTCCAACAGAACTGGCGCCTAGAGAGCGAAGCTCGACCAGGGTCCTTAAATCCAGTTCGGTTACTTAATTATCACTAACAGTTTTAGCCTTCGGCTCTCTTACTCCAATAAGACTGGCGTCCAGAGAGCGAAGTTCGATCAGGGTCCTTAAGTCCAGTCTGGTCACTTAAGTTTCTAAATTAGCCAGCGCCTAGAGAGCAATGCTCGACCAGGGACCTTTACTCCGGCAACACACTCTACTCAGCCTAGAGAGCAATGCTCGACCAGGGCAACTCCTAAATTTACCTTTTTTACTATCTGTTTTAGATTTCTACCGATACGCATGCAGTCCTGATGCAACCCATCAGGTAGCATACTCTACTGCCGTCCCATTCCGAATCAACACGTAATCAATAAAATCATAATGCAGAAAATGAAATATATATAAATAGCGAATAAATAAATAATTAAAATATTAAATAATGTAATCAAAACTATTTCATAAAATCTTGGCATGACACATGTAAACAGACATATGACTTTAACTCACAGTTCTGACGATCTCCTAGCTCTGCTCCGATGCCTCGGGTGGAGCGAGCCAAACTGACGGATCAATAAAATCATAATGGCACCTGATGCAACCCATCAGGTGGCATGCTCTACTGTCGTCCCATTCCGAATCAACACGCAATCAATAAAATCATAATACAGAAAATGAAACATATATAAATAGTGAATAAATAAATAATTAAAATATTAAATCATGTAATCAGAACTATTTCATAAAATCTTGGCATGATACATGTAAACAGACATATGAATTTAACTCATAGTTCTGACGACCTCTTAGCTCTGCTCCGATGCCTCGGGTGGTGCGAGCCGAACTGACGGATTATCGAGACGCTTGATCACTCGGTCGACTTGCCTCCGGCTGCCGAAGTTCGATGACGATCCGAATGCTCCTACGGACTCGAGACAACATGCTGATAACGATCCCAGCTTTTGATCTTTCGATCCGATCCCCGATCATCCAGAGAAATTTACGGACGATCTCGGCCGTTGATTTTCAAACGGAGTCTGATCGCCACGAAACTGGTGCCATTGGAAAGCTTGAGCTAACTGAGGAGATTCTGGATATACCCTCTTATCGGTCAAAGCTCGCCGAAAAAGCCCAAAATTATGGCTGCCCCTACTCTTTTCACCTTGCTCGATCTTGCAATTCCGGTAGCCTCAAGGGGTGGCGATGGTCGGAAAAGAAAGCCCAGAAGTTGCTGATAATTTTGAGCCTAAGAATGCTGCATATGGTCGCCGGAAACTCCATGACCGGCGGCAAGGAAAAATCTGTCGTTCTAGCCACTTCCGCCGACGCTTCCGGCTTCGCCCCTAGCCACATTGCACCACGGACGAGCCTCCTACGCTGCCGCCACCGATGGCCGACGCCCTCCTCCTCTTCTTCCTCTTCTTCTTTTTCTTCTTCTTCTTCTTCTTCTTCTCTTTCCCTTTCTTTCCTTCCTTATCGACATTTAGTCCCTCGATTTTTCTTTAATTACCAACAATTACGTCGAGCAAAATTTTCGATTAACTCTTCAACTTTTCTTTAGCCTTTCTATTAAGCCCCTAACTATTTAATTTGGGCCAAAATTAAAATTATTGAAAATATAGAATTACTTATTTACCCTTGCTTTTAAATGTGTAATTACTAAAATACCCCTAGACACCTTTAATTATAAAAATACCAACCATACAAATTTTATTTAAAACCCCAAATTAAAATAATTATATTTTTAATCCTTATTCCAAAATTTGTTATCAATTTAATCCTAACATTTAATTAATTTAATTAATCAATTTACTAACTATTTTCCAATTCAAATTAGCACCATTTGCTAATTAAAATTTGTCATTTCCCCAATAATTCTTTTATAAAAATATTCTTTACTAATTCTTCCATAATTTTTAAATATAATATTTAATTCATAATTTCATACTGGGAAAAATTAAGTGACAAAAAATATAATTTATTTTTCAAAGAATTTTACTTAATTAATTTTTTAAAAATCAAACTAATTAAATATAGGAAATAACTCCATTATTTTGTCTAGCATTAAAATTCTATTTAAATCATCCTAATTAAATCAAATAAAAAATAAAATAAAATTAATTTAAATAAAAACTCGTTTATTAATTATTATTAGTATTATTATTATTAAAAGAAAAATTTTGGTTATTACAGTTTTGATTTTGGATTTTTTTTTTTAAGTATGACATACATTCTAATACTGATGGTTTCGATATTTTTTGAAATTAAAAGTTTTAAAAGAAGTTGCAAAAATAGAAGCTAATACTCTCATTAAAATATTTAATCTAATAAAAGAACTAGATTATTTCTCTAATTTTTTCATTGCATATAGAATACTACTTAAGATAACTATTATAATTGCATTTGCAGACAGAAGTTTATCAAAACTAAAGATTATTAAAAATTATTTATGAACATTTACATCTCAAAATAGATTAAATGGTTTAAAATAATGAAAAAATCTTTAAAAAAGTACGATTTCAAATAGAGATACAATGCCCCTACTACTATTATTATTATTATACTATCATCAATGTATGTTATCAATTTTTCTAAAGAGATCTCTATTAAACATTCAGCAACATTTTATCTTCTACGATTCATTATCATAAACATCTTAAAAGAATTGGTCATTATTGAGAATAATAATCTTAATTATGACAATGATTATTGTTACTTCTACTTATGACATGTATAATAATTTTTTATATTTTTCTTTATCTATTATTATAATTTATATTATTTAAATGAAAAATTTATTCTCTTAAATGTAAAAATGATATTTTACTATAAAAATATAATAGAATTTAATTTATTTGAACCAATTTTTTTTTATATATAGTGATTTGTTCCACACGCTCAATTATTAACGTAAATAAGTTATTTAAAACAATGCACTGATTGATTGTCTATAATTTAAAAAATATATATTTATAATTAAAAAATAGACTTATAATAGTAGAATGACACAATAATACTCTAACAAAATTTATTATTATTGAAACAAATTTAGAAATGGGAATTGAGATTCATAAGTCTCATAATTTCACAATGAAGTTTTACATTTTTTTTTTCAATAAGCTTGTGTTAAATATTTTTAAGATTGCATTTGCTACTGATATTCGCTAATCAAAGAATTATACCATTATTGAACATCCAAAAGAATATGTTGACATTTCAGTCTTCTTTTTTACCTAGTTTTTTGAAAATCTTGATTTTTTTCCTATTCTATTTATTCTCATTAATATTTTTGGAACATTTTATTAGTTCTCTAAAATCATTGTAGTATAAAGTTGCGAACTAATATATTATAATAAAACAATTTACATGAAACATTATTTTCTAAAACATTAAATTGCGAGCTTTCAACAACTCTTTTCATTAGCAAATATTACAATGTAGAATTTGATTCGGAAACCTTAATTCATAGATTTAGAAAATAATTTTATATTATTATGTGTTTAAGGTATTTTGTTCTTTGTTGAAAATAATTTTATTTTGGAATAAATATAAATTTAAAAAAGAATACTATTGAAAATGGATAGAGAAAAGCAGGAAAAAAAAGAATACAAATTATTTTAAAAGATAGTATTTGAGTCAATTATTATTTAAAACAAGTCGCATAAGCATTTTAATATGTAAATAGACTGAAAACATCATATTAAATATTCTTAGCAAGTCCAAATACTTAATTAAATAAAAATACTAATCTAAACATTAAAATAGAAATAATTAAAAGTTAAAATAATTAAAAAATTAAAATTCTAACTCTAAATCTGGAATTTTCCCTAGATTAATTTATTTATAATGTTAATTTTCCTATGAGAGTTTGGCAATAATTTCACCAAAATAAGGTGAAAATACTCTAACTATAACAAAAATGAAGCTGAGTGGCCTTATTCAAATTTAGTGACCTTATTGTATATTTGAATCACCATTTGAGAAATCTACCCTTTTTAAGAACAAAATATGGTGAATTCCACCTTGGCATTCATATCATATCCCTTAGGCCAAGGTCTATTGTCCCTCAAAATTTACTAGAGATACCCAGAAGATTCTCACTCTTGAGGACCTACTAGAACTCAAGCACTTCACTCCATCAATAGCTGGAGAAACAACTTGACAAAAGAAGCCAAAAGAATGAGTAATTTTTCTTACTTTTTCTAGACATTACCATTTGCCATATGAATGAATTATTGTCCATGAGCATGGCACTATTTTGGTATAAAATGTTTTTGGCTGTCATCCAAAGTGTGGGTTTGCTTTGTACTCAGACGAGGGACAACTTCATTGTGTAGGGCACTGCCCATACATGGCTTTTCTCATTGGGTTAGGCCGAACTCCACAGTCCACACAATCTTGCTGCCCTTCAATTGGGTTAGATTGGTATATATATATATATATTTATAAGAACTTTTTGCTTTTTTTACTATAAAAAAATAACATTAGAAAATATCAACATACTAATTGTCAATAAATATTTAGAAAAAAATTTAAAAGAATTGTGAGATAAATAGAATAATAAACGGACTAAATCTCTCGTGTGCTACTTAAAGTCCCATTAAAGCCAATTTAATGAATAAATCAAGCCCAATTAGATAAAACAAAACTAGGCTCATTAACTCATAAATCGGATTGTTAATACAATCCTATGTTAGTTCATAAAATATAGTGCTAATAATTTGGATATTTATATTATTATTTTGCATTTTTACTTAGCATAGATATAGAAACATCTAATTACATTTTTTTGTTAGAATAAGTCATAAGAAATAGTAAATAAATCATATTTTCTTAATAAATATTCTTTTAATGAATTAATGAATAATTTATTTTACAAATGGTATTTATTAAACTCGTTTAGATTTAATAAATAAGCTCAATAAATTTAGCTCATGCTCATGTTGATAGTAACTAGCCAAGTTGATAGTAACTAGTGAACTAGTTAAAGTTCGGCTTAATTTTGTAACGACTCTTCAGATTAAAGACATCGTATAATTAAATTATGTCAAAGTCATTATGACTCTCCCGAAATTATGTGAAATCCATAAATTGATCCTCTATTTTTACATAATATATTATTGTCGAGTATTCTGTCAATCAACACATTACTTTTTGATTTTCTGAAATTGATCACAAAATATTATTACTACTTCGCTCCTGAGTTATAATATAATATGTTAATAGGGTCCTAAATTCTGAAATTTGAGATTAATTTCTCTTATTTTCTTCTTCTTAGTAACTAGTCAAACATAAAAGATAAATTATGAAAACTTATTATGATAATAATAAGAAATTTAATAAAGTTAATTAAAATAAAAATAATAAGATTCTTTAATAAGTAATTTTAAATTTAAAACATAAGGTTAGCATGATAAGTTTTTTAATGATAGATTTTCACAATAAAACCATATTATGTCTTTTTATAAATTCTTTGCAAGTTATTAAAAAAACTTATAATTACAATATATAAATTATATATAAAATCACAAGAGTCTTTTTATAAATTTCATATATGATATTCGGTATAAGATTTTTTAGTTTAAAATTAAGCTATTATAATAAAAATAAAAAAATGACTAATAAAATAAAACCATAGATGCTTTGTTCAGTTTCATAAATAGCATTAAATATATTTACTTTAAAATTTATGATTAAGTTATTAGAAATGTATAATTTATTTAGTAACCAAAATTTCATTAGTTATTATTTTGAATTTTATAAATTCTAATTTTAATATAATGTAGGAGAGTGAGTAATTTTAACATAGCATAAGAGGCTCATAGTAATTTAAATTAGAAAATTTGATAACATTTTTAAGAGTAAATGGTTTGATTTACACTAATCTTTCATCAGTGTTTTAGGTGAGTGTTTATAAGAATAATGTTAGTTTTTTGTGTTTGATATAGTTCTAAAGATCAGGAGGAACATGAGTTTCGATTTTTCTAGAATAATACTTTTTGTAAGTGTGTGGAATGGTGGTGACCTATTAAGTATATTAGCAGTCTAGGCGAATTGTCGAATATTAGCGAATTTTTAATTCGTATTAGGATTCGTTTTTAAGCGAGCCTCCATCAACTATCATAGATTAAAACGGGAATAACAACTATGGTACTATAAAAAAAAAGTAAATATTTGGTACCATTTGAATAGTAACGGAACAATTTATTGAAAGTCAAGTGTGACGTAGACTACGAGTGCTAATGTGGAGTTCCACACTCTACGTTATAAAAAAATAGACGGATTCCTAATGAGTATGAAGCCTATAATGGAAATTAAAGTTTCAGTACCAAAAATAAAGCATTGGTATCAATTGGAAATATAGACTAAAGTTTTGGTATTAATGGGGCTATTACCCCTGTTAGTGGAAGAACTAAAACTAGTAATTTAAAATTATAATTTCATCCTTTAATTTATTATTAAGTATCAAATTTGTCAAGAATTAATTTTATTATCAAATTAGAGTAAAATCTTATTTATAGCATAAATTAGTTTTTGTGTCTAATTAAAATAATAAACTTAATATTCTTATACTTGTTTATATTTTCTTATCTTTTTAATATAGTTATCTTAGAAAAATTTAAATATACTAAAAACACTTATTTTTTATTTAATAGAGTTAGATAAATGATATTCGAAAATTAGATACAATGTTTTCAAAGAAAACAAAAGTTACAGTAAAAATGTCTTTTTTTAATTATTTCTGAAATTTTCTTACATATATCTATATGAACAAATAAAATAAAAAATAAAAATCTCCAACTAAAAGTTGTAAGAACATAATAGAATCATTGCATCAACTCATGATAGTGTTAACTAAAACTTTAGAACATTAAGTGGATAGCTTTGGAAATAGGATTTGTTTGGTTAAGAATCTCCTCAACATATGGGCCCTTTGTTCATTTGCGTGATGGCTTATATAAAGAAAACACTATTCTTTATATTTCATACTATTTTCTCACTTCTAATTAGAATTCTTTTTTATATTTTATGATACATACGAAGCAAGTTTAGAAGAACATGTTTTTCAACTAAATTATTTAAATAATTCTTTTGAATTTAACAAAATTTTCATTCTTTTTTAAGGAAATAAACTGGAAAATTTTAGTGAAAACCAAAAGTAAAGAAAGAATTTCCAGATACCGCCTTTTTATCGAAGTTCTACACAATTTCTTTTTTCAATTTTTTTCTTTTACAAATAATTTCTTAATTATTATTCATTTAAGTACTTAATTTTTATTTTATTTGTTAATCTTGTCCTTCAAAATGTGAAATAGTTCAAGGGCTCAAGTAATAAAATATAAAACGTTTAGAAAAAAAAGAAATTACGCGTCTTAAGAGGGCATTTTTTGTGTACACACCGGACAATTAGGAGTGTTCAAATAAATAGATAACCCAACCAACTCAAAAAATCCGATAGAAATAAAAAATTAATAGGTTAATTGCAAAAGAACACTCGACCTTTTGGCGTTTTTTTCAATTTAATAACGTGTTTTTAATTGTAACAATGTCATGCGCGACCTTATTAATTTTGTCAAATCGATACATAAATGAAATTTCCGGTAAAGTTTATTCCACGTGGCTGCCGAAACTCTAGTAACTTAAACACGTAGAAACGATGTGTTTTGGAGATGAAAAAGGGTGTGTTTTTTACATCTTAAATTGAAGATCCTTATTCCCAAATTCATCGTGCTGTATATGCCCCAAATCCGTAATTCCCAAATTTATATGCAATCTGTAACCCTAGTTATTCTTATTCTCATGGTTCATATACCCCCAAATTGACATTTGTCTGCTAGTTTGAAGGTCGCGCATGGAAGAGGTAATGGTGTTGTATTAGGTTGAATGAAAGATTCATTTGGAACTTCTGATACTGTAATGCTTCAATTGCGAGCTCGATCAGTAGTTCGATGGCTTCACCCTGACATAGCAATGCCTTCCTTATACAAAAGAGGTGATGAATCATTTGAAGGCTGAAAGGACGTATTAGAAGAGGTAATGAAAGTGAAGATGGTAATGGAGTCAACGATGGTTGAGAACGTATTGAGTTACTGCAGAAAAATATTGATGACTGCAGGAAACTATTGTAGAAAACTTGATTACTGCAGAAAGCTTAATTCTGAGAAGAAAATGCTACAAGAGAGTTTTGTATACTCATGAGTGTGGTTATTGGTATCGATATTGTGATGCCTATGAGTTTAGCATAAATGATGGACTAAATGATAATGAACTGTCAGATGACGATGAGTATGTGGAAGCAAGAAAAAGGATAACAAAGTATAAGAATTATGTGCCTGTTGATGAGCTTGCTGACAGATTACATGGCAAAACTGGTTTGCAGTTTAAAAGATCATCTATTGATGGCACTACTGGGGCAGAAAATGTTGGACATGAAGCATCTGGCTTTGTAAGTGAATATGAAGACTTTGATGGGGATGTGAATTCAAATAATACTGATGAGGATGGCATTGAAGAGGCTTCAAGAAAGAGGAGAATGAGGGTTGTATATGATCCCAGATGTGATCATAAGTATTTCCAGCTGGTTCTTAGAATGCGATTTGAAGATGCACATCAGTGTAAAGCTGTAGTTTATAAATAGGCAATTATTAATGGTCACAATGTGTAGGTGATGAGAAGCAGTAAGTACCAACTTCAAATGAGATGTGACAAGGAATGCCCATGGAGATTGTATGGAAGCATGATTAAAAGAGAGCATACCTTTGCTATTAAGACATATGTTGGTGAGCATAGGTGCCCTAGGGAGATAAAAAGATAGGCAAGCTACCTCTAAATGGATAGCTAAGGAATATATACATAGATTCAGAAGAAATGCCAATTGAAGTGTAAAGGACTTAGAGGATGACTTACTTGATAAGTTTTGTGTTCAAGTGTGCAAGAACAAAGTGCTATAGGGCAAAATGGAAAGCACTTAATATGCTAAGAGGGTCTGTACAGGAATATTATGCTAAGTTAAAAGGCTATAAAGCTTAATTGCTTAGGGTGGATAAGGAAGGCAGATTTGATTTCCTCCTTGATGAAGATTGCACTTTTAAATGGTTCTTTATAGGCTTTAGTTCCTTGAGGAAAGGGTTTTTGAAGAGTTGCAGGCCCATTATTGGATTTGATGGGTGTTTTTTGAAAAACTTTTTTAGGAGGGGCATTATTATGTGCAGTTGCTAAAGATGGGAATAATCAAATGTTCCCCATCTTTTGGGCTGTAGTTGAATGTGAAAATGAGTATTTTTGGACTTAGTTCTTAACCATTATTTTAGAGGAGCTGCAAATTACAGATGGTTTAGGCTGGACCTTTATATCAGACTAACAAAAGGTGATTTTTCTTGACTGTTTTAATTGTTATTTACTTTATATTTGTATTTTCTGAATAGTTATATTTGCTTTATTGCACAAGGTCTTACTAATGCTATAATGAACCTAGCACCTTTTGCTGAACATAGGAATTGTGCTAGGTATGTTTATTGTAATTGGAAGAAGGAGTTTAAGGGGCAAGTATTAAAAAATATATTTTGGAGTACAGCTAGAAGTACTTATGAAGCTGCTTATAAGTAGAGATTGAAGCTGCCTATAACAATTTTTTACAGAGCGATCCATCCAAATTTTGTAAGTCATTTATTTGTGAGCGTCCTAAGTGTGATATGATTGATAACAATGTCAGTGAAACCTTCAATGGTTACATTATGAAATTTAGGAGTATGGCCATTATAGACATGCTAGAAGAGATTAGATGTGCATTAATAGAGAGAATGTACAATAAATTGATGCATGCTAGTGGTTTAACTAACTCCATCACACTTAGAATTAGAACTAAGCTTGAAGAAATCAAGTACAATAGCAGATTATGTACTTGCAAATCTGCTGTTGGTGGCAAGTTCTAAGTGAACATAGGAGAGGATCAATTTGTGGTTGATATAAATATGCACACTTGTACTTGTAGAGCATGGCAGATAACATGCATTCCTTGTATCCATGCATGTTCTAGCATTCATTGGATGAACCAGGATAGTGCAACCTTTGTGGATAAGTACTATACTATAGAAACTTATATTGAAACCTACAAAAATGCTCTTAAGCCACTGAATGGCAGAAAAATGTGGCCACAAGCTGATGGATTTCCAATCAAGGCACTCAAATTTAAGAAAATGTCTGACAAACGTGAGAAGAACAAGAAGAGAGATATCACTGAAGATCCAAAAAATCCTAATAAACTATCTAGACAAGGAATTCAAATGACTTGTGCAGTTTGTGGAGGAGTTGGGCACAACAAAAGGAGTTGTAAGATGAAAAATGATCCATCTTTCAAGAGGCCTCCTAAATTACCAGTCAAGTGTGGCAAGTCACGAAAAGCAACTTCTGCATTTGGATATACTGCAACTTCCCCAACAACTCAGTCTGATGTCCCTAGTTCAAGTGGACTAAGTTAATTTATTGGCACACCTTCAAGTGGACCTCAATCTAGACCAACTCAATTTTTCTGGCATACCTTCAAGTGGACCTAAAAGCAGGAAAGAAGAAACTGTATTAGTAAGTTATTTGAACACTTGTATTTGGTTTACATTTGAACAGTGGGAAGCCCAATTTGTATTTATTATGGTTGTACAACAGGTTAAACAATGTTATGGAGTAAGAATCTTTGAAGATTATGGCAACATGTATTTGAAGGTAATTTAAATACAATATTTTTTCTCTTATTATTTTATGCCTAGTCTAATGGAACAATTGTGTTTGGTTTCTAGATGCTTGAATCAAGGAGAGTGAAATTCATTTCTGGTACAAAGGCAGCAGCAAAGGGAGCATCAGCAAAGGCAGCAGCAAGTAAGGGCAAATCAGTTCCCTCTTATACCAGACCAACAATTGCAAGTTCAACAAACAATAGAGGTGGCAAAGGTCATGGCAGAGGAGCTAAAAATGGTGGGAGAGGTGTTGCACCTGTTGGAACCCAAGAGAGTCAAGTAATTTGAGTAGTACAATATTGTGATTAAATCTAGAACATGACATTTCCTTTTTTAGGCAAATATTGTGTCTGTCATCAAGTTTTCTGCAATAATTTCCTACAATCATCAATATTTTTCTACAGTAACTCAATACTTTCTCAACCATCGTTGACTCCATTACCATCTTCACTTTCATTACCTCTTCCAATGCGTCCTTTCAGCCTTCAAATGATTCATCACTTTTTTCGCATAAGGCATTGCTATGTCAGGGTGAAGCCATCGAACTACTGATCGAGCTCGCAATTAAAGCATTACGGGATTAGAAGTTTCAAATGAATCTTTCAATCAACCTAATATAACACCATTACCTCTTCCATGCGCGACCTTCAAACTAGCAGACAAATGTCAATTTGAGGGCATATGAACCACGAGAATAAGAACAATTAGGGTTACAGATTGCATATGAATTTGAAAATTAAGGATTTGGGGCATATGAAGCACGATGAATTTGGGAACAAGGATCTTCAATTTAAGATGTCAAAATGCACCGTTTCTCATCTCCAAAACGCACCGTTTCTGGTTTTGCTTTAAATCTGTTTCTACGTGTTTAAGTTACTAGAGCTCCGGCAGCCACGTGGAATAAACTTTACCAGAAATTTCATTTATGTCGATTTGATGAAATTGATAAGGTCGCGCATGACATTGTTATAATTAAAAACACGTGATTGAATTGAGAAGAACACCAAAGGTCGAGTATTCTTTTATAATTAACCCAAAATTAATCTATTAGGTCATACTGTCTTAGGTTGGAAATAGTTTGCAAATATCTAAATTGAATACAAAAGGGTTTGGTTCGATTTTGAACTTAAAAATTATAGTAAAATCCGACCTAACCCGACATAAAGCTAAAAGTTAAACTTCATATATAATGCCTGATTTATATAAAATTATGTCATCTTAATATCATATATATACTTTATTTTATTTTATTTTATCAATAATTCTTTTATTTTAGTTTACCATTTTTTCTCTTAAACCTTTGGAATCATTATTTAGTTTTACTTTTTCTGATAAAAAAGTATTATTAAATTTTAAACTTTACTTATTTAACTATATCTATTCATCTAATCTAACTATACAATTACATGTAATTTTATTTATTACTTTTCTTGTTAAGGACTTTTGATTTTTATACAAATTTGAATTTTAACTTTTAGATTAGATTTTCAAAATCAAACCCGATTAAAAATTGATGAACTTGAATTTATTAGTTTTCTAATTTTAAATATTGAATTCAGTTTTAAATAAGTACAACCCAATTAATATGGTTTGTATTAGCATATAGCTTCTAAACCGATCAACCCGACTCATGAATACTCCTACTGATAGCCATAGAAATAAAAACATAATGAAACTAAAAAAAGAATAAATATAAAAAAAATACTTAGTTCCGATAAAAAATTCAAAGTTTAAGAACCCAACATTATTACGTTGAAGTTGAGGGATTCAATTACACAACAATGCAAAGTTTAGGACCTAGTTATGTGTTTTTCATTTATTAGGATGCAATCAAGTCCAATCTACTCAGAATCAATGCAAAAATATATTTAAAACTGACTCAATATTAATTGAATCGAGCTTGAAGATGAATAAACCCAATATTATCACGTTGAAGTTGAGGGATTCAATTACACAACAATGCAAAGTTTAGGACCTAGTTATGTGTTTTTCATATATTAGGATGCAATCAAGTCGAATCTACTAAGAATCAACGCAAAAATATATTTAAAATTGACTCAATATTAATTGAATCGAGCTTGAAGATGAATTTCATAATTCAGTTAAACTCAAATTGCCTTGAACTTAGTCAAATTTAGCCTTTAAAACGAAGAAATATACAAGTCTTATGTACTACATTAAATATAAATAAATATGTTCATTTAATCTCATTTTTACTTTAACATAAATTTGTAAATATAATAGATATAAAGATTTATTTTTATATTTAGTACATGAATTATTATTATTATTATTATTATTATTATATATACTTATTAAAAAATGTATTATTTTAAATTAATTAATTAGTTTATATCTAATAGTCAAATTGCTTAAATGTCAGAAAAATAAATAAATCAAGTTTTAAGTTGGATTACGCTCTAACTCTATTCAAATAACCTCGAGTTTATTAATTTGACTCGAGCACAAGCTTAAGTTCTTAGCTTTTCAAATTTGGAGTTAGAGCTGGTCTATTTAAGATCGAGTCTGAACTTGAGGTATTTAAAGTCGACTCAATTTCACTCATTTATACTCCTAATTTTTCTTATTTATTTCAATATTAGGAAAAAAATTATTATTATCCCATAAATTTAGTCAAATTTACAAGTCTAATATTGCAGTTTTATAAGTAAAATACTATCTCTTTTAACATTTAGTTCCATTAACTATTATTCCCCTTTTATCTTTTCTTTTTCTCCGTCAATCAATTTGATTAATGGGTTTAATTATCAAAAAGTGTTTAGTTTGATAATTAAACTTATTATGAGTTTAGTTTAATCTAATAAAAAATTTATTGTAATTTTTAAATTTATTACCAAATACTAAACTCATAAAACATAATTAATTTAACTATTTTTAATTGCTCTAATTTATTAACATAAATCTTTGTATAGCTCTCTTATTATTATTATTATTTTTTATTTTTTCTACAAAAATTATGGTTATCTGTTTGTTTATTGTTGCTTTCTTTAATTTCCAGTACCATTTGAACCAATTAAATAGGCCAGTCCATTCTGATTTTTAAAATAGTGTTAGAACTATTTTAATAACTTATATTTTAGAACCTTGATAAAATATTGAAAAACACATTCGAACTATTTATTAAAAAGGTATATAAAATTATTAATTTCATATTAATTAAAATAATTCTTTTTTATTGGCTAAAGTTTAAAAAGTTATTATGTGGTTTGACACTTTTTCACTTGAGAAATGAAGATATTTTTTTTAATCAAATGAGTACACATGTTTTATTTTCTTAACATTTTCTAAATACATATTAATATTTTTATTATTTTTTACATAATTTTACATATATTTAATACAAACTATTACTAAATTATGATTTTTATGACATCTAATAATATACTAAAGACTTCATAAATATATTTAAAATTTATTTTTAAATTTAATTAAAATTAAAAATATATATTTTAACCATTTTTTATGATCATAAAATAGTAAATTAGTTGGATACTAAATTAATTAAAAATATATTTTTTATTAAATATTTATGTTTCTATTAATATTTACAATCTAAAAAAACATTACATGTTCAAAAAATGCTATAAAAAAATACATGTTACTCTTTTAATACCAAAAATACATGTATTCCTCAAATAAAAAAGCAAGGTTGTTTTTTTGAACTTTACTTTTTTTTTTAAATCAATATCATTACTATAGGTTTCTTATAAATCTTTGCAAAGTACCATTTTGGATAATGTTCCTTAATCTTCAGGTAATTAAACTAATGCAAAACACTAGAGAATTGTAGCATTCAAAATGCAACGTAACTAGGAGCAGTTATAGCAAACTAGGCCTATATTTAGTTTCAATTTCATCTTACATATAAAACTTTCAAGAAAACTGGGCTCTGCCCAACAGATGTCTGATGTCCGCATCCTGGAAAGTGAAAGGACAGGAACAGGAATGGCATCATTATCCACAATGTAAGAGTAGGTTTCCTCAATCTAAATTGTCAATCTAAACATTCAATCACTGTCCTCAACTGTACAAATGGCTTCTTGATGATGGATCAACTCCACACAATCACCAATCTACTCACACTAAAATATGGACATACAAAAGAAATTTAACTACAGTCCCACCAGGAGGATGCTCAAGTGTTGAAAACAGGGACACCATGTAGCTGAGAACACATTCATCGACCTTATATGCGTGTAACCATCAGATCAATATTAAGCAGATGAATATGTACATATAACTAACAGCATGAGTACAAAGATAGCAAAGAAAACCTACCATGGCAAGACTAATTTCCTTCAACGTAGAGCGCTAATGCAGAGGACGGGTTGAGCTCTGATGGGATTGAAAGATATTAAAAATTAGCTGCAGATAATATCAACTATTAGAAATTGAAAAGACATCAGAGATAAAGTGCTGAACCACCTTCGGGTTCCCCTCGCAACCAATCCCGTGCACATATTAGAGCTTGTCGAATGTCTGGATTTAGTGAACTTCTATGACTATCCAGCACCCTACCTCCAGTTCTGAATGCGGATTCTGGTGCAACAGTAGACATTGGTGTCCCTAGAACATCACGTGCCATCATTGACAAGATAGGATACCTCGGCGTGTGAACCTTCCACCAGTTCAGTATATTGAAATCACAATTGCGAGGGAAGACTGGTTCCTCTAAATATTTGTCTAAATCTGATGCTACACTCTGACTTTGAGAAGTCTCATGCAAGAACTTGTCAAAGCCCTTTAATCTGTCTCTACTATCAGTACTGGTACTTGGTAAACTGCTGCCAGGCAAAGCTGAACCTTGATCCACTAATGTTGAACAAATAGAATAAGCATTAAAAAGTTCTTTAATACCATCTGAAACTTCTTTGATTCGATCGAGAGCTGTACTACCATATATCTGAGAATAATAATATTCTACTAATTTCATCTTGAATCGTGGATCTAAGATGGCTGCTACTGCCAAAGCTAAACTACACTTGATCCAATATTTATCAAACTTGGCTTTCATCTGAGATGCTATGGAGCTAAGGAAATTATCTGAGCTCTTGCACCATTCAATTAATTGAATATGAACATCACAAATCTCAGGGAAATACATATTTGCCGTGGGGCATTTGTTCCCAGAAAAGACATTAGTGATTTCAACAAAAAGTTTCAAATAACTAGTGATGGAACTTGTCCATTCCCACTCTGTATCAGTTAAGGCTGTTGTATACGCTGGGTCATGCTCTTGCAGCAGAGAAAATGAGCCCCTGTACTCTAAGGCCGTTTCAAGCATTAGATATGTTGAGTTCCATTGAATTGGGGAGTCAAGAACCAAGATCTTCTGACTGGTGATTCCAAGTTGCTGGGATATCTCCGTAAATTTCCCTTGTGTTACCTGTGAACTTTTAACATGTCTAACACTTGCTCGAATTTTTTGGGTAACTTCTCGAAGTGCTTCCATGGCATCTTGAACAATCGAATTCAAAACATGTGCAGCTGAACGCACATCAAATAACTGGCCATTACTCAAAAGGGGCCTGTTTTGAGAGATTCGATCCTTGATTCTAAGGACAATATCATCATCAGAGGAACAATCATCAAATGTCATGGCAAACAGCTTGCACTCAATGTCCCAATCCATGAGGCACTTAATAATAACTTCTGAAAGCATATCTTCAGTGTGAGAAGAATCAAGTGTCATGAAATTTATAATCTTCTTTTGCAATTTCCAGTCCTCATCGATAAAATACGATGTCAAACACAAGTACTCCGTGTTTTCTGGAGAAGACCACATTTCAATGGAAAGGTTAATTCTGCCTTGCAATCTATTTATCATCTCATATACTTTCTGTTTCTCTTTCACATAAATGTCCACACAGGAGAGTTCAATGGAGCTATTTGGCACAAACTCAAATAAAGGCTGGAGGTTTTTGATAAATTTTTTGAATCCCACATGCTCAACCATAGCCAAAGGATAACCATGTACTATGATCATGCGGGCAAGATCAAGCTGACTCCGCTCTTGATCAAACCTACTACTTCCCAGGCTGATAACATCATCTTTTCTCTGGTCCTGATCATATTTTATTATCGCAGTCTTTAGATATTCATCTTTTCTTTGCCCTTCATCATAGCTAACATTTGGAAGGCTAAGGGAAGTTTCCTTTTTCCTTCTCTTTGCAAGTAGTGGTGACAAGTCACAATTAGATCGTTTTAAGCATCGTAGTAAGTGATTCCTCAGATGTGTAGTTCCGCTGTTACTTGATCCACTGAGTTTCTTGTTACAGTGTACACAAACAGCATAACATACGTCAGCCTTCCTGACCCTTTCAAAGTGATTCCACACTACAGAAGTTAACCTCTTTGGTTTCTTAATGGCTGGTTCAGTTGAAATTTCCATTGCATAAGGTTCTGTGGGGCAAGTCTGCAGGTAACATTAATAGATGAACTCATATTTGATGATTACAGCATATGCCATAACACAATCCAGAAGATAAATTATGTCAAGACATCAAGTCCTCAGACCCCATATGACATGCATTTAGTAATGATGTTACAACAATAAAATCAACAAAAGTTGAAAATAACAGAAAACTAAAAGAGAGAAACAAAGAAATTCTATCATCAGAACATGTCAAGGGAAACAAAGACAATCAATAAAAGCCAATAGGGAAACATAGCAAGAGCCCTCAGCTAAAATTAATGGTCTTGTAACCTACTATGTAGGGGCAGGACAAATTCATGAAAACTCAAAAAGAAAGGTATTGTCATATGAAAACAATAAGCAGGATAAATACTTAAAATGAAAACAAAACAAGCTTGCCAAGTTCAGTTAGAACTGATTGTGTTTCGTAGCACAAGCATAAACATTTGCTAAACAAGCAACAGGCGGGCAGAGTTTAATAAAGTGAAACACAGGTCTTGTATATTCGGATTCCTCAAATGCCAAAAAAGAAATATATTCATATTTGAAAACCAACAAGGAACATGCACACCCAACAATCATCAATTCATAAATACATACACTTAAAATAGACCCAGCAGTCATCAATTGATAAATACAACAAACTAAACGTAAACAGATAGGGGTCGTCTCAACATCTGCAATTTTCATCTCATAATTTCAGTTACAATCATTAATTCATAGATAAGAGAATCAAAACAACTATTTCACCAAAAAAAAAAAACAGTCGGGTCATTTCAAAATAGACCAATTGCATAAACAAATGTGAAACTGAAAAATTATGGTGAATCTATGGTTTCTTGAAAAGTAAGAAAAAGAAATGGATCATTAATGAAAGTGGGTCTTACATGGATTAAAGCAGAAGCTTCGATTTTTGTTTTGGATTGTTGGAAGTCACAGAGTCCGATCAGGGGATCCGGAAAGGTTTTTGTTGAAAAGGGGAAAGGAGAAAAGATAGGATCCGGTATGGGTTTGTTCGTTGGACAGAAGCGGATCGGATAAGATGAGAAGATCCGAGATCCACTTCGATTGTGGGTTAATAACGCAAGGTCTGGATATTTTCTCTTTTATTTCAAGCACATTAAAGGGACCCTATTGAATGCTTTGGATCCGGTTTTAGGGTATAGGAAAGGCGGTTTAGGCTTGGATTTTGGTTTGGTTTGGTTTTAGTGGGTTTGTTGGGTATGACTTGGATGTGGGGAAGCGATATACGAGCAAAATTACACTACTTCCCTCGGAACTTTCTATATTTTATTTTAAAATATAACTAATAGGTCCCACTATTATATGATATATATCATAATCAAATTTTAATATAGTTAAAAATATATTTAAAGATATTTTATATGAAAGATATTTAAATACTTTTAAAAATATAATAAAAATAAAATTTAAAAATATTTCTTTATTTTGTAAAAAGAAGCTCGTATGAAACTATTCATATGCAAACTTCTTTCACATATTCATTACAACATTCTTTCTATATAAATTTTTTTTGCCAACTCTTCGAAAGGCGTAGTAGAAGAGTGGCGCAAATATTTTTGATTTCTTCTTGCTCTATTCCAAGCAATGGTAAAATTTCCTCCGCGAGCCGACTAACTGAAAAAAAAAATATATTTTCATTAAATTTTCCATTTCTAGTAATATATTTAGGTACGGTGTTTATTTTTAAGTGTTATTTTTCAAAAAATTTATGCAAAAACCTGTTTTTTTAGAGATGTATTGAGCAATGACTATTGAAGTATATCGGTATAACTATTATTTTGGTAGACAAAACGTAACTAAATATCATACATTATATGTGTTTGATAAAATGACTAAGAGAGAAATTTTTTAACAAGTTTTTTGAATTTGGATGTAATTGTTGCCAATATACTATATACTTATATGTATCGTATTGTTAAAGATCAATTTTTTAATTGGATTTTTTAAATTTTGGCTACTTAGTTCCTTTTGTTATATATTTTTTTTTAGTGATTTTGACCTTTTGGTATCTACTTCTTTATAAGAAAACAAAAAGGGTCCATTTTAGTTATTTATTATTCACGAAAGAGTTTTTAGTTTTTTTTAAATCGTTATTTAGTATTGAAGATGAGACTAGTATATATTGCTAATTTTGGAGGTATTGTTACAACATTCTAGCTTATAATAAGATTGAAGTTTGAAAATAAATCAAAGATTATCAACCTAAAAAGTAAAACTCTTATTGTGTAAAAAAACACCATATATGTCCGTAAGTGAATTTGAAAGGGTAGATTTTTAGAAGTAATAGGATATATAATTTGTTTGATTCTTCCAAACTTAGCAAACCTCACTAAGCCCTTTGTATTGGTCTATTTCCAAATTTGGAAATGCAACAATTATACCTTTCTAAATCAAATACATTCATTGCTTCCTCCACCACTTGAGACTATATTATTATTATTATTATGATATGTGTTATTGCTATTGCTACTGGTATTCAAAAGATTTAATTCTCACCGAAATTTGCTTCTGAAGTTTCCCCTTGTTTTGTTTCCTTATTTCACTTTAACTAAATTGATTATCTATTCCTTTGAATGTTTTTCTTTTATTTTATAATTATTATGATTTTTTTAAAAAAGAATTTAATATCGCAACTACAATTATGAAATTCTTTATGAAAATAAATGTTAAATCTTTTCGACCTGTGTTTTGTTCTGCTCATTGATTCTTCACCTTTTTTTTTTCTTTCATTACTCTCTTTGAAATATTCAAAATTTAATGGCTTTGATATTTAAATAGTGAGAGAAAAAATAAAAAAAAATAGAAATAAAAATAAAATCAAAACAAAGATTAAAACAATACACAAAAATAAGCTCATATTTCAAGGCTACTACAATCATTTATCAATATAATCAAACCCATACATCACTACTACTACCATCAAACTTGTTTGTTATCACCACCTCAACAAATTCATATCAATCCCAAAATCTCAACAAAAAGAATAATAGTAAATTTTTTTTCTATTGAATTATTTTTCTTTTATTTTGATAACAACTTTAATTTTTAATTTATGATTGTATCACTGTAGCCACCTGACACAGGCTACAATCACCATTTGATATTACTTGTTGTCACTTGATAAATGGACTTGGATAAAACTCATTTTCAAAAACTAGTTCAAAAAAGAGGGTGCTTAATCCACTTATACAACTTCTAATATCGCTAATACATACTCACTAATTAGCTTCTTTTAATACATTCAAACTGAGATGAATGCAGTCAAAACCAAATGATTCAAACTGAGTTTGTTAATGAATTAAGGACATACCATTTCATTCAACTTGCTATAATTTAATTTCATAACAAAATGTATATATAAAAACCCATCTTTCAGAGATCCATTAAGCCAGTGCTCATTACGTATATGAGTAAAGCTATTATTTTAGAAAACAAAATGTAATTAAGCATTATGCATTATGTGTTTGATAAAATGACTAAAATAGAAATTTTTATAAAAGTTTTAATTTTTGAATCTAGATGTGATTGTTGTTACTGTATTATATACTCTCATGTATATAGTTATGTTAAGGATCAAATTATTTAGTTAGAGTTTTCAAATTTCAACCAGTTGAGTCCTTTCATTTTATGTTTTTTTAGTGATTTCGATGGTTTGGTGTCTGCTTCTTTATGAGAAAATAAAAAGGCCTCCTCATGGGCCGTAATAAATTATATCCTTTGTTGTGATAACTTTAGAATTTTTGTATTTTCATAATCAATTGCATTATGATAATTTTTATAACATTGTGACATCCGAACATAAAATATATAAAAAGAAAAGTATTAGACCTGTAAAATATATAATTTTATAATATATATATATATATATATATATATATATATATATATATATATATTGTCACGACCCACCTTGGGGGCCTGTGTACTAGGAATGGGTAGGCTTAAGGCCACCGAAACCCGTAGTAAGCCTTACCAACCCGCAAATCCATATATACAATTAACCAAATATAAAGTAGTCATAATTATCTTGCATAATACATCATCATACTACCAACAGGAGTCAGAATAGTTATATAAATTTAAAAATTTCCTACTGCGGATTCTCTAGAGTAAAAATGACAAGTATATAAGTACAAGTTAATTACAAAAGTCCGAAGAAGAAGAAGTCGGACTGTCGAATGTGCGATGGCGAAGGTCTTTAACTAACACCTGAAAAAAAATTATAACTGAGACTGTCAGTCTCGAGAGTGAGATAAAATCGAATAATCTAGAGACTATTGCAGTCTTCACAGGAAATATTAATTATTCGAGTCCATATATCAAACCCTGAACATAAACAGAAATCATGATGTCATCATACCATAATGAAATAAATAAATAAATAAATAATATCTTTGTTTCTTTTCTTTTCGGGACGAGTGGCTCGGTAGAACCCTAAACCCCAAATTCTAGTAGCCTTTCGGCTCTCTTAATCCAACAGGTCTGGCGCCCAGAGAGCAAGCTCGATCAGGGTCCTTACCTCCAGCCTGAACACTTGAATTCCAAATAAGCCGCCCAGAGAGCATTGCTCGATCGGGGACCTTAACTCCGCATTAATCGAACTCGGCCCAGAGCAAGCTCGATCAGGCGACAAATTCATAATAACCTTATATCCATGATCATTACCGCATGCGGTCGATGTAACCCATCAAAGGCATGTTCTACAAGCCACATTTCCCAATTCGCAATCATCACATATAATAATTATTATTATCTGATGAACTCAACCAACACATATCGAAATAAAGATTAAAGATTT
The DNA here is from genome assembly GCF_019578655.1 of Ricinus communis. Taxonomy (NCBI): domain Eukaryota; kingdom Viridiplantae; phylum Streptophyta; class Magnoliopsida; order Malpighiales; family Euphorbiaceae; genus Ricinus; species Ricinus communis. Next base: position 26,032,966 of record NC_063264.1, read on the forward strand.
AAGGTAAAACAGCGTGAAATTTGTGAGGGAAAAATAATAACGTTTATCTTATTATAACATACTAATAATAATATTTATATTATTTCAAATATTAATAATCAAGTGAAATCATTTATTTTACGATACTAATAATTATATTATGCATAAACTTTCAAAATAGCATATTAAATCAGACTTAGCAATAGTGTAATGATTAAATGACTTTAACTCACTGATTTAACGCGTTCCGCAGTCCGCTCCTACGCCTCGGGTGGAGCTGGCGGGAAGGCTGAATTATCTAATAACAAAAGGACATACAATTAATAGACATTCGAAAATTTTTCCTAACTTAGACCCTAAGGTCGACTGCCTAGAATTAAATTGGACTCGAGGATTCTGCCGAAAATTTGACAGAACCTCCCTTAAATTACGGATATTTACCCCCCGTAAAACGGGTCCAGGACCTGCCAAAAACATATCAGACATGCTGGAATTTAATAACAGGAGCCGGGCCACAAGAACTGCATTAATATTTTCCCGACTCCAAAACACCACAATCCAAACAATTTAATTTGATTTATTTTTAAACTACCCAACACAAGCAATTAATAGCCACAATAACTTTCTAATATTAAAACAAAATTTTTAGAGTCTAAAATAAAATTATACCGAGTTAAAAATTAAAATATTTCGCGCGTCCAGAAAACACCGGGGTCCGGAAGCCGGTCCTGCCAACAGTGTCGGAATTCAAATCCGGAAGCGCCTACGCGAAGCTCAAGTTGCGGGGAGTCCGGAAGTACAAGAGTTTTGGCCGGAAAGTGGCCGGAAGGCGGCGGATCGGGGCCGGAAAGTCGCTGCTCACGCGACACTTTCCAAGGCTGCCGGCAAGGATTTCCGACGGAGGAGGGTTGCTTCCGGGGTTTTCGGGGGTGAGGAACTCATTTCCGATGCCAGATCTCCGAAAACATGCCGGCAAGAGGGCGAGCGGCGAAGGCAGCCCCCCCTTGTTCTTGACAACGCCGACGGAAAGGAGGAAAGGGGAAGGGAGCTGCTGCAGAGCGGCGGGAAGGGAGGAAGGCGCTGGCGACGGCGGCGGCGAGCTGGGCGGCACGTAGGCGGTGCGGGGAAGAAGACAGTCGACGGGGAGAGGGAGAAGGAAGGGAGGAAGGAAAAGGAGGAGGGTAAAGGTGTTACATATATATTCTTATGATTATGATTGTCTCAAAGTACAAGTCCTTTTCTATGCTCAAATGAGCTGTATTTAGTACTATTTTGCTCTTAGACGTACTACATATGTTGTGAAATATTCTGCAGTTGCATTTGAATGAACAGTATTTTGAACTTTCCTTTCATTGATGCTCACTTGCATCCGAATGTAAGTGTTATTATGTCCATAACTAATCAACTATCTATATTCAAGGGACAATACCTAATTACCCCATTAAAAGTGATTGAAGATTAATTTTTGTTACTCAAACATAAGAAAATAACACAGAGTTCAGTAATTATTCCAAAACTAAAAAAGGACAGGGTTTTTATTTTATATGAGTTTTGATTGTCTCATCTATCTTGACTTAATTATTAAATTAATTAGAAAAAGAAAGAATGAATTGGCATCAATCAAACCAGGAAATAGTCGCAAGTGAAAGAGAATGGAAAAAAATTTGACTATTTTAAAGATTGATAAATCCAAAATGCGATGCTTTATGATTGGTACAGACCAAATGCTCTCTCAATGACAAGGTCTGTCTCATTTTTACTAATTTTGTTGAATCCAAACTTGTAGTCTTCTTTCTCAACCTTTTCAAAGCAACTTGATTATTCATATTTATTGAATATATGTTGTTCCATAAGTGCTATTTTTAGTTATTTTTTAATCAATAGATGTAAGCATAAATGACCATCAGAATGAACTGCTATTAGGATAATGTCCCTAGTTCTAAGCTTCTTGTGATTGATGTTTTGATGGCCATGGAATTATTAGAGATGGTTGAATAGCAGCTGAAGATGAGATCAATTTGTATTAATAAATGGCCTGAACTTCTGATAAGTGCTAGTAGCACTTACTTTTGAAGCTTGTTTTACCTCGGTTTCACCTTAAATTGAGTTTAGTTTATTTGTCAGACTTTGTTTTCAGTTTCTTTTTAGGTATTTGGCAAAGCTTGCTTGATGAAAGGAAGTTTGAGTTTCAAGTGCAAGAAATATTAGCCAAGGAGCACCTACCATCAAGGATAAGAGTGTCCCACGGGCATGACACGAGAAGAAGCTGCCCGTGCCACCTTCTCGTTTGAAGTATGAAAAATGGCAGAATGATGGCTTACATGACAGGAGAGGCACGGGACCGTGTGATTTGGTAAAAATGGCAGATTGCTCAAGGAATAACACAGGAAGAGGACACACCCCTGTAGATAGAGAATATCTTCAAGAAAGGTTTTTAGTCAAGGATGCCATACGGCCGTGTGGTTCCTAAAAAGCACACTATTTAAGTGAATTTTTAGGGTTGTTTTGGGTGAGTTCTATCATATTTTTATTTCTAGAGAGAGAAACACTTAGAAACTTCATTTTCCTTTCATTTTTAGGGTTTTGATTAGTATTTCTCAAGGGAGAATATTATTTCCTCCATTGCTTTTCAGGATTGAAGATTTCTATTTCTACTCTTTCATGACTAGTTTGAGGTCTTCTTCCTCTCTAATTTTTACTTCTTTATTGTAATGTCTAGAAACTAATTTTCTTGCTATTTGAATTTTGATGAATCCTAATTTATTTTGTATGGATTAATTCAAAGTTAATATAATTTATATTTTTCTATGAGTTATTTATCCCTTTAGTTGTTTAATTATCTATTTCAATTGATAAGTCAATGTATTGATTGAGATTTATTTTCATAAACTCATTAGAGATAACTTTTTATGAATTGATCACATCTTAGGGATTGATGATTGATTGAGATAGATCTATAAGATTCTTTGATTCAACAGTTCCTTAATCTTAATGCATGACCTATATAAGTTGATTTGAGATGAGATTCATCTCCCTCCTCTTAGAAATTAGGAGCTTAATCACTTGAGAAAGGTTTAAGCCTAATTTTGTGAAATGCCAATTCAATTCTTGATCTGAATTAACTGTTGTTTATTTCATGAAATACTTAACTTATTAGGGGGACTCACTATCTAAATAGGCTTTATTCTTGATAAATTTACCAATTGGTTTAATCTTTATTTTCAAAATTGTTTTACTTCTAAATTTAATTACACCCAAACAATATGTTAATTGCTGAACATTAGTGTATGATTGAAGGTAGTACTTACAATTAGGTTCCTAGTGGAAAGATACTCTTATTCATTATTATATTACTTGATATGATCGGTGCACTTTGCCGTGTGTAGATAGCGTGCATCAACTTCTATTTGTGTAACAATAAACTCCAACCGTCAATTCCCGTTAACCAGCTTAACGGAAAGCTAACATGGCACCCTAGCTAGTAAATAATTTTTTTAACTTAACAATAAATCCACGTCATTAAATGAGACACTTTAGAAACAGGTGTCTCATTCTCTCTCCCTCTCTCCCTCTCTCTCATCAACGCTGTTCTCTTTAAAAGTAAAAGGAAAAAAAGAAGAAAATGGCGAAGGGCACAAGGAAGCTTTGAGAACACCATTGCATTCTCTTTTATCCTTCCACTCTTTCTTTTTACTCCCTCCATATCATCGTTCTCGTTTGAGAACACCATTGTGTTAATCTTTTATCTTTTGGTTTAATGCAAAATTGATTTAACCCTTTAATTTGTGGAACCTTAATTTTTGAATTGGCTAACATAGATTCCCAATTGATTGCACGTGACTACTTTTGCCATGTCGAAGCAGTATTGAAAACCTCTTGAACCGATGCAAGTCTAGGCAGTAGGTTCTTTGGAAGTCAGAATTTTGAGGTAGAGTTATTTTTATTTGATCTTGACAAAAATGAGTTCTTTTTTTAATGGTTGGAGAATAATTAGTTTCAAATAGTTGAATTTTTGCAGAATTAGCTGTGCCATTTTTTCTTGTGGGTAGACCCTCCTATGCAACCAAGGCCAAAGATAGTGATAACAGGACTATTACAAAAAATTGATAATCTGAAGAAGGCAGAAAGAAAAAGAGCAGAAGATGTAGAAAGAGAGATATAGATGCACATAAGAAAGAAAGGAGAAGGTTGATGTGGTTCAGTGTTTTAGTTAGTGTAGTTTAGTTCATATTAAGATTGTAAATTATTTTGCAGTAATGGTGGAGTAGGGTAGTGTTGCTTAGGGGTGTAAACTTTTTAGCATGAAAGAAGGTTGACATAGTAGTAATAAGATGTCCAATTTAATTTCATTTATTGTCCCTAGACTTTAAAAGACATATCACAATTGTCCTTGTATTTTGTAATTGATATGAATAGCATCTCTGAACTATCTATTTTATATCTATACCATCCCTTATGCTGTTAGAAGTTTTTTGATATTTTGTCTAACTTGAATTGAAGAATTCAGTTTATTAACTGAAAATATTTTTAAAATTAAGCAAAGAAATTATTCCTATAAACTAGGCAATCCACAACACAATATTAAATAAAGATAATATTAATTTACCTCTTAAAAGAAATACAAAATGAGCAATCTTATTGCCTAGTTTCACAACTGAAACAATTGGCACTTAGAGACCTCTTTCAACTTTGAAACACCAAAAAACACAAAATAACAGTTCAACTATCCTAAAACAATATATCAATTTGTCTCATAATCCACAAACAAAATATGATAAATATAAAAAGATGGCTTCAAATCGGTTCTTGGATTTTTTTTAATTGTTGCATATATCTTGATGGCACCTCTCTTCGTCTTGGATTTCCATGCTTAAATCCTTTGTCTTTGGGTTGTCTAGTTTGCCTCTGAGCTTCATATTAACCTCCAGAAGTGTATGGTTTAACAGCTTCAAAAGTTGAACTCCTTTGATTATCGCTAATGGATAAATCAGTAGGTTTTATAAATATGTTCCTTGCGTCATCATCAATATTTCCATCATGAGCCTATGCTCATAAATTTTAAAATATTTCTTAACAGCCTTCACTAACCCCTAAAGTCAAGAAACAATAAAATAAAAATAATAGATGTATAACTATCAACATAATAAATGAAAAATAATATATAAATGAAAAGCAATATTAGCAAAATAAAAAATAAACTGACCTTTTGTCTATCTGACATGAAAGCCCAATGATGTGAGTTATGCATGCCTAAGTCATGTTTCAAAAGATCAATCCCATTTTTCAAATCTTTTAGTCTTTACCAAAGCATAAGCAATAGAAAACATACAATCATTTGGATCGATGCTAGTAGCTATTAAGAGTTGACCCCCATATATCTCCTTTAACCAACAAGCATCCAGACATACCAAAGGCCTGCAGCCTTCCCTAAAAGTATTTTTTCAATCCTACCAAGCATATGTACATGCCTTTAAACTTCCCTTTTGGTTCCTTAAACTCAACAGTGCTTCCAGGATTAGTCATCAACAACTCATGCTTATAGTCAGGATAAATATAAAAAGATAGCTTCAAATCAGTTCTTGGATTTTTTTTTTTTAATTGTTAAGTATATCTTGATGGCACCTCTCTTCCCAAATGCTTAATTCCTTTATTTTTGAGTTGTCTAGTTTGCCTCTGAGCTTCAGATTAACCTCCATAAGTGTATGGTTCAACAACTTAAATTGAACTCCTTTGATTGTCATTAATGGGTAAATCAATAGGTTGTGTAACTATGCTCATTGCTTCATCATTAATAGTTCCACCCTGGGCCTATGCTCAGAATTTTCAAAATATTTCTTGACAGCCTTCACTTACTCTTAAGTCAAGAACAATAAAACAAAAATAATAGATGTATAACTATCAACACAGTAAATGAAAAATAATATATAAATCAAAAGTAATATTAGCAAAATAAAAAATAAACTGACCTTTTGTCTATCTGACATGAAAGCCTAATGATGTGAGTTATGCATGCCTAAGTCATGTTTCAGAAGATCAATAAACCAATTCCATTTTTCAAATTCTTTGGTCTTTACAATCATTTGGATCGATGCCAGTAGCTATTAAGAGCTGACCCCCATGTCCCCTTAAACTAACAAGCATCCAGACATACCAAAGGCCTGTAGCCTTCCCTAAAAGCATCTTTTAATCCTTCCAAGCATATGTACATACCTTCAAACTTTCCCTTTGGTTCTTTAAGCTCAACAGTGCTTCCAGGATTAGTCCTCAACAACTCATGCTTATAGTCATACAATTTAGCATATTGCATGTCCTCATCTCCATTTAGTCTTCAAAGCAATGTCTCTTGCTCACCAAGCCTTCATCCTATCAATGTTGAGCTTCATGTTAGCTTTAACCCTAGCAATAAAATGGATCAAATCCCAAGTTGGATCAACTCTGAGGTCATCTAAATACTTCTTAGCTAATCTTTGAAGCTACATTGAAATTCTTGTGAACATTCCCACATGTGTGCTTCATGTTATGAGAGCGAACCTAAAATGTTGGATTTGCATTGTCTTTTCTATTCAATTTGCATGGGTGAATGAAGAATGGACATCCCGTGTAGCATTTAGCTCGAACCCTCAAGGTTATCATTCTTTGGAAAGCATAATTGATACATATGCATAATACCCCAATTACTTACATGTTTCCTTAAAATAATCTTTGTCTTTAAAAAGCATACCAACTTAAAATCTTAGTTCTACCATATCCTTATGAGCAACAAAAGTAGGAAACCTCACTCTTTTCCTTTTTTGCTCCTTTTCACATTCAGATTCTGATGCAATATGCAACTCATTAGAATAATCATAATCTGACTTATAAGGATCAACTTCAACCCTACAAGTCACATCAACCCCACCCAAATTAATTTTCATTCCACGTTTAGGCCTACCACCTAATGGAGTCTTTCACCCTTGTCTTGTTCTTGTTTACTGCCTTGTCCTTTTAATTAACCCGTTTCCCTTAACACATACATCAAATCCTCATCTCCATCAAAGATATCTATAAAATCATTAACTCTAGGGATACTAAAATGCCCTTTTATTGTGTCATCATTACCAGTAGTTTCTTTTCCTCTTGCCTCGCCCTCAATAAAGGTTTCTACTCATATAGCTTCACCTTCATTATCATTTCCTGCAGCAACACCTTCATCATCATTTCCATTCGATTCACTTTCACTATCACTATCATCACCTTCTTCATAGTCACTCTCATCTCCTACAGGCTCATCCTCATAAGCAACAACTTTTCTTACATTATTCTGTTTTTTTCCTTCACCCTCTTGCTCCTTCTGATATGTCCTGCAAGATGTTTCAGTATGTTCTATTTCATAAATTATGTCCTTAAATAATCCATCATCAATAAAATGATCAACTAATATATTTATTAGTCGAGATTGATCAAAATGCTCTAAACTAGTTAAACATAAGGTTTTTTTTATCCTACAAGCAATACCCATTCCATTTACATCTGACTCAAAAGCAGCTTTTCCCTTACCCTTAGTCACAGTCAAACTCTTTCCTTTACTATAACCTGCTTCTTTAGTCCCATTTTCTTCAGTCACAATAGAACTTTTTCTCTTAGGATTAATCACTTCATCCAACTCCTCCGATGACAAATGTTAACATATAAATCTACCTTCCTTTTTTCTGTTGTAGTTCTGCTGCATGTAGTGCCATTTCAAACACTGCAGCATCATTTTCTAACAATTTTAACCTCGAGTTGAAATCACTATCAAGTAGTTTCCAATAATACATCATCATCCCTTCGACCTAGATTGTTAACCCACATGTCTAATCTAACTAAAGAAATCCTATCCATATCAAAATGTTGATGATCAATATCTTCATTAAATTAACCCCACTCCCCAAATGTTCCTCCATGATGCAAAATCACATAGAAGTCAGTATGAAGAAATTTATCTGTCCAAGTTAATAATAAAGTACTATTACCTTTTGTCCAAAGTATTACTCAGTCCTAACTATCTACTTTAAGGTTAACTCATATTTTTATTTAAATAATTAAAGAGTGACTAATTAAAAAAGTTAGGGTTTTTTTTTATATTACTTACCTTGGATAGCCATCCTTGAATGTGGACCCACCAAATTTTTCTTCTTCGCTTTTGTTCCTCTTTAATTGAGAAACAAACCCACCACCAACCCTTTACAGCCTTTGTAAAAGTTTTACAAAACCAACACATATGATGGGCTAGTTTCCAAATCTCTGCAACACCACCAACTTTGTTTTGTTCTTACTGTTTCACTTCACTCTCTAGATCTTGAAAATTTTTCAAAACTCCTTCACCAAAAACTGGGGGTGCCTTAGAGTTTTTCGATTCCAAAAGCAATGGATGACAAGAGAAAGTAAGAGATACAGATAGAGGTTGAAAGCTTTTTTTTTTCTATAATTCTTTTCCTTCCACTTTCAGAAAGAACAACGTTGATGAGAGAGAGGACGAGATACATGTTTTCAACGTGTTCTATTTAGTGACGTGGATTTGTTGTTAAGTTGAAAAAAATTATTTACCAACTCGGATGCCACATCAGCTTTCCATCAAGTTGGTCAACGAGAGTTGACAGTTGAGGGTTTATTATTACGCAAATAGAAGTTCAAACTGTTTATTGATACAATTGAAGTTTAGGGACTTTAGTGTTAAAGGGGGAGAAATTCAGGGACTGTGATGGTAATTTAGCCTAAATGGTGGGTCCTACATTTTTTACATCAGCAAAATTTGACATTGCCAAAGAGCAGTTACAGGGAGGGTTTAAAAGCTCCATTTTTGACATTTAGAGGTCATATTTGGCTAAAAAAACAAACATAAAAGTCTCCCGTGACAAAAAAGGTAAACATTAGGGTCATATTTGACCCTTTTCCCATTACAAAAACAACACTAGTTTAAAAGCTGAATTATGTATTTTGCCAAATCAAAAACGTTTCCTTATTACTCTCAGTGCTTTGCCCACGAGAGAGATGGCGATACGACGGCTATTGTTGCTCTTGAAACCATTCGACGTGTACCCAGTTGGCCAATCTAAGAATATCCCTCGCATGACCAATTCTCAGGTATTTGCATTACATTAATGTTATTATATGTTCACCGCTACTCCATTTCTTTCCTGGTTGGTTCCTCTGCTTGCTTCTTTTTTTTCTTTTTTTATTAGTCTTCTACCTGTTTGATAAAATCTCGCAAATCGCAGTGTAGGTTTTTAATGCTTAGAAACATCAAAATTGTCATCCAAGTGTAGTGACACCTCGCTGCTGTCTCAATGACCAAACTTTAATGTCACTGGATGAATTTTAGTAAACAATCGAAAGATGACCAATTAATACGATGAACCCATTTTCCCATGCAACTTTCTGATTGCAGTCTAAGCTCCCATGTCATTATCTCAGTCACCAATCCATTTACCAACAAGAAATAGAAATTGGTTGTGTTACGTTTATGTGTTGGCATCTTTTGTCAAGTCAACGCAATGATATGTTTTGAGCGATCCTATAAGTTATTTTAAGCTACAACGAATTGTGATTATGTAATTTAGGGTCGAGTCAGTTATGCGTTTTGGGTTGATTGGAGTTGTTCCTAAGAGATTAGAGAGTCTCTCTGTAAAGAGACAAGGATATGAAGATTGGTATTTTGAATATAAGTTTTGAAGTTATCAAAAATCGTTTATCATTATGCCTTCTGAAAAGGAAATAGCTATCTTTAATATTTTAAATAATTGGTTTAATTTATAAAGATATTTTTGTTTTTCAAAATCTGATCTTATCAGTCTACTGTGAATCTGTTGTAACAGACTGATATGTCTTTAAGTGATAAGACTTCTCTATGTGATAGTTTATCTTTCCAAAAGCATTATTATGTCTATAAATGATTCAGTTTAAGAAAGTAATTTGAGCTTTTTATTGATTGAAAAATCCTTATTTTGAAAGTCTTCTGCTTCTCAATGCTTTATCTTTCTTTTTTTGGCAGAATTTCAATTCTTTATCTGTCGTGACGAAGATGCAACATGTTTATGTTCTTATGTTCTTCAGTTGACCTTTTCTTCCCCCAAATTGATATTAATTATCACTACATGCCTAGGTTGCATGGAATCAGAAATGGAAATGACAATACCACACAGAATTATGAAATTTTATAAACAAATAGACATGAAACATTGAGGAAATGTTGTTAATAAAAAAAATATATATGTTTTTATATTTATAGACATAAAATATAGCATTATATTAATTTTAAAGACGTATTATAAATAAGATGACATAATTGATATATTGAATATTATAAATTTTATGACAATATCTTTTGATAAAAATAAAAAGAAATAAACAGATAAATCATTCATTATAAATTAAAATTAAAATTAAAATTAAAATATTTATTTCTGTATCTATATAAGAAAAGTAAAACTAAGTATGGAAAGTACTTATATTTACATATATATTTTATTCTTTAAGTATATAACTTTTTAAATTGTACACACTTTGCTTCAATATTCTTAACTATATATTTTGCCATTCTTGAAAGTTCAAAAAGTAAATAAATAAATGGAAACTCTTTTTTAAATTTTCCGATCTTGTGCAAGAGTTTCTAAAGAGTTTTCCTGTCCTAAACGTGTCCGACACGGAACCTTTGCTCTTCTAGAGGTTGCTGTGCAACCTAGTTACACACTATAAAGAACTGAGGGTAGATGTTTTTAGTTTTCTAGTGCTTTCTTATTCCAGGATGCTTGGTATTGCATTTATGTTCTTTAGACCCATAAGAAAAATAAAGCATAGGTATGTGTTCTTTTGTTTACTCTCAAGTCTTTCATTGGTCTTCTTTACTCATTCATTCATTCTCATCTTGTTATTGGTGCTAACCAGTTGCACTAGCAATTTTAAGGTGCATTTAGCATTTTTAGATTCTAAAGAGCAGTGGTTACATAATGGTATTTTTAAACTATTATTATACTTATAAGGTTTACCTAATGCCTATTTAAAATCACGAGCTTAAGAACCATATGAGATTAGTTGAAGCACAATTATAGCATGTCAAATTGCTTCCTGCTTTTTTACTTTGTGTGAAGACAATAGAATAACTTACTGGGATATTAGCCTTCTAAAACTGTGGTCAATTCTTGTAAAATCAATGCAAATTTTTTCATTTGTTGGTTCCGGGGAGAAAAGGAAGTAATGAATACAAGATCAAAAGGAAATATGATACAATAGCTGTGCTGTTATGTTCCATCTGTATGGCTAATATTTGTGAAACAGGGAATAGTGGATGTAGTTGCAGCTTTAACTGCTATTTGAACTACGAGGGGTTTAGACATGCTTTGCAATTGGTGGTATACTTAAAACTTTCATGAAAAAACCCTAAAGGTGATTTAAAATACTTTATAGCCAGTGTTATTATGTAAATCGCCTTTGAGCAATCCAATTGAATATTATCCCGGAGTTTTGAGAAATTATTATTGATATTAAGATTTGAGGTTTTGTCCGTCAAACTCCTCTGTTCAAGAATTTTTTAAGGATATTTGATTTTATCTCCTTCCTTTTTCCATTGTGTACTTCAGGATTTTTAATCACACTATTGGTTATGTATTTTTGGTTTAATATTACTTGAATGTGTTGCAGGTTTTACATTATCTGGATAACCGGCGTAAGGTTCACAAGGATGCCATTAACTTCTGTCAGGATATATTGCGGCAGAAGTCGATTGATTGGGAACCTATTTTTCGCATTAATTTATCAAAACCAATTAATGATTTCGATTTAGTTGTTACTATCGGTGGTGATGGCACTCTTTTGCAAGCAAGCCATTTCATGGATGACTCAGTTCCAGTTCTAGGGGTGAACTCAGACCCCACACAAGTTGAAGAGGTTAGTTAACTTTCTGGTCTAACTTAGAACAATGTGATGCATACAAGAATGTATTTCCTGTGCAATTTGCAATATCTTTTGGTGTTAATATTTATCAAGTGGGAATATCATTGTATGATCTCTGGCACAGGTGGAGCAATTCAGTAGTGATTTTGATGCTACTAGAAGTACTGGCTATCTATGTGCAGCTACTGTGAAGAACTTCGAGCAAGTAAGAATATCATATAAGATGAGTCATGGATATTCATATAAGATGAGTCATGGATATTCATATGCTTACGAATAACTTGTTTAAAGAATAGATACAACTGTAAATACACAAAGAGACATATATGTAGGAGAATTTGTATTGAGTCAATGCCTGAAACAACTATTCACTCAGAAATGAAGTTTTCTGATATACTGTACATGTTTCATCTTACCCTACACCAATTTGTATTCATCTTTGTTTAGATTAGAAGACTTTCCTTGGAAAAGTTGCTAAAAACAGTTATTATCTATATGCAGTTATTATCTTCAGTAAAAAGCACAAAATTGTTTTCAAATGGAGCAACTTCATGAGTACTTTTTTCAGGTGATAGACGACATCCTTGCTGGTCGAAAACTTCCTTCTAATTTGTCGAGGATTTCAGTAAGTATAAATTCGCAACTGCTGTCAACATATGCTCTTAATGACACCCTGATTGCACATCCATGTCCGGCAACAGTTTCACGGTTTTCCTTCAAGTAAGAGATTCCTCATTGAGCATGAGCCAATATCTGGTGTATTTAGTATTTGGGTATCACCTGATCTCCATTGTTGTTCTGCTTATTGACAGAGTCCAGACGGATGGTGAATCATGTACTCCATTAGCAAATAGCAGATCAAGCGGTCTTAGAGTCTCAACTGCTGCTGGATCAACCGCAGCAATGCACTCAGCAGGCGGATTTGTCATGCCCATTTTGTCTCAGGACCTCCAGTACATGGTGAGAGAGCCTATTTTACCTCAAGCAGCCATCTCTAGTTTGATGCATGGGATGATAAAATCAGGTCAGTCGATGGAAGCCATATGGTTTTCTGAGAAGGGTGTAATATATATTGATGGCTCTCATGTATGTCATGCTATACAATATGGGGATACCCTTAAAATATCTTCCGAGGCCCCAGTTTTGAAAGTTTTCTTGCCTGACCATATGTTATCATAGAATGGACGCAAACCCAGTTGGCATTTGTAAATATTATTCTAGAGTAAGATTCGTAAAACATGAAAATTTCATAAATATGGTCGATATGTTAATATGAAAATGCCCAATAGAGTTCTAGTCCATACAAGTACAGGTGATACTGATATCATGCCTGCTGGTTTTATCAATGCTGTGTAAATTCTGACGGAGAATCTCTACCCTACCAAAGATTGGAATAGATTTAGGTATATCCCATTACACAGCCTCCAAATTTTATTACATTATGATATTAAGCTATTCAAGTAAAAGAGTAGTTCTATTAAGCTACAATTCGCATTTACGACGAATGTAAAGAGATGACTACTTCATTTTGTGTAGCTCATGGATTGTTAGCCCTCTATTGAATTAAAAAAACAACTCTTATATCCTGGTCTCCGGCCCACAATATATTAGGGTCTAGTCCAGGTTTTCAAATAAAAACTTGTTCTGCAAAGCTATTCTTTTCTCCTTCCATCAGCAGTTTCCTTCTTTCCTCATTTATCACACTATCTCATTCATGATCATTAATATTCGTAGCTACAAATCAATTCGCCTCTAACATATCATCTAACAATTAACATATAGCATAAATTTGATAAATATGTAAAGAAAAAAGACATAATGAACATATATATAACAAACAAATAAATATGTCGAGCAAAAATAATGCATACTCAGCTATTACATAATGAACATATTGCTGTAAACAATTATATGTAATGTATATCTCAGTTTATTTAAAAATTTGAAACTATTGAAGGATGTAAACATAGAATGAATATTACTTGAATTAGAAGGTAGATCCACAATTTCTTCTGAAGAATTAGATACAGATAATTATGCTTGTACTGCATTATTAACTTTTTCATCCATCTATACTACTACAAATGTTCTTTTTTAATATCTAAAAGATCGAATTTTCGAATAAATCTTCATAAAGTTTCTTTTCATATATGTAAACAATGAATTGTTATCATTATCTTTTAAATCACAAATCAATTTTTTCAATTCAGTACAAGCCGATTATTTAGTTGCATTTTAATACTTACACAAGCTAATTAAATTATTTTAATAACTTAGTTAATTGCATGTGCATATCTTTTTTCTCTAGAAAAATTATATATGTAAAAATAAAAAGCTTCTAACACGTCGAAGAATATTATATATAATAAAAATCGAGTTAATCTTGACATGATTTTGATTTGATTATTACTAAAGAATTAGTACAATATTATAATAGTAAAATATTTTCAGTTGGTTTACTGCTAAAACTTTTTTGTTCACCGAACGGTTTAATGTATCGTATACACCGAGCCATGTAAGGAAAAAGTATGATACACTGCAGATCTTTCTTTAGTTGGTTCGGCTTAAATCGCTGAATTGTTGAGCCAATTAGACAAAGTGAAGAAGATACTCCCCTGTTACCATGATACAATCAAGTTTAAAATAGGATCTGTACACTCCGTATTCAAACTGAAAATGATTTGTATCACATCAAGACATGAATTTCTCAAGTCCAAAAGCTCCACAATGCAGAGGATGCTTCAATTGCAAAGCTGGTGTGCAAAGATTTCCATGCTGTTCTTGAAAACTTCCAGCTTTTTAAGCTTCTTTACATCTGTACATTGCTTTGTGATATACTGAAGCAGTAGGATGACTGTAAACTTTCACTGGGTTCTCCATTAATCCCATTCAGAAATTACAGACACAACTCACTGACTATTTTTACATATGTTCCTCTTATATCAACAAAGGAACTGGAATTTAAACAGTAGTGCTTTCTTGTTCTTTTTTGTCCATTAAATCCAGGAGGGGAAAAAGCAGGAAACAAAAGAACGGAATCCTTGTGACTAGACAAAATATGCAGAATTATTGGTGCATCAAACTGTAAAACATTTACTAGAAGCTTACAGCCTGTAAACACAAAAAAATGGGCAGAAAAGAGTTCAGAAACAGGTAGATAGATACACACAATTGGGCAAACATAAGTTAGTTACTTACGTGAACATCTGAGGGCGGCTGCGAGAGAGCTGAGGCCGCTTTATTGGGGAGAGAATCAAATTCCTTAATGTCATTGATGTGTTGCCAGATCCACTTCCGAATGCAGTGTGGCCTCCAGTCCTCCTGTTTCCAGCATCAACAGGAATGGCTGCTTGTTTTGCTGGTGAGCCACCAGAGATGTCAAAGGGACCGGAATTAGAACTGTTCTGTCTTGCTGGCCATACATCCTCCTTAGGCCCTGGAGTTGGAGGATAGCGAACCGACCAATCTGTACAAAATAAGTCATTTGGTTTTGGAGATACTAAAGTGAAAAAGAGATGATTATGCTAAAATGTCATAAACGCAAAAGTTTAGTGTGTGAAAACTCTAAAGGCACTCATGTGGAGGCATTTGCAGTATATCTTTGTCACTGTTGAAAGAAAAGGATTACCTTTTCGGATAGGGTCTCTGTTATCCATCAAATTAGCTGCTGGATTAGAGAAAAAGTCAGGCTCATTTCTTGAATAAAAAGTGTTGGCTGGTTGAATGGCTGATCTTTTCATTGATTCGTACTCGCTCCTTAATTGATCGTACATTTCATCAAGCTTTCTCTTCTGCCTGAAATTTGAATACAGCAGTGTTTAGTAGTGTCCAGATATCCTAAGATTCATGGACGATGGTACCAAAACTTTGGACAAAAGTATACAGACTAACCTTGATTTCTCAGAAAATTTATCTTGGAGCTCCTGCTTATCCTTGGACAAACTCTCAATCTCCTGTTCCATCATCTGACACCTCTTGGCCATTTTTTGATATGCTGTATGCACCTGCTCTAGTTTTTCTGTGAATTTTTCTTGCATGGCCTCGCATTTTTGCCGGCATTGGGCTACAATTCTGTTCATCTTGTATTGCATCTCTAGTTCCTTTTGCCCAATATAAAACATCACACTTCTGTATGCACTCTTCATTACTTAGTTCATTTAAGGAAGGCAAATATTCCGATAAACAACTTTTGAAAAATTTTCACAAGATATGACAGGGACCTGCATCTGTTATAAGTATGGTTACTAGGAAAATAACAAGTACCATCAATAGTTATGCAAGTTTTCATAAAATATTCTTTTAACTCGTTCCATTGATTTCTGGAAAATGAAAAGGCAATAACTTAGTACATTAACTAACTACAAAAGATACATATTTGAGGAGAAATTCCAGCCATGGCCATCTGCAGCAAATTGAATTGTCAAAAAAGAAAAGAAATAAATAATAAGAAAACTAAGAACTTAGCATCTATACGTAAAAATAGCAAAACTACAGAGCATTGTATGAACTAGAAAACAAACAAACACTTTTTATTGCTGTAAGTGGAAGACTTGCTTACATTAATCCATTCATCATTTGGATTGATATCCAGAGGTTTCATAAGGCTGGCATGTGTACAATAAAGCGAGTTAAGACATAAAATACAGAAAGAACATTGGTAAAAGCCAAAAATCAAAAATGCAAGTGCAATGATGACTATTTATGGTCATACATCTAGATACCCAAGTTAGATACAAAAAGAAAGGACATCTAAAATCAGCCATTGATCTTGGCATGTTTAGAACTGATAGCATATTCAGAGTTCCATCCGATTATCTATTTACACCAATACAATTGAACAAATACGCTTCTCGTTTTATACTGTTACCAAAACAGAAAAAGTGTAAATTCGAAAAGCACTCACCTCTTAGAGAGCACCTGATCACAAATTGGACAGGCTGCGTCATTACTAAGGATCTTGCTGGCATCGTCAGTGCCTATTACATTGTTAAAGAAACAACTATACACATATGTGTACCAACTCCATTAAATTACTCTTATAATTAGAAATCCGAAAAAGAAGAATCAAAATGTGTAATTGGATACACAAAAGGTGACCACAAGTAGTGGAAATAGCTCGGCCTTCAAGTTCGCGCCAGCACGCGTTGCATCTCATTTCAACCTTGAATATGAGACTCCATCACATAACATATCTGGATTAATTCATAAGCTCTATATGTATCAAATTGAGTTCATAAGAATCGCCGACTGTAACTATCATAAATTGCTTAAAACCCAGTTTGGCATTGCTTTCTCAAATCTTCTTAAATTTTTCAGAATCTGCTTTTATATATTCTGCCTTTTGAGAGTCGCTGCAAAATCCGGCTTCTTCCAAAAGCCATTTCAGAATTACTAAAAACAATTCAAAAAAAAAAAAAAATCATAACTCTAGTCTGCCAAACTGATCCTATATATGATGCAGAAGTAAACTTATGCAACTAAAACATTAAAAAGGAAAAAAAAAGACTATAAATTACGAAAACGTCCGCCAATTTGCTTCGAGACAAAGAGTCCGTACACTACCAAATTAGAATTTTCAAAAGTCTTAGGTTTTACCTGCAATTCGAGTTTTATTTTTCCCGAACAAAAAATTCGCACAACAAACTCGACGCCGATGATCGTTAATCAGAACTGCGAAATCGATGCCTGAAAAATATAACGAAATTCAAAAAAAAACAATTGCACCAAAAATAAGCAAAGTAAAAATATAAACAGAGAGAGAGAGAGAGAGAGTTACTGTGTTAGGATCGAATGGGAGTAACGTAGGAGAAGGAAGGATGATAGCACGAAATAGCCCCAAAATTGCTTTACTTTTGCTCGAAATTCAAATCAGAGGAAATGGCGGCAACGGTATTTACCTTTTAATGAATGGCCAATGTACCCGCGGGATTTGACTGTTATATGGCAATTATTATTATATTTTATAAAGAAAAAAAAAAGAATTTTCCTTTCTTTTTCCTTTTTAAAAAAAATTGTTTCTTTATTTGTTTTAGCCAAAAAACAAATATATAATGGATTTTGAGTAGAGATTATACAAAAAAATAAATTACAATTTGACTTCTTTATTTTAAAAAATTTTAAAAATTTGTAAGCATAATTTTCTAATTTCTTACAATATCAATTTTATAGCGAAATATTTTAATTAATATAAATTTAAAGAATAGATTAACTTTGAAGAAAATATTTATTTAAAATATATAGCATAAGATTTCTTTTTTTAAAAGGAAATAATAAAAATTAAATATTGCAATCTCTTTTGTACATAAAAGCCGATCTCTAAAAGTTTTTTACTAATATTAAACATATGCATTGAGAAGTTTTTATTTAACACTAGTCGCGTTCACATACAAAAATAATATAAAAAAATAGCATATTTATTATTTTATATTATTATAATTAACATATTAACTAATAAATAATTTTTTAAAAATATAATATTATAATTTTAAAAAATATCATATTATATATAGTCATATTATTAATTTATAAATATAATAAAACTTTTATACAGTCGTATTCTTCCGACTATAGATTAACATAACATGTGTTATATATGAATGAAGCAAAAACAAACAATGAGGTTTTGCATAAGTGCTTAAAATATAATATCAAATAAACGAACTTGAAATTGAGTTTAAATAAATTAAAGGACCTGATTTTGAGGTCTATAACCTCGTAAACAAGATGATTTGTAGATCTTCTTTCACTTGAAAATTTATCTTTCTTTAAATCTCAGCTTTTAATGGTAAGAAATCTCAGCTTTTAATGGTAAAAGATAATGATGTTGTATGATTTTAGGACTTGAAGAACTCAGGAACAAAATTAACAACATAGGATTAATGAAAGAGAGACCTAAGCTCTTTCTAATTTTATATTGTTATGGGTTCAAAGCGTTAGCTTTTATGAGTAAGAGATCTTTAGTTCGAGTCATCTATTTTACACTAGGTGAATTTTTACTTTTATGGCGAGTACAAGGAGATGACTACTCTCTATTATATAGTCTATGACCTGTTGGTCCTCCAATAAATAAAAATAAATAAATATTATGGCCATATTAATAAACTCAAAACCATACCAAATACATATAGAGTTTAAGCCTAATATATTAGATCATTTATATGCTTTTGTTATTTCACATAATCAATCAATCATAGCTATTTTATTAAGCAAAATAAAACCGATATTTAATCAAGTATAAATATTTTAGGTAAGAGAAAATTCTAATATTCTTTCACTTGTCTGATATTAAATATGATTGTAAAAATAACTAAAATAAAATAAAATCTTAAGAAAATAAGTTAAGGCTAAGATCACTTATGGATCCAAAAATGATTATGAAATAACTCTATATTATTGTTATATCTGATAAAATTAATGAAATTGAATCACAACGGTCTCGGGCATGCTAGCATAGAGCTCATTAGAAACTTATACAAAGATGATTTGTTCACGCCCGTGAAGCTGTATTTATGACAGTTGCAAAAACGGTTATTTTTTAATTTAATGAGGGCGCAACGACTCTATTTCACTTAAAAGTATTTAAACATAATTTCTAAATGTTCTAAGTTAAGCAAGAGTATTTACTTTGAACCCCCACTTGTGTATTTATTCCCAACACTCAAGATCTTCATCTTTATATATTGTATTAAAGGTTCAATCTTGTGATTGAATCTTTGGATAGTTAAATGTTTAATTCTTGTATTCAAAGCTCAAAAGGTGGTATTGAGTATTTGGCTAAGGGATTAAAAGCTCTTGTAACTAAGACTAAAAATCTTAGAGTGGGATAGAGAGTGAGCCTAGGAAAACACTTGAGTTAGAGTGTGAGCCTTTGAAAAAAAAAACACTTAGGTTTGTTCTTAACCTTTTAAAAGAACACAAATAGAATTGAGTTTATAATTCTAGTTGATAGTGGAAATCTTAAGAGGATTCTTGAGAAGTGGATGTAGGCAAGAATTGACCGAACCACTAAAAATTCTTGATGTTGTGAGTTTTGTTTGACTTTTCATTTTTTATTTAAGATTGTTTTTGGTTTTTGTTTTCAACCACTCCTAATTACATATATACTGGCTCTTTTCTTTTTTCTTTTTTTTATAGCCTTGATGTTCAATTTATTTTCTTTAGTTTCGAAATATAATCTTAACTTATTAAATGTTAATCGTTGTGAATACTCTTTTTATACTTATTAATTTTTTTTAATCTCTTATATATCTTATTTTTCTTTAATCTTCATATTTTTGCTAATAAATTTAATTTTTGAAACTTTAATTTTTAAATATATAATTTTTGAAAATAACTTTACTGGTAATTATTAATAAAATTTATTTTTTTAAAATTATTCAAAAATTAGTGACGGATTATCCATGGTTTTGGATCTTTTTTAAACAAGTTAAATAAAATCTGCCAACAAATTACTGATGATTTTCTTAATTTCATAAAAAATATTAAATTTTACGGATCATTACCAACCAATTTGTTTATACTGACAAAAAAATCCATCGCAAAATTGTCTTTGTTTTTAAATTAAAATCATCTTACTGACAAATAAATTTTGATTTACCGATAAAAAATCAGTCGATAATAATCGGCGGTTTACTTTTCCACCGCTAAATATTTTACCAACAATCAAATTACCAACTGATTGCGGTTGTTGATAATCTGTCGGTAAATAGAAATACCAATGAATTTGTTGAATGTACCAACGAAAAATTCCATCGGTAAACTGTTAATTTTTGTAGTATCAATAGCTTCTCTCTTGAACTTGCTCTTACACTCATTAGGTTATTGTGTCGCTTCCTAGCATCTTTTTACTACAGATCTCTACCTTTACAACCTCCTTTTCTAAGTCTTGGTGAATGTTGTATTTTCTTATTATATTAAAATCCTCTTGAGTTTTAATAAGACTAACTACTACTCTTTCCATGTTAGTAGCTGGTAACTTAAAATTACAATTTGATCATTGAACTTATTATAAAAAATCAAACTTATCTAAAATTAATTTTATTATCAAATTAGAGTAAAATTTTATTTTTAGCACAAATTAGTCTAGTGCCTAATTAAAATAATAAAATTAGTATTCTTTTACTTGTTTATATCTTCTCTTTTTTAACATAATTTAATGCTAAAAAATTTAAACGTATTAAAAATACTTACTTTTGGTCTAATATTATTAAATTACTATGTAATTTAATTTTAAATTTTTAAATAAAAATAAATAGTTAAAAGTCATTATTTTTATTAAACACTAAAATTAAGCTATATTAAAAATAAAAATTTTATTTGTATTAATCTCATTCGAATAGTTGATAAAAAGCTCCAGTTTTAACATACAAGATTATCATAATTTTCTTCATTGATAGTGGACTTGTCAACTTGGTGTCTAAATTATTTTGCTAAATTAAGATTTTATTGCTTAATTTAATTTTTATTTTTTATATACTTTAACTATAATATATAACAAAAATAACAATAGAATGATATGTTTTAATTTAAAATTTTAATTTTATATTAATAACTAAAATTAGATTATATAGTAATTTAATAATATTATTATAAATATAAGTAGTTTTAAATACTTAAATTTGCTTGAATTAAATTGTAATAAAAGTTAAAACAAGAAAAAGAATATTAAATATATTATTATAATTAGATATTAAAACTAACTTGTGACTAAAAATAAAAATTTATTTTAATTTAATAATAAAATTAATTTTAAAACATTAATAATAAATTTAAAAATTAAATTATAATATTAAATTACCAGTGTTTCTTGATTTGTTCTTCAATAGAATCCACCACCTTACATGATATTTTCATATTTTATACATGTATAATAAATGTGACTTTTATATTCCATTTCCTTACCTTTTTCAACCTCATCTCGCTTTCCACTTTACAAAACATATTTCAACATTACTTCTTTCTTTCTCTCCACTTCTTTAACTACCTACTCAAACATTCCAAAAGCTTATATACTTATTTATCATATGTTAATTATTGACCAACTCATGGACCAAGGGCTAAGGAATTGATGATGGGTCAAGAACCAGGATTTCATGAGCTTCAAGAATTTAGATAAAAAATAAAATAAACTTTCTTATTAAATTAGTCTAAATTACTGAGTTTGAACCAATGATAAATTTATGTATAAAAAATTAATTTTGAAATTAGATCTTATTTTATTAGTGAGCTAATAATGGAATTCTGTAAATTTTCCATTTCAATTGTTCTAATTTCAATTTAAATTGTTGAACAAAGTTTTCTGCTAATTTATTATTATTTTAGCACTGGACATATGCGCATGAAAATGGCTCTTTATTTATGTAGCGAGTGGTTCGGGTGGTATTGTCGATTATCTCTATGAGTTCTGTAATTTTTATTGATTTATTTCCATTAATAAGATTAAATTTTGATTAAGAAGAAAAAAGAAAATATATTTGTTCTGTTCTTTTATTCTTTTATTGAATACGGTTCAATTTAACCCTTAAATTTATCATTAAAAATCAAAACCTATTTGACATTATTGGATTAATTTAACACAAAATCTTGCTTTCGGGCTCAATTATACCCTTTATTAGAAAGAGAATGCGAGTGAACTTTACTCTGCATAAAAAATGTGTGAATTAATAAAATAAGAAATCAATTCATCTTCTCTTCATTATTGATAATCATGCATGGAATCCATACTTCAGTATACTAATTCGATTAGGACGAAGAGATCCGAACAACCCAAATCAGTAACAGGTTACATACATATAAGAATTTCTAAGCAGTTTAAGAAATTCAAGCAATATGTTTGACTGAGATTATAGATTTCGAGCAAATCCGATCAACATCATGAAGAAGAAAGGACTAATATCCTATAAATAAAGAGACGAATTCTATTCTAATACGAATAAAGACCATCCGATCACTATATAAAGAAGGCTTGACCAATACTATTGGTATCTTATGTATAACCCATTTTCTATATTTTTCTATTTATTCTCCAAATCTCTAACTTAATCATTAGAGTAAATTCAAAAAATCTAGCTCTGATATTCTATTAATTTTCTTGTGTTGCAAGTAATCTCTTTAAGAATCATATTACTAGGTGGACCTCTCTAACTTGTCAGATGATTTATCAAATTATCATTTTTTTCTCCTTTCTTGTAATCCTTATTTATGCTGCCCCAAGGAACTTCCCTCTATACTGCAGTGCGACAGTGGTGTAGTGGTATACCCGCATACAATCACCAGATCTTTCTTGCATGAAATTTAAGAATTTGGACAATTTAGTAACACTATTGACTGACCTAACATATTTATTTTTAAATGAATGAGAAAATTATAAGTTTTTTTTTTTATGTTTTTTCTTTGTAAGATATGTTAGATTTGGTTTTATTATATCTTTTGGCTTAAATCGGCCGGTGATGCTAGAGGCCGAGGAATTAGAGGAGACATAAGAGGAAGTGACGGTCAAGAGTGTCTGCGTAGATAGATGATGAGTGTTGAGACTGAATCACAAAATTTGTAGAGCGATCGGGTCAAAATAAATCATACTACTAATTTTTAAAATAGTTCTATTTTTTAAAATAACTATATATATATATATATATATATATATATATATATATATATAAATTTGAATTCGTTACTTTAATTAAATTAAAAAAATTATTTTAAAATAATTCTTAATAAATTATGTAAATTTTCCCATTTTACTATATTATTACTTGTCAAAAAAAAAAAATTATTATTGTGTGAGCTTCAACTCAAACTCAATGTTTCTCAAGAGTTTGTTATGATATAAAAGAATATGTTTATTCCAATAGAACAATTAACATATACTCCATGATTTCTAAATACGTATTCAATTATTATTTAACACTCATCTATCACTTTAGTCAATCATAGTCTTTTCCTGGTATTAGAAGTATTCATGATTTTCTACAGACTAGAAGAACAAAATTAAGAGAATGGTCAAGAAATAACAAAGTGGTGATCTCTAGTTCTATGCCAACTCTCATATACATAACAAAAATCAATTAAAAGAAAAGAAAAAACTAATTCTATTTATGTACATGAAATTGAAAGCCAACAGCATCTGTTATCTATCTAATATTTATGTTGAAATCATCATCATCATCATCATCTTCCACAATCTAATATTGCATGACCAATCGTCTAGCGCAAACAGAGCAGTAGAACCTCTTCTTAGTCTTGAAGTAGAGAGGTAAGAAGCAAAACCTCCACTGGCTTTCTACATCCATGGCCTGAACCATTCCTCCGCAGTAAGGACATGCCCCAGGTGCTGGCTGTCTCGCTACCACCCTCTCCTCCTCGTCGCAAACAAACACCAGACACATCTTTAATATTACTTACTTGGGCAAAGAATCAGACAATTGATTGACCGATTGATTCTTTGATTCTGTGCAGTATTTATAGAGATGGGTGTTCTTAGATATTTCTTTTCAGAGGGTTTAAGGTAAGGCTCCAGAGAATCGTAGGTTCTGGTGGGAGGGAGCGAGGAAGATGGTGGGCGTGTGAGATCTAGAAAATTCTATTCTGATATAATAATTGAATTTTCTTACGCGTTATTTGCTTATTCCGCTACTTTTGCAAGTGTACTCAAACACGTGTCCTTTTTCTTTTTAATCCTTCAATTTTGAGTTTTATTGGAGTTTAAGCCTTTTATTTTGCAAAAGGAGTTTAGCTTTAATTTGTACCAACTATCTAGTAATCTTATAAGATTAATTAGTTATAATATCCCTACAATTTCGGATAATCATCCTATAATTAAATATTATAATTTTTCTTATTTTTTAATTAAATAAGTATTTTATTATAAAATCGATTAACAATAATTAATTATAACATTCTTTTTTTGTATACATATATATACTATATATTTATAGTTTATATTATTGTATGTAAATGGATTTTTAATCTGACTAAAATATTATTAAAATTAATTATAAATTATTATAATTTATTATTTAGAATTAATTGATAATTAATATAATTTCATTTTAATTCCATCATAATTGTATATCATAAATACATCATAATTTTTAATGAAATCATCACCTAATTATAAAAGTCATTGGTTCTAATTTATCTATTTATTTATTTAATATTAAAAAAATTATTATTTTATAGTATGTTATGATCAATTTTAGACTGTTGATTGAACGATTGAGATATTAGTAGAGTTTCGGCCTGGTGGACTTGAAACGAGGCCCGTCAAAAGAAATGAGCCGAACCTTCTTTTAGCTTTTGCTCAATATACATACGGCATAAATCCAAATTAAGCAAAAGCCCAAAATATGAAAAAGCTAAAAGCCTGACCAAAATCACACATTTTTACCCTTTGCCAAAGGTTGAAATTCTCATTCCGTAAAACTATATGTAAGTTGGCAAAATCTTTCTCTATTTTCTCTCACCATCACAAACCACGCTTGCCACAAGTCATATCTTACATTTGTTGCAAAACATATTTCCCCACTTACTTTGATGATAGATCTATATTATATATATATATATATATATATATATATATATATATAGTTATTTAGAATATTTTAGAGTTTTAATAATATTAATCATTTAAGTTTAATTGTTTATTTTCAAATAATATTAGCCAAAAAAAATTATGAAGTAAATACTCAAAAAGGGACTTAATATAATGTTTTGCTATCAAGATCCGAGACCGAGATGCGTGGACTACTATTTACTGTGTGGGCTGAAAATCACTATTCACCTGGAGGCAATTTAGTTTTAATTATTTAAAAAATTTTATATCAGTTATTTATTTATATAAAAATAATTAAGGGTTGTGATTAGGATCATCTTTAGAGAGGATGACTCTCTATATGTATCTCTGCATATTTAGGTCTAGTATCATTTCTTAGTTACACCTTTTCCGTCTACATCTTTTATCATTTTTGTCTCTGCAGTTTTTTCTCTATAGTTCTTTGTCATAAACACTTTAGTTATATTATTAGTTATTATTTCAAGATTAAGAAAACTTTTAGGAATTGAAGAGTAAGGACCAATATTCTTTTTGCCTTGAAGATATTCTAGATCTAGAGAGAGTTTTTACTTTGTTATTGTTTTGTTTATATTTAACTATTTACTTATCATGACTAGGGAATTAAATATGTTAGACTAAGTTTTCTGTTAGTATTTAATCGAGCTTTCCTACTTATGTATGAATCTTATTACTTTTTATTTAATGAATAATTTCTTACTCGGTATATTTTATTAGTTCTAGTTGTAAAATTTATTTGATCTTCATATCATATTAGTATTTATAATTGTTATGAATATTTATAGTTTGTTGCATTAGAAATATCACATGTTCTTCATCTTATATATTGAATTAAGGAACTAAATATTGTGTACATGATATGTTAAACTTAATATGTTATATATGGCATTAAACTCTTCTTGTCCTACTTGGGGTAGGAAAGTCTAGTGGAAAACTTTCAATTCTTTTAGGATTAGTCTTCTTCAATATATTGTAATTGTAGGATGTTTATACATATCATATTCCAATATCCTAGTTGGAGTTCAACTAGGATTAGTCTTCGTGAGACTTGTACTTCTAGTAGAATTTTGACGTGGTCAACCCTAGTTTACTCGGCATATTCTACTTGACTATATTTTGGTTAGTTATTATTAGTATCAGGCTTTAGTGAGAGTGTATTTATGTCCGGTACTTCTATCTTGAAATTGAGGAGATTGATCAGCGAGCTCGGTATAATGTTGTTCATCAAGATGCTTTCCTTAAAACTTGTTCACCACTTTGGATGAATAGGTCTTAGGCTCTTCTTGAAACTGGTTCACCACATTTATACTATGTAATGAGCTTATTTATTTATACTCTCTAATGAGATTCTGCACTTTTATTGTCCAATGAACTTATTTATTTTTGCTCTCCAATAGCTCATGTACTTATGCTCTCCAATGAGCTTTTGTACTTATTTTTCTCTAATGAGCTCATGTACTTTTACTTTCTAATGAGCTCGTGTATTTTTGCTCTCCAATGAGCTCTTTATTTTGCTACTCTTCAATGAGCTTATATACTTTTACTCTTCTATAAGCTTGTGTATTTCTGCTCTCCAATTAGCTCATGTAATTTATGCTTTTAAATGAGCTCCTATATTTTTGCTCTTCAACGAGCATGTGTACTTTCATTCTTTAATGAGCATGTTATGCCTAACATAGCGAGTAATCAACACTAGCAATATGTCATGATACTCTAAAATGATCTTACTTTGTCTAACATGGCGAGTAATCAACACTAGCAATATGTCTTGATGCTCTACAATGAGCTCGGTATACTTAACACCTCGAGTAATATGCCTTAATACTCTATAATGAACTCGACATGCCTAACACCTCAAGTAATATCCCTTGATACTCTAGAATGAGCTTAATATTCCTAGCATGACAAGTAATCGACATTAGCAATATGAATTGATGCTCTAGAATGAGCTCAGTATGCCTAACATGACGAGTAATTAGCACTATAAATATCCCTTGATGCTAGAATAAGCTCAATTTGCCAAACATGGTGAGTAATCATCATTAGCAATATGCATTAATGCTCTAATATGAGCTTTATATGCTTAACACAGTGAGTAATTAACACTAGTAATATGCCTTGCTACTTTAGAATGAGCTCAGGATGCCTAACATCTTGAGTAATAAGCACTAGGAATATGCCTTGATACTCTAAAAATAAGCTCGATATGCCTAACATCATGAGTAATATGCCTTAATGCTCTGGAATAAGCTCGGTATGCCTAACATGGCAAATAATCAACACTAGTAATATGTCTTTATGCTTTAGAATAAGCTCGGTATGGCTAACATGGTGAGTAATCAACACTAGCAATATGCCTTAATGTTTTAGAATGAGCTCAGTTTCCCTAACATGGCGAGTAATCAACACTAACAATATGCCTTGATGCTCTAGAATGAGCTCAATATGTCTAACATGGCGAGTAATCAACACTAGTAATATGCTTTGATGCTTTAGAATGATATTAGTATGCCTAACATGATGAGTAGTGAGCACGAACAATATGCTTTGATGCTCTACAATGAGCTCAGTAGGCCTAACATAACGAGTAGTGAGCACTAGCAATATGCCTTAATACTCTAGAATAAGCTTGGTATTGCCTAACATGGTGAGTAATCAACACTATCAATATGTCTTAATGCTATAGAATAAGCTCGCTATACTTAACATAGAGAGTAATCAGCACTAGCAATATGCCTTAATGCTCTAGAATGAGCTTAATATGCCTAACATCGCAACTAATATGCCTTAATTTTTTAGAACTAGCTTTATATGCCTAACATGGTGAGTAATTAGCACTAATAATATGCCTCGATGCTCTAGAATGAGCTTAATATGCCTAATGATGATTAATATGCCTTGATGCTTTAAAATAGCTCAGTATGCTTAATATGTTGAGTAATTAGCATTAGCAATATGTCTTGATGCTCTAGAATGATCTTGGTATCCCTAAGATGGTGAATAATTAGCACTAACAATATGCTTTGATGCTCTTGGATGAGCTCAATATACCTAAAATGGCAAATAATCAATATTAGCAATATGCCTTGATGCTCTTGATGAGCTTTGTATGCATAAGATGTGAGTAACCTACACTAGCAATATGCCTTAATATATTGAGTAAAACATCATCCTGGTCATTTAACTTTATTCTTTGTTATTATCATCCTTTGATATGTTCTTTCCTTGTTTGGACTGGTGCCTCATGCTCATCTTCCTTCTTTTAGTCCTTATTGTATTGTCTTACAATTTCTGCTGGAGTTAATTGCATAAACATCAATAGGTGGTATAAGTGCAACAATTATTTCCTGATGTTGGATCAACTCATGGGAGAGCACATCAGTGTCCTCGTTTGTCATTTATAGCTTGTGATTTGATTGGTAGAAAAGACTTTAAATTCTTTTTCACACAGATGACACCAATTGATAACTGGTCAATGAATTCAACTACCAAAAATGATCTTCTTGATTGACTTGAGCTCCGAAATAACTGCAAAAGAGGTTAGCATAGCACCGGACAGGAATATTCGGCCACTCACTCTGATATCTAAATCAATAAAGAGTTGTAAATATTGAAAGTATCTAGTTATATAAAAAATATTATGTACCTAATACGTTGTATTTAGTCCCTTATATAAGGCATTGAAGTCTTCCTATCTTACTCATAGTAAGATGGTCTATTTGGAGAACTTCCAATCCTTTTAGATTTGGTCTACTTCAATATACTGTTATTGTAGGATGTTTACATATCCTGGTCAGGTATTCTAGTTGGAGTTCAAATAGGATTAGTCTTCCTGATTCTTATAATTCTAGTAGAATTTGGACTTGGTCAATCCTAGTTTACTCAACATATTCTGTTGGCCTATTCCACTCGACTATATTTTGGTCTATCAAGAAGATAAAGAAATATTGAATTAAATTAGGATTTTTAAAAAATTATTTTAATTCTATTGGTTTTAATGTGATAAAGAATCGATTTTCTTCTGATTATGACATTAATTTGGTATTGATTAATGGAATGTCATTATGTGAGTTAATTTTATTGAAATATTTTCTAGTTTATTATATAATTTTTTGGGTACTTTTTTATCATTATTTTTGTTATATTTGTAGATGTATTCTTTTAAGAGAATGAAAATATATCAATACCAAATTAAAATAGATTACAAAGAAATTAGTTTAGGACCAAAATTGATTGTTTATCAACTCATAAATTTTTTACAAAGAGTGAAAATTCAATTCATTGATTTGTGTATAAAAGAAAAATAAAATATTCTTATAATCATAATATAATAAACATTATCAAATACAAATTTATTTTAATTTAAACTAATTATTTATGGCTCATTTTATATTATGGTAAGAAAAACTTAGGAGCTATGCTAGGATTAATTAGATAAATTCATTAATTTGTAAGAATAGATAATTTTCAGAAATAATTTCTTTTTTTGAACATAACATTTCATACTTAAGAACTTTTGTCTATATAAAGAATAAGAAAGGTAAAGACAATAAATACATTAAATACATAAGCTCAAATTTATTGCTACAATGAATCATAAGCTCAAATTCATTATCCAGCCTAGCTAAAGATATCAACCCAATTAAAAAGCCCATTCTAAAAAACCGTAAAAGAAATAGAGCAAACTCAAACATAAAGAAAGACTCTATTAACGTTCAATAAACTACGATGGCTCCAAGATAGGTGTGGAAAGAAGTTGTCTCCGCAATTGGAGGACAACCTCAAACAATGGCACAAACATTGTTTCATATTTCGAGACTTCAAAAGCTTATTTTTATAATGTCTAATTGAATCTCCTAAAGAAGATAAATTTGTACCGATCCATTCAAGAGGATCCCAAAATGATTCATTCATTGTCTTAATTGTCACACCGATTAATTTTCATAGATCCATACAGCCATGAAAACTCTTCTACTGTCACCATTTGAAAAATCTTCTATGCAAGAGCACACATGTGAGGAAAAACAAAACCCATATTAGAAAAACTATTAAAACTACAAGAAAAAATAGAGGATAAAAGGTTTGAGGGTGTGGTTTCTGGTCAAAAACCACTTCACTAAGACAGAGCAGTCAGCGGAGAAGCAGATTTTTCGGAAAATGATTTCCTCCTTTCCTTTTGACTTAATGAATTCAATTTGCTGCAAGATACATTGTAGATTCAGCTTAATACATATTAAACAACAGAAACCTACAAAAGTAAGTTTGCCATCAGAATCAGCACCAAGCCTGGGCCAAAGACCAGCAATGCTAATTTTAACTACCTCTGCTACAAATTACAAACATGAACAGGCTCTTGCATGGGGAAACCTCAACATGGAACTCAAATCCATGTGAGGAAAGAAAAATTACATAAGCAAGTGGTTGAGGAAGAACAAGAGTTGGTCTATTTCTGCATTTGAATCCTCTTGTCCCTTATAGGCAGCTCAATGGGCTTCTGGGCCTCATGTGGATGATCTGGGCCTTTGTATACCTTAAGGTGGTTGAACAATGCTCTGCCAAGCTGCAGAAAATGGTACTAATCAAAATCAGCTCAACTGGGTAACACCAACAGCCACTATGATCTACTCAACTAAACAGTTCTAAGTATTAAAAATGTAAAGACATATATAGACCAATGAAATGCAATAGGTCAGTGTAGAAGTATTTAACATAATTAAGCATGTGTACAAATAAACATACCCAGAGTCCTGGGCAAGAAAAGATAAAATTCATGCATATAAGTTGGATAATGTTGTAAAAGGTGTCTAATTTGGTTTCCTCTTTTTTCTTTAAGAAGATAATAATAATTAAATAAATAAATAACAAAGAAGTAAAGAGGTCTATTTTCATCCATTACAATGTTCGATTTAAATGATAGTAACTACACTATTACCCTGAAACCTATCACTATGAGTGGGAGACGGTAACGTAGTAAAATGGAAAAGCGCATTATAAGTATGTGCAACTACATCATCATATACAGAACTGGGTGTCCTTCCCTTCTAAAACATATACAACAATTTATGAAATGTCTTGGATGGACATGGTTCAGTGGACCATAAGAGACATACTTACATGTCCCATCTCCAAAATATATGACATAACCCACATGTATATGTCTGGTGGTATATTGGAATATAGCCTAAGTAAGATAAACCTCAATAATTTTCTAAGTATCCAAAACAGTTTGCCATGTCAGGCAGCAGAACACATGAGGTCAAAGTATTCAGATGCAGCAGAACAAGCAAACACATAGTTTTGGAGAAGACTTAACAAGGCACAGTACTCACGCAACCATATTACCAGTTACCAAAGAGAAACTATTGCATGAGATAGTAACTCATACTTTGGTGTGTTTAACGTATGAGTTGTAAGCAGGTTCAAAACATTTGTTTTATGTTTCCTAATAATAATATTGAGGTATGTAGAGATGTGAATAGTAATGTCAGTAGAAAATCTAATGACTCCAAATAATGTGTTTCCACATATAAGCATTTTAATGCATTTCGTTCTGAATTTTTCTTTCTGTTCCTTTTGACAAGTCAGCTTTGTCAGGGACTTCCTACACTTGATCAAGGCTACCCAAGACCATTGCCAGAAAAGTAACGCCCTTAACCCCAAAAGAAATATACATGATTAGCATAAGAGAACCTAAACCTCACTTTGACAAGGATAATGGCAGACTACAATTATTACCTTGCATAATGCCCCTAAGAATATTGTAGAAAACAATTTGTTATGTATTATATGGCATTATTTGTATGTTCATACTCTAAAATCCAATATTGGTGTGAACGAACTGAGAATGTGACCATCACTATGGCCTCAACTGAGTGGCCTACCACTCATATCCCATGCTTGCACTAGTTAATTGTAATAGGCACTGAAATTCCATAATTGCTCAATTGGCACTATTCACTATTTGAGCTATACTAAGCAACTCAATAAATTCAGCAAGATGGGCAAAAGTTTAAAGACACAACCTCCAAGAGAGTCTTTCTACAGTGATTTCCTATGGTATGCATCAAACCAACTGAAGGAATCATGCACCAAGCTCAACCAAGTGCACAAGTACTAGGATATAGCAGAAAGCTTTGGCCTAGAATGCTGCTTAGCAGAAGCGTTACCATAACGAATGCTACATAAAACTTCAAAGAGTGAATGAATTTATTAATGTCAACAGGAAGATCTATCTCCTTCCTCCAATTTGTCGATACAATCATATGATAGTAACTGATTTAAATTAAGAAGGCCCGAATGGAAGCGGGTAAAGCTCCACATACACAAAATGTGCACAAAAATTGGACCACAGAACCCAATATAAATACTATGGTCAGAAAAAAAGAAAAAGCAGTTGAAAAGTTAAAAAGGAACTTCTTTAAGAAAAAAAGTAGACCCTACAACATCTCCATCAAATAAACACAAGAAAGAAAATAAAAGCTTTTAATAGATAACAAACTGCTGAAGTTAAAACTTATAACTCACCCTCCCTTTTGGAAGCATTCCACGAACAGCATGTTCAATAATTCTTTCTGGGATCCTCTGTTGCAGCTGATCGAATGTCTCCACTTTCATACCACCCGGTCTTCCTGAATGCCTCCTGTATAACTTTTGGGTCCTTTTCTTCCCAGATACAGCAACCTTCTCAGCATTCACCTATTGAGATTAAAGTTCCAAATTTTACATATTTAACTGTCACAAAGGCACAATCCACAACCTTTGATATGCAAAAAAGCATCCTGCTAATTCATCAGAACCTTGAGAAGCAGGAATAAACTATGTGCAATGCAACTAAACATATATAGAAAACTTAAATTCTCCAAATATAAATTTTACCAAAAGATAACAACCAAAATTTATTGGCACTTGGAGAAAAGGTCAATGGGAAGTAGGTATCCTACAATTAACTCTTAACATCACATTATTATAATATGTACCCTAAAACCAAGGAAAATGATAACTAGGCTAAGCATAGTGATAGTGTTGAGCCAATCCAATCATTTAATTTAAAAGAAAACTATGATATCCCTAAACGCCTACCAGATATAATGGGTTAAACCTCTTCATATATTAAGATGCCAGAAAGAAACAGTCTTAGAACAAAGAACATAGTCTTATAACACAAAAAGAACTCACTGTCTTCCTAACCAAAACACATTTACACTAAAGTTGCCAATTCTGAGTATGACTTGAAAATAAAATCAAGAGAGTAGACAGCTATTTGAGAATTTAGCCACTGACACATGGCATTAAGCTTGAAAATGAAACAAATATTTAACATACCACAATCACGAAGGCCCCCATGTCAACACTAGGAGTATAAGTAGCCAAATTCTTTCCACGAATATAAATGGCAATTGTAGATGCCAATCTGCCAAGAATTTTATCAGTTGCATCAACAACATACCAAGGCTTCTCTGTGTTTACATGGTCTGCAGCTTTAGGATACCAAGTCTTATTCCAAATGTCCTACAAAAAAACCCCCAAAAAAATCCATCTAAACATAAATTCAAGATTGAACAGCTTCCATTAAAGCAAAAGAAAGGGAATTACAGGGCCATTGAGCTCAAACTCCTCAAACATCCAACGCTGATCGACGGGTACGTGAGGGACAACTTTTTTATCAGTCTTCTCGGACAGAACTGTAAAATTGCGGCTGCAACTGGCAGAAAATGAAGTCCGAACAGATGGTTTTGATTTTAACAAGGATGACCCAGCAATAAAAGTAGTGTAGGGTCTCTGTGTGGTGGAAGCAGTAGAAGAGGAAGAAGAAGATGATGAGAGTGTGATAGAAGAGGGTGCACACAGAAATGCCATTTCTCTCTCAGTTTGGCTTTAGCTGAGACTGGTCTCTCTACTCTCTGCTCCCCTCTTTCAGTATAAACCAGATAAGATTTTTTTTTTTTTTTAAATTATTTTTCATTTTATTTTGGAACAAACAAATGGTCAGTTGATGGTTAGGGCTCATACATAACCGAACCAGCTGTGCAAATCACTCCCAGCCCAATTTGGCCCGGTCCACAAAACCCAATATTAAATCTATTCCATTTTCAAATAAATTATTAAAAATATAAAAAATATCTTTATACGATGAGTTTTATTTCTTTTAATAAATACATTTCATCAATTTAATTTATGCGGTTTTCTTTTTTCTAAGACTGAAAAAAAATCGAGGTGAGCTAAGCCGAACTTTGATATATTTAGACTTGATTCATTTATTAAATTATTTATTTAAATAATCTAAAATCTAGATTTAAAAATTCCTTATTTATTAAAAGAGTCCATCCCAACTAAATATTATCATACTCATTTAATATTCATAAGCCAAAGTCACTATATTTTTAAAAAGCATATATTCAAAATAAAATCTTTTTTAGTACTAATATAAAAATACAAATTATAATTATAAATTTAATAATACTTAATAAAACATTCATAAGATATATAACAATTAGCATAAAAACATATTTTGTACTTATAATTTTGTTTGGAGAAAAATAAATGTCGAGCGTACCACGTTTCTAGGTACACGAATCAATTATAATTAATGCATCTTTAATAACTTTCTAATAAAAAGATCTGTAAATTCCTAAGCTTCTTTGACAGTCTACTTAGATTCTCAAGAAACACTGCAAGAAATAATTTTGATTTATAATAAATAAATATAAATATATAAGCTGAATTTATATTTAATTTGCTGAAAAATGCATTGAACCAGTGGTATTTGAATAAAGCATAAACAAATAAATTCAAATGAATAATTGATAGTAGTTTGCTGGAAACTAAAGCTTTGATAAATATTTGTTGAGAGTTTGTGCTAAGTACTGTAAGTACCCGTTTTTCGGATTTAGATATCGAGAGAATAACGAAAAATCCGATGATGAAAATCACAGCTTTCTCGAGTCTAAAAGAGTAGAGGAAAATCGACATCCCAATTAGTGTTACGAATAATTGAGTTAAATATTACTTTTTGCAATATACAATGATAATTTGAGGGTTCTTCTATCCATCTCATCATATTTCTTTTCTTCTTTATGATTTTTCGTTCTTAACGATATGGTTAGGATATGTTTTTTCTTTTTTTTTTCTTTTTTTGATGCTTAGATCTAGATCTGATATTTACCTATAGAAATTTTACTTTAGAAATATATTTGCATGCTTAGAGTTTAAATTTGATAATCTATATGTTCTTTAATTATATTTGCATGTTAGAATGATTGATTAAATAGTTTGCCATGATTTTATTGAATTTATGTTGTTTTCATTAGATCAGTATATTAGGATTTTGAATTTGATTACTTCTATGTGTTTACATGATTAGACCTAAGTTTTACCATTTTTTCATTAGAATTACATGAATAGGCCTTAAACTATCGATCTTTTAATGTCTTGGATAAAGTTGTCATATTTGGATGAGTCTTTCTTTTGAGTTAATTCCTTACTGTTTGTTTGTTCAAAGCCTATTAATGTTGTTTCTAACTTAGAAATTAGTTTATTTACTTATTTTGATGTGTTTTATATAAGTATTAACCATTATTTTTATATTTTTGTTCATGTACATCGATTTTGGGGGAGTTCTAATTATTGTCTGCTTGAATGGCTTAGGATCAATCCTAGAGCCAATTGACTCTATGAACAATCGATCGGCTATATGTAGATCGACTTTGTGACATAGCCAATTGGCTATTCATCTGTTAGTCGCTCGTCTTGTTGATTTTTGAGGATTTTCGCCGATTTCTCACCTATTTATGCATATTTTTTGTTAAATTTAAGCAATTTAGTTTTAAGAGGGTTATAATAAGCTTAGTTTTCTTGCTTTCTTTTACCTTCTACTCATATTTTTATGATTTGTAAGTGATGGAAAATGCTTGCTTGTTTGATTGTTAACTAAAAACAATCCATTTAGATTTAAGCTTTAAAATTTGAACTCTGGCATGCAATCTATAGTTGATTAGGTTAAAGAAATAGTAAATTGGCCTAAATAATAAAAATCTAATTAGACTTAGGTGGGTTTTGCCATGCTTAATTAATAAACTGACCCATTTAGAATAATGAGATTAAGACTGGCCTTGTATGCAAAAAGTAGCCCATTTAGGTTTAAGGTTGGTAAGATTGGACTTCATAATAAGATTTAGCTAGACTAAGTGGGTATTTTGCATGTAACGGAGTAGTTAATTAGAGTAAATTACTCGTAAGGGTTTAGGCAAAGTTTAAAAAAATAGGCTAGAATTATATGGACTTATAACATGTTGTATTGCTTATGTGGAGAAAATACTATACTGCATTTATAAGGAATAGAATATTAACTAATAAAATTAAAGAAAGAAAAATATAATTAAGAAAATTAATTTCTAGATCCATCTTTGAATGTGGCGATGCTTCCTTGAGGAATCTAGTTATGCCATATAAGAAGTAACAGTGTCCTGGTGATTTAACCTAGGTGGAGATTTCCTTTCTCCACGCCAGTCTCTATGATTGGTTAGCATGTTCCCTATTATGTTGAAAAACCTTATAGTATCATAGTTGCTTAGGACACGTGGGTTGCATGCTCGGAACCGCTGCCCACCGTGGCGACTCTATTGGGGATAAGAGAAACTGATTCTAGTGTATCCTTACCTTTAAATTTATCATTTAATAATTTATTCTTGCATCACTACACCATTTTCACATATTAAGCACCTTGGTCTCTATAGCCCCGATGGTGTTGGTTAGTAGTTCTTTAGCTCCATTAGAACCTTAGAATTACAACACTTGCTAACCATCACTCATAAATAAAAGTAAATTTTCTTCATCGCGTGGACTCTTGAGTTGGAAGAAGAGCAAAAGAAGGAAATTTGATTTGTGAGAGCCTTTATCCTTTTTCAAGACTCAGCCTATGGTAATGACAATAGAAATCACCTCTAGGTACCCAATTGTTTACTGTTTGAGATATTTTCCCTAGTAAGAGTTTAAAGCTCACATCTTGGAAGGCCTTAACCGAAAATATGTAGGCTTTGCTCTTATATTGAAAAACATCATCTTGTCTGTTTTATTACTTTAAGAGCTATTAGCATGCACGTTGAGTACTTACTATCTCTTATTAATAGTAAGCCCGGACTAAAAATTCTAGGAAATAAAAAACTCACATCGAATCGTGTGTTGGATAATAAGGTTGGAAGGATGGTTATACTAAACTTTGTAAACTTTGTCTTTGTGCTTGCTAATCTTTTCTATTGTATATTTCACGTGCATCATGCATACTATGCATTTCATGCATCACTCTAACTCTTTGTTTCGAAGCCATATAAATTCTCCTTTAGGTTGGAAAAGCCAAAAGAGTGGTAGGCTGGAGAGGGTAACAATATCACCGAAGATTCGATTAGTGTTGAAATACCTAGAAAGATCAAGGAGTCAACCATCTGTAACTAAGATTTAGACTGTAGCTGAAACCTAGATGTCTAACAAGAGGGCCAATGAACAAGATTTCAAGATCCGCAAAAATGCTATTATCGATAATCAGAAGGGTGTGATTCAAAAAGAGCTCTAGTAACTCTCAACTGGAACGACTGCAACTCAACCTACACTGGTTGCCCTTACAGTGGTTAATCCTCATGTTGTCGTGCCCATTATTGATGTAGCTGTTGAAACTATAGTTTCTACCGCTGCTGCTGCCACCACTATTGCTAATGACCTTATTAGAAGACAGTTGCCTAGAGACTTTTGGGATTATGATGCATTTTTATTGAACCAGGTTAAGAAAGAAACTACACTTGTTACTAACGAAGCTGTGAGTGGTCTGAGTGTAAGACTAGACAAGATGAAAAAGATGCTGGAAATTAAGGGGTTGAGACTTATGATTTTGACGAGTTAGTCCTGACTGGGAAAGACAAGTTACCTTAAAGTTAAGAATACCTGAAATGAACAAGTTCAATGGAATTAAGGATACGAAGGTCCATTTGAAGCAATATGCTGCCATTATGGGAACTACTTAACTAAGTAAGTCCCAAATTATG
This sequence comes from Ricinus communis, assembly GCF_019578655.1. NCBI lineage: Eukaryota > Viridiplantae > Streptophyta > Magnoliopsida > Malpighiales > Euphorbiaceae > Ricinus > Ricinus communis. The sequence goes on from NC_063264.1 coordinate 26,071,450, forward strand.
AAATTGTTTATACTATCCTTAAAAGGAACTGCTATAAACTGGTACCACGGTTTAGAAAGGGCTGCTAAAGCTGAGTTATGAGATTTGTGTAATTCTTTTGTAAAGCAATATGATTATAATATACATCTCAAAGTTTTAATTAAAGATCTTGAGTCCACTAAGCAAAAACAGAATGAATCATTTTTCGACATTCCAACCAAATGGAGAAATAAGGTTGGGTTGATGAAGAACAAACCCTTTGAAAAGGATCAAGTTCGTACGGTAGTCTGAAATGTGCTTCCATCCTAGATTGAGAGGCTTCAAATGATGAACCCTTCTTGTATGACGACAGGCCGCAAGTTGAGAGAATTGAGAACGACAAGAGAAAGAATGTCTGAACTGGTAGAAGAACGAATTATCAGGCTGGAGGGAGTAGAACTCTTAATGTGAATGTTGTCCATTAACCGAGGAGGTTTTTTAACTTCAAGCAGACTCTCTCGAAGATTTTCAAAAGGCTGATGGAAAATGGCCTGCTGCAACCAACTATCCTTAAGAACATACTAAACCTTAATGCGCCTATATATAAGCCAAATGCGTACTGCAAATTCACCAATCTCCTGGCCACCATATCGGTAATTATATCCACCTCAAACACGAAATCCAAGACCTAATTGATGCTCAAAAGCTAATCGACCATGACCAGTCTAGTACCAAAAGTAACTCTTTACCCAACTACAATAATACACCACCTCCAAGCCAGATTTTCGTAATCAATCCTAATTTTACTGAGGAGAAAATCATGGATTCCTTTCAAGATTCACCCAAATGTGAACCTAAACTTAAGCCAAAATACTTACCCCACCACTACTCATAAAGAGCCTTTATCGAGCTAAGAGTATTGTTGTTTTGTGGTGTTCTAACACTTAGTAAAGAGTAGGAAGCTAAAGCCTTTGACACTAAGGCGTGACCCAGAATCCCTCGATTATCAGTTTTGCAAGTTCCACTAGATCATTGGGCACACGACTGATCAATGCAATTGTCTAAGACATGAGATTCAAGATCTGATAAACTATGGAGATTGGCACGTAGGGCAATTTTCTCAAAATATTGAATCTAATGAGTATGAGTTTTCTGTGAAGTTCTAATGATCATGTATTTCACTTTAACAACTAAGAGCTTTGTCCCATGATCGAAGAAGTTAATGCCATCCTTGGTGGGCCTAATAACACTTGCAGACCCTTCTCTTGAAAAACTAGTAGAGTTATTCAACATATGCCCCCAACTAAACTATTATCCAATACTATTAGTGAATACATGGCATTTTCTTCGTTGATCACTTGTTGTAGCCAAAAAGAAAGAAATTCACCTGTCTGAGTTAGGATGGTGAGCTTTTGCATGTATGATTACTTTTTGCTAGTTATCCATATATAGAGAAGGGAACATCAAGATTGCAAGTATCTAGACCAAGTTGAGCGTGATGTTAATCATGCTCTAGTGATCCTTGAGAAACCATTATTGGTTAAGATAAGTTCAAGACCCAATAAAGATTTTCTAGTAATCTTCTTCTTTTATAAGTAAGCAACCAAATCTTCATTTATTATTTTATGCCTAAGTCTCCCCTTTGGATTTTAACTTAGTAGGTTATTATCTTAATATTGTCAAAGTCGCACTTTCAAGTTTTCAACTTAGCTTAATCATTTTTGTCTAAGCTGTCCTTTCAAGGTTTTTTTTTGACTTAATAGACTTTATTTTAGCCTAAGCGCTCTTTTATTGTTTTAACTTAGCATTCTATATTTTTTTTCTCTTTTTAGATTTAGTTATAGGAAAAGATCTAATTAATGGTGATTCCTAGAGACATTACCAAGCATCAGCTAAACTATATGCAGTATTGGGCTATTATCAAGCTGGCTAATAAGTTTACTAGTGAAGACTAGACAAATTGGTTGAAAGGTCTATCAGATGTCTATATCTGTTGCATATGCCATGGTGGAAGATAAAGCATATCATTCTTCATATTTATGGAGAATGTGTCCCTCTGGCTGAACTTCGGGAGTCCACTTTTTCTATACCCCTTCTCGACTATATCGTCAATATGGTCGAAGACAGTCGATACTTGAATATCTCCCAAACTTTGAAGGGTTCCTATTGAGGCAAAATTTCTTAAACAAGATTTAGAGAATCTGGCCTTGATATTCTATCAAGCGTAACATTGACACTGAGGGTGACCTTACCACTGATAACAACTATAAACCATTATAAACAAAATTATTGTCATTAATAATAATTGATCTTATTTTAGATGTATTATGGTGATGGATTAAAGAAGACAAAGTATTGTTCAATGTTAGATAGAAATTTCTTTAGAAAAATCAATGAGTAATGATAGTGGTAGTGGTAGTGGTAGTGGGGCAGTATATTATCGTATTAGAAGTAGATACTTTTTAAAAAATTTCTACTCACTTTGTTTTTTTTAAATCTACTACATTGATCATATGTTTTTTTAAGTTCCAGGTTAATAATTGCTATTAACCTACTATAAAAACTCAATTGTAAACATTTACTAGGTTTATACACTAAATTGTAATTTTTAAAAAGTTTAAACACTCAATTGTCATATTTTAATAAGGTCACATACTATTTTTATAATTATCCAACTTATTTTATATAGGTGACCGATTCCATACACTTAAATAATTTCCGGTTTCACACACCAAATTATAATTTTTAAAAATTTGAATACTTGATTGTCAAATCATAAAAAACTCACACACTATTTTTATAATTATTTTTTTTATATTTTAAATTATAATTTTAAAAAGTTTAAACACTTAATTATTAAATTTTAATAAGTGTGTACACTATTAAGTACTTAACTATTAAATTTTAATAAATGCGTACAATATTTTTATTATTATCTCTAAAAGAATGTGATATAAATAACCTGTGACGTTGTTAATATGTTATATTCACTCAATCATATGTATTTACTGAATTCACACATCAAAATATAAGTTTTAAAAGTTTAAACACTTAATTAATAAATTTTAATAAATTTATATAATTTTTATAATCAGTTAAATAAAAACAAAGTTAATGATATATATTTGTAATAAATATATAAAAATATATATATAAAGTGTGTAACTTTCTCTTTTCTTTTGGGAGTATTTGGAGGTCCAGCCCATTTATCATGGACTGATGGATCCAACTCCACTTGCCAGCCAGCCTGAATCTTCTCCTTCAGTTTTCACACGCAAAGTCCACACACAAAAAGAAAAAAAAAAAAAACTCACAGAGAACATAAAAATGGCACTGTCAATCTTTCTCCAGGTCAACCCGAGTCCCTTGCCTCCTTCCCAATTCAATAAATCCACCATCCGACTCAAGAAAATACTAACTCTCAACTCAAATCCCGGATTACCTAAAATGTTACCCCAAGAAAAGCAAACACAAACGCCCAACGCAGTCTCAATGCAAGGAGCTCTATCAGGGGCGATGAACTTGATCCAATCAGCACCTCCCACTTGGCAATCTGCTCTTGTCAACAACGTCTTGATATTCATTTTGGGTTCCCCAATTCTTCTCTCTGGTCTTTCTCTCTCAGGAATCTGCGCTGCTTTTCTTTTGGGGACTCTCACTTGGCGCGCTTTTGGTCCCTCTGGTTTCCTACTCGTGGCCTGTTACTTCGTTATAGTCAGCCCAAACTTCTTACTTCCTTATTGATTTCTTTTTTCTTTTTTTCTTTGGGTTACTTATGATTTCTATTTTAGTACCAACTCATTGTTACATGGTTTCTTTTGTTTGAATAGTAATTCCAATATGGTTGTTCTTTTCTCAATTGAATTGGATTACTTGAACTGGTGTCAGGGTACTGCAGCTACAAAAGTGAAAATGGCACAAAAGGAAGCCCAAGGAGTGGCTGAGAAGAGGAAGGGAAGAAGGGGACCAGGCAGTGTGATTGGCTCCAGTGCTGCTGGCTGTGTTTGTGCTTTTCTCTCCATATATGGAGTTGGAGGAGAAGCATTTTCTCGGCTTTGGGAACTTGGTTTTGTTGCTAGTTTCTGTACTAAGCTAAGTGATACCGTCTCAAGTGAGATAGGAAAGGCATATGGCAAAATTACGTAAGTAAGAAATCCATGTCATTTTTTATCAGTTATTTTCTTTTAGGCAAACCAAATGAGTTCTTCATTTTACAAACTTTCACCGCTATTGATTCCTTTGGTGATGTATGAATTTGATGCATTGTGAATATTTCTCATTGCAATGCTGTTTTCCTCTAAACTCTCTGTCATTATTACTGATGTTCTTCTACTCATAAGATTACCATGGTGTTATATATAGAAACTTCATTGGATATGTAGGTCATTTAATTTGAAGTGAGTGAAAGTATTTGAAACCATATCATGTAAATTTGAAGATCTTTTATCTTCAACTTGGAAAGGAACCAGTGGAAATGATTATGATTTAAGACAGAAGTAAAGAGATACTTTTCAGATGGGATTTTCGGTGCTTTAGACTCCTGGTGAATAATGAATGACTGCGTATGACTGGTTGTAATTTCTTTGTAAATGTGCACGACAGAACATGCATGGACTGTTTTTAGAAGACTTGATGTATGCGAATCTGTACTCCAATATCATCTTGTTCTTTTATCCTTAAATCTTTTTATCAATTTATTTTCTTTCTAGTGAAATTAATGAGAAATGAGAAATTTCACTCATGTTATGTGGTAATACTAATTTTTTCTTAATGGTTTAAGTGCTCTGCAGTTTAGCATACAGATATGAATCAACACAATTAATGGCCAAGCATAGGACGTGAATATAGAAACTAGGCTGCAAATTGAGTGCTAAGATGGAGTATCAATTAGCTGAATGACACTACATAGTTACATGTAAATTTTCTTTTCAAAAATAGCCTTGTTGGAAAATGTGATGGTGATATTGGCTTTGTTGATAGACTTATCTTAAGATTGTTTTTCATTTTCTGGTGGTAAATATGTTTTTGACAATTGTGGTTTATATATGATTTTATATTTCTAAAAGCAGAAAACTTGAGATTATAACATGCCAAATTTAACTAGTGTGGTATAAAAGAGAATTAAAACTTCTATGTGCCGCTTAAAGTTCAAACCATGCTTTCATTGATAATGGCAACATAGCTGGCGAAATATAGCCATCAGGCCCAACCAACTAACTTTCACTTCATTCACTAAAAGTGGAAACACATGATTCTATTGCCATCTCATTTGCAGTTGTTTGTTGTATATTTATTTGTCTGTCATTTGTGAGAGATATGGTATAATAGTTTTCTCTTTTTCTTTAAAAGATTACTGTTCTCTTATTTGATTTATTTGTTACAACACTTTTGGATTGTCCTTTTATTCCTTGTAATCAAACAAAAAGGAATCTTAATCCTTCTAGCATGACATATACAAATGTCCGTATAGTCTCTTTTTTGACATTGGCTAACCTCTTCCATCTGAACTTATTATTAAGTTTTATTGTTTTGAATTTGGATGGTTGAGCAGGTACCTTGTTACAACATTTAAGATAGTTCCAAGGGGAACAGAAGGGGCTGTAAGTGTTGAGGGAACATTAGCTGGGTTGTTGGCGTCAATTCTTCTTGCCTCGATTGGTTTTTTCCTGGGTGAGGTATAGTTTGCTATCTTCTGGTTTGTACTGAATACTCTTTTAATTGTTTGGATGTTCCTCTCTAGTATTTTCCCTTTTTTGTTTGGATCAATTTGTCTCATTTATGTGCATGATGAAATGATTATACAACCAAATTGCTAGTGACATCACTATTAACCTTGGTTAAAGAGGCAGTTTCCTAGTTCTATAAACATTGTTTGTGGCCCATTGTTGGAAGGTAAATGCTTTTTAATGAAATATGGTTTCCTAAACATGTTGTATAATTTAATTCTCCTGATGTTCCCTATTTCTATTTTCTCCAGATTTCTACAGCTAAAGTTCTTTATCTTTCTTAATGTACATGTTAATCTTCTACTTATTAAGAAAATTTTCTATCAAGTATCGTCCGGGGAACGGACCGGAGAATTGATGAGATGAAATCTAGATTCTTGTATTGTTTTCTAGTTTAGGATATTGTTTCTTACATGCAATGTATTAGAAAATTGTTTGTGTTCATTAGTTTGCCCATGGGGTTTTGATGTTTATTAAACAGCATAGCACAATAGTTCTTCCTTCCTTGCTAAAATTATTCATTGAAGAAATATAGAAAGTATTTCATCTAGTGCATTTAATATTGGGCTGTGCTTAACTTCATAACTGGATTTTTCCAGTAATACTTTTCAAGTTATTATTCGATGTATCATCATTTAATTATGGTCCATGTTAAACATCAAGTTATTATTTAATTTTACATTGATCCAGGGACTAATTTACACAATTGCAACCCCTCCTTTGCAATATTTTCAATCCTTAATGTGCTCAGTATTGGAATTAACTTAGTAAGCTAGATTGCAACCACTTAACTATTTTACTATCTTTTTCAGATTATCTCCTGAAAAGTTTTATTCTTACTCATCCCTTAGATATATGTTTTTAGAGGTTCTAAATATATCCATATTCTTTTGCGTGAAAACAGATACATATACCTGAAGCAGTTATCTGCGTGATAGCTTCCCAGATAGCTAATGTTGGAGAGAGCATAATAGGTGCAACATTTCAAGAGAAGGAAGGATTTCGATGGGTAAGCGATTATGTAAATGTTTACTTCATTTATCATATATCAATCATGTGTTTTTTCAGATATTATCTTTGTATTGTCCATAATTATACAAAGAGCTCCAATCAGCCTGGATCTTAGATTTATCGATTGATTATCTATGGAGTGGCCTTCATGAAAATGTATTCTTTATGCCTAGAAACTACTCTATCCATAGAATTGTGAACAGCTGATAGGGGGAGTGAGATATGCCCTGTCTGGAAACTATGACTTTATATGTATAGATCCTCTATGGAATTAGCAGAGTGTGGAAAGAAAATTCTAGGCATCATATAGTCTGTAGACTATGGAATAATTATCCTGAGTGAACCAGTGTCAATTTTTGTGCAACTCTATCTTTGCAACTTCTCGAGTCTTTCTGTATATTTAGCTGAGATGGACTGCTGGGATCAGAACATCATTTTGAAAGGATGTTTGGTACTGTTAACTGTGTTGAACTATACCCCCATTAATTATGTTTTTGCCTTTTCTTTTGCAGCTTAACAATGATGTTGTCAATGTCCTGAACATATCTATAGGAAGCATTTTGGCAGTCCTTATGCAGCAACTACTCCAAAACTTGCATAAATAAAATCCAGGGCCTCAGATGTGTCAAACATTCACTCATCTGCATTAACATTATCAAGCAGGATATACATTTCATCACTGGAGAAGGAACTATGAGGGCATGGCAAGGCATTCTAACTTGTCTCTGTTCTAGCAGTGGTACCCTCTGCACGGTTATGCTCATAAAATGATGTGCTGCCAGCAACAGATTATGACAGATAAATGGATATCATTCCTCTTGTAAATTGAAGATTTCAGTTTTTCTCCACTCTACTCGTGACATCTAAAGGATCTTCTGTAAGTAATTTATTTCTGGATGACTTACCCTGTACACTTCTATGGTGCGAGATACTAAAACTCAACCATTACGTGTATCATTCATAGTTGCTGACATGATAACTTCGGGTCAAACTAGATGAGGAGAATCATCCAATAAAGTGCATTTTACAAATTAACCACCATTCTTCGTGGCAAAACATTTACTTATGGAAATAGTAGGTGATTTGTTATGTTGTAAAATTTTACTTTATTTTAGTTGCGAATATTGGCGTAACAGTAACCTCAAATTGAAAGTTGCTAGATTAACAATTTATTCAGAAATGCTGTAACTCTAGCCAAGAAGTCATGTTCATGCACTACTCTGGAATATCGATGTTTTCAATTATGAAGTAGGATTGTCGACAACAACTCTCCTAACCCACCATGGGTGGGTGCCGATGTTTGAATCCTACTGCTCCACTGGTTGATGCTACTGCAACATGGGTACGGGTTGGCCGAGTGTTGCAGGCTTGCAGTGTCTCCTTAAGACCCTAATTTTCACCATTCTTGCTAGTGCCTGCCTTAGCCTCCTTGAGAATGAGCTCCAAAAGTCTTTCATACACTCCAATTGCAGACTCGAGCTTATCGATGGCTTTTCTACTATTCTTTGCTGCCACAGCCAAGGCATTTTCTACATTCACAGTATCTTTTATGGGTCTGAAGTTAAGTTCTTTGCTTGATAACCCCAGATTTCTCCCACCAAATTCGTTCATTTCATTGCCCACTCTATTCCCATAGCCTTCTCTGCCATCACAAATCCCTCTTGCCACGACTACATCACTAATATTATCCATGTTATTGCCAATAACCATAATCAGCTGCCCATTTTCTATTCCCCATATAAACACACTTCCATCTTCTGCAGCAGATACCAAATTCTTTCCTTCATTTATCACCACCACAGATACTACAGCTCCATCATGTTTTTGTGTCCATGTGATCAATTTTCGACCCTGAGCTATCCCTTTTCTACTTCCGGCCTGCAGGGATCCCTTGTATATTAAACCGTTGGATCCTGCAGCATAAAATTCTACTTCTGTTGGGTCTAATGCAATCCCGGAAATCGAACATGGGAATGCTACTGTTTGCAGGTTTCTTCCATCCAAAAGGCTCCATAGTTTACAGGTAGAATCTGTTGAGCAAGAAACTATAGTAGGATGGCATATTCCCATACAAACAGTGATGCCTGTCACTGGACCATCATGTGCAGGAAAGCTATGCAGTATCAAGTTGCTTTCATTTTCACTCCCTGGTGCTTCTACAAGTTGAAATATTGGCACAACAACAATGTTACCATCATCTCCTCCTGAAATCAAGAGTGACGAGTCACTGCTGATGTTGATACAAGATACAGGCTTGCTATGAGCAGGAAATGATTTGAGAATGTTTCCTGAAGGAATTGATAGAGCATAAACATTTCCAAAAAGGCCACCTGCGAATAGATACGAGCCATCAGGAGTGGCAGCAAGTGGAGCCACAGGTTCAGGGAGAGGAAGATGGTGCAAAGCTGACGAGGACCACCAGGTATAGAGGTGAATTGAGCCTGAAGCTGTGGCTGATGAGATGTGAGAGGCAGCAATATAAGCCTTTCCTACAATGGCAAGGCCGTGACGAGGTGACCGGCTGCCGGTGAAGCGAGCTAGGGTGGTGCCGGAGATGGTGTCATAGGCAGTGATTGGGCCATCAGGGGAGCTGGTGAGGACAATTTCATGCGAGGAAAAAGACATTTTCATTCAGGTTGGCTAAGGGACGTGCATTGGGTATTAATATATGATGAGAGTGTTTTACCAGTTAGTCCAGTCGGCGTTAATAACAAAGATGGTATACTCTCATGTAAAACATGCGGCAAGAGTAAATCTTTTTTGGTTTTAGACCTGTGGCAATAGTATTTTAATAATCATAACAATTTTGGCTATATTCACATTTAATAATTTTGGCTGTCTTTTTGGAGAAGACCCATTTTATTATTGTTATTCATTTCTTTTAGTTGATTTTGTAGCATTATAAAAGATAATTATTTACTCTAAAAAGATAGCATATTTTCAATTTACATGTAGATTAAAAAAAATATATTTTTTAGTTAAATGTCTAAAATACTTTTATTCAAAACTACCATTTTAAAATATAAAATGTGAATATTAATTGTATGTCATAAGTAATGAAGAATATCTTTGAAGATTTCTTAATAAATCAATAACTAAAAAAGAGGATTATAATTTAGAACGGACTAATAAGGAGCAAACGGATTATCTTTTTTAGATGTAGAAAATATTTTTTCCTAAATATACCTCTTTTTATTACAACTAAAGCAATTCAAAATTTATTTAAAGTGGGTTAAAAATGTGATACAATTTAGATAAGACATCTAATTTAAGTGGTAAAAGTGTTTGTTTTTAGAATATGAAATTTTTTAAAATTAAATTCTTATTTATGCATTAGATGAATTATTGTTTTTACGACAATTGTGAAGAGAGCCTTTATTTTATAGTTCATATATCATTAGATTTCTCATGAATATAAAATTATTCTTACATAAATAATCTAAAAAGATAATTATAAAAGTAGTATATGACGATTAGGTATTTAAACTATTAAGAGTTACAATTGTTATGTAAACCTAATAAATATTTATGATTGAGTATATATAGCAAGTCAGTAGCACATTATATGTTATCAACATTATAATCAATATTATCATCTTCAATAATAACCGATTTTGTTTTAAATGTTTACGATGATAGTTGAAGAAGACCATATGTTGCTCGGTGTCGAATAAAAATTTCTTTAGATAAATTAATAAGAATATAATAATGACAGTATAATAATAGTGGTAGTAGGGACAATGTATTACCAACTAGAAATAGATACTTTTTAAATATTATTTTTGTCATTTTATTCCTTTTAATCTACTAAGCTAATAATATATGTTTTAAAATTTTAAGTTTGTAATTGCCATTAACATGCTAAATACTCTTAGTTGTAAATATTTATTAAGTTCACACACCAAATTATAACTTTTAAAGTTTAAATATATTGATATAAAATTTCAATAAGTTCACATAATATTTTTATAATTATCCGACTTCTTTTATATAGTTGACCGGTTTCACGCACTTTAAATATTAATGATTTCTGATTTTACACACTAAATTGTAACTTTTAAAAGTTTAAATATTTGATTGTCGAATCTTAATAAATTAACAACTCAAGTAAAGAAATTACCCTCCTCAAATGTAAAAATTAAATTTTAAAGGTTGCAATTAAAAAAAGAGCAAAGCAACAAAAATGATAAATAAAAATTTAAGAAATGTTATGGAGAAATACCTAATAATATCTTTTATTACTTAACTTTTGTCCCTCCATTGTGTAAGCCCGATGACAAGATCAGAATTAGTCCGGTAATGAACTTCGAGTGATGAAGGAAAGAAACTTCAAAAGGAACCTAAGGACACTAAGAACATCTGTAATAGAGATAGAAAGCACCCTTAATAACCTTTTGGAGTCCAAAAATTCCATCAGAAACTAGGGCTGAGCACGGATCGGTCCAATTCGGTTATTTATAAATCATCAGTACCATACCAAACCTCGGTTATTTTAAAATTGAAGGTACCAGTACCGTACAAAACATAAAAGGATCCAATATCGTATTGTACCAATTTTACGGTTCAATACAGTTCGGTTCGGTGCTATTTTCGGTTCTAAAAAATTTAAAAAATACAACTTTAATTTTATCTTCAATCAAATACATTTAGATAAAATATGATTATCAACCTAAAAAAAGTAGCATGAAAATCTGAATTAAAATTGCAATCACATTCTTAAACAACCTGTTTCACAATTCAGTCACTTGCAAATACAATAATTCATTCAATATTCAAATACAAACCATTAAAATATATATTACTGCTAGCATAAAATATTTTACAGATGACAATCATTAAAATAAATAAATTTACAAACTTTATGTAGCACTAAAATAAATGTCCAAAATTAGCAAAGGAATGTTATTACCTCCCCTCAAAATTAGCACTCCACATTTAATCTTGGCACAAGGGACTCACTAATCTCAAGATCTTGAATAATTTCTACAATAAAAGTAAAAGATTACGTCAATAAGACTTAACAGCATCAACAATAAACAAATATATATAAGAAGTAAAGAAATGTTACCTGACTCTATGCTTCAATATCCTCTATTGATTCTTCTAGTTCGATAGGTTTATTTGAAATTCTAAGCCAATCTTGACAACAAATGAGGACCTCCGCTGTTGTAGGAAGTAAAGAACTTCTATATTGTTAAAAGATGTTTTGACAATTTTTTTCTCAAGTTTTGTTTGATCATTTTCAAAAAAAAAAAATTAAATTTATAAATATAATTTAATATATTTTTTATATTTTAATATTAATTTATAATATTTTAAAAGTTAACAAATTAATTATTTCTAAATATTTAATTTTTTAAGTTTTATTAGTATAATAATATAAAAATTATTTTTATAATATTTATTTCTTAATTTTAATATTTATATAAATTAATACTTTTAGTATAATTAATATTATTATTCTTAAAATAAAAATATTATATAATTAAAAATTAATTTATTAATAAATATAGTGTAAATAATATTATATTTATATAATAATATCTTTTTATAAATCTTACTAATTTATATAACTTTTTATTAAATTAAGTAATTTTTTAATTAACTTGTCAAAGATTTCTAGATAGTAAATAAATTTTAAATCTAGTATTATAGTATGTATACTAGATTACTAGTATCAATATACTATGTGACATATTAATATGTAACTTATATTTTTTATAGAGTATAAAGTATATTATAATATTATAGTTATTTTTAATATGTATTATTTTTTGTATTTCGATAGCAATTGCTTGAATTATATAAATGATAAATATAAAATAATTTTTTATAGAGTATATGTATTATTTTTTTAATATATGTATTATTTATATAATATAAATAATTATTTATAAATATATGTAAAAATTCGGTTCTACGGTTTGGTCCGGATCAAGACAAGATGGATCGGTTCTGCTTTTTACTAAAGAACCAGTACCATACCGTAATAGTAAAAAAATTCGGATCGGTTCAATTCGGTTATAAAACTTTCAGTTTTTCGGTTCGTACTTTCTGACGCAGTTATTTGGTTCAAGTGAATCACCGAGATCCATGCTCAGCCCTATCAGAAACCCAAAACTCTTAGTGAACTGCCTCTACCCCATGTGGGGTAAGGCTAAGACCATGTGGTTTAGCTAAGGCCATGTGAGGTAAGCTAAGCCGATATGGGCTAAACGATAACCCCACATGAGCTAAGCCTCCAAAGAGCTATCAATTTAAAAATTTATGCATTTTTGGTGGTTATATCCATTTAGAAATACGTACCATCATCTAAAAACACCTTTTTAATTTTCAAAGATTCATCTTTACCATTCATCTTTTTAACTAATAAAAAAAATACACATTCAAAATCCTAAAAAAATCCTACTTTTCCTATATAAATTCATCTTCTTCCTAAACTAAAACCCTAACCATAACAACCTATTAAGAAAAACATAAAACCTTAGTTCTTGCAACAACTCAAGGCACTCTCCACACCATTTTTATTAACCTTCTATCTCTCTAAAAATGCCAAACCTTAAAGACACTAACTTTAACCTTCTTTAACTACCAAATACACTCTATACTCCTCAACCACCATGCAATACTCTTAAACAACTTTTAAGGCTCATCTTTTGAGTTTTTTGAGTTACTCATAACATAAGACAACCCTTGAGTCCTCATCTTTACTCATAAAAATCCCCAAAAATTCATTTTTCCAACTCATCTTAATAGCCCTTGCTTAATATTTCTTAAAATAATATTAAATTTTAACTTTTGTTACTTCGCTTAATACCTAGATACATTGCAAATTTTGGATCATAGCATTCACAATAATATGAAACATAAAAATAATACACTTCAAGCCCCCATCTCTGCCCTAGGTGAAATTTCACCTTTATAGCAAGTGCAAAGGGATGGCTAACCACCCCCACAACCCATTAGGCCTTCTATGAATAAAAAAAATTGAAACATAAAAATAATAAGTCAAGATAATTGAACCAAATATTAAAAGAATAATATTAAATTAAATTATAAATAGAGTTCATGGTTTTCATTGAATTTTAAAAAATAAATTTAGCTACTCATAATGTATTTGAAAATAATAAAAATAAATAAATTTATTAATCGAAGAATAAGAAAATAAAATAAAAAGAAAAAAACTCTTGAATCTTGAAAAGATTTCTTCAATCTTGATCTTGAATGCTCTCCTAATCTTCCCTCTAGCCACCTTCTAAAATCTAGAAACTAAAGAAAAGAACTTATTTTTCTTAAACAAACTTATAGCTTTTATATCCTCGTAAACTATAAACCTCACAGGGCTTAAGTTGGAGTCTAATAGAATTAAAGCACCTCATTAATATATTTATCTGATGTCTAACCGCAAGTCCTGACCATTATTTTCTTTGTGCTAATGGATGTTCAATGGCCGATTAGAGGCTGTTACTTTGCAACTTTCACACTTCTAACCGACCATTGAATTGGCCATACCCCCTAACTCCTCATGGCCCATTATACCACTGGTTAGGGCTCAAAATTGAGTCTTTAAATGTGAATTTCGAGCTCTTTAAGCGCTCCACCTAGATGTTTTATTGCTTTCTTCACCTAAAACATGAAATTACAAACAAAAACTAACAAAAATATTTAAATAGACAATAATATACAACTAAAATTTTTATCAAAATAAACACAAAACAACCCTCATACGAGGTCGCATTGGGCAAGGTTGATTGCCTGTGTGACCTGGCGTAGGGTGACAACTTTTGTGCAGTCCATTTCTTTTATGTTTATTTTAGGTATTTTGGAATTTCTAGATTCTTAAACTATATTTTCAAAGGATATTTTTTTGAGACAATCTAGAGATCTTAAAAAGGAGACTTTGGTTTAGCCACCGAAAAAGGGAGTTTTCTTTTCTCTTTGGTTACTCATTTTTTTTAAATTTTTTTTATTATATTTCTCTTAGTTTTCCTTCTTTTCCATTTAATTGTGTTTTGTCTTATTTTGGTGGATTTACTTAATTCTTTAAAGAGGAAGATCAATCCCTTCAAGATTTTCGAATAGATTCCAATCAAGGGTGGTTATGTTTAGATTTTTATTCTTTGGTCTAATGTATTTAGTTTTCTTGTATTTATTATCATTGACTTGAGATGGGTATAAGAAGCTAATTATATTATGGATATTTTGTGAACTTTCTACAATTGTAATAACATTTAATTAGTAGTTCTTTATGGATTTTAAGATTATTTTCATTCATTGTATGAGTATTGCAAGAGTTTATGAATTTTTAATTACAGAATTTATGATTTTATAAATGATTTCTACACTTCATTTTCAAAGATTTTATAGATATTGATAGACTTTTATTAATTTTTAATAATTATATCAATGTGATAAATTTTTAAAACATTTTTTGATCATAAAAGCTCTCAATTAAATAATATTATTTAATCTAAGTACCAAAATTAATTAAAATAATTTCTTAAAAAGTTCTAGCATTCATTATTTTTCATATCTTTAATATCACTCCACATATCAGTAGGTATAGTAGCTCTCTATTCATTAATAATATCTCTCTGCGTTGTTGAGTCTTAATAAATGATTTAAAATCCTCTTCTTGAGTACTTGATACAAGTGAAGATGATAATTTTTGCTATCTAGTTCAACTGAAAAATCATCTAAATGACACTTCTTTTGAAGAAAGTTATGCAATCTTGCACAAGATAACATTAGCTTTGCATGTGTGTTATATGAAAATAAAGGAGTTACTTTAAAAATTATAAATTGTGACTAAATATACCAAATAATCTCTCAATTGTATTCTTTAAAGAAGCATGATGAAAATTGAATAACTCATTTGCAATTTCAGGATAACGGCATTGGCCATGAAAATCTTTAAGATGATAACGGACACTTTGAAAATGAGCTAAAATCTAGAATCGATTTAGAAATCCATAATTCACTATAAAATATATACCTGACATATATAATAAATAACATATTATAAGAAAATTTAAAAATATATAAAAACTAAAGATAATTACAGATAAGTAAGGAAAAATAAAAATATATTTTGGCACTTTGAATCCATTACTTTTTGATAAAACATCGTTTAACACTTTTAAATCATGTAAAGATCATTTCCATCCACTAAGCATATACATAAATTTCAAATAAAAGTGATAAGCTGTTAAGATTTTTCTATGAAAATAATCTATGACATGATAGTTGCTTATGTCGCGTCTGATTACCATTACTGGAATATAGGTGCCATCAACCTAAAATAATTTAAACAAATAAGTAATTGGGACAATGATAATAATTACAATAGCAATAGTAGTGATAAAAAGATAATACAAAAATAAAAATGACAACATACTTTCTTTAAACTAAGGATGAAACCTTGTATTTTCTTTAATTTCTTATGGTACTGAGAAGATTGGTTTATTCATCATATTTGCTGCAATTTTATTTAGTGCTCTCAAAATCTTGTTGAAGCTTTAGCTAGTAATAAAATGTGATTAGCTAAATATTTTACAAAATAAGCAATATCTAGAATCCTGATCAATAGTTAGGGCATCTTTTTTCTAATGATGTTGCATAGCTTGAAAAATATGGTAGGATATATTTTATATACTTATTGAAACTGTGTTGGATCCTCATTTAGAATGTTATGTATAATTATATCTACTTGAAGTTTTTGGTCGCCTAGTTATGGACATTGGATATGTCTATAAGGTAAGCTACTTATAAGCTCATTAATACACATAAAATTACTTGAATTATTATAAACAAATAGTTAATAGTTTCATATCCTTCTTCTATCTATTTTTTTTCCTATCTCTTTATTTTCTACTTCATTATTTCAATTCATGGTCTGAGATGTGTAAGGGATACCACCTGAGGGAAAGAAATAAAGAAACTTGCATGTACATGTATTAACAGTTGATATAAAAATGAATATAATCAATTACTTATTTTTAATTAAAAAAGAGTTAAAGTAGTAAAGTGAATTACTAGTTGAAAATAACAAAAAGAAATACAAGAGTATAAGTCTAATAAAAAAATTTCATAATTTAGTGCTCTAATTCATAAGTTATCCATTCAAAATATTCTTTAGGAGTAATTTTCAAAAATTTAATCTTCTTTGCTTTAGTATTAAGCAATTTAAGTGCCTTTATAACATGCACACTTATCCAACTATGGTATTTCTCCGATAAGATCTTAACAACTATATTCAATATAATCAAATGAACAAGTAGCTATAGCCAGCTTCTCAACATATTAAGTGAGTTTGTTTATAACATTTAATTGACTACTGTTAAACTCAAAAGAGGTGGATTGCGTGAGTTTGTTTATAACATGTAATTGACTATTATTGAAATCGCATTTATTGCGTTTTTCAAGTGGTAGAGGGCCTCTAGTTTCATATGGGTTCAAAAGATAACGGTGAAGACTGATAAAAGGAATCTTGTATATCAATCTATATGAATATTGCAGTATTAGGATCATAAACCAACTCATCAAAAGCAGAATCTCTACTTTCTTCTTCCTTATATATTCTCGCATTAGTGTTATCCCTCACTCTAATTGCATGTCCAATAGTAGTTCCATTTTCAATTGTAACTCTCAAGTCCTCATAGTCTTTGAAAGTGTCTGCAGGGTAACTTTTATAGGATATGAATTTGGATGAGTCTCTATAACCAAGAAATTTACTAGCCCAAATGAAGTATAGGAGAATTACTTTAACGTATTTTGTTTATCTAAAATAATATGTGTGTGTATAAATATTCATATATTGTTTTAGATTTAAAAAAAAAAAGTACATTAAAGTAATCTTCCCATACTTCATCCGGAGTAGTAAATTTCTTGGTTATAGAGTATGTTGGTCAACATTTTGTCCCTTTTTTCACGTGCGATTGATTGTTGAACATGTTAGAGGCTGATTACATCAAATAAATATAATGGATGCAATAAATATAAAACTCGAGGCTATTTGACTTCTAATCTAGATGATGGTGTAGGTAATAAAAGGACCTAAATTATCTTAGATTCTTAGTTAAGCTGATACATATCTCCAAAAGCTAATTAATGAGTTAAGTGCTCCATGTTTCAGTTTTTCCAGTTCCACATACCCGGAATGCGAACTAAGCAGGAACATAAACAGGCAATTAATTAGCCGATGACGTTGAAAAAAGAAGCAAATCCAATGGGAATGGTAAGAAAATAACAATGGAATCAATAAGAACACGAAAGTTAAGAATATAAAATTAAGCTGCAAACAGGCAATTATGAGCTAAGGATATGAAAATGAGCTGAAGGAATAAAGCTAAGAGCTAAATTACTATAAGCTAATAGCAATGGCATAATTATGTGAGCTAAGAAATTGAAAGTAATAAATATAATGATGAAGCATTAATTGAAAAACTTCAAAAATTTATTACATAAAGTAAAGACTTAAATAATTATAATTGAATATTGGAAAACACTTTAAAGTTTGATCATATTGTAAACAATAACTAAGGATTGCTTTTTTGGACTAAGAATTGTTGTTCTGATCTAAAGATAGCTTTTCTACTCTAACGATTGCTTGACTAATCTAAGTATAAATGTAAAGATAAAGTTTATAAACTCTAGGTCTGTTTTGATTTGAGATTTGATTGGTTAGTTGGTTGGAGTTTTCTCACTAGGGGGTTCTTACCCATTTATAGACTTTAATAGTTTGAAAGATGCTCTAGTATATACTTCATTTTTAGCTTGGTCCTCAATTAACTCTCTACCTTAAAAGCACGTACTATTGGTTTTCACATTTTTCATATGTTTATAAGGATGTAACTTCCTTACTCATCTCAATTTCTTGTCCACATTTCACTCTACTTTCTTCTTTTGCTCAATTTTCTTCTTCATATAATATAAATGTGCTTTTTCTTTCTTGGATATGCTTCACTTCTACACTACTTTCTCTTTGGTTGGCACTTATATTCTTTCTTATCTACTTCATAATAACATGCTTCAAGATTCTATAACTACCTTTCCACCTTATGCTTTTTCATTTTTCACATGTCAATGATCCTTAAAGATTATTAAACCAACTTTTGGCCAGTGAGCTAAGGATTTACTTATGGGTCAGTAATCTGGATCAGATTATAATCTATAGATTTCAGGATTTTGATAAAAATTAAATGGTCTTCTTCTAAAAATTTGGCCAAATTTACTAGTCTTAGACCAATGCTAAATTTACCCTTACTCTCCAGCGGCATACAATAAGGTTGGAAGGCTTATTTGTATGGATGTTTTCAACAACTATTTTTAACCTTTATTATAAAATAATAGGGCCAAGAATAATAGAAAAAAATATATTAATGGTAGAGTATTTTAATATTTTAGCATAGAAAAAAATATTTAATTTTAGATTCTAAATATTCTATAAAATACTTCATAAAAAATTAATCCAAATACAATTTTATTTTGTCTAAAACTCTTCAAACCCTATATTAGGTGGAATTTAATTAATTTAACTAAAATAAATCCCATTTAAATAAGAAAAATCTTTTTCTCCAAGCCAAACACTCCTTTAAGCTATCTCCCATCAATTTAATTCTTATCCAAACCTTTTAAAGGATAAATCCTATTTTAAATAGGATTAATTTTATTTAATTAAAAAAACTCATTTAAATAAGAAAAATAATTTTTTTAAGTCAAACACTCCCTTATTAAATATCTCTACCAATTTTATTCTCATCTAAACTCTTAAAGGACAAATTCTATTTTAATTAGAATTTGTTTAATTAAAAATAAATAAAATAAGGATACAACTTTTAAATTCCTCCAACCAAACACTCCCTTATCAAATTCTACACCTACTAGAATTTTTCTATATTTAGGGCTCCATCACCTTATAAATATCTCCCTGCTTCTCATATTTACAGATCTGCCATTTTCGTTTCTCCTCTAATTTTCTTTATTTTTCTTCTCTAAAAGTTCCTTTTAACAACCAAACATCATCAGAACAACACCTACCATTGGTTGCCACCTCATCTTCGACGACCCCAGCACCGGCGACCACCGCCAGGCATCGACAGCTGTTGCACGCCAGTCACAACCCTCCATTGATCCTATTTAAATATGTATTTATACAAAAATCCAATTTGCTTTGATTTAATCTTTGATTTTCTTATACAAAACTTCTGGATTTGATGTGTTTGATGATGGGTATGTGATGAATTTAGTTGCTCTGTGGAAAAACAATAATTGTAATTATATTATATTTTAGCAATTTATGTAATTTTAGCTAAAAATAGAGATTAAGGCCAAAATTAAATCATTACAAAAATAGAAAATTAAAGTTGTTGATGAGATGATGAACGAGTTGTGTGTGTGAATTTTCTAGATTTTGTATTAATTGATGAATTAATTTTAATTATTTACTATTTTTGATATTTATATATTTAGTCTAAATATAAGAATTAAGCTAAAATAAAAATTATAAAAAATAACAAAATAGTCAGAATCAATGTCGTAACTGGTCTTTTGGACTTTCTATAAATTCTAAGATATTTTGAAATTTTAGGTGAATTATTTTTAATTATTTTTTATTTTTAGAAATTTTTGGTATTTATCCTAAAAATAGGAATTAGGCCAAAGTAAACTTACTATACACAATAAAAATGAAGAGTTATTTCCTGGTAGTTATAGAATTTTTTGAGGCTTGAATGATATTTTTTAAATATTGTTTAATTTTGTTGTGAAAATAATAGAAAACGAAGTAAGAATTTAATTTAAAAAATTATGGTCATCAACTTGGGTTGAATGAGTCAGAATATAAAGAAAAATAGTTGAATTTGATGGTTTTGGTGTTTACAAATGCTTGAAATTAATATTAAGCATTAAAAGTTTCAATTTGAAGTTTATTGAGTAATTTTGGCATGTGCTTAAATATTAATTGATGATGGATTGTGATGATATTAGTTAGGTTATCACGACCGGATCTGTGAGTCATTGACTGACGCTAGAGAATGAATAAATTTAAGGCTAATGTGTTAAAACAAATAAATTTTGCAAAGAAATTGTCTAAAAAGTCAAAAAAATTTCACATTAAAGTGGCTGATCATAAAAGACATGAGAATCCATTTGTTTAATAATTTTTTTTCTTATTTTTAATAGTTATTTAACTCTCGCAATATTATTTTCATATGCTTGACCATATCAGTAACCTCTAGGAAACTGCTCCTCCTAAGGAGACAAATTCTAGACCAAAACTCGAAATATACTTGTTGTTCTTTTGCTCCTCGGTCCCTATGGTATAGGGTGCATACCTGCTCAGTTGAACAAACTGTCTAGTGTACTCTGCCACTGACAGATATCTCTTAACCATCCCCTCAAATCTCTCTCTATACTCCTGCCTCACACTGAAAGGAATGAAGTACTCCTCAAACCTATCTTTGAACTGCCTCCAAGTCATGCTATCCAAAAAAGGATAAATGTAATTCTTAAACCACTAAGATGTTATTCCCTTCATAGAAAAACCTACCATCTTGATGGTCCTCTTATCTGAACAACGCAAAAATAATGCTCTTTTCTCAATCTCGTCCAGAAAATCCAAAAGGTCCCTGATACCCTAAATTCATACGTCTTAGCTTAGTATACTCGTACGTGAGGACCTCATCTGGATTCCCAATACTGGACCTACCATTGTAACTCCCTAAACCCTGAGCAGCTTGCTGCTGCTGAAGAACCAATAACTACTCTAAGGCCCTTTGCATCCCAGTCATACCGGCTATAAAAGCTTCAATTGGAACTCCATCAAAATCGAGTGCCTCCTGAGCCTCAGCGTGATCTGGCTAGGCTGCCGCTCGAGGCCTACCTCGCCTCCTAGTGTCATAGGCTGGTGCTGGTAGGGCCGACTAGGTAGAAACTTCATCTTGGGCCTCTTGGGCTGCTGCTGTTGCTACAGCTACTCAATTCCTCGGCATAACAAAAAATGAAAATAAACAAAAAAGATATCAAAATGATAATAGACTCTCTAACATGTAGCGCGGGTACTAGAATCAACAAAACATGCAAGGACAGACTCGATTCTAACTCCGCAGTAGCTAAGGAAGCTAATCTAGGTCGAAGGAAATCTAAACCTGGCTCTGATACCAACTTTGTCATGACCTGATATGTGGGCCATAATCGGCACTAGGAAATGGGTAGTCTTAAGGCTATCGAAACCTATTGCAAGTTTAACTAAATAATAACTCAAACAACACATTTATATGCATACCACTCATGTATACCAACAATTCATTCACGTAATAATAACATAATTAAATTAATCCATCAGCATGAACACTTGATAATTTTTCATAATTTTAATAGACCAAAATGAACTATTAAGTTTTAGAACTACTACAGCAGAGAGTCTAGATTTTTTTAAATAATTCGAAATGCAAAAGAAAGAATTTATTTACAATAGGCCCGAAGGAGAGGGAAGTCGAGTTGTCAAGAGAAAGACGGCAGACAACTTAATTGTCACATGAAAAATTAAAATTGAGGCTATTAGTCTCGAAAGTGAGTTAAAATCATATAATCCAAGTAAATACAACAATCTTAGTGAAGTATTTATTTTTTCAAAATAAATCATTATATTATATTAAAGCGCGTGCTATGTCATATTTCAGAAATATTACCATTTAGCATGTACGGGATAAGTACCTCAGCAGAATCCTAGACTCCAATACTATTAGCCAATTGGCTCTCTTATTCCAATAAAATTGGCGCCTAGAGAGCGAAGCTTAACCAGGGTCCTTAAATCTAGTTTGGACACTTGATTTTCAATGTAGCCGGCGCCTAGAGAGCAACGCCTGACCAGGAACCTTTTCTCCAGCAATCCAATTTCCACAGCCCAAAGAGTTATACTCGATCAGGACACAACAAAACATATTCTCCTATTACTTATCTCTGATTTATACCGATGCACGCGAGGTCCTGATGTAACCCATCAGGTAGCATGTTGTACTGCCGTCTCATCACGAGTCATAATACAGTCATAACATTAAATATTTAAATTAAACAGTATCGAATATTGCAGACATAAAATTTAAATGAGATAAGGATCGCTATAATAACAATAATGGAATTTATAATGGTAAAACAATAAATAAATAAATAATTAATTAATTATATAATTATAATAAAAATTTCAGAAAAAATCCATAATAATGGAAATAAGTTAATAATGATAATAATACTAATAATATTCGTAATAATCGAAATGTTGCATTAAAATTTGGCGTGGCACATATAGAGATTATGTGACTTTAATTCACAGTTTTGAGGACCCTCTTGCTCTACTCCTACGCCTTGGGTGGAGCGGGCTGAATTGACAGGTTATCTATTCACAAAAACAACACAACCAATAAAAATAAAATATTTAGTAAATAATACTAGGCCTAGACTTCTAGAATTGACTGTTTAAGAATTTCGAGCCAGAAATTCTACCAAAAATTTGGCAAAACCTTCTCTAAAATACAAATGTTTTCCCTCCGTAAACGGGTCCAGAACCTCCTAAGAAAACACTTCTAATATTCTCCAATTATTTAACAAGAGTTCGGTCACCCATAACTGCATTATTTTTTCCGACTCCGAAACACAACCCAGTTCACAATAAAATAATTAACACTCCGGCAATAAATATTATTTCACAATTTAATATGCAAATCATTTTCTTGCATTTTAATTTAATCACTCACAACCACAATTTTATAAAACCAAATAATAATAATCACTATAATTAATCAACAGTATTTCTATAATCAAGCTACTAATTAATTAAACTAAATTAATTATTTATTTATAATTAACAATTGATGTATCAAATATCTTTTAATAAATTTTAAATAATTTTTCGAGTGTAAATAAATTATACCAAGCAAAAAACTCAAAATTCTGTACGTCCGGAAAACACCAGGATTTGAAAGTTGATAACGACAATGGTGTCAGAATTCGAATCTGAAGGTGCCTACGCGAAGCTTGAGTTTTTAGAGTCTGAATATGCAAAAATCACAGTCCAAAACATGCCAGAAAGCGCTAGATCAACGCTGGAATGACGTTGCTCCGGTGAGGCTCCACTAATGCTGCCGGCAAGGATAATGGGTGGAGGAGAGGATGATCTTGGCTTTTGGAGGTTGAGGAACTCAAATCCGGCGTCAGATTTTCAAAGAGATGACAACAAAGGATGGTTCCTACGGTAGAAGCGGAGATTAACGCCTCCTACTCCTCCTATTGTTGTAGCATTTTCCGGCAATGGGGAAGGAGGAATGGCAGTAGCTGGAAGAAGAGGAAGGGAAGGGGGAGGGATGGTGGCTGTGGTGGTTATGGTGGTAAATTTGTGGTGGAGGAGTGTGTGCAGTAGAGGAAGGAGAAAAAGGAGGGGCTGCATATATCCCAACTTCTTTTTTTTAAAAAAAAAATTCTAGTCCCTCACCTTAATTTATGCTATAAAAACACCCTAATTTAAATACATTACACTTATATATATATATATATATATATATATATTTCAGAATTGCAGCTTCGGTTTTCCCCGCAATTCTGATCTTTGAACTGTTGCCTGAGGTGAGCCTTTCTTTTGTTTCTTGATGATACCTTTTAGGAACCAGCTCATAATTGATACAGTTGAGGTCTGCTCCTATATCAAATAAGGCTATAGTTTTTATTTGGAAATCACCAAGGAAAATGAGTTTTATTTGGATCAAATATTTTCTTAAGGTAATTTCTTTTAAAACATTAATGAAGTTTTCTCGAACATTTTCAAAAACCTCAAGATTTTGAAAATCATTTTCTTCTTCAGAATCAGAATCACTATTCTGTTTAAGAATCAAGCTTTGGAGCAAAACAGAATCATTTTATTTTTTTCTTTCAAATCTTTGAGCTCTGTTTTGATAGCTTTGATTTCTTTTTGAAGTTCTTGAACGGCAGGGAGAGGATTTTTTAACTTTTCCCATTTATCCAAGATCATAGGTGTTCTTACTAGAGGAAGGGACAAGGGTTTTAGTTTTTAGAATTTCTTTCAAAACTTATTTTTGGATTTGAGGGTCATTAATATGCTTGACAGCTTCAAGAAGAGCTTCTTGTTGCCTAGTGAGCATATTAATATTCTTCGGAATATCATCAGAATCTGATTCAGAATAATCGGATGAGGTTTTAATTTCATCAATTTGAAACTCTTCCTCACTATTCGAAAATTCTGATTCAGAGGAATCAACAAGAAGGGCTGAAAGTTTTTTGGAAAACTTTTAATATTTTGAAGTGTGACCCTTTTTCCCACATTTGTAGCAAGTAATTTTGCTAAAATCTTTTCTGAAATTTTGTTTTGAAAATTTTGAAGAGGATGGCCTTTTGTAGAAATTTTCTTTGTTTTTTGGAGCTTTTCTATTTTTGAAAAAAACGTTTTTTTTTTTTTAAGATTTAGGAAAATCTTCTTTGCGTTTTCCTTTGCAGGTAGGGGAAGGTTCTATGGGATTATACTCAAACTGGTTGCAAAAACTACCTAGTTCTTGCCTAGTCTTATTCATTTCCCATTTGAGTTATCTTTGGAGTTTAAGGTCATGGCAAATCTTCAATCTTTCTTTCTGGGTAAGGCTAACTAATTCACCATATGTGTAGAAATCATAAGGGATCTAGCCATTATGGGCTTCTCTTATGATATTCCTAACCCTTTCACCTAGTATCTTAGGTAAACCAGTTAAGAATTTTTCTTTCCAGAAAAGTTGGTTTAAATCTTTCCTAAGCATGACTCTGGTCAGGAAAGTATCTTTATAAGCTTGGAAGTTGTTAAGCTTTTTACAGGTTAGATTACTGAGAAGCTCAGCATTCTTATCTTTTAGAAGAGAAGGGTCTCCTAAGAAATGGAAGAAAATTGTCAATATTAAGGTTGACACAGCATCCTCAATAGGATTTCCTAGCTCATCTAAGATGGGGGTCCCTACTATGGTGGTTTGGATGGCACCTAGGATTTGGAGATGTTATGCTTGTGTGAAATGATAATCCCACCATCCTTTAAGCTGGCCAGAAAATCCAGCTATAAGGAGTTCAGCAATGGCTCTATCAGAGGTACCGCTTTGGGTTTTGTAGGTATTGGCTGCCATGGTCATCTGTTGTAAAAGACCAAGAATGTTGTATTTTGACATTCTATCTATATTCCATTCATAGACGGAAGAGGAATGATTTCTATGATTCTTTATTAGGTACTGTTGAGTCAAGACTTAATAAAGGACCAATTTCTTTCAATTATTTTCCAAACATTACAATATCTTTAAATGATAAAAATATTTTAAAGAGCATTATTCTTCAAATAAAGACACATAATTACAAAATGCTTGAAGGATCTATTCCAATAGCATTGATTTTCAAAATACATTACAAAGCCATGATTTCTGCTTTTGGTTCGAAACACAAGCTCCACTCACCAAAAGGAGAAACCTTATTCCTCCAAACAGATCTTTCCAAATCCAATGCAACTATTCCAAAAACCATTCAATTGAAGGATATCATTCTTCCAAAAGAATGGATCCTTGAAGGTGCAGCTCAACCTGAAGCACCAAAGCAAACAGAGCCAAATACAAATCTCAGAAACATAACCCAATTTCCAGATGGGAAAGTAAAGCTTACATTCAACAGGAAATCAACCTCTTCTAGATTTTCTGATGATGACTCTTCAACCTCGACCATAGATATTGGAAGGGTATCAAAAATACCTTATGTTATTTATGCCCCTTACAAAGAACCAACCCCATCACAAACACAACCAAGATTTTCAACATCTGATATACCAAGCTCAAGCATCATATTACAAAATGTTGATTACCAAACAATATCCCTAGACCCGTTTACAATGAACCAAAGAAAGATGATGATATAGAGACCGTCTCTACCCTCTCTTCACCATCACCATCTGCAATAACTCAAAATTTAGAAGTAGAAATCAACATGATTTCAAAAGATTTTCAAATCAATAAAAAGCTTTTACATGAAGATTTCTATTCAAAGAAAAACTATTCTAAAAAACTTTGATTTTTTAAACATTTTTTATAAGAAAAGGACAGTATCCAAGAAAGATACTACCAATTTTGCATACAAAACAAGATCTAAATCAAATTTTTTGATCGGTTTCAGATTTATTGCAAAGAAAATAGTACTCTTTATCCTTGCAAAGAAAAACTTATTAGTCCTGTTACTGTAAGGAACAAGACTCCAGAGTGGAAGGTCGGAGAAAACCAAACCATCCAGTCTGAACATCATCCCCTTAGGAAAATAACCATTCCTTATGGAGATAACGAAATAAAAGCCACACCTTACAATTTAGTAGGAGAAGAGCTTAAGAAAAATGTCAAGAATATTGTTCAGCATAACAATTTCTCAAATACCTATCTTAACACAATAGGGAAGCAGCTTGTTAGGATAAAAAGCCAAATTCAAAAATCTCCTACAGTCTTCACCTCTCCAATTCCCGACACTGGTCATCCAAAAGAGATAAGTCAAACAGAAAAGCTCAAAAATCTAGTCTTCAAACCCTACCAAATCTTAAAGCCTAATCAAGACCAATTTCAGAAGTAAACTGAGTTTGCAAAAGCAGTCAGGGAACAGCTTAGCAAATTAGCCACTTCTGAGTCCTCCAAAAATCTAGTACCAGATACTCCTCAAAGCAATAGGAATATCAGTGCTATAGATCAAGCCCAATACGATGAATCTAATGATTCAGAGCTTGAAAGTGTCACTGAAAAACCTTCCAACATCAATAGATTGGGATGGCAAGCTCCTAGATTGACCTGGCATACTTCTAGGAATACTACCCCAGATCTAGGGATAGAAAATAGAAATAATATCCTTAACCAATCTAGATTCAATATATATATATATATATATATATATATAATTAGTCAAAATAATTCAACTTAATAAAATTATAACTCAATTATTTAAATTAACAATCAATATAATATAATTATTTGAAAATGTTAAATTAAATGGTACTCATTTATTCATGAAAAATATTAATTTACTAAATTGCCCTCGAAATTAATAAAATTAATAATATTAAAATTAAAAGAATTATGGGTATTACTTAGGTTATGTTTTATGGAATGGCATTTGGGTTGAAAAGTGTATGTGGATGTGTTTATGGTTGTTGAATTGATTGTTAGTTGTATGTTTGATATTGGAAGTTGGGCCAGAATTAACAGCAAGTATTCGACTTTGTGGGATGTGTGATAGGTAGGGGACAATGTATTGGAATACCTGTTTTATTGGTATGAATGATATTTTACAGTTAAAAAATCATAATTAACTAATTTGTCTTAGTAAGTAGCGCTATGCCTGAAATTCCTTAATTAAATATGAAAATTTAAGAATGTATAAAATGTAAATAAAGGCTATAGAATTTTGGTAAATTTGCAAGTACGGCCAAAATTATAAATGGTACCTAGCTTTTCTTTTGTTGGTATGGAAATTTGGCAAATTTGTATGTATGGCCAAAATTATAAATAGTACTATACTTTTCTTTCATTGGTCAGGCATGTCGTCTCAGGCTTTAATTGAGATTCCTTCAAATGTCTGCTCCAGATGCTTCGCCACCTCGACGAACATGGTAATTCATCACCTCTTTCAACTTGATGTCATTGTATGCACTTGTCTTGATATATTGAAGCTCTTCTTTATAGGATAATCTTGGCTTACATTCTTCAAGTATTATTGTCATTGCTGCCACTACCACTCCAAGCACTTCATTTGCCACATCTTCACATCCTCAGATAGCATTTTCTACTTTTATGCCTTTATAATTTTGCTTGAAAGCTAATGACTTTATAGAACGATTTTTTTGCTCCATTGGTGAGAATTCTAATGCTTTATCCCTATTTCTTGTGATTGATCCACTGTTATTTCTTTACTGACCCTTTCATCTACTGAGGAGCTCTTACTAGGCAAGTAATTGGATCCTTAGCAAACTTACAAAAAAGTAGCCCTTAGGCTAATCTTTCATAAGCTAATAATGAGCTATAAATGTAAAATTAAGCTACGAACATACAATTATAAGCTAGGAATGTGAGCTTAAGGAATAAAGCTAAGAGCTAAATTACTGTAAGGTAGAATAATGATGTCCCCATCTTCGCCCAGGCTAAGGAAGGAGGCCTTACTTATTCAGGGGGGGAGAGTGGAGCCTCGAGAATGTAAGCTAAAAAATTGAAAGCAATAAATATAATGATGACACATTAATTGGAAAGCTTCGAAAATTTATTGCATAAATAAAGACTTACATTATTGTAATTGAATGCTGAGAAATACTTAAAAGGTTGATCGTAAACTACAACTAAGGATTGCTTTTTTAGACTAAGAATTGTTGTTCTAGTCTAAGGATTGGTTTTCTACTGGAAGGATTGTTTGACTAGGATAAATGTAAAGGTAAAGTTTATAGACTGGGTCTATTTGATTTGATATTTGATTAGTTGGTTAGTTGGAGTTTTCTCACTAGGGGATCCTGGCCTATTTTTAGACTTTCATGTCTTGAGAGATGCTCTGGTTTATATTTCATAATTGGCTTGGTCCTTGATTAACTCTCCACCTTGAGAGCACGTATTGTTGCTTTTTGCATTTTGCGCATATTGGTAAGATTGTAACTTTCTTACTCTTCTCAACTCCATGTCCATATTTCATTGCACTTCCTTCTTTAGATAACATAAACATGCTTTTTCTTCATTAGATATGTTTCCCTTCTATACTATATTTTTTGCTCACACTTGTATTCCTTTTTTCCCACTTCACAAAAACATACTTTAAGTTTTTAGAAAACTTTGTAATTGTATTTCCACCTTCCTACTTTTTTATTTTTTATATATTAATAATCTTTCAGAATTATTAAATCAACTCATGGATGGTGGTTTGAAGATTTACTCATGAGCTAAGAATCTATACCGTACCGAAATCTACAGATATCAAAATTTAAATGACAATTAAATAACTTTTTTGTGGATCTGACTAAATTTATTAGACTTAAACCAATGCTATATTTAAATATGTTTTTATTATTATATCTTTATTTAAACTATTTCCATTGCTTTGATATTTAGAGTAAGATTTCTAAGATTCAAATTTTTCATTGCAGAATCAACTATGAATTTTCATAGCTTTATTAGTTTCTTTAGTTGTCCATATTTTATATTTTTTTCACATTATTTTTTTTATTAATTTATATCTCCCATTGTCATTACTATGTTATACATGCACGAACAAACAAATATTAAATAAGAAAAATAAGATTAAATCTAAAGATGCCAATAACAAAAGGTAAAACTAATAAAAAAAATAAAACTAAAAAAATGAAAAGATAAATAGCTAAATATCACTATGAATTTGGGTAGTAACCACTAAAAGGAGACCACTCAGATGTTTGATTCAAATAATTGAAGTGTAGAAATGAGATAGTGGATATCACCAAATGGCCGAACGGATTCTGAAAAAATGAAGAATCCATAACAAAAGGAATCATTGTGAGAGAAGATGTAAGGGCCATTATGTTCTATGTGCTACACTAACTTCACTGCTTCTCCCAACAATAATATAACCATACTAAAATTCAACACGGCCCATTATCATATAAATGGTACAAAGAATATTAATATATAAATAGAAATTGATCTCAAAAGAAAAGAAAAAAAAAACATACATACTAGAAACTATAAGTAACAAGTAGATTTTAAAAAATAAAATAGAATAATTGATAGGAGGATTAAGAATATATATGTAACATATTATTGTTGTTGCTCTTTAAAGTTAATTATTTTTCTTTTTTTCATATCTTTTAATCGCCAATCTATATTTAGAAAAAAAATATTTAAAATTTTAATAAAACATAAAAATAAATTTTTGAGATTATATCTGAACCATGTAAAATGTTATTCAAAATCTATAAAAATTAATGAATTTTTAAATATTAATTTTGTTATATAAAACTTTTTAAACATACTAGAAACTACAAGTACCGAATAGATTTAAAAAAAATAAAATAGTGTAATTGATAGGAGGATTAAAATATATGTAACATATTATTGTTGTTTCTCTTTAAAGTTATTTTTTTCCTTTTTTTTTTAATCGCCAATCTATATTTATGTTATTTTTGAGATTGTATCTATATCACGTAAAATATTTATCAAAATCTATAAAATCAATAATTTTTTAAATATTAATTTTTTAAAATAAAAAATGTTTATATTTTTAAATTATTTAAAATTTATATTTAAATATTTCTAATTTTCATAATTTTGAAAAATTATTATCAAATACCTCTTAACTTGTTATACCCATTAAAATCTTTCTTTAATTTTCTGTATTCAATAAAAACCTTTTTTTTTTTTTTTTAATAAGAAATGAAAAAGTTGCCAAGCTATGCTTGATTTGGGTTTGAATATTACATGGGCCACAAAAAGAAGAGGACATCCAATTGCCCCATCCTTTTCTAGTACCTTGTTTATTTGTCATTATTAGGTTTGTTATGGGAGATCGTGTTGCCGTGTTATTGGACAAGTCCTTCAGACAGTACCATACAGAACTCCCTAATGCTAGCCACCCCTTTCACACAAAATCAAACATTCCCATTAGGCAGGCCTTTGCCGATATTTCGCACGCCTGCATTATTAATGCATATATATCTAATATTTTTTGTCCGTTGCAGAAAGATATTTTGCTTTTAGTTTTTACACTGATAAAAAATATAAATTCTTTTTATTATTATCATTATTTAAATAAAATACTATCTTAATTTTTAAGAAATTTATGCAGTATTTTTTCTATTAATTGACCTGAATTCCTATAAAAATGAATTCATATTTTTATAGAAAATATATTTTTAAAATAACACATTGATCCGATTTTTATCTCATATAATATATATCGACAATAAAATTTAACAGATATATATCAAATAAAATTTATTATTAATTCTAAAACACACCAATATTAATTGAATTAATCTAAGTTTTAATTCCTAAATATAAATATATATATTGAAATATTAATTAAATTAACCTACTTCTTACTTTAAATATAGCACATATGTATTTTTAAAAAATTAAATATATATATATAGTCTAATAAAAAATTAAACTAAAATAATAATTAATAAATCAAGACAATTAAATTAAATATAAATTAAAAAATTTCTAAAAGTAAAATATAATAAAATAAATAAAAATATAAATATAACACATATATTTTAAAACATTACAGAAAATATAAATGCAATAAAAATAAAAATAAAAATAATTTGAAAATATATAAGAAAACATAATTATAAAAACTAAATTTTATTCTAAAAGTAAAATGTAATAAAAATAAATAAGATGTATTAAAAACAACTAATTAAAATACTAAATATATTAAATTAATATAGTTTAACACAATATTAATATCAAATAAAAAATACAGAAGATATAATTAGAAAAAATATAAAGAAAAAAGAAACTAAATTCTTATTTATAATTTGAAAATAAATAAGATGTATTAAAAACAACTAATTAAAATAATTAGAATTATGGCATTATTTAAGAAATGATTTAGACACTATATTCAGAATGGGTTTGAGTACTTCTCACAAATGCTGTTAGAGTCCCTCCATTAGTTCACACTTCTTTTCTAAAAGCAAATCTAGAAATTAAGAGCGTATGAAAATGGTGGTGATTGGTGGCAAAAATGGCGGTGAATGGTGGAAATGGGGGAGTGGCGCTGTCGAGAAGGAGGAGGGAGATGGGGCTGCTTTTCGTTATTTTCTGAGAAAGAGAAACTCCCTTTTCAGTCCCTCAAAAATCAAGTCAGGTGCAATAAAGCACGAATTTTTGTATTATTTTATCCATTCTCTTTTTTTTTTACCCACTTAATTATAATCAAGGCCAATTAACTCTAATTGACGCATTAATAATATTAATATAATTTAAAATAAAATAACAATTAATATAAATTAGGTCAAGAATATATTTTAGGAATAGACGTATATTATAAGGCTAAATTAATTAAAATTTAATTTACCTCTTTAAAATCACAAGGCTAATTAAAATAACCAAAATCAAGAAAAAGATAGTTATTTCATAAAAATAAATAAATAAGATAATATATTACGATAATTGATTAATTAATTAAAATTATTTAACATTCGAGTTTGATACAAATATTTATTTACTAAAATATCTTAAAAGATTAAATGAAATTTAAAATTTAAAATTATGGGGTATTACAACAATCTTGACAGTGACTACATTTTTGTATCATAACAAGTAATTAGAATTTTTTTATCAATTTTCATATGAAAGAAACCTAAAAGGAAAAGAAATAATTCAAAAAGTCTCGAACTAACACGTTAAACATCCAAACAAAAATAGTTGCAAGCAATAATTATATATTAAATAGATATAAAAAATATAAAATAGATACTAAAAGATAATTTGATATATCGGTATCAGATAATAGAATTATACCACATGTATACTAAATAAATACTAAAATATTTGAAATTGATACTAAAAATACGAAATAAGATACTAAAAGATAATTTTAAATAATACTTATGTACCAAATATCCTAAAATAATGTGGTCTAAAACTTTCTAACTAATTATAAGTATACATATAAAAAATTTATATTATATATTAAATAGAGACTAAAAATATAAAATAGATATGGAAAGATAATTTCAAATAATATTTATATAACAAAAATTCTAAACAATATGATAATAAATCTTTTTAACTAATTATAAGTGTATATATAAAATATTTATATTATATATTAAATATATATCAAAATATATAAAATAAATGCAAAACATATAAAATAGATACTAAAAGATAATTTTATATATCAGTTTCAAATACTGATTATTTAGCATATATATGTAAAATTGATACCAAATATCCGAAATAGATACTAAAAATAATTTTAAATACTAGTTATATATTAAATATATACGAAATTTATACTAAAATATATGAAATGGATACCAAAAATTAGTTTCAGATACTAGTTATCTATATCCCCAGCTTTCCAATAGATTTGACTTACAATCAAATTAATATTATTGAATGGATATTAAACATATATCAGACATATACTAAATATATACTAAAAGTTAAACCCCATAAAAATTATAAAAACATATACCAAATTACTAATAACATATACTATTTTATATAAAAAAAATATATCTAACATGTACCACTATATTTTATTGAAATAATTTTTCAATTTACAATATTTTTGAAAGGAAAAAATTTTACAGTAAAAATAATGTTTTTATTATTTTTTAGAATATTTCTAAAAATTTACATCCAAATATTTAATTCAGTTAATATTTGAAATTTTGGTTAAACATCTTTTCACCAAAATTCTAATTGCATTAGCAATCCATGAGCGATTTTTATAAAATAAATATAAAATGTGATTCCTTTTCTCTTTCTCATAGTTTATTTATTTTTCTCACTTTTTCTCTTCTCTTCCTACTCCCTCTCTCCTTCTCACTTAGAACATGTTTGGTTTAGGATCTATAATTGAAACAGAATCAAATGGGAATGTTTATTTTTGCATATAATGTTTATTTCTGCATATTATTATTGTTAGTAAAAAAAATCATGAAAGATCACTGCATTAAATCAAGGGAAAGATTTACTGCATTAAATCAAGAGAAAGAGCATTACAAATGAAAGGAGGAGGAGTAGCACCCCACTCTCCACGATCAGACTGATGACATACAGCTCTTGCAAGTAAGTGAACCACATGATTAGTCGACCGTCTAACAAATAAGATTTTGCAATTGACTAAGTCAAT
Source organism: Ricinus communis (assembly GCF_019578655.1). Lineage (NCBI taxonomy): Eukaryota > Viridiplantae > Streptophyta > Magnoliopsida > Malpighiales > Euphorbiaceae > Ricinus > Ricinus communis. The sequence continues at coordinate 26,106,009 of NC_063264.1, forward strand.
AATTAACCGGATACAATCTTTAATTAGAGAACTAAAAATAGAGTGATCTTACAGTAGATTTTGTTAGAGCTTGCACCAGAACATGACAATCTGATTCGAAGATAACATTAGCTAGGCTATGGCTTTTAATCCAGCTAAGAGCTTCCTTACAAGAGGTTGCTTCAGCAATAACAAGATTAGTGGGCAACAGAGGAGGCCATTCTTTGAAGCAATTACAGAACCAGAATCATCTCTAATTACAAGATCAAAGGCTTGACCCAAACTTTACTGCTAGGTTGAACTAGAATTGAAGTGCATTTTAGTAGACAACCATCGCGATAACACCACATGAGAGGCAACCACAATATCAAACACTATGTGACAGCCTAGCCTAGAGAAGTGGTTCGACAAGGACGGAAAGTAGACGCTGAGGTAAGAATAGGATGCCTGGACAAAGAGCAGCTTTTGGTAGGATTCTAGAATGGTAGCACTCTAAGATACGGGGGTAAATGAATAAATCGAATTGCAAATCGAAATGGGATGGGAAATAGTTGATAACATATATGTAAAGAGTTTGAACTAATTACATGAGGTAGGCTTCTAGGATGGCACAGGTCATTACAAATGGTATTAGAGCAGGACCCCTTTAGTAGATGTATGGTTCGAGGATGAACCAAGCAGAAGCTGGTGGGCATGTGATAGCCTGGCCTAGAGAAGCGGTCTGACGAGGCCGGAAAGTGGATGCTTGGATAAGCATAGGATGCCTGGACAAAAAGCGGCGACAGGCTTCTAGGATGGCAGCAGTCTAAGATACGGGGATACATGAATGAATCGAGTTGCACATCAAAATGGGGTGGGGAATGGTTGATAACATATATGTAAAGAGTTGAAACTAATCACATAAGGCGCCTTTGGTTGTTTGGCTGTGGAGTTGTAGGAACTCCAAAGTTAAACGTGTTTGGTTCCTCGAGTTTTCAGGATGGGTGACCTCCTCAGAAATTTTCGAACACACTAAAGAGAAAAAATCGTAGGGCCAGTAGGGGCCAAAACAGACAATATCTTATGTGATCTGGTTCCAGATAGTTACAAATGGTATCAGAGCAGGACTCTTCTAGTAGATGTGTGGTTCAAGAACGAACCAGGCAGAAGTTGGTGGGCATGTGACATCCTAGCCTAGAGAAGCGGTCCGACGAGGGCGAAAAGTGGACGTTGGGGTAAGGATAGGATGCCTAGACAAGGAGTAGCCGTAAGCTTCCAGGATGGCACGGGTCATTACAAATGGTATTAGAGTAGGACCCCTCTAGTAGATGTGTAGTTCGAGGATGAACCAAGCAGAAGTTGATGGGCATGTGATAGCCTGGCCTAGAGAAGCGGTCTCACGAGGCTGGGAAGTGGATACTTGGGTAAGGATAGGATGCCTAGACAAGGAGCGGCGATAGTCTTCTAGGATGGCAGCAGTCTAAGGTACGGGGATACATGAATGAATCGAGTTGCACATCGAAATGGGGCGGGGAATGGTTGATAACATATATGTAAAGAGTTGAAACTAATCTCATGAGGCGCCTTTGGTTGTTTGGCTATGGAGTTGTAGGAACTCCAAAGTTAAACGTGTTTGGTTCCTCGAGTTTTCAGGATGGGTGACCTCCTCAGAAATTTTCGAACACAATAAAGAGACAAAACCATAAGGCCAGTAGGGGCCAAAACAGACAATATCTTATGTGATATGATTTCAGATCGTTACAAATGATATCAGAGCAGGACCCCTCTAGTAGATGTGTGGTTCAAGGACGAACCAGGCAGAAGTTGGTGGGCATGTGACAGCCTAGCCTAGAGAAGCTGTCCGACAAGGGCGAAAAGTGGACGTTGGGGTAAGGATAGGATGCCCGGACAAGGAGCAATGGTAGGCTTCTAGGATGGCACAGGTCATTACAAATGGTATTAGAGTAGGACCCCTCTAGTAGATGTGTAGTTCGAGGATGAACCAAGCAGAAACTGGTGGGTATGTGATAGCCTGGCCTAGAGAAGCGGTCTCACGAGGCTAGGAAGTGGATGCTTGGGTAAGGATAGGATGCCTAGACAAGGAGCGGCGATAGTCTTCTAGGATGGCAGCAGTCTAAGGTATGGGGATACATGAATGAATCGAGTTGCAAATTGAAATGGGGCGGGGAATGGTTGATAACATATATATAAAGAGTTGAAACTAATCACATGAGGCGCCTTTGGTTGTTTGGCTGTGGAGTTGTAGGAACTCCAAAGTTAAACGTGTTTGGTTCCTCGAGTTTTCAGGATGGGTGACCTCTTCAGAAATTTTCGAACACAATAAAGAGACAAAACCGTAAGGCCGGTAGGGGCCAAAACAGACAATATCTTATGTGATCTGGTTCTAAATTGTTACAAATGTTATCAGAGTAGGACCCCTCTAGTAGTTGTGTGGTTCAAGGATGAACCAAGTAGAAGTTGGTGGGCATGTGACAGCCTGGCTTAAAGAAGCGGTCCGACGAGGGCGAAAAGTGGACGCTAGGTTAAGGATAGGATGCCTGGACAAGGAGCAACTGCTGGTAGGCTTCTGGGATGGCAGCACTCTAAGGTATGGAGGTACTTGAATGAATCGAATTGCACATCAAAATGGAGTGGGAAATGGTTGAAAACATATATGTAAAGAGTTGGAACTAATCACATGAGGTGTTTTTTAGTTGTTTGGTTATGAAGTTGTAGGAACTCCAAAGTTAAACAGGATAGGTGGTCTAGGACATTCTCGAACCTCCCAATGGGACAAAATCGTGAGACCAGTGCGGGACCAAAAGGGACTATATCTTATGTGATATATGATTCTGGATCGTTACACACTAACCTTCATTTTCCATTCCACACGAGGTCGTTTCAATATGAATCATAATCTGATGTCATTAGGCACCCCAATTTTTATCTTTAATCTCTAATATTTTAATCTTTTGTTTTGAAACATTTTATTAGTTTTAGTTTTTATATTTTATTTAATTTTTGTTTCAGATTCGATTTTAGTTCTTTATTTTATTATTTGCAGCCACTCCTCTACCACAGACTAGCTAACGCCCTGATATCCCTGACGATGCACCTCTTTTCGCTCCGGAGCCATAGTCAGGGCAGTATTAGCTCTTTTTCCTTTTTCATTTCTTATATTTTGTACACTGGGGACATTGTGTCCTTCAAGTGTGGGGTGGATGATATTTATCCCATCTCAGTTATTTGTTTATTCTTTGTGCAATTTTTTGTAAAATTTTGAAAATTTAATTTATTTTAATTTGAAAATTGGGAATCAAAGTCATAATTAATTTATATATATATATATATATATATATATATATATATATATATATATATGTGTGTGTATATAAATTTATTAAATAATTATGATGATCAACAAAAATAATTTTGTACTATAATTTTTAAATCAATTTTGAGGAAAAGAAAATTTAAAATTATAAATGCATACCATGTTGATAAATATAAAAAATATGAGAGTTTCCATAAGAATTAAACAATAATATATATAATATATTTACTAAATTTCCAAATAGAAAAGTAATAAAGATTCTCACGGCTCTTCAGAATCCCAATAAAACATAAATTCGTTAAGAAAAGAATGTTCCACATCTTTCATAAACAACTAGTTTTTATGCACTTGAGTTGTATGTTAATATTTATAACTGAGCTTTTATTATTAATTTATTATATTTGTGCTTTTCCTATGATTCTTATATGCATTAATTTAAAGAAAAGAAATTCTATTTAGACTCATTATTATAGCATAATTTAATACAATTTTAATTAATAGTAAATAAAAAATAAAAAATAGAACAATTAATAAAGAAAGTACATCTACTTAAAGTGTTGGTTTTAGTTAATATGTTTATTGATTTGGTTATTAATTTTAAAAATTAAAAAAATAATATCATTTAGAAGACAAAAATAACATTTTTTTCACAATATATCCTTAACTAAATTAAAACATTGCTTTGCACTATTTTCAAATTATTTTTGGTATTTTTATATCATTTTTATCGTCACTTTCTGCATTATCTAGTTTTAAATTTTCAAACATTAACTAAAAATAAGATATGTAGTTCAAATAAAAAATTATACCTCAAATATTAATCTAAAAATTTATTGATAATCATCGCATTTTATGTTTAAAAAATATACTAAATTGAATCTTTTGAGATTGTATAAATTAAGTTGATATTTAATTGTTTAAATAAAGTTAAAATTAATTAGACGAGAAAAATATTAATAATCTCTAACTATGGAATATTCTTTTCTTATTTTTTTTTAAATAAAATTTTATTTTCCAAGTATATTATCATATACTTATTTAGTAAGTAGTCCTCTAAGTGTAACAACCTCTAACCAGAAATGTATGCATTTATACTTTCAATAACAAATTCTTATATTTTTTTTACCAAAAACATAATTCAAATTAGAAATATCTAATTATTTATGTACCAATCTATAAATTAAATTAAATTGACACACGAGGTATATATTTTATTAATCTAAAATAATCAAAGCATATACTATAAATGATTTAATATTAAATACACATATATATGTTTATTGTAGTATAAGCAACAATTAGCTGTTGTACGCGTATGTAATCATTAGTGGGCCTTTTTTGTGTGGTTGTGCATTTGTGATTGTGCATTGGCCACTTTCTTGGGTTCGTGTAGAATTCATATACGTCTTTTCCCGAAGACTCACTGCTAGATTTTGCTAACCTGACATGCCCAATCATATACTTTTTTTTTTCTGTTTCCAATAATGCCCTTACGTTTTCTTTCTTTTTACTCTGCGTCGGCCACCGCGGTTTCATATCATGTCATGATTCGCCTCCCGCCAGAATGCATGGTTTGAAAGGAAAATAAATGTGAACACTAAATATTAACTAATAATATTATATGAAATTTAATTAAAATTATTAATTACAGTTTTAACGTTTTAGGACTTCTTTTATGATATTATTTAATATTAAAAGTATAAAAAACTTAAAATTAGACATCGTTATTATATTTATATATCAAATATTATGTAGATATTATTTATTCAAGTTATTGGTATATTAAGAAATCTTTTTAATGCCAACTTTTATATATATGTTTAACAGCTTTTATTTATATTAAAAATAAATTAATAAAATATATAGTTAAAATATTATGCTAGATAGAGTTTAATTTGATTTGAACATTTTATTAAGAGATTTTTTTCCAGTATTATTATGGTACTCTACCATTATATAGTTTATTTTTTTATTATAGATAAGCAATCGATATATTTTTTTCAATTAATTTATTAATTTTACATGTCATTCTATTGTTTAGGTCGTTTATCAATTTATATATAATTTTTAATTATTTATATAAACTAAAATTATATAATTGAATCTCACAATTGTTAGTATCATCAATTAAATTATAAAAATAGATAGAAGCTTACAAAAATAAAAAATATATTTTATTGATCGATAACTATATATTACATATAATTGACTAATTTAGTAGCTAATTATATTAATTTATTACTAAAATTAAAATAATTTTAATTAGTTTAAGTTTATAAGATATCATACACTTATAGTACATTAAAAGGACTCTTTATGAAGATTGAAACATTATTTTACAGGCATTTTGAGTTCATTTTTATTATTTTTTTATTTTTTCTGTCTAAGTTTTTTATTTTATATTATTTATTTAATTCAATAAATGAAAATTTTTCATATTTATTTATTATTTTATTTATTATTAGAATTCTTTGAATGTTTTCCATAGAGTATTTAAATTTCTTATAGAGTCGATAATAATATTATTCTTTTGGATGTAGTTATAGAATCTAATAAATTTTAAATGCTAATGATAAGAATTCTTTTATCAATGTTCTTGCAATTATTCTCATTAAAATTTAAAGAATCATTGAAATATTTATTGAATTAAATTAAATAATCGAATTACAAATTAAAAAAATTTTGTAATGCAATTAAAGAATGTAAATATTAGTTTTTCTATTTAATTAAGAATTTGTATATTTTTTAATTTTATTTTTATTAGCATTCTTAATGAACGAAAGACTCATAAAACAATATGAAAAAATGTATCTTTACATCTTAAATTGGGATTCATCCCAAACAATAACATACTGTTGGCAAGTATTTTGGGTCTTTCACGTGTGATTAATTACTGAGTATGTTTGAGGCTAATTATCTTAAATAAATGGAGTTGATGTAATAAATATAAAATATGTAATCTTTTAACTTTTAATCTAAATAATTGTGAAGGTAATAAATGAATCTAAAATTACTTTTAGTTCTTAGCTAAGATAATATAATTTTTTTAAATCACTATGCGAAGCTAATTAATGAGCTAAAAGATAAGCTAATAATGAATTATTAAAATGCTTTATGAGCTAAGGATGTAAAAATGGGCTATGAACATGTAACTAATAAATTTGAAAATGTGAAAATGAACTTAATGAATAAAGTTAAGAGTTAAATTACTATAAGCTAAGAACAATAGTGTTAAATATGAGTTAAATAACTAATTGCAATAAATATAACACTGACACGGTAACTGAAAAGCTTCAATAATTTAATTACATAATATAAATGACTTTCAGGATGTAATTGATCACTGAGGAATACTTGAAAGCTTTAAGCGTCCTCTAATTAATAACTAAAGACTATTTGACTAATCTAAGAATTGTTGATCTAATCTAAGGATTGCTTGACTAATATAAGGATAAAGATAAAAGTAAAGTTTATAGACTGTAGGTCTATTTTGTGTATTTGATTGATTGGTTGGTTGGAGTTTGCTCACTAAGGGATTCTTGCCTATTCATAGACTTCCATGGCTTGTAGAATAACTCTAGAGTATTCTTTATCCTTTACTTAGTCCTTAATTAACTCCACATCTTGAGACATGTACTGTTGCTTTCACATTTTACATATATTGATAAGAATGTAGCTTCCTTACTTATTCATTTACTCTTCTCAACTTCATGTCTATATTTTACTCAACTTTCTTCTTTTACTCAACTTCTTTATTCACATAACATAAATGTGTTTTTCTTTCTTGGATATGCTTCACTCTTACACTTCTTGGTTGGCATATGTATCATTTTTTTCTCACTTTACAAGAACGTGCTTCAAGTTTTCAGAAGTCTCTACAACTCTCTTCTCATCCTGCTTTTTTTATTTTTCGCATATGCCGATAATCCTTCAGGATTATTATTGTATAATTTCCTACAAATATACAAATCATACATGTTGATTTAAGGTGCAATTGATATCTATTTTGATCTTAACACTAAAATTGAATATCGCTAATCCTATGTCTGAATTCTATATGACAGAGCACCAAAGGAACCAAGCAAAAATTAAACATCCTTAAGTTTTGAAGTAAGTCTTGTAAAAAGATCCAACAAGCACGAGGGCGCGGGGGCACTTTTCCTATGACTAAAATTTTACAAGATGCTGAAAAGTCCACCTAACATCTTGCTAATTACATCGTGACACCTGGCAGTCAAAGTGTCAAAGCTTCAAAAAGGGCGAGGATGCTTCTGGACCCGGACAAGGTAGGTGCCAAGGTCCTATTATGGCTCGGGGGTAGTTTTCACAATTAATACGATATCGGTAACCATTAAGATATCAGCCATCTCATCAGCGCCACGTGGCTGGGGCTGTTGGACCCTAACGTCTCTTTTCAGAAATCGCGAGAGCACTTGGGAAGCGCGAGGACACTGTTCAAGACTTTGAGTAATTTTTTGCCAAGTCATCAATCTTGCAATTAATGAATTTTGGACCCATTGTAACGTCTCCAAGGGATTGGTATGTGTATAAATATCCCTCTTAAAGACTCTACAATTAAAAGTGTGGTTTAGGTATACCAAAACTCTTGTCAAATTCATTTTCTCGACTTTCTACACTCAATTTATTTCTTTATAAAGTGTATTAAGTTGAAACTCTTTGTTCAACTAAAAATCTTAAGGGTTGTTGTGTGAGACTAAATATTAAAAACACAAGAAATTAGTTTTTGAGTAACCATTGATACTCAAAGGTGAATGGACTTAGTAAAAGATTGGTTCACTAAGGGAAAAGGTTTAGTATGAGTCTTGAAAATACTAAGTTGTTGGGTGAACTTGTAAAACCCAAACGTTGTAATCTTAGTGATTATAGTGGAATACTCAAGTGTGACCTTGAGGAGTGGATATAAGGAGAATTGTTCCCGAACCACTATAAACCTTTGTGCCATCTTTTCTAACCCTTATTCTCTTTAAACTATCCTTAATCTTTCTTAATCTATTGTGTTTTTACCTAAACTACTGACTTTCACAATTTGAGGTCACCAATTCAATCCCCCTTTTTCATTCCAAGGGACAACAATACAAAAGTAATATAATGAGAATAAAGTATCATCACACAAGGATTGAATTATAATTACTGAAATCAATTAGCTCTTAAATCCCTAATGCTATGTTTCACTATCCTACTACAGATCAATTAATCCTTATCTATAAGCAATTAATTATTACTTTTGATCTAAAAATGATTTGATCATTCTCTTAAAAAGAACTCCCATCGATCTGTTTAAAAAATACTCACAATCCCTTCAATCTCAAAATCTAAAATAAGTATTGGTAGGCACTAAGAGTGACGCTTAGAAATGAAAAGATATCTCTAGCTATTAAATTTCTTAAGGTAAGTATTTCCTCAAGTATCTTGTGTGCATGTATTTCAACAAACAACATAAATAAATATGAATTTATAATTGTTGGTCAAATAATCAAGATAAACAAGAAGTTGGGATATAAACAAAATAGATTTTCAATTGATTAAAACTAAAATCAATCCCAATGTTAACAAAGCTAAATTATAGCTTTGTTCTCGAGGCCTACAGCTTGCAAAATACTTCAGATTATTTCTTCCCTTACTCAAATCACCCTCTCAAAATCTTGAAATCTCCCAAATACTCCAAGAAACTCTAAATTTTCCTTTTCTTTTTTTATTTATAATTTTTATATCCTAGGGTTCCCTGGAACTCTAACGACTCTAGGGTAAAACATTCATACCCTAAATGTCATAGAGAAGGTAGCTATACGCACATGTCTTCATCCTTTGGTTCACTTTAGAGCTGACCCAGTCCGGGTCAGAATTTGCCTTGACTCTACACACTCCAGGTCACTAGACAAAAGCTTTTTCTTTCTTGGTGCACGAGTGACCCGGTCTGGGTCAGAATTCCTCTTGGTTTGCACGCCCCATGTAGTAAAACAGAAGCCCCTCCTTTCTTTGGCCTGATATGACCCGGACCGTGAAATTTTTATGCACAATATGACCCAGTCCCGGTCAACTTCTTAATTGTAGAGAAACTTTATTTCTTGGAACTTCCATTTCCTTCTTCACTTTTTCTCCTCTTTCTCAACCGACATCTAATTGCATTAAAGAACTAACGTTTAGGGATAATTAAAGTTTAATTTGTATATAAAATACTTTCACATCAATTATTAAACCAATTTCTAGTCGCGATGATTTAATTATAAGTCAGGAATCTAAATACGAGTTATAAACCATGAACTTCGGGATTTGAATAAAAATTAAATAAATTTTCTTTATAAATCTAAAAAATTTACTAAACTTAAACTAATGGTAAATTTAAATATAAGCACGTTTAGATATGAAATTTCTATAGAAATTTTGATGATGCACTCAACAATTTTAAAATATAAAAAAAAATATTTGTCTTCTACCTTCTCTAGAGTATGCAATGGATGAATTTTAATAATTTATTTCAATATTAAACATTAATAATTGTTAGAATCCAAAAATAAACACATGGACATGTTAGGATTATACCTGTATTATGAATTATTACCATTTTCTATTAATTATTTATATATGAATCGATCTCAAATTAAGATTGGGAACTCAATTATTAATTTCCTAATTAATCATACATATTTGTTTGATACTAGCGATATTAGATAGGGTGTCACTAATTCAAAGATTTCTTTGATTTAGCCTCAGCAGAATTATTTAATTAAATAAAATTATTCTTTCATTTAATTAACTCCAAATTCTTTTTTCTTTCTTACTCAATATCCTTCCTTACAGAATTAGTTAAAAATGATTTTTTTTTAATTTTAAAAAAATGAGTATCTTTATGAAAAATGTCATCTTGTAAGGGCAATGATAATATCTTAAGTTATAATTGATTTAACAATACAATAGCTTTTATTATTATAATTATAATTATAATTATAATTTGGTTTATCTTTAAGCATGAGTTAAGAGCTTGAGAAACAGTTGCAATCTTCAAGCTGACATCAATTCATGATTGCAAACCTTATTTTTTTTAACTCTGGAAGCATGAGTTTTTGCCATCTTCATCAGCTCTTTTCAAGGATCCCTAACAACAACAAACCACTTAATAAATATATTTAGAGGTTTGGGTTCATTTTCTAATGAAGTTTATCATGGGTTTGTTGAATGCTTCAAAGAGATTTTAGAGAAGAAAAAGAAGAAATTGAGAGGCTTTTAGTTTTTTGATAGCTCTGTATGATATGGTGATACATTTAAATAAACTAGTTTTGCTCCTCACACGTGCACATTCGTGAGTTATTATTATAAAATTATAGAAATTAATATAAAATAGTACTATATAGTTTCATCACGTGACAATTTTTAGTATGTTATTTTTTTTAGATAAAAGAGATATATAGTTAAAAATTGTGTTAAAAAAATTCACCATTAAAAGTATTAATTGATAAAAATTAGCTATTTTTACTCCGACTAGTTATAATTATTATATTTCTCGTATTTAATAATATAAGTTAGAGCTTGGCAACTCAAAACTTCATTGTCTGATCGTTAAATCGATATCATCAAATTAATGATTTTTTAAACCGTTATTTAATAGTCAAATAATAAAATTAGAAGTTATTAAACTTCAAATTCATAGTATTAAATCCAAGTAATAAGATAATGATGGTTGATGAAATAAAAGGTGGTTGAATTCTTATAAATATAGGCTTTTAAATGGTGAGGTATCTTTCTTTTGGTCACCATTTGTAACCACATACCTGTCTTTGTATAATAAAAAGTTACAAACTAGAAGTTGTAAAACAGCAAAACTACAATTTACTTTTTACTTTTTAATTTTTAATATTTAATAAATTAGTATATGATATAATATTTATTAAAAATATTAATTATTTTATGAGCATTTTTCTTTGCCATATAGTAGTAACTCATATGTTATATATTTTTATAAACTCATATTATACTTCAAATAAATTTAATGAAGTTATAAAATATTTAAATTTTCTTGCATTGATTTAATGACCCTTATCAATACTAAACTTTATATGTTTATTTTATTTAAATATATTTTATTACAATGTTATTTCAAAATAATTTATTTTATTTGAATAATTACTTTTATTTATTTTCTTAAAATATTTTAATTATATATACTAAAATAAAATCTCCATGTTGATAAGAAATATGAAAAAATTTAATATATTAGCTTAATAGTCTTTCATAATTTTTTTGATTTTATTATATAATAATATTACTATAAAAATAGAACTTTTATTTTTCAACTAAAATTAGTAAGAAAAAAATTAAGAAGAGATGAATTTAAAATTTTTATGATAAAAAAGGAATAAAAAATTAACATAAAATAATAAATAGTAAATAAATATTAAAAGATTTAAATGATATTTTCTTCTATGTTGCATTAGATTTACTAACAATAAAGTATGAATGAGTTTTTTGAATTCAAAATATCTCAATTTTTTTATTTGCATCATATACAACTTAAATTTACAAAAAGATATAACAACAAAATTCAATTTATATATTAATAGACACTATGATGTATAACTAGTTTAGTACATAAAAAAGTTATTGAATACTTAAAGTAATTCACTTATGATAATTTTACCAATGAAGTATTGTAATAATAATGAACACATGAATTAATATATCAATAAAATAAAATTAAAAGTATTTTTTTTTTTTTACTTCTTGTCTTTAAATTTTGTGAAATTTTGTATTCAATTATTTGAATTCCATGATAGGTAGATATAGTGTGATATAGTAATTCATTAATTTCTTATAAGATTAGAAATGTATATGAAATTATGATAGAATTGAGATTGAATTATATTAATCATTAATTGATTCTATTAAACTTAGAAATATATTAAATTAAATTAATTACATATAGAATTATAATAAGTTTAGATTAATTACTAATTAATTATAAATGTATTTTAGTCAGTTCAAATATGGAGCTTATTTGTGCCTAATTAGCACTCCGACGAAAGAAAATTGATGAAAAACATTTATTTGATATATTTTTATTAAATTCATCACTTAATTATATAAAAAAATAGATATCAAAATAGAAAAAAATCCAAATTGTTAAGATACCAAATTAAACTGAAATTATCATTTGTATTGTGTTTGATTCGAAATCTACCTTAAATTCATTTCATTTATAAATAACTTTATATTAGAATTTATTTCCAAATGAATTTCTCTTGTTTGCTATGATATGTAATAAATGTAAAACTCATTGACGAATGGAGTTAAAATTAAATGATAATAAGATAGAAAAAGAGAAAAAAAGAAGAAGAAATAAATGGATGATAGAGGAAAGATATATACGAATTAAGGGGTGTTTTATCATAATAAATAATTAATCTCGTAAATTTTAAACTCCTTTAAACATTCTATCAAATTTAAAAAATAGATTTTCAAATAGACTTTCATTTATACTAAATACATAAAATATAAATACAAATAAAGCTATGAAAACTTGTGAAATTCATTCCTATCAAATATAATATAGTTGGTATGTGCCCAATAGGTAAGGTTTCAAAATCTCCAATCTTTGGAACCTTACTACATTAACAAAAATAATAAATCTTTTACACCATACATGTCCTAGAAAACTTAAAATGTATTTTCATAAAAAAAAAAAAAAAACTTAAAATATTTATGATATATGTAACAGTTTACCTATGATAATAATTTTTTTTAAATAAACTTTATGCATTCATAGGTTTAGTGTGATAGTGTAATATTAAAAGTTGAGATTAAGCCAACTTTTTATTTTTTTTTATAATATTAAGTATTCTATTTGCATTGATTGGTTTATTTATTATCAGTAATTAATTAAAATTAAAACTAACCAATACAAATGCAATATCTAATAAATAATACCATATGTCACGATATAATTAGTTTTATCTATGTATAACGTGGTCAGCTGAAACTATCAAAAAATTTCTTTAAAAAGAGATATTGAGATCTACGATTCGGATCACCAATAACTAAATATTTTAATCATTATTACTATGTAATTATTCAGTATTTTAGATAGTGTTACACGTCATAATTTAGTGCAATTAAAGTGACTTTAATCCTAAGTTTGGAAACATTTTTTTGAGAAGGAAAGTAAAACAATGAAAAGCTTACTTAACATTAACGATTAAAAGTTAAAAGGATGGAAAATGCTTTCTTTCTTTTTCTTTTGATTGAAGAGGAAATAATAGGGATAAAATGCTGCTTTATTATGCTAAATTCACAATTATAGACCTTACTTTAGTGCTAAAATTAAATTAGAGAAGTTAATTTACAACATGAATCATTTTCTCTCCAATTTTGCCGGACAATTTTCAGTGTGGCCTACGTACCTTTTCAATATGTTTTCTCTTTTTGTTTATTCTTTTTTTCTCCTTAAGTTCTTAATATAAAAATTCCAATAATAGAATTTTTACTTTGTAATAAATAAAGAATATAATTATAAAAATAATAATAAACTTTAGTAGTATATAGAAATTTTTTAATTTTATAAAATTTAAAATATTGATCGATTTTACTGACATAATACTAAAATTGACTGAACTTCTCTATGAAGATGTCACGTTAAGAATTATACTTTTATATAATTGCACATAAATTCATAAATTTTGATTCTTTTATAATTTTACCATGATTTTTTAATTTTAACAAATTAGTATATAAGTTTAAATATTTAAATATTTAATTTAATTAGAATCAGTAAATTAGAAATTAAGTTAGAATAAAAAAATTAAAGTTAAAATATTTAACAATTAATATAAAACTTAATTATAATAACAAAGTCATGTATTTAATTAGAATAAACTAAAAGCTTTTACCTGGGAGTAGAGGTTTTAATTTTAAGACCTCCCTCTCCCATTTTCGTAGAGTTTATTTTTTACATAATAATTAGATAAAGTATGAGATTCTATTGTAATTTAATTTTGTATTTACTAATTTTAAATTAATAAAATATTTATGTATTATATTTTAAAATTTAAAAATCGTAATAAAATTGTAGAAAAAATAAAATTTATGATTTTTTTTAAATTAAGTAAATATATGATTCTTGATATGACGTGTATCTAGTCAACTCAGCCAATTCCACCGTCACATCAACAAATTATACTATATTTTTAAGAATATTTTAAATTGTAAAATCTATAAAGTTTCAACCTGAATTGTTAAAATTTAAAAAGTTCTTTTTGCAATTAGCCCTAAATAAAATTGTGACAACAATCCTTTTAGGATTGTTTCTATTATATGTATAAGGATATCAGTTTACTTTTGGAAGTTAAGAGTTTTACTATTTACTGTCTCCTTGCAGGTTACAACTTGTGAGCCCGGCTGCAGTGAATTCTTTTTTCACTTTTCCTTTTCAGATCTGACAACTAATTAAAGTCAATAAATGCCTATATAAAAATCAGTACAGAAAATCGTACAGGTTTTAATTTCTCCTTTTAGCTAAAAGATGTCTTTAATTTAAAGTATATATTACTATGACATGTACAAGAAAATAAGGGTGAGTATTGAGGTTTGATTAATTTAAATTTAATTCATTTATGATTTAGCTAAATTTTATTTAAATTTATTGAATTTTTATGAGTTTAATAAATATAAATAATTTAATAATTTATTAAAATGATAAATATATTTAAAAAATTGATAATTTCTAATTAGATTTTATATAGATCATAAATAAAAATATAAGAGCTAAAGAATTTGAAAATAAATTATTATTAGAATTTTTAAAAATTAATTTATAAATATATCGATTAGCTGATTTATAAATTAAAAAGTTAAAATTAATTGTATATTAATTTCGAGTTTATTTATTAAACTATCTCTATTAAAGTAATTCAAATGAAATTTTTTCTATTAATTCATTTAAGATTTTATAGAAATATTTTAACCTTTAAAAATGATAAATATATTTAAAAAATTAATAATTTGTAATTAGATTTTTACACATATGATGAATAAAAATATAAAGTTAAATTATTTTTTAAAATTTTAAAATTTAATTTATAAATATATCAACAAGCTGATTTACAAATTAAAAAGTTAGAATTAATTGTATATCAACTTCGATTTTATTTACTAAACTATTTCCATGAAAGTAATTCAAATGTGATTTTTTTTTTTCATTAATTCATTTAAGATTTTATAGGAACATTTGGGAAGTTTAATATGAAAATAAGTACAAATCCGGAAGGATTTCCTAAAGGAAAATAAAACAAGAAAATAAGACATAAATACACCAAAAGAGCATTCCATATTTGTGCATAAATTCAAGGCGGATGCGACTTCAGAAATTAGATAACGGACTCTCCATTTTCCAATTACCACCACGACGAACCAGTGTCACTTTCGTGAATAACTGGACAAGCGAGGGCTTTTATTGCAACTATAGCTGGAACGGAAATCATAACTATGAATAAAGAAAATTAAGAAAATATAAAATTGTGATTACGTGTCTTTTTAGGTAAAAGTATATAACTTTTTTTGTCTTGGTCTTTTGAAATATGTGATGTATATATGTTAATATTTTATAAGAAATAATTAATTTATTAGATTTTTAAGAATTAAAATAGTAGAAAATATTTATTGACATATTATTTATAAATTAATTTATAATTTTAAAATTTATTTAATTTTATTATTATTATTTTAAAATCAGATCTATATTAATTAATTAATAATTTAATAGAGCTGAAAATTATATTATATTATTAAAATTAAATGCTAAAAATACTAATTTTGAAACAAACTAAAAGTACTATATATTTATAAAATAAACTAAGAAATGATAACATAAGAAATAATATTTTTTGGAAATTAATATAAAAGAAATATACTGAAGTTTAAAAAAAAATAAAAAAAAAAAGAGCAACGAAGGAGCTTAAAATGGATTGTTTTTTAAAGTTTTACCAATAAAATAACTGTGTAAGCTGTATAAAACCGGCTCTATCGCTTTCTCATTAACACCTGTCTTCTCCCTTCTTCAAAATAAAGCTTCTCTCTGCAAGAATTTCAAAAGCTCAGTGCTACTACTCCTATTCTTTAATCACACTACCACTACACGCGTCCAACAAGAGAAATTTTCTTTCACATTTTCCCACGTCCCAAACACCATCACAGAACAAGCCTTTGACCGAAGAAAGGAAAAAGAGAAAAAGGAGCACTATGACCGTTAATTCCAGTGACCCGAAAGAGGTTGTCCTGAAGATAGACGGTGAAGCTATGGAGGCAGCTAATGGGAAGATATGGAGGGAATCTAGCATTGATTTTTGGAACGATAAAGAGAAAGAGAAAGATAAGAAAGTAGTAAACAATGAGAGTAAAGATAACGATGATACGTTTGATTTTAATGCTAGTGCAGGTGCATCATCTTCAGTGGAAGAAGATCCACCATCAAAACTAATTGGTCAATTTTTACACAAACAACAAGCTTCTGGTGAGTTTTGTTTGGACATGGACATGGAGATGGCTGAGCTCCAGAACAACGTTTACAAGAACTTGGGTCCGATTTCGGAGTCTCCCTCGACGGTTAACCGGGTCTCTTTCGACCCACATGGGTCTAACAATGAGGCAGTGAGGAGGAGATATCAGCATAAAGATTCTCCTAGCAAGAAGAGCACTGATAGCACTGCTGATGGAGAGATTCTGAAGTGTAGCTCGAGAAACGACGTGACGTTTTCTAACAGTTCGTCTTTTAAGCAGCATAAGTCGAGTTTATTGAAGGAGAGGCCTAAGTCTAGATTGATGGACCCACCACCACCGCAGCAGCATCCGGGAAAATCGGGAAGAGTTTTGGGAAGATCAGGGCAATTAAGGTCCGGATTTGTAGGAAAAGGAAGTGTTATTGATGACGAAGAGGATGATCCTTTGTTGGAAGAGGATTTGCCTGAAGAATTTAAGAAAGATAAACTTGATATCTGGGTTCTCCTTCAATGGGTAAGTTTGATCTTAATTATTGCTGCTTTAGTATGTAGTCTTGTTAGTTCTTATTTCAGGAATAAAAGTTTGTGGAGACTTAGTTTGTGGAAATGGGAAGTTTTTGTTTTGGTTTTGATTTGTGGGAGGTTAGTCTCTGGTTGGGTTATAAGGATTATTGTGTTTTTTATTGAGAGGAATTTTCTTTTGCGGAAACGGGTTCTGTATTTTGTTTATGGGATTAAGAAAGCTGTGCAGAATTGCTTGTGGTTGGGGCTTGTTTTGATTGCTTGGCATTTTTTGTTTGACAAGAAAGTTGAAAGGGAAACCAAGAGTAAAACGCTTAGGTATGTGACTAAAGTCTTAATGTGTTTACTGTTGGGTACATTATTGTGGCTTGTCAAGACTCTTGTGGTTAAGGTGCTTGCATCTTCTTTTCATGTGAGTACCTACTTTGATCGGATTCAGGAGTCCTTGTTTAATCAATATGTGATTGAAACACTCTCTGGTCCTCCATTAATTGAGATCAAAAGAAATGAGGAAGAGGAAGAGAGAATTGCAGCTGAGGTACTCAAGTTACAGAATGCGGGTGCTACAGTGCCTCCTGGCCTTAAACCAAATACCTGCACGTCACCACAGGGTACAAAGGTAATCGGGAGTGGCAGGATACAGAAAAGCCCTCGAATTGGTACCCCCAGAATTTCACGTGCTTTTTCCAAGAAAGCCAATGAAGAAGATGATGGGATAACAATTGATCATTTACACAAATTGAATCCTAAGAATGTTTCTGCTTGGAATATGAAGAGGCTGATGAACATAATACGTTATGGTGCTCTGTCTACGCTGGATGAGCAGATACAAGATTCTGCTCATGATGAAGATGAGTCTGCTACCAAAATTAAGAGCGAGTTTGAAGCAAAAGCTGCAGCAAGAAAAATATTTCAGAATGTGGCTAAACCAGGGTCTCGGTAATTCTTTTTTTTTTTTTTTTTTTTTGGTTCCACTCATGTTTTAATCAACTTTGCATACTCATCATTTTTCCTTTTTTCAAATTATGGTTGTGCAGTGATAATAATGGCAATTGGATGATCAACATGAATCAACATTTAATTTTCTTCATTATCATGTCTCTACTCTATGATCTAATTGTAATATTCTGTAATGATCCCCTACCCATAATTTTCTTCATGAAATGAGTTTCGGTTCTTGGCTTTTTATGCAGATATATCTACCTTGAGGATATCATGCGTTTTATGCAAGAAGATGAGGCATTGAAGGCCATGACTCTTTTTGAAGGAGCATCAGAAAGCAAGAAAATTAGCAAGTCATGTTTGAAAAACTGGGTGGTAAGAACCAAGTGAATTCATGTTTCACATAATATTTTTTCCTTTCTGGCTATGAATGTCATAACTTGCCAGTATGTATCACTTTTTGAATGTACAGCCATTAAAGCTTTAAATGCGAGTAAACTCACATAGACTTCATTCATTTTACTGTTTTGAATTTCAAGTTAGCATAACTGGTTTGGAAATTTTAATTTGGATCAGTTTCACATAAAGGACTTCTATTAGTTTTAGATGGCAGTATATTAGGGTTTGTAAAGTATCTAATATGAATATGTCTTTCATGCTGGCTTTCAAAATGGTTTAGTTTGACATCATCTTTAATTTGGTCAACGACCTTGTCTGAATCCAAGTATAAATATAACAATTTCATATTTAGCAATGTACTTGGTCAATCTGATACGAACACTAGTTCTAAAGGACCTCTATATATTACATTCTGACAAATGTGGGCCTGTTAGTGGATGTATTTTTTTTCGTTGTGATTATGATATAGTAACTTGTCCATTTCAGGTTAATGCATTTAGAGAACGAAGAGCACTTGCTTTGACACTAAACGACACAAAAACGGCTGTCAACAAACTGCATCGCATGGTGAACATTTTGATTGGGATCCTTATAGCTGTAATTTGGCTTCTCATACTAGGAATTGCTACAAGCAAATTTCTAGTCTTTCTAAGCTCCCAACTCCTCCTCGTAGCTTTCATATTTGGAAACACCTGCAAAACTGTATTTGAAGCTATTATCTTCTTATTTGTAATTCACCCTTTTGATGTGGGTGATCGTTGCGAAATTGATGGAGTTCAGGTAAATAATTCCTTGAATGAATCCTTCTTTGTGCTTTAGTATCATCAAAATTGTTGCTTGTCTAGTTGACTGACCTAAGGCTAACTAATTTTTCTTAATATCAGATGGTGGTAGAAGAGATGAACATTTTAACTACTGTTTTCCTAAGATACGATAACCAGAAGATTATAATTGCAAACAGCATTCTTGCTACCAAAGCCATTGGTAACTACTACCGCAGTCCAGACATGGGAGATGCAGTCGAGTTCCTTATCCACATAGCTACTCCAGCTGAAAAGATTGCAGTCATCAAACAACGAATAAATAGGTAATTTTGGATAAACTTCATTGTTAAACGTCATAGTTCTGTTTTCTCACTTATCCATTGTTTTATATTGCATACTGGTCCAAGGGCTAAGTTTAATATGGAACACAAAACATTTTATACCTGTTGAAACTGATTTTCTGTTCCATGATTATGCTGAAATCACATTGATCGAATTGCATATAGAACTGCTTTCTCTTGGAACAGACATTTAAAGTTTTTGGACGGCTTAGATAGTACTATTAAGTTTTGTTGCATCGGGGGTATTGTTTTCATATTGTTGGGCTTTAGATGACGAAAAGAAGAGATACACACATGGTTAGGTTTCAAATATGTGCCCACGCATAGCAAGAATCTCCAGTATGATATCCATCCTTAGCAAGTAATTGTTGTTTTATTCATCAAGCAGTCTAATTTTGCCTATTTTAATACAACACTAGCACAATTCGTTCAATAGGTTGCTTCTTAGAGTTGATCTTTACCCACAAAAAATTTACTTGTATTTTAAGAAAACTCTCGAGTGCAATACATTCAATAGGTCGCTTCTAAGAATTGACCTTGTGCGCGAAAAGTTAACTTGTGTCTTTCCTATGCAGTTATATCGAGAACAAAAAGGATCACTGGTATCCTTCACCCATGATCATATTTAAGGATGCAGAAGACCTGAACAGGGTGCGCATAGCAATATGGCTGACCCATAAGATGAACCACCAAGACATGGGGGAGAGGTGGTCAAGGAGAGCCCTCTTACTTGAAGAGATGGTCAAAATCTTCAGGGAGCTTGACATTCAATATCGCCTGCTTCCTCTTGACATCAATGTCCGTGCATTGCCCCCCGTGTCATCCGATCGGGTTCCCCCTAGTTGGATGAGTTGAGTGAGTAAATAAAGTAGAATCAGTTGATTCTTTTAGTGCAATAGAGCTCCTTTTTTGTGACAAAATAGCATTTAGGATAAATCTAATAATCTATGCAAGTATAGTATTAAACTTCTAATGAATGAGAATATCTCTACTGTAATATCATTTTGTTAATCCATTTGCTTAACATTCTTGTTAGAAGAAAGAAAACTTTGCGGAAACTAAGCTGCAACCTGATCATGTTCACTGATTAGTTTGCCATAAAGTGCATTGTTGTGTTTTGGCTGCCATGTAATTTGCTAGTCCTTTTGGAGCCGGAGGTCTCAGTTTTTGAGATTTTCTTTTCATCCTTATTGTTGTGTCTTCGCTTCCATGTAATTTGCTAGTTCTTTTGGAGCCAAGGTGTCAGTTTTGATGAGGTTGAGGTGTCAGTTTCGAGATTTTCTTTATCTCTCGTGGGTTAATTTTGGATGGACTAAGACAGCTAAGTGTAGAAATCTCTCACTAACACTACCAGCTAACAGTCCTGCTTTTATCACTAACACTACCAACTGCTGCTCTTGCCTCTGTGGGACACTAACATGGGACACAAGTCTTCCTTTTGTTGGTTTCCTTGGTAAATTATGTAAAATAATAAAGTAACAATAAATTTCATGTTTTTATGAAATTAATTAATTTTTAATTGTAAATTCACTATATTTAATTTAATAAGAACAATTTAAATAAAATATAAACAAAATCTAAATATAATATAGATAAAGATGATATAAAAACTAAAATATATTATAGAATTGATTGTGTGCCGATCTAGCACAGCTTTTTTTTTAGTATAAAATTGCTTTTGCAGGTAGGTACTACTAATATTTTTTTCAGGGTCAGGGCCTCTTTAGTTCAACTTAGTTCAGCTGATTAATACAGTTTATGGCTGATATCTGATAACTAAAAGTTGATAAATTAAACCGTTTGGTAGAATTTTATTAGTGGTTGCTGTTGGTATGTTAAATGACTATTGAATATATAATTTATTGTTAAATTTAATTATACAAATTAATAAAAATAATTCATAATAATTAAAAAATTTATAGTTAATTTTATTTAGCTCAATTGTATTTATTATTAGAAATATTTATAAACGTTGCTTTAAAAATAAAAATTTAAATTTAAATTCTACTAATAAAAATTTCTAATTTTAAATATTATAATTAATTAACTTATTAAGAATAATTATTATTTATTTTAAAATATAAAATTTTAATTATATGAGATCAATTTAAAGTAAATTATTGTTAATAAGTTTAAATAAAGATAATAGTGTCTAAATAAATAAAAAAATCAAATCAGCTATCCGCTAATAAGAAAAAGCTTTAAAATAGAGCTGATACAATCAACAGCTGATTGAGACTAAATCAACTATTAGCTACTGTTTCAGTAAGAAACATCTATCAGCTGCATTAAATCTTTGAACCAAACACCTTCTTAATAATTTTTTTTAAAAATTTTCTAGATATAAATTGCTTTTATAAGAAATTATTGTTGACACAATTATTAATTAAAAATAGTTTTATCAATGAAAAAACCTATAATAGCAATTTTTAGAATTTATTTACCAGATAATTACTAATACAAATAAAGTTTTTCAAGATAGCCCTTTTTATGAATAGCTACAACTATTTTAAGTAGTTAAGCTAAACTAGCTCTATGTCCTTTATATGTTATCAAGGACTAGAAATCCACTTTTTAACGCTACATAAGAAACAAAACTCATTGTCCAAGATACACCAACACTGAGTTTATTCTTTTCAAGAAAAAAAAAGGAAAATATTGATTTTGGTTATTTATTTTATCTATAAATGAAATTAATTAAAATTTATTTACAAAATGAATTTCTATACTTGATATGTTAAATAATAATTATAAAATTCATTTCAAATAAATAAATACAATGTCAAAAATCTTAAAACTATAATAACTATAATAGATAAAATACAACTTAATAGTTCTAAAAAGATATTACATTATATCTTCTAAAATGAGCTAAACGAAATGAAAAAATAATTGAATAATTTTATGTTAGAATTTACTTTTTATCATGCGGGCTTACATATTTATTAACAATTATATTAATGAATTATTTTATTAACGAACTTAATTTAAAGCGTTTGATCTATATAGAGTTTATGAATTTCTAAATTTATGTATAATTTAAATGGATAAATGTAGTCTTTTTACATATAGACTTAATGGGATCACGTGAGAACAAATTATAATGAATTCTAGATTATGGTTACATCAAATCATTCAACAATCTCTATTCTCTATTCATTAAAGATAAAAGGCAAAAAATTCTTAAGAATTCAGAGATTTAAATAAGAAAAACCACATCTGTTTAAGCACTCGTTTGTTGTTCCGTAAAAAATTTAATTGCTACAATAGCGATAGGTTGTTATAATGCGATCCAGGGCCGGTGCTAGAAAATAAATAGATATAAAGTTATTGAAACTCGTAACAAGTCTAACCTTAATAAAATCATAATCATACATATTTAATCGAACCGTACAATCAATATAATCAATAATATCCATCAACCATAATCATTCCTCATATCCATAAAATAAACTCGTACACTAATATTACAAGTTGACACAACATTAACTAGTATAACTCTTCATTCTTAATATAGGTCCTGCAGAATGTCTAGAAGCCAACTATGAAAATACAGAGTAAGTAATTATAATAAGAGGATAAAACAAAAAAGCTGTGGAGGTTCTAATTGCCTCCTAAAAAGTTAATTTGAGACTGTCAGAGTCGAGAGTGAATTCATCATATAATGAAAAATAAATATATAAATATAATACAAATACATATATTTGAATATAGAAATAATTATGGATATAAATATTCACACGTCATGTCACTAATACAAAAAAAGAAAATCAATATTCATCAAGACGAGAACATTACTAGAACCCTAGACTCCAAATTTACTAGCCAATGGGCTCCCTTATTCTAATATGACTGACGCTTAGAGGGCACAACTCAACTAGAGTCCTTAAATCCAATTAAGTTACTTACTTCCAGTTAACCATGCTCGACCAAGTACATTCCCTTCGACAATTTACGATTCATGTAAGCCTAGAGCTATAATCGACCATGGCATATTATACATAGCGTATTATATATATTTCTGATTTTCACCGGTGTGCACGCAATCCTGATATAACCCATCAGGTGGCACGTTCTATTGCCTTCCTCGTCCTAGAGTAATAATAATACTAGTAGTAATACTAAATTTGATGACATGAATTATAATGGCAATAATAAAAATAACAAATAAATAATAATCATAAAAATAATAATAACAATGACAATAGTAATAATAATAATAATAATAATAACAATAATAATATTAATAATAATAATAATAATAATAATAATAATAAAATTAAATAATTGACATGACATAAAATTGACTAATTATATGACTTTAACTCACAGTTCGGATGACTCCTCAAGCGGCTCCTACAATTCTGGTGGAACTAGTCGAACTCATATCTAATTCAAAAAAATAATTTAATTAATATAAAATTCTATCAATAATCCTAATTCTAAACTTTCTAGAATTTGACTATCTAAATTTTAAATAATTCCAACTGAAAATTCTACCAAAAATTGGTAGAACGTCCCTTAAAATATGCACGTTTACCTCTCGTAAAATATATTCAAAACATGCTAAAAGTACTTCTAAATAATTATTTTATATCCAACACAAGTTGGGTCACCCAAATCACAATAATTTTCGAACTCACCAACAAAATACAAATATCACAATAATTAATTATTTCATTCACATTGACCTGCAATTAATTTACAAAGACTAATTTCAATAATTAAATTAATTTAGCGACAAATAAATAACTAGTATAGTTGACTAGCCCACAATTTAATTTTCTATAATTACACTATAATTAAACTAATGATTAATAAAATTAATTAAATTATCAATAAATATTAAATTAAAATTTTCAAGTATGAAAATATTATACCAAGATGATTGTAACTTATAAAACTAGCACATGATAAACTGAGATATCGAGACGGATATTCTGCCAATTGACATGGGCCCCAAGATTACCGGAGTTTGATCAATGGATGTTATCATGGAAATCCATAACTTAGAGTTATATAATTCCCAATGATAAAGAAGGTTTAAATAGCTAAAAGTAAAAAGAAGAAAGGGCATTTTGGCCCCTAAAATCCCATAAAGATCGCTCAAAGAATTAAGAAAAATAGTCATAAAATCACTAGTTTAAAGGTTGAACATGCACGGGTCTAAGGTGACCTTACGCGGGTTCACAATGACCTTACATGAGTCAACCTAGACCTTGCATGGACAGAGAGTTGTCCTGGGAGCATGAGTCTCTGACCCTCGCCTCGTGCATGTCCATTTTGAGCTTCCACGAGTGTTATTGTTGGAAATCAGATACTAGAGTTATATAAAGCCCAATGATGAAAATATTTAATTGGCTGTCAAATCGAGAAATAGAAAAGGGCTGTAACCCTAATGCCTTAAAGAAATTGCCTAAGAAATATTAATGGTAAAATAATAATAAGCATTAAAACAAGTAATATTACCAATCAAAGCAATAGCAAGAGGGTCCATAAGGTTGTACTTGCGCGGGCTCAGCCTAAGCTCGCACGAGCTCAATTTAAGCTCGCGTGAGGCTGTCCAAGCAACACACAATCTCCGACCTCACGTGTGTCCATAGGAAAGCACACGCTTACTCGGTTGAACTCGCGAGCGTATTTTTCTAATATGTGTTTGTATTATTCTTATGTTTTCTATTTTTTGGATCTACTATCATTTTGCAGATTTTTTTTTATCTGATTAAGGCGATGTCATTTTGACAGCCATAGGGACCTAAACCACTAAGCTCGCGTGAGGTCACCCTCAATGAGCGCGAGGTTAGGGAGCTCGAGGCTTTAAGCTGACGTCGTTTAGTGCTTGTAAGTATAGTTTGGTGCGTTATAGAGACTGAACTCTCAGCGCGCGAGGTCACCTCTGCTCCCATGAGTCCTGTGACCATTAGAACCCAAAAAAATGTTTTCAAGGTTAAACGACATTGTTTCTGTACTAGTTAAAAAAATTTACGGTCTGACCTCGTGCGAGCTTAACATCTGCTCGCATGAGTTCAGTCTCTCCCCTCTTGAAATAAATAGGCTAGCTTCAAAACTATGTCGTGAGCTCGTTCTACATCCTGAGGGGCTAACCTCACATGAGCTCAACCTGTACTCATGCGAGGTTAGCCTCTGTAATGAGATAGAAAATATTTCTTTGTTATATTTATTTGAGTATGTTGCTTTTACTCATGTTTATTCCATTTATGCCTACTCTAACTGAATTACATGTCTATTTAATTCACTTATCGTGTTTTCACCATGCTTTATATCCTAATCTCTGAGTGTTGAGTAGCTAGCATGTGGAGGTCCACCCTTGAGGAGGACCAAGAGTCTGCTTTTTTATATTACTTTTAATTTACAGTTTGTATTAAGGCCACTAGGGCCATTGCTATGCGTAGTTTTTCCTCTTCACTCTCCCTGTTTTTCTTAATCCCTTTCTAGTTCCATTCTTCTCCTCATTTTTTATGTATGTTTAAATTCATGCTTAAGGTCACCCCACATGTAAATAAATGCTAAAACTGGACTTAGTAAATGATGTGATCACCCCACATGTAAAGATAATAAAATGAAAGGCCACGTATCGCATGTTCTCACCTCAAAATGCTAAGGCTAAAATAAATTTTTCATTTAGATTAGGGTAATAAAATGTAAGTAATGTGAGCACCGTAACATATCAAGATAAAACCTAAGACACCAAAGTGCCTCCCCACTAGGATTAGTAAAGGCACTAATGTGCCTTTTATCTAGGACTATACGAGGTACCAAAGTACCCCCACCTTAGGCTAGAATCTTAATTGCTCACTTCATATGCTAACAAAGATAAAATGGGTTGATGAATAAAATGAATATAGGGAAATACTTAGGCTAAGATAATTTTATAAAGATAGGCAAAGGCTCGTCTACTCTAATTGAGGCTAGGCTTCACTACCTAGGTGGATAGGGGTGCTTTCAGAAAACCTTATCTATTTGTACCTCACTTTCCGAGCCTAGAATCTTTGGTTTTAAAGAGGGGAAAATTTAGGCTCTTAACAAGGGGTACAAAGACATCGTCCTCGCTCTCCTGTCCTGATCTCATCGGGTGGCGACTTATTCTCCGAAGTAGTCTTAAGACTATTTCGTAACCCCTTAGGGCCCTCAATCGAAAGACTCATTTCAAAACGGCCCTAGTACGAAGATCGGACCTCGGACGTAGTAGTGGAAGAAACTTCATTTTAAGGAGGAAATAAGTCAGCCACTCACAGTGGTGACTCTATTGGGTACTTGAGAAGTTAACTCCGAGGAGTGGATGAGTTTCTGCCTTTCCTAACATTATTGACTTAACCCTACATTGCATTTGTAATAAAATTAAAAAAGGCCCTATATTCCTGGTGACTTTGGTGTAAGGGATATCCATATTCCACCCGAATAGGAGACGACTCATATTGATGATCACCACCATTGGCCCGTACTAATGAGGTTACAAACTTATCATGTTTAGTAGCACCAACACAACTCCCTGCTACATTGAAAAAGGGATAAATTTCTCCAAAGTATTAAAAGGGTACTCATCCCTAAAGGAAACTCAGCCTTACTATTCTAGCCAAAGCTCATATAGTGAAATGTAGCTCCTTCCCCTAAGACTCACCATACTGTTTGCTTGTGTAAAGGTCAGAATATTGGAAGAAAGATCCGAGGTTAGCCGAACTACTCGCTCGCTTAAACTGAGAATCTCTGGTTCTAGTATATGACGCTAAATCGTTACTTTCAATGGGTAGACCGAGGAGACTTGTCGTAAGACAAGCGAGCATAAGGCTAATCCCCTACCCCTCTTATGGTATCCTAAATCTCTCGATGCATAGACTCGAGATTCTCTCAGGATAGTCAAACCGCTTTCAAGTAACAGATATAAAGTAAACTTAGAGGATGCCACTGAATCTGATCTGCTATTTTTAAAGAAATTCGCGACTATGTGTTGGAAGACAAGAGAGCAGACATGGTTGCCCCCTGTTGGCAATCACATCAAAACCTAAAATCCTAAGGAAGGTTAAGACTGAGCCACGGATAATGAAGGGGAGTGAGAGTTGCATGAAAGTTTGCAGAAATCTTTGCTATGTGTTCATATGATACTCTATGATTATTGTAAATGTTCCTAACCTCTTTTGTCTTTGTTATCGACTTGACATGCATGAGCATGCATACCTACATACATGCATCCACATTTCACACGTATATATGCATATAACCCTCTTTACTTACAACCATTTATCTTTTTGATGCTAATAGATGCCTATGGATTTTGAGACTTGGATGGAGTTCACCAGCCTCAGGGACAGGTCAGCATCCTCAAGTCACAAGTTAGGGCTCTATTTTTCTCCTGTGTGGATATGACAGAAGAGCTACTAGTGGTGACTAATACCTTAGAGAAGGAAAGGAGAGAGGCCATGGCTAGAGCCATGGAAAGAGAAACCGAGAAAAAGAAGAGAAGGTCCAACAGAAGGAAGACTTCAAGCCGAGCTCCAAACCGAGCGCTTGAAGCAAGAAAAAGAAGAAGTATGCCAAACCTCTGGTATCTTACTTTAACATTCTTTGTAACCCTCGAGACAGATGACTCCTACCCACCTGACCTATCCCTACCAGGAGGGTACTTGTTTGTAGCGATTGTGAGGACGCTAAGTACTACATGTGCCATTGCACTTTCGGTCATACAACAAACAACTACATACGCCTGTAGAAGGACATCCAGTCTCTCCTAGATAGGAAGCTAATCATTAAGGACTTAATCTATGATAGGGAGGCACTCGAGTACTCTAATTAGGGAGCCCCACGAGCGATATTATTTTGTGCTAATGGGCTTAGTGCTTTGATTGAGTTTTGTAATGGAGAACAATGAAGTTCTTCATTTATGAAAGTTGTTGGCAATGAACTCTTCTCTCTTAATGAACAATGTATCCTTTTTCTTCTCCATTGTTCATGGTAGTCAAATAGGTCAAGAAGATAGCATATATGCATAGATGCACTTAAAACATCTTGCTTATCAAATCTAACCCACTTTGATAAATGCATTAATTTCATCTTGCTTGAGTTAGGCAGGAACATGGATTCATAAAAGAAATGGCAAGAACAGAGGAACAATAATCTGAGGTACAAGTCCTGCAAGAGGATGTCATAACTATAAGGAGTCAGGTGCAAGACCTTCAAGAAACTGTCAAGCAGTAGACTGAGCTATTGAAGTTATTACTCCCTACACTGAACACTGGGAATGCCACAAGCAGTGGGATAGCACCCGGGAATGGCACCAGCACACTGGCACCACCGGCTCCCCTATCACTTTGGACTTTACCACTTCGACAGTAGAAAAGAAAAAGCCACCTGTCAATAATTTTTATGAGTTTGTGGATGGCGATGATGAGGTCTTAGTGAGACCAAGCAGCTCAGCTCCTGCCCTATCTCCAGCAACTACAGACCTTTAGTTTGCCGAGATGGTGATACAATTAGAAATAATGTAGAAGATGCTAAGGTTGAAAGGCTGGGAGACGATAGAGGACATCGATGACCCAGTGAGGTAACTTCCAAAAGGAAGGTAAATCTGCCAATACCTATAGAAATTTGATGGGACTGGGTAGGAATGTCGACATGCTCGAACTTGACCAAGCAGCAAATAGTGAAATACCTTGGGTTGTATCTGACGGGCTCTACTGCAAGATGGTATTGGCAGCTGGATGAGAAGGTAAGAGATGATTGGAAAGACATGATCGAGAGGTTTGTTAGGAAGTGTGAGTACAACACTAAGGTAGAAGATGATAATACGATCGACTGAAAGGGACCAGGTTTGATTTGCGGTTAAGGGCTTGCTGCCTAACATTTATGAAAGGCTGGCCACATATCTAATTAAGAACTTCAAGGACTTGTGAGAATGCACGCCCAATGTAGAAGAAGCCAAAAACTAAAAAAGAGTGCCTATAAAAGGAGTACTGGGAATGCCTCAAGTTCTAAGGAGGTAAGTATGTCGCCGATCCAGTACAATGCCTCGGCACAACCGCGCAGATTTTCTAGATTCTTAGTGCCCTTAACCCAAGTAATGGTGAAGTTGTAGGAACACAAGCTGATAATGCCACCGATTATCAGACCAGGAATCGTTCAGTTGGGGGAAAGACTTGAGATTTTACTGCCAGTACCATCATATCAACGGTCACAAGATGGACAGCTGCAAGAGCCTCCACTATGAGATTCCAAGGATGATAGACGAAGGGAAGATAATGGACCTAGAAACGGGAATGTAAGCTAACCTACTATCGTTACAACAATGCTCGTGTGCCAACTTACCCAACCATGATAGTAAGTTCTAGCCTCTTCAAAAGTATGTGTTTGAAACCACCGAGGTATTGCTAGAAACCCCGAATCAAAGGGAAGAGAGACATAGAGGAGAGAAAATTAGAGAGTGGAAAAAAGAGAAATACAAATATGTAAGTGATGACGAGTGAGTCGTCATCATTCACCTGTGGGACAGCTCCGGGACCTAGTCCTCCATGGCTACAAGTCTCGATATTTGGAGAAGTGAGCAGAGGGAAAAAAAGCGTAGGACCCCTAGACATTTAAAAGGAATTCAGCATGACAATTTAGGAGCCAATGAGCGAGGTAGTCAAGGGTATCACCCGAGGTGGACGAGTGTATAATGACATGGGTAAGCAGGCTATTGTTGAACAGAATAAAAGGGAAGCAGAAAAAGAGAAAGAGAAAAGAGGAAAAGAAGAGTGAAAACATGCTAAGCGACAATGTCTTATTGAAGCAGCTCAAAAAGACTCAGGCCAACATCTTAGTTTGGGAACTATTAGAGGCATTCTTCGAGCACAGGAAGACACTGACCAAGGCTTTGGATCAGATAGTGGTGTCGATAGAGGAAACCCCATAATAGAAGGCCTCGGCTCTACGGGGTAGACTATTAAGGTAATAAGCTTTATGGATAAGGAGTTACCGCTGGAAGGAAGGGAACATAACCAACCGTTATACATAGAGGCCATGGTCAAGGGGATAAAGAGCTCGTGCGTGATGGTTGACGACCGGTCAAGGATCAACATATGCCCTCTAAGGTTTCTGGATAAATACGGGTTGGAAAAGACTGATTTGGAGCCCACCTCTACTGTCATCCGAGCTTGTGATGAATCAAAAAGGCAAGCTTGTAGGACCTTTAAGGCTCTGGTCAAATTAAGGCCCATCG
This sequence comes from Ricinus communis, assembly GCF_019578655.1. Taxonomy (NCBI): domain Eukaryota; kingdom Viridiplantae; phylum Streptophyta; class Magnoliopsida; order Malpighiales; family Euphorbiaceae; genus Ricinus; species Ricinus communis. Next base: position 26,136,980 of record NC_063264.1, read on the forward strand.
AATCAGTCACTGAACTCATGGTCTTGGATATACTGATCTCCTTTGCATTCTTTTGGGCAGGCCTTGGTTATATGCTCTAGGCAGCGTCCCATTTACCCTACACCAAATAGTTAAATTTCTATATGAAGGCAAGATTGTGGCAATCAAAAGCCACTGAAGCAGGGGTACGAGTGATTGATTCCATCAAAGAATAAGTCTTAAATAGGTTTCATGTAGCTATACTACAGCCAGAAGAGGGGAAGGACGAAAAGGAAGAGCCTGAGGAGGTCGCCGTCAATTTGCACGGCAAAAGTCAATCTCTCACCGTAGCCCTTGTAGATCATGGTAATGTTTCTCGATGGGTCCTCCCCCTTGCCGCATTTGAGTTACACGTTGTCGGAGATCATATACTTATGACGGGTCAGATCCATCAAAGTATGTCGTACCGATGGACTCTGAAACCTGCTTGGCCGTGGTGAACTAAATGAAGTTCCCTACTAAGAAGGATTCCATCAAGTCAATTAACCACCCTTTAACAATGGCATTCTCAATTCGCCATTTTTAAAAGGATGGATTTATTTCTGATGGATTTGGGGAGTCCCCATTAATATATTCCAGTTTATCTTTTCCTGAGATATAAATCTCAAAAACCTAGGACCATAAAGCATAGTTAGAGCCATCTAACTTAATGCTTATTGGCATTCTCGTAGAATCAATGGATGGTGTTGTCAATTTTGTAGGGTCTTCCATGGTTTTTTAGTGATTTGAGTTCCTTGACCAGATTAGTTCATAGGAAATCCAAGATCTTGCTTTAATACCATGTCAAAAGTAGTCTATAATTTCATATTTTATTTCATTGGTTTATTTCCAATATATATAGGTAGATGGAGAGATTATAGGTAAGCTTTTTTGGAACATAGCGAAATCTAAGGCTAAACTTGTGGTTGACTCCTTAATTAAGAGATCTTTACACCTTTACATTCTATAACAAGAGACCATAATGACTCACGCCAACATATTTTTCAGTCTCGATATTGTCAACTTGCATTACTTAGACATTATAACTCTTTTACTGTTGTTGCGCTAGTTTTTAAAGTATTAAATTTGATTTTTGAAAGCTCTAGTATAGGGGAATTTGTTGTGTATGATTTTACACGTCTTTGATTTGAATTTTAATGACTTTTGAATTAATAGTTATATTAATTAGGAAAAATTTAGGTTGAATTAGGAGTTTATTTAAGTTATATGATTATTCTAATATTTTATTTACTTTTATTTTATTCTAATAAGTTTTTCTCTTTTTATAGGAAAGATGAGAAAGAGATCCTAAACGATCATGAAAAACTATATTGTTGCTTAACATGGGCGTGCTTGTGCCCATGTTGCACTTTGGAAGAAGAATTAAGAAGCATGACTTGACACACGACCATATTAGAAGCCGTGTCTACCTCTAGATTCTGAATAGTATGTCGCACGGGTATCACATGGTCGTGCTTGAAACCGTGGCTGCTTCTGCCAGAATTGAAGAAATTATAAAAACACAACTTAGGATCACACATGGCCGTACGCCAAGCCGTGTCGTAGGGTAAAGGACGTGATAGGGCCGTGTGCCAAGTCGTGTCAAATAAAAGAGAGTTTTCTTTTAGATGAAACTCAAAAATTTAGATCAAAATAGGATTTTCTTTGAGTCTTGGCTATAAAAGGGGGGATAAATAGCTATTTTGAGGGAGAGAACCATCATATAAACAACCTTTGAAGACTCATTCAAGAAGGTTAAGAAGATTTATGAAAATATTTAAGAGTTTGAATTAACTTTGATTTCTTTAATTATATTTTTGTGTGTTGCCACAGTCATATGTGGCTAGACTCTTCTTGGAGTTTAAATTTGTGTAGCTATTCTACTACCGGTTTGGATCTTAATTTCCTTTAAATGAATTGATTTTCAGTCAATTTTATGAGTTATTTTTATTTATTCTTGTATTTGATTTTAGGCTTGATTAAATACATATTTTTGGGTAAATTAAAGATAACGAAAGTTGCAAAATTTTCCAGCCCATAGTCTTGTAAAACTTAGAAACCTCGATCACGAAAGTATACGAATCCTTCAAGGAGACATAGATTGCTAAGGTAATTAATGAACCTTAATTAATTGACGTGACTATGAAAATAAATTGACTTTGATATTCTTAGATGAGCTCGAAAAAAACTCTAAATAATTTGAGTGATTTACCCTTGACTAAGATTAATGACTTAATTTATGAAAAGATCTTGTAATCTGAGTAATAGTCAGTGAAACAAATCCAATCTCTAGTTTTACTCATTAGATTTTTAAAAGAAATTATTAATAGCTTTAAGTTCTCTTGTCTTTTTAGTTATTTATTCAATTACAATTATTCAATTTTGTTAGATTGTGGAAATACAATTAGGGCTGGTACTTGTTATCAATCTTCTCGTGGAATGATACTCATACTCCTTCTATACTACTTGTTGCGGTCCGTGCACATGACAAATTTGCCTAACAATCACCCACATGTATAGACATAAAAAATGAGTTAAAAGCTTACTAAAGTAAGTTTTCATGTTTCACTATATGCTCATCCCAAATGCTAAGGCTAAAATGAACTCAATACTTAGAATAGAGTTAATAAAAATTGCTAAAACATTGTGAACATTTTGGCATGACAAGATAAAACCTAAGGCACTAAAGTGCCTCCCGAATAGGACTAGTATAGGCACCAATGTGCTTTACCTTCTAGGAAATAGCCGAAGTACTCAAGTGCACCCATCTAGGTTAGTCTCTTAACTGCTCACTTCATATGTTAATGACGATAAAAAAGGTTGATATATAAAATAAATATAGGGTAAAAATAGGCTAAGACAATATTATTAGGATAGCCAAAGGCTCGACTACTTTAGTGGAGGATAGGCATCACAGCCTATGTGGATAGGGGTGCTTTTATGAATATTTCCTATTTGTACTTAATTTCTAACATCGAATCTTTGATTTTAGGGAGGAAAAAACTTAGGCTCTTCACGAGGGATACAAAGTTGTCATCCTCACTCCTGAAACATATCCTAATTTCATTCGGTAGCGAATCATTCTCTCATTGGTCTTGAGGCATTTTATAATCCATTAAGACCCTCGACCGAATGGCTCATTTTGAATAAGCCTAGCATAAAGAACGGTACCTAAACACAGTAACTAGGTCGCTCATCACTTTGGGTGGGCCCTGAAAAACTGCATTCACACTAGAAATTTTTGGTGGTGATGAGAATTAAATTAAGGATACCCACATGAAGCTTACAGAGCGAGGAGTCCATAAATGCTAAAATTACTGCTTAAGGCTCACCGGAAGCCACCAGATCGAGGTCGGAAGGTATCAGCTCCGATGAGGCTTGAACAATGTCTAACGACATCGTTAGAGGCATATGAGGTTTGTTTTATGCGTTTTGGAGGGCAAGGGACTCGTTTTCAATGTTGTTTAGAGGAGATAACGCCGATAAGCGGCTGTTTATGCGATGGCAATGAGCAACATCTTCCTTTCCACCTTGGCTTTATGATTTTTGGCGAGAAATGGAGGAAACAGGTTGTCAGTGAGTTGAGGAGATGAGGAAAAAGTTTTAACCAACATCTAGTGGAGAGTGGCGGTAGAAATGGTGGTAAACAATGGACACGAAGGAGGGGCAGTGCTGGTATGCAGGAGAAGAAGAAGGGGGGAGAGGGACTGTTTAGGTTATTTCTTTTAAAAGAAAAACTTCTTTCCAGTCCCTCTAAATCATGCCTACTATAGTCAATTCAATTTTCCCTTAATTTTAATTTTAATTTTAATTTATGTTATTGTAATTATTTTTTATACATATTTAATATACCCAAAACTAACCAACACTAATTTAGACTTGTCGACTCCAAGATTTCATATGTGATTTTGATGATGCAAAATATTATTACTACTAATAATCTTGTTTAATATTTTTATTCTTAGTAGGTAATCTTTAATCAGCATTGATGCATATAAATGAATATGAAGGCATAAGTGCGAAGACGGATTCAAGAGTCAAGGACTTGAATACTTGAATGAATGTGAACATCAAGATAAAATCATGAAGTAATAAATATAGAAAGAGTAATAGAACATATAAGCGCAATGCGAAGAGCATGGTAGTCAAGAAATTCATATGAACAAGTATGATATCTATGGAATAAATTGATTGCTGAATTTTGAAGAATAAACTGTACTACTTGGAAGAGTTTATGAGGTCAAGCCATACATGGATTGATAGCTACATCAGCCTACTTTCAGGAACAAAAATTAGAATAATTTTTGGAGCTAGAAAAATGGAGTTTCAGATTTTTGAGTGAATTATGCTTAAGCTGTCAGATTGGACTACAATAGATGAGGCCAATTAGAATTAGTGGTATTATTTCTACAAGAGTAATTTTAATATGCCATATTTATAGCCCTATGAGTCTAGTTTTACATGGAAAAGGTATTACATCAATTTGAGGTATGTGGAAGACGCAACAGCCAAAATACTGAAGCATATCCAAACTATCAAGACTAGATGAGCAAAAAAATGTTTCAATTTTTTAGAGTATGAAGATTGCTGATTTGGAGTTTCTCAAAACCATAATGTTTTAGTGGATTGACCAAAGTTTCTACTAAATTGTTTTTTACCATTTGGAGTTATATAGCTCAAGATTTTGAGTTTTTAAATGGTCATGCCTGTGATTGAGAAGCAGATAATTGGTAGAAGCATTCAGGGCCAATATTCCTAACTGTAAAAGTAGCCATATGACCATGAAGAAATTTTCCCAGCCATGAAGAATTGTTCATGGCCAATGACGGATTCCAGTTTTCAAATATTTTTTTCACGCTGATGCTTCACAGCCATGAAGGATTGTTCCCACCCGTGAAGCTGCATTTTTAAAAGTTGTTATAACAACTATATTTGTATTTAATGAGGGTATAATAACTCTATTTTATTTAGAACTATTTAAATTTTATTTCTAATAGTTCTAGGTTAAGTAAGAGCATTTACTTGAGCCTCCTATTTATTATATCTCTCAACAACTTCTATTTGTTCATGAAATTCATCTTGTATTGAAGATTCAAGAGAAGGTTTGAATCTTTGGGTAGTTGAGTGATTGATTTCTATATTCAAAGCTTAAAAGAGTTAGGTTGAGCACTTGTGTAAGGGATTAATTGCTCTTGTAACTAAGATTGAAAATCTTAGATTAGGTTAGAGTGTGAGCCTTAAGAAAATACTTAAGTTAGAGAGTTATCCATAAAAAACACTTGGATTTGAGTGTTAGCTTTGAAACATTTATAAGAAGTTTGAATGTGAGCTTGGAAATGCTTGGATTTGATCTTACACCCATAAAAGGATCATTGATAGTGAAAATCTCAAGTGAAGCTTGAGGAGTAGATGTAGGCAAGGAGTTTGACGAACCACTATAAACTCTTGAGTTTGATGTTCTCTTTCCTAAGCACTTTTTATTTATTTGTATTTATTTTATTGCTTGTATTCTCATATTAGATTGGTTAAGTACTTTGGTTAATTGCTTCCGCTAATATTAATTTTAATACTTAAGTTTTTTAAAGCAAAAGTTTTTAGTTTAAAAAGATTTTTGTGAACAACCAATTCACCCCCCTCTTGGTTGCCATAAGGTATTTCAAGAATTATTAACAATAATATAATAAAATAAAATAAAATAATAACTAATATAATTATGTCCAAGCACCCATTTTTTAGGAATAAAAATATATATAATAGGACTAAATTATATAAAATTGAATTTACCACTTTAAAATTATAAGGCCAATTTTAAAATTAGCAAAATCAAGAAAAATGTGGTTATTTTATAAAAGTAAAGATTAATTTAATACCATAATTATTAATTTACTAAATGCCTAAAAGATTAGATGAAATTAAAATTTAAAATTACGAGTATTACATACGTATATTTCCTTGTAATTTTGGTATGATAGTTTTTGGGTATTAGAGTTTAATGATCAAGATAAATATTATTGTCTATGATATGTACATGTGTTTTCACGAATGATTAATTGGTTATTATTAAATTAATTCAGTCTAACAAGTGGTATCAAAGCATCTCTCACGCTCGATTATAAGTATGAAAGTTTTCTCTTTCACATAATTGTAATTCAAATTATGATCTGGGGCTATTTAGCCAGTCAACTATGCGCAAAGCTGTTCGAAACTACGAACAACTGAATGGTTGTACTACACAACTGACTAGCTATAGCATAAAATCCGATTGAAGATGGTGAGCCTTACGATTTCGAGTTTCTAGATGAAAGTTTGGCTACAATATCAGTGGTAAGATGGCAAATGTACTTCAATGGTGTGGTTAATAATAATGGTGCAGGAGTAGGAGTCAGCCAGGTAACACCATATGGAGAAATATTGCCTATAACTAAGAAGTTAAGTTTTTGAGTCACTAATAACATGGCTGAGTATGAAGCTTACGTCTTCAGTTCACAAATGTTACTAGTTATTGGATCAAAGAAGTTGAAATTTTTTAAGACTCCATGCTAGTAGTATCTCAAGCGATTGAAGATTGGGACTTAAAAGAGGATAAGTTAAAGCCATATCATGACTACATTCAGGAAATCACTAAAGAGTTCACATAGTGTCAGTTCGTGCATATTAGTAGGGAAAAAAATACAACGATAAATGTATTGGAAGGGTTAGCTTCAGTCTGAAAAACCCGATGAAGGTCAAGACTAGATCCTTAGTGGTGGTACAATTGTATGAGCTGTGTCATAAAAAAGAAAAGAAAGTAAAGGTCCGAGTCACGCTACCGTATGACAAGTGATGGTATTATGATATTATCAAGTATTTAGAAGATGGGATATATCCTGAATCCACTGATAAGCTTGATAGGGCAATCCTTAGAAGGTTGACCATTAGATTCATAACCTATCAAGGGTGCTGTATAAGAGGAGTTCGGATGATATCCATCTTAAATGTGTTGATAAAAAGGAGGCATTATAGATTATGGAGCAGGTACATATAGGAATCCACGAAAGTAAGTTTGTATTCAATAACTCTAGACTTGGGGGTTGGCAATTATCAGCAACACGATAGTAAGTTTTTAGAGGCAATACACAAATTCCAAATAAATCAAATGCAAATCCTAAAACACTATGGATTCCTACCCAATATTTCGATTCAACCTCCTCTTCATCACCTCAGACTCGAGGATCTACAGAATACGGTGACAACTTGAGAATTTCAAAATACTGATATCACCATCGCTCTTCTACTTTCTGATTTTTTTATTATTAGAAACATGTTAGGGTTAATATAATTATCTTTTAATGCTTGTTCTTATGTTACATGTGCTTAGAATTAAGAATTTGCATTGAATTTTCATGCTTCTATGGTGTTTATATTTCCTAGATTTGAAATAGATAACTTCCTTTTCTTAAATTTTGAGCTTGATAGATCACATGAGTAGGCTAACACATGATGTCTACCTTTCTTTAGTTATGGTTAATGTATTTGAATGATTAGATTTAGGTTATGTATGAATTGGTTCAATAAGCATGTTTTGGAAAACTCACATCTTTATTCACTATAAGTCTTATTTTTCATCAATTTGATTTTTTCTGTCATTAAAATATGTTTATTTACATGTTTTATGCATTTTCCAACTGTCTTATGCATGTACCTCGGGAGTTCTGGAATTGGAGCACTAAAAATTAGCATTTTTAGTCTAGAATGAACCTTATAGTCAATCGACTCTATGCACAGCCTTATCAACTTTAAAAGGTGCAGTTATCTTGACGGTTGGTCTTCAAGATGTGATTTGGCATTGTCCCTAAATTAGAGTCAGAAGAAATTGTATGTATACATCTATCTCGGTGGGTGGTCTTTAAGATGTCACGAGCCTACAAAGTGTAGCTTCTACAAGTCATATATCCTTTTATCGTGTCCTTGATGTTTGTGATTTATCTCGATTTATTTAACCATAAATATTCTTATAAATCTTGAAAGTTTGCGAGCCATCAGAGCCAATTAGCTCTATGTACAACTGGTCGGCGCTGCACAAAGTTAGTTAATTTTGCAGAGTGCTAGTTGGCTTAAAATGCGAATTTTCGTGTCCTTTTGGTGTTTTTCTAATCTGAAACGTCCATAATTATCAAAACTGACTTTCTAAAAGAATATTTATGATAACTATCTAGAAAAGTAATTATTTTTCTTAAATGGATATTTATGCCAGTTATTTTAATTTCCTATATTTATCATTTAAAAAGGTTTTGATAAATTCCTTTAATTATCAATTATTTTTTGGGAATTATCGGTAATTAATGGGATGATTATCCTAGCTTCTAGATTTCCTCCATTTTTTTTTTATAAATATCTTGGCCTGTAGATCTGCATGTTAGGTTTGAATTTGTTAACTTTTGTGAACTTGTATGTTAGATTTAAGTTTGCCATATTATTTGATCAAATTAAAATGATTCTTTCGATAGTCACATTATTAGAGTTAGGAACTGTCGTTTATTTATATTTTAAGAATTACCGTATTTAGTTGATTATCTGTTAAAATATGCTTTTGAGACAATTGCTTATTGTCCATATGCTTAAAGCATGTTGATATTGTTTTTACCCTAAAATTAGTTAATCCTCTTATTTTGCTTCGTTCCAATGTATTCTTACCTTTAAACTTTATTTTTGTGACTATCTCAAAAAAATAATTTACAATTTTTTTTAAAAATATATATATATATATATATATTTATGTTTATTTATTTATTTATTTATTTCAAATTTTTGTCAAGAAAAGATACTAAAAATATACATAAAAGATACTAAAAAAATATCATCTAACCTCCATTATGTGAAATCAATCAAATGATGTAGATTTTTCATTTTTTTATCTTTATGTCTGGTATCTATGAATTGAATGATATTGTATGTTTTTTTGTAGCAGCTAGGATGTTTTGATGACATGAAAATGTATATTTAGAAAGATATGCCATAATATATAAAAGATATACTAAAATACAATTTAAAATAAATGCAGATATAATTAAAGTAAAACTAACAAGTCATCTAAGTGCGTCAAGAAGGACAGTAGTTTTGTGTTTGTAACAACTATTTCAATTTTTATGACAATGAAAAAATGGACAGAGATAAAGGATTAAGATGATGTTGTCATAATTTCATTCAGAAAATGATACTAAAGAGATACAAAAAGCTAATAATCTAAGTTTTGATGATGACAAAACATTGTATGTTTAAATATTGTTTATGCAGACATCTAGGTACAAAAGGAATTTGATCAAACGATTAATAGAATAGATTCATCAAGTAAACGTCTACCTTATTCAAAGCATCAAGCAGATATTTAGGATAGACATTTATGAGTTAGTAATCTCCATTTAGAAACAAATGTCTCTTAGATATCTTATTAAATGGATCAAATGCTTTGTTAAAATCATTTTCATGCATACCGCAAACCTCTAAGCCTTCATATGATTTCACATCATATAAAAGTCATACTTCTATTTTCTCAAAATAGTTTCAATGCACAAAATTGTATTCCTTAAAGTTCATGAATTTTGATAAATCTATCTTTGATCGGACATTTGTTTGTTATCTTTAAGGTATCTAACTGTTTTATACTCAATTGTATTATTCTCTCACATACGCACACATTTCACACATGTGTCTAACAGCTAGTTCTTGTTGAGTGAAGTATAAGTAATCTTTCCACTATCAACTCTTGTTGTCTGTCACAGTGTCAGCTTTTTAAATGTCTAAATCAACAGTTGTAAAGACTTTTAAATTAAGGTTTTGAAAAGGTCCACTTTATATATATATAACTATATATATATAACCTTTAAAAACTTTATCTATAACAACTAGTTTTCATAAATTGCTTATAAATACAAGCTTCACCTACAAAACATAATAAGAAAAAAATTGCATTTTCTCTCCAAAACTCTTTAGAGATGAAAATTGCATTGTCATTCTTCATCTTCTTCTTCTTCTTCTTTTGTTCTTGAGTGTTTGCATTTATTGCTTTCCAAAATCAGTTTTTCTTGCATTAAATTTGCACTTGATTCATATAGAAATTTTGTTATTTTACTTTATTGTTTTAAAAAAAAATTCTTGTAAGGTCCAACACCTAGTGTAAAAGCTTGTTTTCTATTGGATGACACAACCTTCTGTTGAAAAATCTATGAGAGGTTCATTTGCATCTAATGAAGCAAGTGAGAGATTGATAAAAGTCTAATAATCTTTGTGGGTTAGTCAAGGAGGGAATATCTCAAACTGCATAAGGTGTCTAATTATCGGAACCTTGTAAAGCTTGAGCTCTATCCATTAATAGAGTCAACTAGTAGAGGGAATCTTAAAGTGCGATCATTAAGGACTAAATGTAGATCTTAGTAGCGAATCATTGATAAATTCTTGTGTCAAATTCTTTTAACTTGTGTATTCAAAAAGACATATGATATACACATCCTTATTCATTAGACGTCTACTAAGCAAATCACATAAATACATATAAAATAGATGTCTAACTATTTTTAAAACTTATATAATCCAACTAGACAAGAGTTCAAGAGTAATGCTCTAATTCATAGGAGTTGAAGTATCTATTGCAACAACTATCTTACTGATGTAGGTATTTGACAGAGTATTTTTCAACATAGTTAGATATCTGTGCAATTTGTGCCAAACATTTAATTGAATTCTTCTGAATTAATTTACAGAAAGACTAATCAAGAAATTAGTCATCAACTATAAAATTTTGAAAAATTAAATTCACTCCCCTCTTAAATGTCTATTCCGCACTTTTAATAAATATAATAAAACTTAAATTATACAATATTTAAATTTTATATAACTAAAGTTGTTATCACTATTATTATAATAATATAAGATATTTTATATCTGTATTCCCTGTTGGGAAGAATAAGAATATATTGAAAAATATCTTATATAATTAATACTTTTCTTTTGGTTATCCACTTTTTTTCTTTTTCTCTCATACATCATCAAACAAACAAACAAAATAACTAAAAGGACTAATTCTTTAAATTACAAAACAAAATATATAATTTAAATTGTAAAAAACATATATCTTGTTGGTGACGTATAAAACTGTATGTGGTCGCAAAAGCCAAAACCAGAGAGTAGTATCTGTGTGTCTACTGGTTTAATTTGTAGGCTAATATTACAGCCGGAGGACAGCGAGGTTGGTCTCCTTGGTCAAGACAGGAAACCAGAATCTGCCACGCGTACAACAAACAATTCATGGCCGCAAATGTTAAAAGAAAAATCTAACAAGACTTTTCCTTTTATTTTATTTATTAGCCTTAAACCCCTGTGCCCACGGCTCTGGTGGCTCCATTTGATCCTCTACTTTTCTCCGAAAGATCTGGGTTCCTGTCTTCTGGGTTTCTATTCAAAATGCAAATATCCAAAACCTATGGTTTTGGGTTCTAAACGAAGAGAGGTTTTAGCAGGGGATTATATAAGAGAGCAGATTATATCTTGAGAAGAGAAGCTGCATTGTTTCCGTGTTCTACAATATTCGTTGTTGAATTTGAGAGAGAGAGAGAGATGAAGATACAGTGTAATGTCTGTGAAGCAGCGGAGGCGAACGTGCTATGCTGTGCTGATGAGGCAGCTTTGTGTTGGGGGTGTGATGAGAAGGTCCATGCAGCAAATAAGCTAGCAAGCAAGCATCAGAGAGTCCCTCTCTCTACCTCTTCTTCTCATATTCCTAATTGCGATATTTGTCAGGTATTATTATTATTATTATTTTCTTTAAATAAATTTGTTCACTCTTTCTCTATGAAGTATTTTTGTACAGGGTTGATGCTGGGTATTAAAAACGATAGATTTGGAATTTTTCTTTATTAAATTGTACCTATTTTTTCTTAAAAGTGTTTGGAAAATGCAATGCGAAAGGCAGCTGTACAAGAATTGTGTGTGTATTTTTCTGCTTCGTGTGCAATTCGTCAGCTAGTCTGACTGTAGTTTGAGCATTTAACTAATCCTTTTGTGTTTGAATTTGATATTTATATGAAAATTTTAACATTCTGGCTTAATTAGTACATGAGAAAGAGAATTATCCATTAAAAACAATATGATATTTATGTCTGTAAGTTCCTTGATTCAACCATTTAATACAATGAAGAGCAGCAAGTCCAAGATTTTAGTAGGGCAATAAAACTCTTTATCTTTGAGGATAAAACGGGTTATAAGAATCTTAGATAAGAGAATGACTGAAAGTTGAATCCTAAATATCAATCAAAACCCAAGAACGCAAGAAAATTGCATTCCGTATCCACGCCAGGAGCTGATCTTAGCATATTAATTGATTTGAATTTAATCTAACCAAAATGATTTGTGTTATTATTGAATATGTGCAGACACACAAATTGAATACTTGAAATATACAACAGAACAGAGAATTTCAAAAATTATGATAATTTTCATTTAGTTCTAAATGAATATTCCTCTGTAGATCCAGAATCGCACATTATTGAAACCGCAAAACTGGCGTGGATATTAAAAAAAAATAAGAGCATCAGAGGAAGAGGTTAAATTATATGCATGCTTGCTTTGATAAGCATTCATTATTGTTTTTGCTACCATACTAGAGTGTTACTATTGCTTGTTTTCCAACTTCTAGGATTAGAAGAAAAAACATATTCTTGGGTCATAACTGCAAGATGACATGGTTTGAATTGATGTCGAACCAAAATTTCGAAGTCTGAATGCTAACTGCTACCATATAAGAAGCTAAATTTCACTCATGGTAAAAGTGTATTTGGTACTTGTCCATGGATGCTTCATGTCTATTTATTAAATTACTATGACATGATTTTTCTATGAAAAGGAGTATCCAGCATGCGTGCTGTTCTTCCACCTACACACAAGTAGGGGTGAGCATTTGGTCACTTGGGTGGTTCTGTCTGATGCTAAACTATATTACCTGAGTAACCAAATTGAAACTAATTCTCATGCAAATCGAATTAACCAAACTGACGTTATATAATTTGGTCCAGTCGTTTTAGTTTCAGGCGTATTTTCAACTTCTACTCTCTGATCCAAAATAAACAGTGATTGTGAATAAAACAATTTGAAAAGATCGAGCTACATAACTAATTTATTAAAATATGTGATAACTAATTATAATATGCATTTCAGTTATTTCAGTTTTCAAAGGATAAAGCCAAACCAAACCCAGTTTTCATCACTTCGGTTCAATAATTCAGTCTAAACCAAGTAATGCTCACCCATAGAACCCATAGTTCTGATTATTACTATGTTCATGGATGGAGACTTCTTTGTTCCTTCTGCTTTTAGTGTACTGGGTGAAGTTGAGTTAACTGAAACATAAAAGAGGAGGACTGGGGGTTGAGGGGTTGGTTTCGGTAAGGTGGGGGGTTGTGGTGGTGGCAGTTGTTCTCTAATTTCTTATTTTTAATTTTTCCACTAAACACAAAAATGTGATTTAATTCTTGATGTTATGATAAATATGATAGTATGATATGCATTGCTGTCAAGATGATTTCGGTCACAAACTCAGATACAAAGTCCTTGTGAAACGCTTTTATTATATTAAAAAAGAGCAGATATTATATGGCAGTTAGAAAGATGGTGGGTGTTGTTTGCTATTTTTCTTGAATTAATTGCTTAACAAAATATAGCTGAACAGAAATTGTAGAAATTATCAGCTTGTTTTGTGGTTATATCTTCACCGGTACTGTTAATTGTTTTGGCATGCCCATGAAAACAAAACAATATTCCATTGTTTATTCGTGCTGGTTTACTCATAATCTTTTGTACTTATTGCTTTGTTCTATAGAGGACTTTCTCTTTGTTGATAAACTATCGCTGATTATATCATTCACTTAACACAGGAGACAGCAGGATTTTTCTTTTGTCTAGAAGATCGAGCTTTACTCTGCAGAAAATGTGATGTTGCTATTCACACAGCAAATGCCTATGTGTCTGGTCATCAGAGATTTTTACTCACTGGAGTAAAAGTAGGTCTAGAACCTACTGACCTTGGCGCATCCTCTTCTTCAGGAAAGTCACCTTCTAGTGAAAAAACTTCCGAGATGATATCCCATTCTGTTTCTAGAAGAGGAAAGCCAATGCCAGTGGCTAGCCCGCACAATTATGCTTTGCCTGCTCAGGTCAGTGGCGCTGGGGAGGTTGAACAAGCAAAGGTTTCTTATTTTGGGGGAGCAGCTGGAGGCATGCCACCATGGCAGATAGATGAATTTCTTGGACTAAGTGATTTTAATCAAAATTATGGCAATATGGATAATGGATCATCGAAGGTATACCTTTTTATTTGCACTATTGTCATGTTTAACTTCATGAGCACCTCTATTAAAGCTGGCATCTGTTTGGCATCTTATGTTCCTTATTCTAGTCATGTTATATGTATGTCGAATTATAATTTGTTCTTTCTCAAGACAATTACAAATTAGTTTGCCCTACATGCATATGTTCAATAACTAGTAGTGGCATACAAGTCTCTGTCCCCCCACATGATCATGTGCCATTCCAGCAGTTACAAATAAATATTAATAGATGAGGAGGCTAACTAGATGGTGAGCCTGTAATATATATGTTGAGGTCTGCACTACTCTTAGCTATAATTATAGGGGTCCACTTTGTGGTGGCTGATGGATAAGCAAGTTACTGTTGTATAAAATCAAAAAAATATTTGGGCTATAGTAGTGGGTTTCTTTCCACTGGTGAATCTTGTTTTTCATGGAACAAATGCAGCACTGGCAACTGAAATTATGCAGCAATTCATTAAGTACTTTTAAGTCTATGGTTTTCATTTTAGGATTTGCATGCTTATGACAGTACATATGAAGAGGCTAACTAGATGGTGAGCCTGTAATATATATGTTGAGGTCTGCACTACTCTTAGCTATAATTATAGGGGTCCACTTTGTGGTGGCTGATGGATAAGCAAGTTACTGTTGTATAAAATCAAAAAAATATTTGGGCTATAGTAGTGGGTTTCTTTCCACTGGTGAATCTTGTTTTTCATGGAACAAATGCAGCACTGGCAACTGAAATTATGCAGCAATTCATTAAGTACTTTTAAGTCTATGGTTTTCGTTTTAGGATTTGCATGCTTATGACAGTACATATGAAGAGGCTAACTAGATGGTGAGCCTGTAATATATATGTTGAGGTCTGCACTACTCTTAGCTATAATTATAGGGGTCCACTTTGTGGTGGCTGATGGATAAGCAAATTACTGTTGTATAAAATCAAAAAAATATTTGGGCTATAGTAGTGGGTTTCTTTCCACTGGTGAATCTTGTTTTTCATGGAACAAATGCAGCACTGGCAACTGAAATTATGCAGCAATTCATTAAGTACTTTTAAGTCTATGGTTTTCGTTTTAGGATTTGCATGCTTATGACAGTACATATGAAGAGGTTGTTAACTCGTGGATGTCCTTTTCATGAACTTGCAAGCTGTTGTACTTGTCCAGTAGGTTCTGGTGTTAGGGTGAACTGTTCATTTTCCTGGATTGCATTTTGTTATTTTCTTTTCCAAATAAGAAGCAGCTGGCGAGCTTGTTGGTTTGAAGTTAGCTAGTTTGATTGCTTTTTCTCTCTACACTTGTTTACAGAATTTTTCAAATGTAAAATCTGTAATTCTCAAATTAGAATTTCTTTCTCATGAACAGGCAAACTGTTAAGACCTGTCCTGTAGCTTGTACTATTAGGCTGAATTGTCTCTTTGCCTGGATCACATTTATTTTTCTGTAGAAGCAGCTGGCAAGCATGTAGGTTCGAAGTGGGCTACTTTGTGATTCTTTACACTTCAGAGTTTGCAAATTTTAAGTCTATAATTATCAAGTTTGGATTTAAATTCTTCTCACAGCTTATATGCCTCAAATGTCTTTCTCATGAGCTGGCAAACTGCTATACCTGTTCTGTAGCTTTTGTTGTAAGGCTGAACTATCCATTTGTCTGGATTGCATTTGCAATCACTGCTAGAAGCAACTGGCAGATGTATAGCTTGAAGTGGCTGCTTTAAACACATGCGCTTTTTGTACAATTCTTTTTTTTCTTTTTTCAGAATTTGCAAATGTTAAACTGACAATTATTATTTGTAATGATATCGGTTATGATTTCCATCTTGTTTTTAAATGCACTCCCAGTAATTTACTTGTCAATAACCTAGATGTTGTGTTAACTTCTTCCAATGCTTATGAATACTACCTTGTGTAACTTCTGTTTTTCTTTAACCATATCTCAGGCTGATAGTGGGAAGCGCAGTGATTCTGAAAGCTCTGCGTTCTTAAGATCTGCCGATGAAGAGGTAGACGGTGACGAGTGCCTGGGTCAGGTGCCAGACAGCTCCTGGGCAGTGCCACAGATCCCCTCGCCACCGACTTCGTCAGGACTGTATTGGCCGAAACGTATTCATAATCAATCAGATGGTGCAGACTTTGTTCCTGATATATGTTGCTCAACTCTGCAAAATCATCATCATTATCACGCAAAACGACGTCGGCTTTAAGATTCTCTGCATGCTGGATCCTTTTAAATTTGGATATTTGTTTAAAACCCATCTTCTGATGTAAAGCCTATTGTTGTTAAAGCAGGTATATGCAATGTGTTTCTACAGTGATCACGGATCTGAATGGGAGTTGGTGTTATGCTATTACTATTTAGGGGTTGTAAGATAATAGGGTGGTTACTCTTAGAGCCTTTTACTAGATGTAGTAAAAGTTGTAGTTTCTTCGGTGAATAATTCACTTGAGAAAAGCTTGAATTATTTAGGCTTAATTACAAAAAAATTCTCGAATTTTGGCGTTTTACTCAATTTAATTACGTGTTTTTAATTGTAACAATGTCATGCTCGATCTTATCAATTTTGTTAAATCGATATATAAATGAAATTTTCGGTGAAATTTATTCCACGTGGCTGCTAGTGCTCTAGTAACTTAAACACGTAGAAACGGTGCGTTTTAAAGCAAAAATAGAAATGCTGTGTTTTGCCTTATAAAAACGGTGCGTTTTTATAGTCTTAAATAGGAACAAAAAAAGGCTATTTGCACGTCTATTCAAAGTCTTGGTTGCTAAACTTCTCCTTCTCTTTCTTGAAAGCAGGCACAGCAGATTCTTGCAAAGTGACTAGCACCTTGAACCCATCTTTCTTGCCTGCATTTGCCGATGAGTAAGGCAAGAAAAAGCAAGGCTCCACACTTCCAACTAAATGTCTTGAAAGAGGCAAGACAGTAACTGGACCTTCCCACCCAAAATCCACAATTGAATGGCTCAAGTGTCTCCAATCTGTGAATCCACTCACTCTATTTCCTGCTGTAATGCCATCCGCATAATGTACTGCTTGGAAGTCGATAAAAGAATGCACATAATCATCGATGGCATTGATTTTACTCTTCTTAATCACCTCAGCTGTTTTCCAAATGGGTTGCTCTAGTAGCTCTTTGGCAAGAAGCTGTGCGTACATTGGAACACAACCATTTCCCCAGTAGCCAAGCGGCAACAGTGGCTTTACCAGTCTCCTTATGTTCATTGCATATGTGAACTTCACTATCTCATCACCAGGAACTCCTGCGGCTTTAACCCTATTATTTCAATGAAATTTTGCAGTTAGACATCAATTTACAGATACAAAGATCTTTTCTATTTTAGCTTTCATATATCTAGTGCTTACATTAGTGAAACAGCATCATCACTAATTATGCTGCAACTCCTCCCAAAAATTATGGCATGCCCTTCATGTAGGGAGGATTATTCTCAAATGGGTATGTCTATTGGAATATTAAAATTATAGCAGTTGCCTTTTTTTGTTTCTAATTAAGACCATAAAAATGCACCGTTTCTATAGGACAAAAAATAGCATTTCTGCTTTTACTTTAAAACGCACCGTTTCTACGTGTTTAAGTTACCAGAGCGCCGGCAACCACGTGGAATAAACTTCACCGGAAATTTTATTTATGTATCGATTTGACAAAATTGATAAGGTCGCGCATGACATTGTTACAATTAAAAACACGTTATTAAATTGAGAAAAACGCCAAAGGTAGAGAATTTTTTTGTAATTAACCCAATTATTTATGATGAAAATTTGTTGGAAAAAGAAAAAGGTAACCCCATTACTTAACATAATTTTTCCACTTCTTATTTGGTTACTTCTAATATTTTAATTTTTTTTATAATTTAATACACCTTAATTTTTTTATGATATAAAAATACTTTGTTGACATATAGCTTTAAATAAAATTAGTCATTTATTTATGTATTATATGGCAGAATTCGAAATAATTACGTAAGTTGAATTTATAGACAATATTTAATAAATTTTTAATATTTTATGATTATTTATAATATTTTAAAAGTAATATGATAAATTAAATATTTTTTAAAATTTTACGAGTACAATAATATAAAAATTATTTCAAAAGTATTTATTAATTAATTCTTAATATTATATAAATTAATACTATAAATATAATTATTTTTTAAGATTAGAAATTATTATATAATTTGAAAATAAATGTATTAGTTAATAAAATATTAAAAAATAATTAGAACTAATTTATTAGTTAATATAATATTAAAAATATAATTAAAATACTAGTTTTTATTATTATAATTGTTGTCTAATTAGAATTACAATTTATTAATCAACAAATTAAAAATTCATGTGCCAAAAATAAGTATGCTTGTAAAAATAAAAATTTTATATGTCAAATATAGTAATATAAATCAAAAAAATTTAGATCTCATAATTTAATATAAATATTATATGAATTGTGTGCAAGTATTGATATATTATGAAAGAAATTCAAGTGTTTATTATAGTAAATTAAGAAATTAAAAGCGTTAAAAAGAGATTACAAAATAATATTTTTATATTTATTTAATTAACTTAAAAGTGAAATGTTAAATTGTTAAAGAGTTAAAAATTTATATATTTAAATATGTATTCGCCTTAACTTTTTTAATTTAAGGTGGGGATATGATGTTCTATGGTACAGATGCAAAGTCTTATCCGAATCCGAAAAGCTTATCCAACTTGATTAAAATCCGACCTTCTGAACTTGAATTTAAATACAAAATTAAAAATTCGAATTTGAAATTCAAAATTGAAACTTACCCGAACCCAAAATGATTTAGACCTGAAGCAATCCGAGCCTGAAGTGATATGAAATTCAAGTGACCCGAGCTCGAAACAGTAAAAATATCAAAAATAATTTGAACCCGGAATGATCCAAACCCGAGACTAACAAGATATGAGATCCGATAATACCTAAATTTATAACTAGCACAACTCGATTCAAAATCCAAAATGACCCTAAATATGATTGTTTGTTATAATAAAAATTATAATTTTTGTGACATTTAATTATCACATATAACTAATTTTGATATAAATTTTTTAATATATTTTATTTTTAATTAAAATTCTAAAAATTATATTTTGTAATATCATCTCTAAATTTTTAATCTCTTAAATTTTTAATCACTAAATAAAATAGCTAGCTTGTATTTATATATAACATTAAAAAATAAAAATATTAGAAAGTAATCAAATAAAATAATTAAAGTTAAGAATTTTGTGATTTAATTTAATTTCTATTTAAATTTTTTATTTAAGAAAAATGTGAAATTATTGTATATTATATTTATAAAAAAAGTATTCAAAATTAAAAATAAAATTATACTTTAAATAATAAATAAAATTAATAATTATAAATAATTTTCTTATAAAAGTCAACCAACTTAATTGATAATAAAAAGAAATAACTAAATAAAATTTCAATATTAACACTATTTTGAATTTACATTATAGCTTTTTCTATTTTCTAATTTTTTTTAATGTGAGATGTTAAAACAAAAAAAGAGTGAGAGAAGACAAAGTTACTGGTTTTATTGGCTATATACTTTTGAATTTTCACTCTTACTATGGGTGGTGGTTTCGGGCGTGCAGCCAGGTATTTCTAGCAACTACCATACTGTAAGGCTTTTCAGCTTAATCAGCGACATGTTAACTAATCACTAAGATTGTTGTGGAGATGGGAGTTGCCATCCGAGTAGTCACCGGGACACTTTTACTAATGAGTGGCGTTTCTCAAATTCGATAAGAAAGCTTACGCCATCGAGTTCAGAGATAGATCCGGAAGTCAACTTTCTTATTTGTATATATTAGTCTTTAAATTTATTCTTTAACAAAATATTTCCTATAAATACAAGATTTTTATACACAGGTATGCCAAAACATCACATAATACACCTAAATCTAGCTTATTTTATTCAAGCCCAGCCATATTTAGGTTATTAATCTAACTTACTAACCAATTATATATAAAGCCCGCCTATTCTAGCCCAATTACATGTTATTCTCTTTGGATTCCAGCCTTTAAACCTAATGAACTACTTGATGTGAGAAAGCTCATTCATTATGATCTCAACCTTAACTAAGTTCAAACCCTAACTAAACATGCCAAAATCCCATAATCTAATTGAATTTTAAAGTTTAAGCCCAACTAAGGTGGATTAGCTTATTCTATCAAATTCATGTTGGATCAATTTTTAATCCTAAGTCTATGTGGCCCATTTTTATTAGTTAGTCACTTAATCATGTATTGGGTAACTTACAATAAATAAAAGTAAAGAAAAAAAAGCAGAAAAAAAATCCTAGTTATTACAACCCGCCTACAACTACGATAAATCGAAAAGACTTAAAACTATATAGAGGCCGAGAATATCGAAATATGCCAAAAATATAAAACATATGGTGTCCAGCTTGGTCAGCCGATCAACTATGCATGAAGAGCCGATTGGCTCTATATTGAGCCGACCGACTTTGGAGTCTAAAGGTAGTTTTCTCTCAGTTTTTCTTTATTCACCAGTTCAATCTCATACTCCGAAATCAATTTTCACATGCACATGTGTTTAATAATTAAGTAAAATGAGATAAAATGGATAGAAAAGAATAAAATAAAAGTAATAAAAGCTAAAAAATCTTAAATCACTAAAACTCTAAAATCTTATAAACTAAAAGAAGATAAAAAGAATCATGTTTTATTTAGGCTTAATTACTAAATTATATTAATAAAAAGATTTAAATATTAACCCCATAAATATTTTTAATCAAGTCCAAAATCCTAATTGGCAAAAGAATCAGATTTAAAAAAGATCTAGTTTTTAATATGAGATTCAAAACCTTATTGTTATGCATATTACTAAAAACACCTAATCTAATCATATTTATCAAAGATCAAAATCCTAATCATGTTTCTAAAACAAATAACAAAAGAAAATATAAGAGGAATGAAAGAAGTCATTTTTGTGATTGATGCAAATGTATGGTGGAAGTAACCTTCAGGTTATCACCGTGGATGTTAGATCTGCGAGTCTCGAGCGATGAGGAGGTAGTTGAATAAAAAACTATATATGAATCCAGAGCTGGATCTCTCTTTGCAAAACCTTCTATAATTTAGAAAAAATCTCTTAAAATTATATTTCTTCAGTAGTTCGTTTCCTAAAAAATGATTATTTCTCTAGTGGTTTGGATATTCTAAGGACGACTAAGAACGACAATGTTTTTCTTTCTTTTTCTCTTTGGATTTTTTCTCTGTTCTTTCTTTCTCAATATCTCTTCTATATTAATTTCACTTACCGCTGATTTTTAGTTATTCCTCCTCTCTTGAAATCCTAAACACCTCTTACAATTTATAGATGAAACTCCTAAAGAAAGGGATAGATTCTAGGAAATATTGATAAATATCCCATTAATTTATTTAAAATTTAAGTAATTATCGATAAAACAATGATTATCATCAAAAAGACCTTTTAGAATCTGTATCTAGACGTAAAGTTATCCGAAAAAACGATGTCAGGGAGTCAAAATCCAATTGGTTCTATATAGACCGATTAGCTCTATATAGAGCCGATTGGCTCTATAGAGGAAGTTTTGAAATTTGCAATTTAGTCCTTGATTTTGTAAAAAAATTATCATTTTAACTCTTAAATTTTATTTGTCTAACAATTAGGTTGTGGTTAATTCCAACTGAATTAACCAAGACTCTAGCTTTAGATTTGCCTATCATTCACCTCCCGAGACCCGAGAAGGTAGTAACTTCCATCATATAGGGTTTTCCATTTTTTTCCTCGATATCTGGATATGGAAAAGAGATGTTGGCAGCTGCCCTCGATTTGTCAAAATTTATGAGCATGCATTAACGTTAAATAAATTTAGACAAATCTTAGACATCAAGGATACAATAAAAGAATATGTGAGTTGTAGAAGCCACGCTTTGTAAGCTCAAACTTTGATTGATGATTCAACGTGGGGCCATGCCCACTTGGTTAAGGACTTCGCTCCACTAGGCAATTGTCGATCTCACTCCATTAGGGTTTGAGGACCTCGCCTGCTTGAATTTGAGAACTTCACTTGCTAGTGTGTTTTAGAATTTCACCTAGTTTTCAAGAACTATGTCCATTGGAATTAGGATCCACGCCTAATGGTTTGGGAACCACACTCATTTGTTTTTGGAACCACGCCCAATGATTTGGGACCTATGCCTGATTATTTAGGAACCACGCCCATTTGCTTTAAGAACCACACCCGTTTGATTGTACTTGCAAAGACTTTCCTTTGGCTTCTTGATTATTTTCTGCTTTGGGATGTAATTATGTTGTAATTTCTGCTTTTGGTTGTGACTTTTGGTAAATTCTCCACTTCTAGGTGTTAAACTGATAACTTCCTTTTGCTTCATGATGAAAAATAGTTATTTTCCCACTTCAGGATCTTCTACTTCGAGGAGTAAATTCGTCATCCATTTCCAAATCTTCTACTTCGAGAAGTACACTTGTCCTTTAAAACTTGAATTGGTTCTCAAATTTTAGGAATAGGCTTGTGATCTTCCACTTCGAGATATTTGATAATATTCCGCTTTGGGAAGTAAACTGATTTTTTCCACTTCGGGGAATGAACTAATCATCTTCCACTTCAGGATGTAAACTTATGAGCTTCCGCTTTAGAAAGTAAACTGAGTGTAGATCAACACTTCTTGCAGTGAGGTTCTTATTCATTAAATTTTTATTCATTTTCCTGTTATAGGTTAGTGGTACATATACAAGTGTACAAAGGGTTACATTAAGCAAAAAGTAATGAGGGTGCATGATATTCATGTTATGTATGACATTAGTGTATTTCTAGAAATCATCATTCAGTTTGGACAGAGGCATTCTGGTACCCACAATATCAACACTTGAAGAGTTTAATCACTTGCTCATCGGCACATGGCATGGAGCCTATAAAAAAGATCGAGACAATGATGCATATTAGAGACATAATATTCATGATGACCGCAGGAAGCATGGTTCTAGAGATAACTCAAGCATGCCAGGACTGAGTAATTTTGCTTGGGGCTGTAATGATACTTGTGCAATGACAGCTGGCTTTGCTATAATTTCATATAGATAGCAATCAAATCTCTTTTCTTTTTCACTCTTATGCCTTAATTTTTGCCTAAACCGTTTTTTTTAGTTTTGAACTTAGTAAACTAATGTCTTAACTTTTGCCTAAGCCGCCCTTTCGGAGTTTTCAACTTGGCAGACTTTATTTTTGCCTAAGCCGCCTTTCGAGTTTTCAACTTAGCAGATTCTTTTCTTTATACTTTTCTTTATTTTCTCTTTTTGCATATTTGGCTTCTTAAGAAGTGTGAACTGAAGCACTTACAGTCCCTTTTGTTAATGCTTGCAGATGATTCCACTGATTTTCAAGACTTTCCCTGAGACAAGACTTCTTTAAATGTATGCTGAAAGGCTTTGACTATACCGATTCGTTGTGCATGATGTCAAGATTGATGGAGACTTGAGTGCTACAAGTTCTTAGGTTTTTCTTACATGAGAGCTAAATAAATTAATCTTGCTTTTATTCAGATCTCATAGATTTTGCTTCTTATTCTCTTTCATCCTTCTGGCAGTACACAACCAATGAAAACTGATGTGCAAATTTTAAAAAAATTCCAATCAAATCTTTTTCATTTAATAAGGGTAAAAACATGTATATTTTTTGTTTCACATAATACTACTCTTGTTATCAACTAGTCCATTTGAATTTTCTAGTCGAATATTTTCTCCTCACTTTATTTTCTTGACTTTTGTCTGACTAGCCTGTACAAGTATTCTAGTCAGAGGATCCTTTTTTTTTTTTTTTCAGAAGATAGTATGTGAAACAGTACATATTGACTCATGAACTTATTGCCCTTGAGGTTTGAACTCCTTTCAGCATCTTCGAGCTTAAGCTTCTTTTTTATATGTAAATTTTTCAACTCATTCTAAATTTCTTTTTGGAGTCACATGTTATTGGACCTACATGTTTAAAGCATCAATCTTTAATCACTTCTATCTTTGGAGGTCCTCATTGTTTTCAAGATTGACTCAAAATACATCAAAATATGCCAAAAATACAAAAAAAATGGTATCCAGCTTGGTCAACTGATCGACTATGCATGAAGAGCCATTGGCTCAGTATAGAGCCAATTAGCTCTATATTGAGCCGATTGACTCTAGAGTCCAAGGGCAGATTTTTATCAGTTTTTCTTTGTTCACCAGTTCAATCTCACACTCTATAGCCGATTTTCATATGCACATGTGTTTAAAAATTAATTACAATGAGATAAAACGGATAGAAAACAACAAAATAAAAGTTACAGAAGCTAAAAAATCCTAAAATCTTATAAAACTAATATAAGATAAAAAGAATCATACTTTACTTAGGCTTAATTAATAAATCATATTAATAAAAAGATCTAAATAATTAATCATATAACATGTTTCTATCATATTCAAAACCTTATTGTTATGCATATTAATAAAAAGATCTAATCTAATCATATTTATCAAACATTAAAATCCTAATCATGTTTCTAAAATAAATAACATAAAAGTAACACAAGAGGAATGAAAGAACCGATTTTTGTGATTGATGCAGATGTATGGTGGAAGGAACTTTCAAGTTATCACCGTGGATGTTAGATCTGCGAGTCTCGGGCAATGATGAGGCTGTTGATTCAAAACTGAGTAGGAATCTGGAGCTGGATCTGCCTTTATGAAACCTTTATGATTTAGAAAAAGTTTCCAAAAAATCATCTTTCTTGAGTGGTTTGTTATCTAAAATAGTTCTTTTTTAGTGGCTTGGATCTTCCAAGGACGACTAAGAACAACAATATTTTTCCTTTTTTCTCTTTGGATTTTCTCTCTGGTTCTTTCTTTCTCAATGTCTCTTCTATATTGATTTTACTCATAGCCAATTTTTAGTTCTTCTTCCTCCCCAGAAACCCTAAACACCTATTACTATTTATAGAGATATGGTTTTAAAGAAAATCCTATAGAAAGGGATAAAATCTTGAAAATATCGATAAATATCCTATTTATTTATTTAAAGTTTAAGTAATTATCGATAAAAAAATGATTATCGTCAAGGAAACTTTCTAAAACATGTATATGGACGTAAAATTGTTTGAAAAAATGATGTCGATGAGTCAAAATCCAATCGATTCTTTATAAAGTCGATCGGCTCTATAGAGGAAGTTTTGAAATTTGCAGTTTAATCTGTGATATTATAAAAACATTATCATTTTGACCCTCAAATTTAATATTTTCTGACAACTATGTCTAAATTGATTTCAAAAAGATAATTCCAACTAGATTAACCTCGACGCTGGCTTCGGATTTGCCTGTCCTTCACCTCTCGAGACCCAAGAAGCCAGTAACTTTCATGATAGGGCTTCCATTCTTTTCTCGATATCTAGATTCAAAAAAGGAGTGCTGACACTTATTATATAATATTCTAGCTTAGTAATAGGTCCAATAATGTACCATATTAGCTTAAATATAACTACCGTTAATGAAAGAAAGGAGTAATTACTTTGGGTTCCCCTGAGGTTTGCCATATTATACCAGTGAAGACTTCACCTTTAGAGATTATACTAAATCATTTTCGTATTTTGTAATAATATATTAGAAGCCCCTTCCATCCAATATTTCCTTAGTATCCATTAAAAAGGATTGAAAAGACAAATTTAACCTTGGCACCCTTTTTTATTTTAGAAACGAAATATCCTAAAATAAAACCTAACTCTCCTCTATCTTTCTCTCTCTTCCCCGCACTATTTCAGAGATATGAATATCACTTAAAATAAAAGCACATATTATTTCTCATATCTTTGAATTGATTCTCAAAGATATGGTGCGTTCTAAGAAAGTGCAACATGTGGGTTCCAAAGAAGCAAGAAAGGTACGGAAGAATTATGTTCATCATGTGTTTAATGTGTATTTGTGCATTATGACATTTGTTGTGCTTTGTTCATTTGTTAGGGTAATTTTAAAATTGGAGTTAAGGTTTCAAATGTAGGTGAGATTTCAACTGTGATTGATTAAGATTAGAGTTTTTTAAGAGATTTTAGGATTTTAATTTTTAATTGATTAAAACTAGGACTTTTTAAAATAAATTGGGATTTTAATTTGTTTTTGTTTTATACATAAGAAATATGCAAAACTCTACAAGTTGTAAGTTGAATTTCAAGATTAAGAGGTTACTACTGATAATGTCTTTAAGAGATTCATTGTAAAAAGTGACTTTACATATTGTGTAGTGGATAATGGGATAGTTTTTATTAGATAATACAAGAACAACCTTGTAATCACTATTAGGGTGTATGAGAGGTATGCAACACCTCTTGAAGCCATTATCAATGAACCAGTTATGAGTAGAACTCATATTCATCCACCTGTAAGACCTAAGACACCAGAACCAACTATACTAGAAATTTAAGTACCTGAACTGAAATGCCTAAACCAATTATACTAGAACCTGAAATAGATGAACCAACTACAAAAGAACCTGAAATACCTGAACCAACCATACCAGAACTTGAAATACCTCAACAATTTATAGCAAAACCTAAAATACATGGACTAGTAATAAAACTTGAAACTCCTAAATAATATTCCCTAAAGCAATAATATCACTTACTGAAAATCCTATAAGCGAAAATTTTGAAAGCATGAGAGATAATAGTACCCATCTTAGAGGTAGAGGTAGAATTACAAAAGGGGAAAGGAAGAGGTCTTACAAGAAAAGGAAAAGGTCAACAAGCTATAAAAAATAAATAAGAGGAAAAGGAACGAAGTTCAAGATATTGTCATCACTATTCGAGAGTGTGCCTTTTATAATAATGATGATCCTGATTTGATGGATGAGATTGGTGATGAAGAGAATAGTAGTAGCTCTTAAAATGAAGTGAATGGAGAAATGTTTGAAGAATATAAGTTTAGCATAATGAATAATAATGATGGCCCTAGAGATATGGGGTCAAATGTGAGTACTGGAATTTCTTCATCCAAAAGTGAAGATGGGATAGGTAGGACTAGAGAAAGGAAAAGGAGAAGGAAGCATACTTTTAAACCTATGAACTCTAATCCTTTTAATAGTACTAGTGATGGTGAATATAGTTTTAAAGTAGGCCATACATTTGTTAGTCTGTAGGATTTTAGGAATGCCTTAAGAGTCTACATAGTAAAAGGAGGGTATGCTCTTAAAGAGACAAAGAATGATGTAGATAGAGTGACAATTATATCTTAGGTGAAAACTGTCAATGGAGGATCCATGCTTCTGAACTTCCAAACCATAAAACATTCATGATTTAAAATCCAATAATTAAATCTACATCTCAACTTTGTTTCACTAGCTATTACTTGTATCACATGATCTTTTCATAATTCAAATCATTACCTTTAGTCAATGGTAAATCACTCAAATTACTTAGAGTATCTTTCGAGCTCATACAAGAATACCAAAGTCAATTACAATATATTTTGATGGTCACATAAATTGAATAGGACTCATTTAGTTCCTTACAATTTATTACTCCCCGAAGGATTCTTCTACTTTCGTGATCGAGGTTCATAAGTCTTATAAGTCTATGAGCTAATAAATCATGCAACTCTCGTTAACTCTAATTTACCCATATAAATGTATTTAGTCAGGCCTAAAATCAAATACAAAATCAAGTAAAAGCAACTCATAAAATTGACTGAAAATTAATTCATTGAGAAAGGAAAAAAGATACAAACAAGTACTAAACTAGCTACGTAAATTCAAGCCCTAAAAAGAGTTTAGCCATGAATGATTGCGGCAATACACATAAACATTATTAAGAAATCAAAGAAGAAAAAGAAATTGAAGATTCAAACTCTTGAATCTTTACACAAATCTTCTTGATCTCCTTGAATGAGTTTTCAAAAGCTGTATATCTATGATGGTTCTCCTTTAAAATAGCTATTTGGCTACCATTTTAAGTAATGACATAGCTTTTCATGATCATTTAGGATTTCTTTCTAATCTTTCCTATAGAAAGAAAAAAAAAACGTATCAAAATCAAATACAAATTCCTAAATAAACCAAAAGTAAATAAAATACTAGAATAATGGTGTAACTTAAATAAACTCCTAATTAAACCTAAATTTTTCTTCCTAATTAATATAACTATTTATTTAAAAGTCATTAAATTGAACTTAAAGATATGTATAAAATTATACATAAAAAATCTCCCAACACTAGAGCTTGTCCTCAAGTAATAATCAAATCTAACACCTTAGAAACTAGCTCAACTATAATAAAAAAAAAAAAAAAAGTTATAATGCCCTAAGCAGTGCAAGTTAACAATACCGAAACTGAGAAATATTTATTAAAAAAGATAAATGGACAAAAGTACATAATATATGAATAATTTTCTAATCACAATCTAAGCATTTAACTCATTGAAATTCAATGAACAAAACGCTAGGAGAAGAGCATAAAAGATTACTTTAGAAAAAATTGGTTAGGAATGCGCTTTAAGCTTCATTTCACAATGTTCTCTTTTTTTATTGCTTTGAGGAGTATGTTTTATACTCCATCTCATCCTTTTTATCTCTCAAAACTTCCTATTCTTAGTATTCTCCTACTATTCTCGCACTACTAAGCGTGGCTACCACCAAAAGGACCCTTTGGATACTCATACTCTAATTAGAGCATTGGAGTAGATTTAGAGTAAAAAAATTTAAATACTTTAATATTGCTCTAAGAAAAGAGGGATATTGTTAATCATACTTTTAAAGAATTAAAAATGAGACGCATTTTCTCCCTATATCAAGCTCAACTTCAATATCCAAGCTAAGCTTAAATCATAAGGACTAAATTATTCACACATGAAGGCCATGTTCAACTATCTTAAATAATTAACCATTCAGCAATTCGATGATTAAATAAAAAATGCATACTTATACATCATTGCTCTCTAATCATAATTGAGCTGTAATTTGCATAGAGAATAAAAACAAGGATTTCAAGGATAAGCATTATAATAAATATGGGAAAATAAGTTGAAAATTAATAAAAATTTAACAATATGCAAAATGGAAATAATATACAAAATGAAACCACCCCACACCTAATCCCTAAATGCATTGAACATTCATGATGCAAAATATATAATCTTTCCCCATACTATCTTAGGCATTGTCCTCAATGACTGAAATAAGAAAAAGAATAAAGAAAAATATAAATAAAATAAAAAAAAGAAACATAAAGAAAATAAGAAAAATAACTTAAGATAAAGGTGAAAGGAAGTACTGCCTTGAATTTATTGCATTGGAATATAATGTGTATCACCTTTTAAACATAAGATAATCAAAAGAAAAAGATAGCAAACATAACATAAAAAGAAACAAAAAAAGACATAAAATATTAAATAATTGAAACATAAACATTAACATAAATCTAAGTGCTAAGAAACACATAAAAATAACATAGAAAAATATCCAAAACAAAGGTAAATATCTGAAAGTATAAAACTAATCAATCATCAAGAGCAGTCTCTTCTCTATAGAAGGGAGAATTAAAGGAAAAAGGGTGAAAAGGTGTAAAAGGGAGAATGAAAAGAAAAGAAAAAGAAGCAAAATACGAAAAATGATGAATGTTGTTACATGGCCGTGTTGTTGCCCATGTCTTTGCCCGTGTCGAAGGATTGAGGATTACACAGGCATGCGCAACTCGTGGATTTTGGCTTGAAAGCCAATATGAGAGAACACTGCCATTTGCAAAGCCGTGTGGTTACCAGTGCATCAATCTGAAAATCGAGTTTTAACCTGATTCAGATAGGCACGGCCATGTTCAAAGTCGTGTGTCTACCCGTATGTGGTACTGGATTTTAAATATAAAGAAAACGAAATGACACATAGGCATGTGTGCAGAAAATGCATACAATAACAAGTATGCAAACTTGAGCACGACCAACAACATGGTTGTGTTTGTAGCAACGTCTACCTTCTAATCAACATTTATTTTCTTTTTCAACGATCCTCTTCATGTATGATAATCTTATGTTGAAAATAAAAGAAAATTAAGCTAAATAAAATGAGTATAATATAAAAGCAAAAAAATGAAAACTAGAGCACAAAATCATTGGATTATCTCCCAATTAGCGTTAATTTAAGGTCATTAGCTTGACCGAACCGCTATGATCTCAATCGAGATATTTGAGTATGCAAGAGACACTATTTAAGCTATACTACCCTGTGTGAAAGAGCTTAAGACATTGTCTATTGATTTTGAATGTTTCATTTGCCTTGTTCCAAAGGTTAACAACTCCATGCGAAAAAAATTTGCTTAATTCTAAAGGGCCCAAACCATTTTAACTTGAGTTTGCCTAGAAAAACCTCAAGTCTGAGATTTAACAAAAGCACTAAATATTCTTCTTTAAGCTCTTTCTTTTGTAGATGCTTATCATATGAATTCTTACTTCTTTCTTTGTAGATCTTTGCATTTTCATAAGCATCATCCTAAGCTCTTCAAGTTCATTTAGTTGGAGAAGTCGTTGAGCTCTCACATCTAGATCGATGTCATCTTCTTTTGCATCATGAAGTAAACATGCTTCAAGTAGATCACTAGTGAGTTGTTGCTTGAATACTCCTTCTAGACAACTCTCTCTCACATGCACTCTAAAGCACGACCATATTGCTACGGTTTGCTTTGCCATTTTGAAGACGTCAAACTCTATTGTTTCTTCCCCAACTTCAAGCTTGATCTTATCTCTTTCTATATCAATTATTGCTCCAGCTATAGTAGGGAAAGGTCGTTCTAGAGTTATAGGAGTTTGAAGGTCTTCTTCCATCTCTAGAACCACAAAGTCACAAGGCATATAGAATATCCCAACTTTGACAGGTACATCCTCTAAAATTCCTTCGGGATAGACTATGGATCTATCGGCTAATTATAAGGAAATATTGGTGGGTTTGGGTTTTCTAATATTTAATTTCCTGCACAAAGATAAAGGCATTAAAGTTACCCTAGCTCTTAAATCATAAAGTACTTGACCAATAGATAATTTACCAAATACATAAGGTATAGTGATACTCATTGGATCCTTAAGCTTTGGAGGAAGCTTATTTCTAATAACAGCACTACATTCCTCATTCATTGGTATGGTCTCATGATCATCCCATTTTCTTTTATTAGATATGATGTCCTTGAGGCATTTGGCATACTTTGGCATTTGAGTGACCACCTCCAAAAAGGGAATGGTGATGTCTAATAGTTAATATACTTCAAACCTTCTGAAATTGCTTGTCAAGTGTTCCAATGTTGATCCTTTAAGGGAATGGCAGTTGAAGAGTCTTGGCTTCCTTGCGCTCACGCTGATCACTCTTTAGCATTATCACTTTCAGTTTGCATCTATTTTGCCTCTTCTCTTGGTTGTTTAATCTTGTGCTCAACTTTAGGTAATTACTTTTCACTCCTTAAAGTTACAGCCTTTGCATACTCTCTAGGATTTTAAGGTTGGCAAGGTAGATGGCCTATTTGACAAAAATTTAAGAAACTTTCTTGTTATGCTATTTGGTGTTCTAGCATCTTATTATGTATGGCCAATTATTACAACCTTTCTTCTTGTTGCTTTAGACTTGCTTGACATGCTTGCATTGCCTTATTTTAGGATTAGATGAGGTTCTCCATCATCATCTTGACATTTTTCTTGGGTTTGGATTAAGGGTAGGAATTCTTTAGCTGAAAACCCAATGAAGGTGGTGCTTTATATCCTTGATTAGCATTGGGATTAGAATTTCCTTTTTAACTTTACCATGAGAAGTTCGGGTGGTTCCTCCACCTAGGGTTATATGTGTTGGAGTATGGATTCCCTTGAGGTCTGCCATTAAAATTATTCAAGGTATTAAGTTATTCAATTGAGCAGCCTTGGGAATAAGAATCACCATGTTGACATTATGTAGTAGAGTGTCCTCCTCCACACACTTCACAAGATAGCACCTGTGATGGATAACTTGTGAAATCCAACCTTTCTAATTTCTTAATTAGGAAATCTAACTTAGCATTTACCATGCTGAGGCTATCAACCTCATACACTCCTGCTACTTTTTCAGGCTGATTTCGCTCCCCATGCTATTGATAATTATTGGATGCCATCTGCTCTAAGACTGCATATGCATCCTCTGGTGTCTTGCTTATAAAGGAGCTTTGTGCAATAGTATTAATGGTAATTTGTAAGAATTCAGACAATCCTTGATATAAAGTTTGTATGAGAAGCCAGTCTGGAATACCATGGTGTGGGCAATGTCTTTGTAGTCTTTAAAACTTTCCCAAGCTTCATAAAGAGATCCTCGAGGTTGTTGCTTAAATCCAACAAGCTCTTGCCGATATTTAGCAATCTTTTCAGGCAAGTAGTACTTAGTAAGTAATTTTCTAGAAAGTGTATTCCTGAAGTGATGGAATTTGGAGCCAATGATCCTAACCACAATTCTGCTTTATCTCTCAATGAGAAAGGAAATAACCTAAGCGAATAGCATCTGTGCTCACTCTATTGATCTTAAAAGTGTTACAAATATCGAGGAAAGAGGCTAGATGAGCATTAGGATCCTCTGATGGTAGTCCACTCAACTGATATTGTGAAACCATTTGAATATATGCAGGTTTGATTTTGAAGGTATTAGCTTCGATGGTTGGCTTTATAATGCAATTTTGGCTTCCTTTGAGACCTGGAACCCCATATTCTTTTAAAGTTGTACCTTATCCTGCCGGTTCAGCCATTCTTCTATCTCTCTCTCTTTTCTCCTTTTGGTTCTTTTTGCAAGTCTTTTCGATTTCTAGATTTACTCTCTTATTCGAGATTTTCTGATCTTGTTTGTATAAACAAGAATCAACTACTTGAAAAAAAAAAGTAAAAATAATTAAATAAAATAGAAATAAGGACGTTAGTCTAGCAGAAATAAAAAGTACACTAATATTAGTATTGTTGATCTCCCCAGCAATGGCACCAAAAACTTGTTAGGCAAATTCCACAAGGGCATGGATTGCAATAAGTAGTAAAGAGTGAATATAAGTATCGTTTCTCCAAGGAGATTGATACTAAGTACCAGTCTTAATTGTATTTACACTATCTAATAAAATTGAACAATTATAATTGAATAAATACTAATAAATAAGAGAGCATAAAGCTAATAATAATTTCTGTTAAAAATCTAATAATTAAATCTAAAGCCCAGATTTATTTCACTAGCTATTGCTCACATTATATGATCTTTTCACAATTCAAATCGTTACCTTTAGTCAAGAGTAAATCACTCAAATTACTTAGAGTCTCTCTCGAGCTCATCTAAGAATACCAAAGTCAATTACAGCCTATTTTCATGGTGAGGTCAATTGACTAGGGTTCATTAAGTTCCTTAGCAATTTATTACTCCCCGAAGAATTTGTCCACTTTCATGACCGAGGTTCCTAAGTCTTATAAGTCTATGAGCTGATAAATCTTGCAAAATTCGTTGACCCTAATTTATCCAAATACATGTATTCAATTAGGCCTAAAATCAAATACAAGATCAAGTAAAAGCAACTAATAAATTAACTAAAAATTAATTCATTGAAAGGAAATAAAGATCTAAACAAGTAATAGACTAGCTACTCAAATCCAAACACTAAGAAGAGTTTAGCCATGCATGATTGCGGCAATACACATAAACATTATTAAGGAAATCAAAGAAGCAAAAGAAATAGATAATTTAAAATCTTGAATCTTTGCACAAATCTTCTTGATCTCCTTGAATGAGTCTCTAAAAGCTTTTTATATATGATAGTTTTCCTTTAAAATAGCTACTTGTCCATCCTTTTATAGCCAAGACTCAAAGAAAATCCTATTGTGCCCTAAATTTTCGAGATAGGATTTGAACTTATACCAAAGGTTTAGAAGACCTCTGTCCTATCCATTAGACAATGGACGCTTTTCTATTCCATTCCAATTTTATAAATGAAAACTCTCTTTTATTCGACACGACTTGGCACACGGCCATGTCACATCCTTCGCCTTTCGGCACGGCTTGGAACACGCCCATGTGTCATGTCATGCTGAACTTTCAGAACTTCTTTGAAATGAGCAGAAGCAAGCACGGTTTGGAGCACGCCCGTGTGATACCCGTGCGTCATGCTCTTCAGAACCTAATGGTAGACACGGGTTCTAGCACGACCTTGTGTCAACCCATGCTTCCTAATTCTTCTTCCAGTGTACAACATAGGCACAATTACGCCCGTGTTAAGCAATGACATAGCTTTTCATAATCATTCAAGATTATTTTCTAATCTTTCCTACAAAAAGAAAAAAAACTTATCAAAATCAAATATAAATTTCTAAATAAACCAGAAGTAAATAGAATAATAGTATAACTTAAATAAACTCCTAATTAAACTTAAATTCCTCCTAATTAATATAACTATTTATTCAAAATTCATTAAAATTCAATTCAAAGACATGTATAAAATTACACATAACAGTTGTTTCATTTGATGGGAATAAAGGAGTTATACCTTTAATAATAGTAGTTGTGGAGAATGAGCACAAAGCTAGTTGGATATTTTTATGGATTGCTTGAACCAATACTTAGGAAGAGGCAATAAAGATAGGCAATTGACTTTTATGTCAGGTAGGCAAAAGGTATGACTTCTTTTGTTTCTTCATAATTATTTAATATTTTATAACTTAACTGATTTATGTGTTTTTTATAGCAAGATGTAATTGATGCTTGGTTCCCTAGAGTAATTCATAGATTTTGTTGCCAGTATATTTCTAGAAACTTTAAGAAAAAGTTTCTAGGTTCACGAGTACAAAAAGAATACTGAATGGCTACAAGAGCAACACATGGCTTTGAATTTTAGACAGTAATGAAAGAAATTAAGAAAGCTAATGGAGGTAAGGATTTTGATTGTCTTTTAAAGGTACATCTAAGTTAGTGGGCTAGGCACAATTTTAGAGATGAAGCCAAGAGTGATTATATCACTAACAACACGACAAAGTCCTTTAACTCTAGGATAGGAAAATTAGATATTTTCCATTTGTGAAGTTAATAGACGTACTTAGGTAAAAGTGTATGGTATGAATATACAATAAATATGTAAAAGCTTACACATGGAAAGGTATTTTAACACCTGATGCTATAATCATTTTGAATAAGATTATAAGAGAAAGTATGAGGTGCACTCTTTTACTTAGAAGAAACAATGAATTTGAACTTAAAGATGGAAAAGCCAAATTTACTGTGAAGCTTAATGTGAAGACAAGTAGTTGTCAATATTGGAAAATAAGTGGAATGCCATGTAAGCATGCAACTCTAGCCATTAGATACAAACAGGGAAAGATTGAAGAGTATTGTGATGCGTATTCTAGTGTGAAGAACTACCTAAAAGTATACAATGGTTTGTTGCACCCTATACCTGATTTTGATATAGATAATGCAGCACTTGAAACTGATATTTTGCCCTTGCCCTTAAAAAGACCATCAGGCAGGCTCGGGAAAAAAAAAAAGAATAAGGGACCAAGTTGAACGAGCACCTTTTGGTATAAGAAAGAGATATCTAAAGTTAGATGCATCAACTATCAAGGCTTAGGCCATAATTGGAGGACTTGCAAAAGAGCACTTATGAGGGTAAGAATTTTCTATAGCATTATTTATTCACTCTTTATATAATCTTTTATTAATGTTTTGTTTAACGGAATTTGGTTGCAAAGTAGCAGAAGAAGTGGGAGGTCTAGAAAAGGGAATCATGGTACAAACACACAACCCGATAGAGTTACAGGTGGTAGTATATAAGCTAATGGAGTTACATACTCTATCATCTCATAGTTTAATTAAGAAAACTCATCACAACATCAAGGCTGATCAAGAATCAGCAACTTTTTTGCCACATTTTTGTTTGGTGTAATGTGGTAATTTTTTGGTCGATGAATTTAAATGTCATTAGAATCATTTTTTTATTACTTTTTGTTGATGGATGTTGAACGGGTTGTCAAAGCCCTTCAAAATAAATTACTAATTTTTCTAAACTAACTTATAGAAATAGTGAAACTAGGTCGAATCCCAAGGGAACCAATGTGAATAGTATATCAAAATTAAATAAAAATGGGAGGATTTTTAATGTTTGAACCAAAATTATAAATAAACAGAAAATAATGAAGGCTAAATATTAAAGTAAATAAAAATCAATCTTAACAAACTTCTAATTCAAGAGTGCTAATTTCATCCAATTGTAATCATGATCATAGGCTAAAATATCAATTTTTCTATTCAAGTACTTAGTCTACTTATTCGGAACAGCCGCAACAAGTTAAATTCTCCTAATATAATTGACTCAAACCCAACATCCAAATCAAAACTTACCATTAGTCAACTGGACACGATAGCGTTCCATATCAACTCAATGATAGCATTAAGAATAATGAGAATGACTAAACCAACATTAATTAATTGAGATAGCTGCAATTGAATTAGCCTTGTTCCTTTATTTTCCTAGAGCCTATCATGCAAGCTATGTAATTCGAAAAGGCCGCAATCACACACACATGAGCCAGCTTCTTGCTACTTGTGTCAATCGTTCATGACATTTACGGATCACAAACTCAAAGTTTAGCAATAGAAAAATCAATATCAAAATTGAGTCGTCAGTTCAATCAATATCAAAAATTCATAAATAATAAAAACAAGAAAGAAAGAATACTTGAATTAAAGAAGAATTCTATTAAGCACAAAGTTTGATAAAATCACAATTGGAATCTATTCACTCTTGAATCAGAAACTAATAACTTAGCCACACATGGTGGAGTAGAAATTCACAAAAAAAGAATAGCAGGAGAAAAATAATAAATTATCAAAGCACTCTTAGCTGTCCTTTACTTGGTAGAACTAGCCTCCTTATATAGGAAGTCAAACCTAAACCCTAATAAGATAATCCTTATCAAAAAGAAATAAACTTCCTATATGATTTTATCCCTGTAAGGAAGGATAAGATAAAGGGTAATCTAAACAAATTAAAATCCTAAATAATATAGGAGTCACTGTTCTTTATCCACCACTTCCAAAATAACGAAAATTACATAAAAGTGGGTCCACCACGAATTTATCTTGAAAATTCGAAATTCTCTTTTGTAAATTCCAGCAGCTCACGGATTGTAAGGCGTGGTTACTCCTTATTGAAAATGATCTTCTCCACAAATTTTTGCTCTTCCTCCAAGAGACTTAGTTTCTGACAAGTGATGCCTTAAAACATGTCTTTAGGCTGAATTCCACTCAATCCTTGATATTTCACCATCTAGATCAGAATAAACACAATTTTCATAATTACGCACATTATCCAATCAAAATGTAAGGGAATTAAACACAATAAGTATAACTATTTATGATCTATCAAATTTTCCCACACCTAATTTATGTTTGTCCTCAAGCATACCTCAATTCAACATACCAATTCTCCTCTCTACTTCCTTTTCATCTCTTTTAATCTCCACAAATACCAAATAAGTTAAATATACATCAATGAGTTGAATCATAATGACAATCAAGAGAGTAGCACTCATAGGATAAATTTTATAAAAAGAATAAATATCTCACTAATTCATCAAAATCAAAGCAACAAGACTTAACATCCTAACATGGTTTCACTCAATACTCTCAAAGTGTTTAGGGTGCATTTACTTTCAGAATCAAATCATAGTATGTTATTACCATAAGCTTGCTAATGAATCAAGTCTCCACCACTACACATGAATTAGATGCAAAAATCAAAGGGACTTCACAAGGGTTGTAATGGGGCTTAGGAAATGGTATGATAAAAGGAAAAATTAAAGTGTTTCATAATCAAAATAAAAAGGTTAGATTCCTACATGATAACTATGCTACATAACCACAAAACACACTATGAAAACCTTGAAATTTATTCCCACATCTTATATGAGCACTAAAACTTTGGAGGAACAATATATAACAATTTAATTCAGTATATTTGATGAATACTTCTCCAATTATCCTTTTTCATGAAAGGAATAAATATCAACTTTCTTTCTTTCTTTTTTATTTTATTTTTTATTTTTATTTTTATTTTTTTTATATTTTTCTATTTCTTTTGTACCATGTAACACTTCCCTTCTTGTCTTGATAAGGATAGAAAAATAGGGGGTAGCAAACAAAAGGTCTTGGGTTAAACAATATGTGTTAAAAATAAGAAAAAGAAAATGAAAAATAGACTCAAAGTGGCTAACTAAAAGGAAAATCAACAAGGTAGGTCTTTTAAGAGTCTAAGAATAGGTTAATCCTAATTGCCTTTATCATATTAAAGCATCAATCCAAAGATGTCGTCTTAACATACATTTACAAGCAAGTTCTAGAATAAACATACTAAGTTTGATAACACTCAACAAAAACAATTAGAGCAAAATATAATGAACTGCTCTTAGGCTCAAAAACTCACTTGAATGTTCAAATTTTTATCAAGCCTTGTGCATTTTTCAATCAATAAACTAATGAGATACCATCATATAATATTAAAGAAACACTAATCATGCTTATCCCTTTCATGCATTAAAACTCAAACTAAAAGTATATATCTAAC
This sequence comes from Ricinus communis, assembly GCF_019578655.1. Taxonomy (NCBI): domain Eukaryota; kingdom Viridiplantae; phylum Streptophyta; class Magnoliopsida; order Malpighiales; family Euphorbiaceae; genus Ricinus; species Ricinus communis. The sequence continues at coordinate 26,175,962 of NC_063264.1, forward strand.
TTACATGGTATTCTAGGTTATCAAAACAAAAATCAAGGTTGCAAAAGAAAAATTAGCACATACAAATTAAAGCATACCTAATTCTAAGCATAAAAAATATTTTTAAAAAGAAAAGAAAATCATGTAATCATCATATTCCTCCCCCACACCTAAACTACACATTGTCCTTAATGTATCAAAAAAAAATGGCTCACAAAAAAAATAAAAAGAAATGTGAAACTCCCTTGATTTGCGAGCCGTTATCGCATGGGGCTGCTGTCGTTTTCTATTCTTGGCGAATTGTCGCGTCGCTGAGATTTGAAGGTGTCCCTTTACTGCGCCGACGTGTTGAGGTTCTTTTTCGGGCGGTAGTCTTAAGGCGCACCATGTATAGTGAGTGATAGGTGTTTGGGTGGAGGGAAGAGGAAGTGAATATTGGTGGTGGCTGCTGCAAAAGAAAAAACATTGGTGGCTGCTGCAAAATAAAACTTTCCCTCTTCTTTTCGCTTTATTCTCCTTTTTTAGAATAAAAATAAATAATATTAAAAAAATAAAGTAGAGAAGTCAAAATAAATCAGAAGATGTTTTGAAATAAGATGTGGTCACGCTTTATAAGAAACGAGCTTCTGTAAAATTAAGTAAAGAAGTCAAAACAAAGCAGAAGATGTTTTGAGATAAGGCATGGTCACGCCTTATAAGAAATGAGCTTCTGTAAAATTAAGTCGATAGGTCAAAATAAAGCAGAAGATGTTTTGAGATAAGGCGTGGTCACGCCTTACAAGAAACAAGCTTTTGGAAAATAAAGTGGATAAGTCAAAACAAAGCAGAAGATGTTTTGAGATAAGGAGTGGTCACGCCTTATAAGAAACGAGCTTCTGGAACAAATTTAGTTAATGCTTCTGGGAGAGCTGTAAAAAGGTGTGGTCACGCCTTATCGAAATTAGTCTCCTGCAAAAAAAAATGAACTTCTTCATTAAAAAAAAACTAAAAACTAAAAAAACTAAAAACAAAATAAACTAAGTGAAAGAAAATAAAAAGTATAAATAAAAATAAAGAAAGCATTTGTGTTGCCTCCCAATAGCGCAATTGTTTAACATCGTTATGCTCGACGGAATGATAAAACATTTGAGTCATCCAAATAAGTGGGGTGATCCGAAGGAAAACTAATGAGACATGGAGCAATTTCACCCTCATGGAAGGTCTTCAATCTATGACCATTCACTTCGAAAATTTTATCTGAATCCAAGCTTTTAATTTCCACTACACCATAGGGAAGCACATTAGTAACAACAAATTGACCGATCCATCGAGAATGAAACTTATCAGGCATAAGCTTCAATCTAGAATTATATAATAATACTTTTTTACCAATCTCATAATCAATTCCTTCTAAATTAGATTGTGCATATAATTCTTACTCATCACCAACACTTTCTTTTGCAAATACTTTCTGCACAATTGGATCAATTACATTAATATGGGAAAGAGAATGTACATTATTAGGATATTTCATTGCATTAATATTAAATTTAACAATCTCTCTATCAAACTCTATGGAGAGAGTACCCTCTTCTACATTAATCTTTATCTTAGCAGTTTTTATGAATGGTCGTCCTAATAAAATCGAAGCTGATTTTGATAAGGAATCACCATCCATTTCCAAAATGTAAAAGTTGACAGGAAATATGAGCTTATTAACCTACAGCAAAACATCTTCAACAACTCTAAGGGGATGAATATAAGAACGATCAGCTAATTGAATTACTACACCAGTCTTTTGCAAGTTATTTAGTTTCAACTCTTGATAAATAGAAAATGGCATGACATTAATGGAAGCTCCTAAATCTAATATGGCACGCTCAATTTTCGTATTACCAATAATACAAGGTAATGAAAACATACATGGGTCCTTGCATATTTCTGGCATATTCTTTTGCAAGATAGCCGACACATTCTTACTTACCACCACTTTCTCCTTTTCCTTCATTCTTCTTTTGTTTGTGCACAATTCCTTCAAGAACTTTGCATATTTAAGAATTTGCTTGATAGCATCCAATAATGGGATATTTATTTCCACCTTCCTAAATGTATCCAAGATCTCCTTTTCTTGCTCATCTTCTTTTGGCTTAGCTAATCTGCTAAGAAATGAGGTAATGGAGTGTGAAATGAAAGAGATAGAGGAGGATTGAATTTTACCCCACGTGATGCTTTAGAGGAAGCTTCTTCTTCCTTTTTCTTGCTCGGTTTACTTCCCTTAAGTGGAATCGACCCTGAAGGAATCTCCTTTCCACTTAGATAAATTAAACTAACATTCTCCTTTAGATTATCTCTGGTTGTGAAGGTAGTTTTCTAGAATTTTGAGCCTCCAATTTACTAACCGACGTAGCCAATTGAGTAATTTGATTGCCTAAATTCTGAATGCTTGACCTTGTTTCCTGTTGAAATTGAAGAGCATTGTTAGCAAGATTTTTAACAATATCTTCCAAAGACATACCTGAATTTGAAGCTTGAGGTTTTTGGAGAACTTGAGGTCTTCTGAGAAGGGTAATTTTGTTGTCCTCCTTGGTTTCCATAGCTCAAATTCGGGTGATCTCTCCATCCAGGATTATATTGATTGGAAAAGGGATCATACTTCCTTTGAGGTTGACCAGTAAACCCTCCTAAAACATTAGCCTCTTGCATCAAGTCTTGTTGGAATGTTGGGCACACATCAGTGGGATGTCCTTGAACTGAGCATATTTCATAAACTTTTGCCATTTGCAATTGCCCTACAGCCATTTGACGAACCAAAGCAGTTAAATCATAAATTTGATTTTCAAGATTTTTAGTGCTTACCTCATTAATTCACCTAGTAGCTCCATCAGCTCTTGTACCAAATTGCTGAGAATTTTTAGCCATGTTTGAAATCAATTGCTTAGCTTCTTCAAGTGTCTTGTCTACCAAAGCTCCACCACTTACTGCATCAATCATACTCATATCCATTGGCAAGAATCCTTCATAGAAGTATTGGATTAAGAGTTGCTGAGAAATTTGGTGATGGGGGCAACTAGCATACAGTTGCTTGAACCTCTCCCAATACTCGTACAATGTTTCTCCAGTAAACTGTGTTATGCCACAAATTTATTTTCTGATGTTGACAGCTCTTGTTGCAGGGAAAAATTTATCTAAGAACAATCTTTTCATCTCATTCCATGTTGTTATTGAACCGGATGGTAGATAATAGAGTCAATCTTTTGTTTTATCCTTAAAAAAAAAAGGAAAAAGCTCTAAGATTTATTTGCTCTTCGGTCACACCATGTGGCTTCATTCCGGAGCATACAATATGAAATTATTTCAAGTGTTTATGAGGATCTTCACCTACACATCCATGAAAAGAAGGTAGTAAGTGAATTAAGTCAGATTTTAATTCAAAATCAACTGCAATATTAGAAAATGTAACGCATAAAGGTTGTTGATTCAAATCCGGCACGGCTAGCTCTTTGAGAGTTCTGTTCGCCATATTTTCTAAAACTTCTTGAAAAATAGATGTGTCACCAATAGCTAAATCTATCTCCAATTCCTCTATGAGACAGCTTTTTCTTTGCCTAGTCTCCTTTCTTAATCGACGCGTTGTCTTCTCAATTTCAGGATCATACTGCAAATCAAGAGCCTGAGAAGAACGAGTCATAAACAAATAAATTAAACAATGAGAAACTAAAATAGCTCCCCGGCAACGGCGCCAAATTTGAACGGGTTGTCGAAGCCCTTCAAAATAAATTACTGATTTTTCTAAACTAACTTGTATAAATAGTGAAACCAGGTCGAATCCCAAGGGAACCAATGTGAATAGTTTCTCAAAATTAAATAAAAATAGGGGGATTTTGAATGTTTGGACCAAAATTATAAATAAACAGAAATTAATAAAGGCTCAATATTAAAGTAAATAAAAATTAATCTTAACAAACTTCCAATTCAAGAATGCTAATTCCATCCAATTGTAATCATAATCATAGGCTAAAATATTAATTTTTTCTATTCAAGTACTTAGTCTACTTATTCAGAATAGCCGCAACAAGTTAAATTCTCCTAATATAATTGACTTAAACCCAGCATCCAAATCAAAACTTACCATTAGTCAACTGGGCACGATAGTGTTCCATATCAACTCAATGATAGCATTAAGAATAATGGGAATGACTAAACCAATATTAATTAATTGAGATAGCTGCAATTGAATTAACCTTATTCCTTTATTTCCCTAGAGCCTATCGTGCAAGCTATGTAATTCGAAAATGCCGCAATCACACACACATGAGCCAGCTCCTTGCTACTTGTGTCAATCGTTCATAATAATTATAGATCACAAACTCAAAGTTTAGCAATAGAAAAATCAATATCAAAATTGAGTCATCAGTTCAATCAATATCAAAAATTCATAAATAATAAAAATAAGAAATAAAGAATACTTGAATTAAAGAAGAATTCTGTTAAGCACAAAGCCTCACAAAATCACAATTAGAATTTATTAACTCTTGAATTAGAAACTAAAAATTTAACCACACATGGTGGAGTAAAAATTCACAAAAAAAGAATAGAGGAGAAAAATAATAAATAATCAAAGCACTCTCAGCCGTCCTTTACTTAGTAGAACTAACCTCCTTATATAGGAAGCCAAACCTAAACCCTAATAAGATAATCCTTATAAAAAAGAAACAAACTTCCTATATGATCTTATCCCTATAAGGAAGGATAAGATAAAGGGTAATCTAAACAAATTAAAATCTTAAATAATATGGGAGTCAGTTTTCTTTATCCAGCACTTCCAAAATAAAGAAAATTACATAAAAATGGGTCCACCACGAATTTATCTTGAAAATTTCAAATTCTCTTCTGCAGATTCCAGCAGTTCACGGATTGTAAGACGTGGTCACGCCTTATTGAAAATGATCTTCTGCATAAATTTTTGCTCTTTCTCCAAAAGACTTAGTTTCTGACAAGTGATGTCTTAAAACATGTCTTTAGGTTGAATTTTACTCAATCTTTGATATTTCACCATCTAGATCAAAATAAATACAATTCCCACAATTAAGCATATTATCCAATCAAAATGTAAAGGAATTAAATACAATCACTGGGGTGACTTATTGGGGTTATATTATAGGTGATATTTTGACCATTAATAAGAAAATAAAGGTTAAATTCCACATTCTTTTTATGATCAATTAAACTCTATGCTATTTTAATTTACATTCGATCATTAATTAAAGCTATTTTCATTTTACTTTGTGGCCTTTGATGTTGTTACGATTTGTATCCAATTGATGTTATATATTATAACAGATTTATTCATTTTGATGAATAACATTTTGAGTAGAGGGCCTCTTTTAGTCGATTAGGCTTCTTTTTAATGCACATCGAGAATCACTCATTAAAGAGGTTATAGCGTAAGAGATAGAGCATGTGGTTAAGAATATGGACCCAGACAAGCCGCCTGACCCCGAGGTACATATAAAGTGCATAAAAAGGGTATACAATATGTTATTAACAAATTATATGAACAATTAAGAATAAAAGAGAAACAATATAATTGTGTAAAATACGTGGGTAATTAGTTAAGTTCTCTTTCTATTTTTCTTTCATAAAGAAACCATCAATATAACAAATTGAGGGTATTTTAAGTATAAAAAATTAAAATATATTATTTGACCTTAATTAAGTGTTTAACTAACCACTCAACTGCCACATTCCTGACGGAAGAGGCTTTTTAGTATAATAGGTAAAAATACGGGAATAATTTAGTATAAATTTTAAAAGTGAAGTCCTTACTAGTATAATATAGCAAATCTCAGGAGTCCAAAGTAATTACCCAAGAAAAAACGAAATTGTCTATATGAGGTTTATTATATGTGTTCCACTTTTAGAAATTAAGAGTCATATTGGAATAATATTAGAAAAAGGTTCAATCTGGCTATTAACTTAAACATCATGGTTATATTTGTATATTGTCCCTTCTTCTATTGTACCTTCTCTTCTTCTTTTTTTATCACAGGACAAGTTATCTATTGTTGATAATTCCGTATAAAAAATTGAAACAAAAGCCTGTTACATATCAAATTTAACATTTTCAATTGTTATTGAACTTAAAAAGAAATATCAATGTCTAAAATAATACACTTAAATTGAAATATAGATATATCATTGGAAAATATATATAAAAGAAAAAGATGCAAGAGAAATATATAAATAAATCGTATGTGAATAAATTAGATATATGTTTATTTACGCTCGAGAATTTTAATCATTTAGTCAGTTTATGTCACGACCCCACCCGTGGGCCCGTGACCGGCACTAGGGAATGGGTAGGCTTAAGGCCACCGAAATCCGTAGTAAGCCTGACACTCACTGATTTAAACAAATCTCATCTCAAATTAATATTATTAAAGCCACAATTTATCTTAACAGCTACATTCTACATAAATACTTCGGTCTGCCAGAAAAACTAGACGAGACCTGAAACTCAAAAAATTTACAACTGATACATCTACTATTACTACTGCAGAGAATCTAAGATTTACCAATTTATATACCAAATCAAATACATCACCCGATGATGAAGGAGTCAATAAGAGTCGCAGGAGAACTAAATACGAATCAAAATAGAATAGAGACTCTAGAGTGAGCTAAAATCATATATCTAAAACAGTTTCAAATATCTCAATGTCACCTTATTTAATTTTAAAATAATTAATAAATCACGCGAACCATACGTGTCATGTTAAAACATATGTGTCACGCCATGCTTAAACAAAATTTATTCCACATGCAACGGGACGGAGTACTTCAAAGATAACCCTAATCTCAACTCTAACATCTCGATTTATTTCAACACTTATGTCTCAACTAACCTCAACTCTAACATCTCAAACCTCTCATTCCAACAGATCGGCGCCCCAGAGAGCAAAGCTCGACCGGGACCTTACCTCCGATCCGATCACTTAACTCTCGGCCCTTAGCCTTTCGGCTCTCTTATCCAATAAGATCGCTCAGAGAGCATAGCTCGACCAGGGACCTTACCTCCGGTCACTTAAATTTCCAAATAAGCCGGCCCCCGAGAGCAATGCTCGACCGGGGACCTTTACTCCCAAGAACTACACTCTACTAAGCCCGGAGAGCGATGCTCGACCGTATGCGTCCTAATCTTTCTTTCTCAAAATTTTTACCTCTTTACCCTTTTCCTATCTCTCTCATATTATATTGGAACACTCATCCAACTCCTATGTTCTACCGTCCCATCCCGAGTCATCATGCAATATTAAAATTGGTGATAAAGGAAAACATATTTAAATAATAATTAAAAGCATCAAGAAAATAATGATAATAATTAAATGAAAAATTAAAATTGCAAATGAATAATCACAGTAGCAAATCAAATTTTATGCATGACACGTGCATAAGCGATATATGACTTTAACTCACAGGTTTGGCGACCTCCTAGCTCTGCTCCGGTGCCTCGGTTGGAGCGAGCCGAACGAACTGACAATCTAGTCACGGAAAACAATTTATCAAAACGATGAAACAATTACAATAGATCCTAGGTCTAGATTCCTAGGACTGACTGTCTAAGAATCTCGACTCAGGAACTACCGAAAATTCGGCAGAACCTCCCCTACAACACGAACATTACTGTCACGACCCCACCCGTGGGCCCGTGACCGGCACTAGGAAATGGGTAGGCTTAAGGCCACTGAAACCCGTAGTAAGCCTGACACTCACTGACTTAAACAAATCTCATCTCAAATTAATATTATTAAAGCCACAATTTATCTTAACAGCTACATTCTACATAAATACTTCGGTCTGCCAGAAAAACTAGGCGAGACCTGAAACTCAAAAAATTTACAACTGATACATCTACTATTACTACTGCGGAGAATCTAAGATTTACCAATTTATATACCAAATCAAATACATCACCCGATGATGAAGGAGTCGGGTTACTGAATAAGAGTCGCAGGAGAACTAACAGTCACGAATCTGAAAAACAGTAAATAGAGACTGTCAGTCTCGAGAGTGAGCTAAAATCATATATCTAAAACAGTTTCAAATATCTCAATGTCACCTTATTTAATTTTAAAATAATTAATAAATCACGCGAACCATACGTGTCATGTTAAAACATATGTGTCACGCCATGCTTAAACAAAATTTATTCCACATGCAACGGGACGGAGTACTTCAGTATAACCCTAATCTCAACTCTAACATCTCGATTTATTTCAACACTTATGTCTCAACTAACCTCAACTCTAACATCTCAAACCTCTCATTCCAACAGGACTGGCGCCCAGAGAGCAAAGCTCGACCGGGGACCTTACCTCCAGTCCGATCACTTAACTCTCAGCCTTAGCCTTTCGGCTCTCTTATCCAATAAGACTGGCGCCCAGAGAGCATAGCTCGACCAGGGACCTTACCTCCAGTCTGGTCACTTAAATTTCCAAATAAGCCGGCCCCCAGAGAGCAATGCTCGACCAGGGACCTTTACTCCGGCAACCACACTCTACTAAGCCCAGAGAGCGATGCTCGACCAGGGCAGGTCCTAATCTTTCTTTCTCAAAATTTTTACCTCTTTACCCTTTTCCTATCTCTCTCATATTATATTGGAACACTCATCCAACTCCTATGTTCTCGTCCCATCCCGAGTCATCATGCAATATTAAAATTGGTGATAAAGGAAAACATATTTAAATAATAATTAAAAGCATCAAGAAAATAATGATAATAATTAAATGAAAATTAAAATTGCAAATGAATAATCACAGAGCAAATCAAATTTTATGCATGACACGTGCATAAGCGATATATGACTTTAACTCACAGGGTTTGGCGACCTCCTAGCTCGCTCCGGTGCCTCGGTTGGAGCGAGCCGAACGAATCGACAATCTAGTCACGGAAAACAATTTATCAAAACGATGAAACAATTACAATAGATCCTAGGTCTAGATTCCTAGGATCGACTGTCTAAGAATCTCGACTCAGGAACTACCGAAAATTCGGCAGAACCTCCCTACAACACGAACATTCATCACGACCCCAGGTGGGCCCGTGGACCGACTAGGAATGGGTAGGCTTAAGGCCACCGAAACCCGTAGTAAGCCCCGACACTCACCGACTTAAACAAATCTCATCTCAAATTAATATTATTAAAGCCACAATTTATCTTAATAGTTACACTCTACATAAATACTTCGGTCTGCAAGATAAATTAGGCGAGACCCAAGCTCGGAAAATTTACAACCGATACATCTACTATTACTACTCACGGAGAATCTAAGATTTACCAATTTACATACCAAATCAAATACATCACCCGATGATGAAGGAGTCGGGTTCTTGAATAAGAGTCGCGGAGAACTAAATACGAATCCGAAAAAATATAAATGGAGACCGGGTCTAGAGTGAGTTAAAATCAAATAATCTAGGGACTATTGCTTCTTATCGGGAAAAACATAGATTATTCAAATCGATATCAAACCATACTATAATCATACCCTACTATTTCTTTCACATAAAAGTATTAATCATTCGAATCAAAATATCAACCATGCACGTAAATACAATCCATATTATAATCATACCATAATAAATAAATAAATGAATAAATAAAAATATATTTTTATTTTTACGGGACGAGTGGCTCAAGAGAACCCTAACCCCAATTCTAATAGCCTTTCGGCTCTCTTAATCCAACAGTCAAGCCCAGAGAGCAAGCTCGATCAGGTCCTTACCTCCGACTGAACACTTGAATTCCAAATAAGCCGGCCAGAGAGCATCGCTCGATCGGGGACCTTAACTCCGCATCAATCGAACTCCCGAGAGCAATGCTCGATCGGGAAGTGCATAAATCCATAATAATCTTATATCCATGATCATTGGATGTAACCCATCAAAGGCATGTTCTACAAGCCACATTTCCCAAATCGCAATCACCACATTTAATAAATATCATTGTCTAATGAAATCATTCAACACTTATCGGAAATAAAGATTAAAAATTTAGGATAAGGCAACGTGCAATTCGTGGTCGACAGAATAATAATATCCTGTATTATTATAACGTTACTAATAATAATATTTATATTATTTTCAATAATTAATAGTCCAGTTGAAATCATTTACGCTATGATACTAATAACCATATTATGCATAAACTTTCAAAATAGCATATTAAATCAGACTTAGCAATAGTGCAATGATTAAATGACTTTAACTCACAGAATTGGCGACCTCCTAGCTCTGCTCCGGTGCCTCGGTAGGAGCGAGCCGAATGTATGATCATCTAATCACGGAAAATAATTTATCAAAACGATGAAACAATTACAATAGATCCTAGGTCTAGATTCCTAGGACTGACTGTCTAAGAATCTCGACTCAGGAACTACCGAAAATTCGGCAGAACCTCCCCTACAACACGAACATTACCCCGTAAAACGGGTCCAGGACTGCCGGAAGAACACTCCAAATATCCAACAATTTAAACAACGGAGTCGGGTCCCCAAACTTCACTATTTCCCGACTCCGCCACACAGCACAAAATACGAGGCAGGCAAACTGACAGACAATTATTTTTGACTCACAAATATCATCAAATACATAATATAATCCAATAGACACAATTAAACCAAGAATTTCTAAAATTAACGGGCTAAAGAAAATTACCGAGACGCTCGATCGCCTAGAGTCCGATCGACGACCAGGACACACCATCGGACTCACAACGACGCGCTGACGACGATCCCTGCTTTCAATTTTCCGATCTGACACTCGATCGTCCGGAGAGATTTGCGGACGATCTCGACCGTCGATTCGCAAACGAAGCCCGATTGCCACGAAACTAGTGCCATCGCGAAGCTTGAGCCGGGAGAGCCTGGATACGCCCTCCGATCATCCATCCTCCGCCGGATATCACGGAAACCCAAAAGCCATTGCCACTCTAAGTTTCACTTTGCCGGATCTTGCAACTCCGGCCACCCCAAGCGCCGCCACGCGAAGAGAGCCTCGGTAGGAGCCGATCGCCACCCAACTCGGCCGCCAACAACGCCCTTTCTCTCCTTGCGATTACTCGACGCCCGCTTTCACGCCAGATCGACGCCGCCACGCCACCGACGACGCAAAGACCCTCCTCCTTCTTCACGACGCCTTTTCTCTCTCTCTCTCCTTCCCCGATTTCTTTCCCTTCAATATCGACATTTGACCCCTGAACTTTTCCTTATTACAATTTGGTCCCTCAACTTTCTTAATTACTTACAATTTCATCCTGCAGAAATCCAATTTAATCCCTAAACTTCTTTTTAGCCTTTCAATTAAGCCCTTAACTATTTAATTTGGGCCAAATCCGAATTATTGAAAATATACAATTACAAAAATACCCCTGACCGACATTTATTTACGAAAATACCAAACTCACAAATTTCCATTAAAATCCCATAAAAATAAAATTATACTTTTAATCCTTATTCTAAAATAATCCTCCAATTAAATCCTACACACAATTAAATTAAATAATCAATTTTCAACTTAAAATTTAATACTACTAATCAATTATAATACCAATTCTCCCAAAATTCTTTTATAAAAACATCCTTTATAATTTCTTCCAAAATTTTCCGATATATAATTTTACTTATATAAATATGCATTTAGGAAAATTTTGAATAACCAAAATATAATCATTTCTCAAATAATTTACTTGAATAATTTCTTAAAATTTCAAACTAATTGGGTATAGAAAATAACTCATTTATTTGATTAATATTAAATTTTTCATTAAATCATTTCAAATTAAGCCCAATAATAATGAAGCTAAAATTAACTTAAATAAAAACTCATTATTAAATATATAAAAATTCCGGGTGTTACAATTACCCCCCGTAAAAACGGGTCCAGGACCTGCCAGAAAAACACTCCAAATATCCAACAATTTAAACAACGGGAGTCGGGTCCCCAAACTTCACTATTTCCCGACTCCGCCACACAGCACAAAATACGGGGCAAGCAAACTGACAGACAATTATTCATGACTCACAAATATCATCAAATACTCAATATAATCCAATAGACACAATTAAACCAAGAATTTCTAAAATTAACGGGCCAAAGATAAATTACCGAGACGCTCGATCGCTCGGTCGACTCGCCTCCGGCCGCCGGAGTCCGATCGACGATCAGGACACACCATCGGACTCGCAACGACGCGCTGACGATGATTCCCGCTTCCGATTTTCCGATCTGACACCCGATCATCCGGAGAGATTTGCGGACGATCTCGACTGTCGATTTGCAAACGAAACCCGATCGCCACAAAACCGGTGCCAATGCGAAGCTTGAGATGAGGAGAGTCGGGATACATCCTCCGATCATCCATCCTCCGCCGGAGCTCGCCGAAAAAGCCCAAAAACGCGGCTGCCACTCTAAGTTTCACTTTGCCGGATCTTGCAACTCCCGGCCACCCCAGCGGCCGCCATCACGCTGAAGAGAGCCCTCGCCGTAGAGAGCCGATCGCCACCCAACTCGGCCGCCAACAACGCCGGAAACGCTGAAGCCGCCGCTCTTGCCGCCACGCTTCGGCCATCGCTCCACGCCCCGACGGTCGCCACCGACCCCTCTCTCTCTCTCCTACTCTCTCTCTCCTTTCTTCTTCCCCGATTTCTTTCCTTTCAATATCGACATTTGACCCCTGAACTTTTTCCTTATTACAATCTGGTCCCTCAACTTCCTTAATTACTTACAATTTCATCCCGCAGAATTCCAATTTGACCCCCAAACTTCTTTTTAGCCTTTCAATTAAGCCCCTAACTATTTAATTTGGGCCAAATCCGAATTATTGAAAATACACAATTACAAAAATACCCCTGACCGACATATTTATTTACAAAAATACCAAGCTCACAAATTTCCATTAAAACCCCATAAAAATAACATTATACTTTCAATCCTTATTCCAGAATAAATTTCCAATTTAGTCCTAACACACAATTAAATTAAATAATCAATTTCCAACTCAAAATTTAATACTACTAATCAATTATAATACCAATTTTCCCAAAATTCTTTTATAAAAACATCCTTTATAATTTCTTCCAAAATTTTCCAATATATAATTTTACTTATATAAATATGCATTTGGAAAAATTTGAATAGCCAAAATATAATAATTTCTCAAATAATTTATTTGAATAATTTCTTAAAATTTCAAATTAATTGGGTATAAAAAATAACTCATTTATTTGATTAATATTAAATTTTTCATTAAATCATTTCAAATTAAACCCAATAATAATGAAGCTAAAATTAACTTAAATAAAAACTCATTATTAAATATATAAAAATTCCGGGTGTTACAGTTTAATATTTTAATTTTCAATGTAACCTAACAGACATTTGAACTTAATTTTTATGATATCTTAGTGTCTACGTGTATTGTACGGTAGTTATAATTATTATCAAGAAATAAAATTAAGATATATATTACTTATTATTTTGAAAAAATATTCAAGTATATGTTATGTTAAATTGAATATTAAAGAGATTTAGATATTAAAAAAATAAATATTTGTTAAGTTAAATTAAAAATTAAAGTATTAAACTGGTTAAAAAATACAAATTCAACAATATAAATAAAAAAAGTTAAACTATTTTTTCTTTCCAATCTATAAGTTCATAATCTATTTAAATTTTTTTTATATTTTTGTAACATTCACTATAAAAATAAAAAATTTATTTAATTTAAATATAAAAATTTAAATTCAAACTCTGAATATCTCGATAATAATAAACAGTGGCGTTATTTGAGAACTAATTGAAATGTATTGAGTTTCGATCTTTGTTAGGTAAGCGTAGATCAAAATTGTTATGGAAAAGCAAGAACATGAAAGAGAAATTACAGTGGAAGGCAATCCGAAGCTGATTGAGAAACTTGTTGTGTTTGGTTTAATTTTCCTATAAAGGATTTTGACATATGCTTTTGTTTATGAATAAGGTGAAAAGACATGCCATCTAAAAACAGCCACCAGAGTGGGGCCTCAAACTCTCATCCCCCACTCAATAATTTAAACCACCATACTAATCTCATTGGACAGCAGTTTGCATATGTTACCTAACTCCAACAACTGTACACACAGCTATCATATTATCTCATTTCTCCTTTCGCTGTTCATACCACTGTTTGCTGCCTCCACAAAACCTTTAATCACTCATCACTGTACCTGGTTTTACTCAATTTTTGACCTCTTTTTGTTTTGTCCTACTCCGTTATACGTATTGCTTCTAATTTTTCCATTTCCTATCCTTATATTCCGGCTTCTGCGCAAACAAACACCCAATTTGCCTGTCTATATTATAAACATTAAACAACTCGAAAGTTCCCACTTTTGATTTGTTTTCCACAAGCCAACTGCTTTTTTCTTGTAAAGTGAATCCTACCCTTTTCAGTTCCCTTTTAGCTCATATATATATGCTTTGGTTATTTGGAGAAAGAGATTCAAGAAAATGGCAGCTTTGATATCTTCTTCTTCTTCTTCTTCTTCTTCTTCTTCTTCCAGGCAAGAAAGTGAAGAAGAAAACAAGAAGAATTATGAGCCGTTGATTCCTGGATTGCCTGATGAGATAGCTGAGCTTTGTCTTCTTCACCTTCCCTATCCATATCGACCATTGGTTCGTTCTGTTTCTTCTTCATGGAACAAAACCATAACAGACCCTACCTTTGTTATCTCCAAGAAATCTCTTTCCCTTTCTTTACCTTATCTTTTTGTTTTTGCCTTCCGGAGATCAACGGCCCATATTCAGTGGCAAGCTCTTGACCCTCGATCTGGCCGTTGGTTTGTCTTACCTCCTATGCCTTGCCCAAAGTCTGTATGTCCACCTGGGTTTTCATGCACTTCTATGCCACGTCAAGGTAAGCTCTTTGTTATGGGCGGTATGCGGTCTGATACAGAAACTTCAATGGACACCACATTTGTTTACCGTACATCAACTAATCAATGGTCCACAGCTTCTCCTATGTTAACCCCTCGCTCATTCTTCACTGTTGGTAATGCTAATGGCAAGATCATTGCCGTTGGCGGAAGCGGGCCAGGTATTGGTGATTCAATCACAGCCGCAGAATGTTATGACCCTGAGAATGACACCTGGACTCCCCTTGCTAAAATGCGTACGGGCTTATGTAGGTATGATTCTGCTGTGGTTGGCGACAGGATGTACGTGACCGAAGGGTGGACGTGGCCTTTCATGTTTTCACCAAGAGGTGGGGTCTACGACCTCAACAGCGAAACCTGGCAAGATCTGAGTGATGGGATGAGGGAAGGATGGACTGGATTAAATGTGGTTATCGGTGACAGATTGTTTGTGATATCAGAGCACGGTGACTGTCCGATGAAGGTATATCTTCCTGATCTTGACACGTGGTGTTATGTTGGCGGGGATAGATTTCCCCGCGAGTCGATGCAGAGACCTTTTGCTGTGAGTGGAGCCGAAGGGAATATATATGTGGTGTCAAGTGGGCTTAATGTGGCAATAGGGAGACTGTATCAAAATGACAGTAGCAAAAGAGAATTTTGTGTGGAATGGAAGCTTTTGGCTGCCCCTAAGGCTTTTTCTGACTTTTCCCCTTCAAATTGTCAGGTTCTTTATGCCTAATTTTCTCCTTTTTTTTCTTTTTTTAGTTATAGATAAACCCGGAGCGCCCATAAAATTTTATTCAAATTGAGATATATATTTATTAATGTAATATTTAATTTTTTTTTAAAATTATAAATATAAAAAATGAAAGAAAATAATTTTTTAAAATTATAATAGATATATTTATTGTTAGATTAAATTCATAAGCATTATGTCTATACAATGTAACATATTATTTATAAAAAGAAAAGAACTGCCACATTTGAATCTGATGCTTTCAATTATTGAGGTGTTACTAGTGGATTTGCTAAAATTAAATCTGTACAAACTGATGTGTCCAGGGAGGATTATGTCCCTAAGTTCATGTTTTGCTTAAGGTTTGATATTGTTTTGTTAGGCAATTATATATTAATATTAATATATATATATAGAGAGAGAGAGAGAGAGAGAAAGCATGATGATGCTTCTTCCCTTTTTGAAATTGTCTTCACACTGTGACAGCTGGAGCTAGCGTTTGCCATTTTCATATTCAAGTGAGAGCTTATGTCTTAAGTTTATCTTAGATGCGTAGAGAAATTATATAAATGAGTTTGGTTTGGCAGACTAATATATGAAAATTAAAAAAAAAAAGCGAATAATATTTTATTAAAAGTTTAATTTAATTATTTATGTTAATGTAATTGAATATAAAAATAAATAAATTGACAAAAAAAAATTCTATAGACATTTAAGTTTTAATATAATGCTCATGCTAGGGATAAAAATATCACAAATTATAGAATTTCTTGTATTTTAATTTACGGTTATTATTGTTTCTTATTATTTGTTTTATGTATTTTATTTTTAATTGACATTTATTTTAAAATTTCTTTTAGTTATTATTACCTTTCACAGTAATATACATATTTTAATCTTATGTATAATTTTTTTTACTTAAAAAGGATTTGTAAATGCATATTTGATAAGTTCAAGTATATGAATTTGATCTACCTCCAAGCTTGAATTCGAGCTTGACTTCGAGTTTGAATTTAGACTTAGCTTCGAGATGGAACACGAGTTGGAGTTCGAACTTATAATCAAACTAATTATGAGCTGATCTCAAATTTAAAATAATTACAATGATCGGAATTGAAATTTAAAAATATAAAATTTGATCAAGATCGAGCTGAATTAGTTTAAGCAAATTAAACGTGAATATTTAAGAGTTTTGATTCAGCTTGATTAGACATCTAGACTGAACTCATAGAAAGAACATAGAAAAGAAAATATGAACTAAAACTAGTATTTTTAATTTTTTACGTGTGAGATTAGAGATTAAAAACGAGTGACTGCGGATTTCACAAATATGAATATTAGCAATTAAAATTCTATGTTTTTTGACTTGTGATCAAGAAAGTTGAAGACTTAATTTAATAAAAGGAAAAAGTACAACTAAAAAGTTAAAGGAGATTGTTCACCTACTAAAAAGTGAAATATTAAATGAAGTATTGTGCTAAGAAATTGAAAGTTACTTCAAAGAGAATTGATTTCTATATTTAATAAGTTTTGTTGATTTTATATGTTGAATTACCTTTCTATATGAATTGGCTGTCCTTGATAAAGTTGATGAGCACCTCAATACATAAGCTCTACAAGCTTGAAAATCTCTACAAGTTTTTTTTTGCATTACTCTCTATTTTCTTTGACTTCCTAGAGAAAGAAAAAAGTTAAAATACTCCTAATAATTAAGTTCAAGAATGGATTGATTCTTAATCTATTTTTAAAATTAAATAATATAGAAGTCATATTTTTTTAAGAAAAAATTTAGATACTCCATTAATAAAATTAACAAGTATATCTTGATATAAAAGATAAAAATAAACATCAAATATCAAACTCATAACAATTATCAATCGTGTTGATGGAGCAGTAAATTGTAATTTTATGGGAACAATGATTTATTCGGTGGCGCTAAGCTACATATCGATTTTATAAATATCTTTTGACAAGTCCGATTGTTTTAATGTCGGATTTGATTTCTTTAACTCCTATAATTGAGGACCATAAAATTCTTTAAAAGTACTAATATTTATTTATTAAAACTAATTAATAAAAAAAAGACACTACTATTTATCGAAAAATGATCAGGAGTGGATTAAAAAATGATATTTTGATAATAAAAAAAAAACGGCTAAGATTTTAGAGATTAAGTAGACTTTTTGGAATATTATATTTTTTATAATTATTTTGACACATAGTAAACGGAAGAATAAATTTTCATTGCCTTAAATTCACGAGTTAAATTTCTTTCTCCCATAAACACACTCGACAACAACCTTATCTCAATATTAACTCCAAAATCTATCTAAAATAAATAAAAATAGGGTTGAAAACAGACCCACAAATTAATGGTTCTCCTATTACATTCCTGACTCCTTCACCACTAAATTGTTTTTTTTTTTTCTCAACTATATATGCAACTACTTTCATAACCACCTTACTTCCATCCCACTCCATCTAAACATTTTTCACATATATTTAATAAATTATTACCTGCTTCATGGGTTTTGAATTGAGGATAATGGGTCATGAATTATGGAATTAGGTTACGGACTTGAGTTAAAATAAGAGATAGTTATCCTCTGTATTTTTCATATAATACTATTTTGACTTCTTATATTTTATTTTTTATTTCTTAAATTTTAAACTAAAATGTACTTCTGTAAAATTTTTATTAAATAATTGTAAACTGGATTTGATTTATGCTATTTGTACTTTGATTTTTAGTGTAATATATTATTTTTTTTAGGGATAAGTATATAAAAGTACCTTGTGGTATCATCATTTGATAACTTTTAGTATGTAATTTTTTCAAACAAAAAGTGGCATATGATTATAAATCATGATAAAAAAAAAAAAGCATTTCACCATTAAAAAGTCTCGATTTACAAAAATCCAGCCACATTTATATCGATCAATCATCATTATCATATTGTCTATGTTGGATAACATGCGTTTAAAGCTTAACAACTCCTAATTTCAATATTTGATCATTAAATAGCGATTTAAGAAGTCATTGGTTCGATAATGTTGATTTAACGATCGAACAATGATATTTTAAGTTGTTAAGCTCTAAACTCATATGATTAAATACGAGAAATATAATAAAAATTGATTAGAGTGGAAATGTCTAAATTTTTGCTAATTGAAACTTTTTACGATGAGATATCATTTTTTTTTTACGATTTATAATTACATGCTTCTTTTTGTATGAAAAAACCACCTACTTCAAATTTTCAAATGATGAAATTACATGGTACTTTTATGTACTTTTCCCTTTTATTTATTGCACTAAAATTTCGTTGCATTTTAAAGTTAAAGCAATTAAGAAACTAAATTTAAAAAAAAAGTATTAATCCTTAATTTTTTTATTAAATTTGCAATTCTAGTGTAATAAGAATAATATTTATTAGCCTCAAAAAAATAATATTTATTTTATTTTGATAATTTAAAATCAAATAATATAAAATTTTAATATTTTGCTAAATATAATAATATATTTAAATTTTAGTAAAATTACATTATATTAAAAATTAGAGCAAGTAAAAAAATATTAATTAATTAGTGTAGATGGATAGGGTTATTTACATAATTTCTTTTGGATGATGAGGGCTAGGGTCGCCAATCTAATTGATCAAGTCAAAAAGGTGGGGATAATGCAAGTCGGCACGTGAAAGGAGAGACGAGCGATGCTCGACAACCCTCGAATCGGGGTGGCCCAACAGCTAAAGAAGTATATATATCTCTGAAGGTGTGGGGGGTTTGGATTTCGGTAGGTCTAGTTTGCAAGGGGTGTCAATTGGTGGAAAATGGAAAGTTAGGATTTGCAATGAAAGTGGATTCAATGGCCGATTTTCTAGTGAGAGGGTGAGTTGCGGCAAAAGCAAGTTTCGATGGCCAATTTCTAGTGAGGATGCGATTTGCAGCAAATGCAAATTTCGGTGATCGAACAGTGGTAATGATACCTTTTTAGCGACAGCTAGTGGTTGTTGCTAATGTCGTCGCTAAATTATTTTGCCGACGCGAGCTATACTTTTAGCAACGGCATTTTCCTTGAGTGATTGAGCAAAGTAACTGTTCACAGAAGAAAAGTTGCAGCAAAAACTTGAAAAAGAAACAGGTGAAGAAGGAAAAAAAGAAGACTCTAGATCATCTCTAGTGCTATGATACAATGTGATTTGGATCATAGATAAAGAAAATTTGAAAAAATAATTTCTATTATTGATGAGAAATTATTATATAAACTCGATCCACTATATTATTAAAAAGTTCAACTAATAAAACGATGATATTTTATTTTATTTTTTCATAGTATTTTTATCTCGAAAAATAACATTTTTATTGATTTTTTAAATATTATATTAATTTTAGAGATTAAAGTTAGACATATAATGTAATAACTTTCAGTTATCGAAACCGTAAAACTAATTTCTAATACTAATTCTGCATTCCTAAATATTGGCTAATCCTTTAGCTGCCAATCTGACGTGTCCAACTCCTTCGTTGACTTGTGACTGCCAGCATCAACTTCTTATTGTTCTTCAAATATGGTAAAAGAAAACAATTGCAATCCAAAGATACCTAATCATTTAATATAATATAGAAAAAGGTTTGAAATATAAAATAAATAAATATGTAGAAGATAGAAATACAAATGTAATATGAAAATATATAAACTTCGAAAAGAAATTGAATAGGAAAGAAATTGACAATCCTCTAACTAGGAAAGTCCAATAAAATAATAATAATAATAATAATAATATACATAGACATTAGCAACACAGGAAGTTAGCATATA
This sequence comes from Ricinus communis, assembly GCF_019578655.1. NCBI lineage: Eukaryota > Viridiplantae > Streptophyta > Magnoliopsida > Malpighiales > Euphorbiaceae > Ricinus > Ricinus communis. The sequence goes on from NC_063264.1 coordinate 26,196,429, forward strand.
TATAATTCAACCATATGTTCAAGCAAAATGCCTTTCAAAAGGGCCTTTCACCGATGACATTGCCATGAGGGTCATAGTTACATGTGATCAACGTATCTCCACTTGTGCAGATAACTCTTGCACAACCAACCTTCAAACTTTGCCTCCAAACCATCTGGGTATAATGTAGGCAGTCTTTATTCTTAGTGCAAGTGTTTGTATTATGATTGTAGTAGCACTTCTCCTCTGCCCATGCTGCCACTGCATCACCTGGTTTCCAATCCTTTCCGCTGCCCCAAAACAGGTTCTCCCCGTAGTTGCTATTCGAATGAAGTAACGCACAGTCTCCTTGTCGCTGGTGTGCCCATGAAGACGCAAAGCTTGCGAGCTTGTTGCTCCATTTTAGAGGACGAAGGCCTAGCTTTGCTCTTTCCCTGTTGTGGGGTTTTAGATATTGCTTAATTGTCTCTCTTTGGGTTCTTATTAATGAACTCCGCCCAGAAGAAACTTCAGAGGCTGAAGCTAGCAAGAGGAACAGCAAGAAGGTTTCTAGTGCCCCACATGATAACATGGCTCTGATCTAAGGAAAATTTCTATTGATCTATTGATATTAATGGGTCTATCTATATACTGGATACATCAATCATGCATAAGCATAAATAATTTCATGCCGAAAAGGAATCATTTCACATGCTAAGGCTTGGACTTGAAGGAGATTTGAGGTGGAAAACATGTTAGTGAATGTGAAGGATGATGGTATTCAGCTCTGACTATTTTCTTTTTCTTTTTCTCTAAACTGAATTTTTCATGCTACAAATGTTGCCACTCGGATCTTTTAATGTTTTCAGGAATTCTTAATCTAAAAATAAGATGTACTTCATCAATTACATGGTGATACGTGACTTTATTTATTAATTGTTGCATTTTTATTGGTTGAATTATTTATTACCATTAACAACTCATGATTAAAATCCAATCAATAAAAATGTAACAATTAATAAATAAAATCATATTTCATTATGTAATTTATTTAATTTACGGATGACGTGATAGACTGGGTCTATCTAAAATTTCTTTCTAAAAATAATTTTATCAAAAAGAATAGATACCACTTAAATTGTGTAAAAACAAAAATTTAAAATGGATAATATACGAATTTTTTTTTTTCAAATCAAGACACGAAATGTCGAGAGATTTTATGTTTATAAATATGAAATATAGTGTAAGTATTAGTTTTAACAGTTTTATTATTAAGTAATATAATTGATAAAAAGCCAATGATAATATTTTTTAATAAAAGCTATAATAAATAAATAATTATAAATTAAGACAGAAAATTAAAAAAAGAATTACTTTTACATTTGTATAAGAAAAATAAAATAATTATAGAAATTAAGTAGTTACATGTATTTTTTTACTTTTCATTTTCTTTAAGTATTTAACTTTTAGATTATAATCAAACCTCAGTTCAACTTTCTTAGCTATTGATTTTTTCCTTTCTAAAATCTTCTAAAAATTCTTAAGACTTTCAAAAAAATAACCACAATAAATAAATAATTATAATTTTTTTTTTAAATTTTGAAATTTTTCAAAAATAAAAACCTCATCGTCCGAAATATATTTAAAATAAAAATATAATTCTTATAGAGAATTTTGTACAATCTAAAAATATCATTGATATATACATTAGCCTATGGCCAAGGCTATATATGAACTTCTTTTCTTACACTTCATATCTTCCATTTCCTTTATCCAATCTAATCTTAAAAAATGTTAAAAAAATTTCTGTCCAAAAGTCTAATATCATGCATATGACGTATGGTATTAGAAAATTGAAGCAAAACAATCCCAAGAGTCTCAAGCAAATTTATTTTTTATTCCATCTCTTAGTGGGACTTTAAAACTCCATCTTTTGATCTTCCTTCTTTAAAATCTCCTAGTTTCTTTTTTGATTTTGCTAATAAAAAATCATTTACAATTACTAAGATACCTCAAAACCCTTTTCCTAAGCCTTGATTTCATAAAAATTGGACTTTCCCTTTTTCCTTCTCTTTTCCCTCATCGCCATTTTCTTCTTCTTCTTCTTCTCTCACTGGCGACACCTCACCACAGTTGGCCTATATCGCCAGCCATAGCGGCTTGCTGCCATCTTCTGCCAGCCCACTCGATCCCATCTGCGTTGTCATTATTGAAGACAGCTTCTGCTCACAGTCCGACTTTGTTCTCCTACCGCTCGTTAATGTTGCACACTCATCACCTACCGACGGCGCTGCTCCACGATCATCGAAGGATTCCTGCTTGCTCGACGTCGACATCCCTTCTCCATCCAATGGTGATGTTGCCACCCACATACGGGTCCTTCCTCTTAGTGGTCTTGGACCAAACTAGGAGCTCTTTGGTTCGTTTGGTTCATTTGGTTCGATTGAAGTTAAACTAGTCCCTTCTACATGACTCTTTTGTGGATTTTTAGGACTCTGTTTGCATAAAGTCCAAGTCTTGATACTAGAAAGTTTATCCACCTCATGTAAAGGAACTTAAAGTATATCAAAGAAAAAGACTTTAAAAATGTACGATTTTTACCCATTAATTATAATTCCTCATTGTATTTTTACTAGGCATGTACGAATGATTAAGTTTAGATTTCTAGAAAAATTTTAGAATATAGCCTAATGTGTACAAAAATTATTTGTTTTTGAGACACTCAAAAATTATTTGTTTTTGAGACACTCAAAAATTATATGAGAAATATTAATTTTTACTTTAGCATCTAAAATTTGCATTTTGAAGCCTAAAGTAAGAATCACCTTTAGAAACTAAAAGTATAAATTTTATGCACCTCAAAAAAAAGTCAATTTATGACCCGGTAGAAAAGTTTTATTGAATTTCCAATAACATTTTCAACTTAGAAAACTGGTTCAAGTATCCATTTTATTTAGAACTCCTTCCAAACAATATTTTCAACTTGCGAAAATAATCTCCAAGTACCCATTAAATTTCTAGGAAAATTTTACAATATAGCCTAATATATATAAAAATTATTTACTTTTGAGGCACTCAAAAATTATGTGAGAAAAATTAATTTTTTACTGTAGGATCTAAAGTTTTCATTTTGAAGCCTAAAGTAAGAATCATCTTTACAAACTAAAAGTTTAAATTTTATGACCCTCAACAAAAAGTCAATTTATCACCCGAAAAAAAAAAATTATTGAATCTTTGATAACATTTTCAATTTGAAAAACTGAGTTCCAAGTACCCATTTTATTTAGAGCTCCATTTATAAAGTATTTCAAAATATTCACTAGACCCAAGGAACATTTTCAACTTGAGAAAATGATCCCCAAGTACCCATTTATTAAAAGCTCTCTTTATAAATATTTTAAGATATTCTCAATATCCTTAAAAAAATTTTCAATTTGGAAATTTCAATCTCCAAATATCAATTTTAATTGGGATTCTTTTTATAAAATATTTCAAAATATTCACTGAATTTCTAAATATTTTTTCAACTTGCATAAGTGAATCTCTAAATATCTATTTTATTTGAAGTTCTTTTCAAAAAATATTTTAAAATATTCTTTAGATCCCCAGGATCATTCTCACTTGGAGAATTTAATTTTTAAGTACTTATTAATTTTTAAGTACTTATTTTACTTGAGGCTCTCTTATAAAATATTTTAAAATATTTTATAATTTAAAAAATTAAATATAAATATTTAATGACTAAAAATTTTTAGATGAATTTGATTTACCATGTCATTCGTACACAAATTGAATTGGATATCGATATATAGTATATTTATTAAATATTATATTTATATTGATCGATTTATTTATTATCATTAATTATATACAATTAAAATTAATTAATATAAATATAACAATTAATAGATAATATTATATTAATATAAAAATTAGTTGTATCAATAAATAGATAGATGGCGTGATAAACTGATTTTTTGATATTTTTTTTCTACCCTTTTAGTTATTACAATTATTTAGATTTCTCATAAGAACAGAATTTTGTACGAAGATTAGACCGAGTCAATCAAAACATCCCAGTTGTTAACAGCAACAACCATAACTCCAGTCTATTTTTTCCATCAAACTCAGTCTCTTATCACGCCACGTGTACATAACATTTTGAAGCATTCGCGTTCTAAACAGTTACCTCACAGCCCTGTTATTTGCGTTAACATCTCTCTCTCTCTCGTTTGCTCTCTCTCCAGAAACCAAAAAAGAAAGGGACAACGAAATTACTTCTTTTTGGTTTTTTTATTTTCAAAATAAAAAAGAAAACGAAAGGAAAGAAAAATTACCAGTCTAATGTCCCTGAAAAAATTGATTCGGTCTCGAAGGTTCTCTAAATCCTTCAAGTGTGTGAACAATCATAAAGAAGACATCGCGTTGGTGGTGCCGGGAGTCCACGACGGCGGAGGCGGAGGCGGAGGAGATGAGTTGTGGGGGGAGTGGGAGGAGCGGGATGGGTGGGGAAGCATGTTGCCTGAGCTGTTAGGAGAGATAATAAAGAGAGTGGAAGAGAGTGAGGATCGGTGGCCTCAGCGTCAAAACGTCGTCGCTTGTGCTTGTGTCTGTAAGAAATGGAGAGAGATCGCTAAGGACATCGTTAAATCTCCCAACAATACTGGCAAAATCACTTTCCCTTCTTGCCTTAAGCTGGTCTGTTTCTTTTTCTTTTTGCAAAAATTCCATTATATCTTCTTTTGTAGAACTTTTGAAATTTAGGGATTTCATATATTTGTTGATGTTATGTTTCCTTTTAATTTTTGCAAATATTTGGGATTGCATGAAATTTAAATTATTTTATTTTATGTTCTCGAATTAATGAATTTGAATTTTTGTTTGTATTTATTCATTGTTGTTCATGCTGTGAAATTTAGCTTTGCTAGGTTATATGCATTAACTTCTCTGTGTTAGAAAGGGGGGAAAAAAGAAAGAAAAATGGAAAATGTGGGCATCTAATTTGAATCTTGAAAGCAAATGATTTTGACCTGTTTTAGCAACAAGGGATATTACAATGATATAACAATGTTTGCTTCGTTTTGGAAAGATAATTTTTAATGTTCATGGATATGTTTAGCCTACCAAAAGATTTTGCTAAATTTTCATAGTAGATGTGCTGTAATCACATTCTGGATATGCAAATTTAGAATAGTATGGCAGTACATATATTAGGTTGCTGAGCTGAAAGGTAAATTTATTGCGTTGTATAATATTTATGGACATATAAGGTATTTGTTACTAAGAATGTATCTTTTTCTTTTCTTAATGGTCTCTTTTTTCTTTCCAGTTCACTTTCCATGAAAGATGAAATTCTTGACAATTGGACTGCTTTTGGATTGGTTTAGCTGCTTGATTTATTTTCTCTCACTCATTACTGTTCTCTGTTCCAAATTTTTGCAATGTATGTCATTTTGTTTTTTGTTGCAATTGCAGCCAGGTCCGCATGACTTGCCCTATCAATGTCTTATAAAACGGAATAAGAAGACTTCAACGTTTTACCTCTATCTTGCACTTACTCCATGTAAGTAGTTATTGGTGGACATGATTGTAAAACCAAAAGAGAAACTTAGGGGCTTCTTTAGAGAACTTTCCTGTATGTTTCTTTTGCAGCTACATTAGTTTGACTGAACCATTTGCTTAACTGAAAGGGAAAGGATTTATTTTGTCAAACCTCCAGATTGACTTTTGTTTATGGTGCTGCTGCTATGACAGTGGACCACACAAGGCCATTTGACTTGGTCTAAAACTGGCAATTTCTAGCTCTTTTTCAAGAAAGAATAACTTGTTTCATTTAATGGTGTCACCTAAACATTGACTAACACAATAGTCTCTACTTAAAATGAAAATAAAATATCTGGCAATTGGAACTGTTATGCAGCACCTCAAAAATTTGTTAATGTAACTATTAGCTGTAAAAAAAGCCTTCTTTTTTTCTTTTGGCATATTTGTTTTTGCACATATTTTATGATTCTAAGAATGTTATCATGCATAAAATGATGAATGGTTTCAAATTGGCCCATGTTTTCTGTTAACACAGAATTTTAAAATGTGAGAGGATTATTATATATTGTTAGGATTGTTTTGCATAGAGTTGGATATCAACTTTGCTGTTACAACTTCAGTTCTAGTGGTTTACTTTTGGTTCTATGCAACTTGCATAGTGTAAATTATTTAAGTTTGGCTCATCCAGGTTGTTTTTATTCTTCTTCATAGCATTTATGGACAAGGGAAAGTTTCTCCTAGCAGCACGGAGGTATAGACATGGTGCTCGTATGGAATATATCATCTCACTTGATGCAGATGATCTATCTCAAGGAAGTAATGCTTATGTTGGAAAATTAAGGTAAGGTAACTTTATTGAGTTCTGCTTCTTTCAACACGTTAGAAGAAGCTACGCTCACATTGATTCTGCCATGGAGAGTTTTGGAAACACAAATTTTATTTCTTGTAGCTCATGTTAAAAGAATTAATACAGCTTCTTTTTCTTCCTCTTCCCTTTTTTTTTTTTGAGTCTCAATTGAACTGTGGATTTAAAGTTCTTAATCTGCTATATCTTATCAATCAAAATTTGCTTTCTCTAAGGGCTTTAGGGGAGCTTCCAAGTTTCTACATTCCTCTCCATATTAGTTACTAGAGAAAATTCAGTTACAAAAGTAGACAAGTGGTTTATTCAAGGATAGGGATGGCTGTGCACATTTGAATTGATGAACTTAGTGAATCTAAAGCTGGTTAACTTTTCTGATCTTTGGGTTTTTTGCGCCACTCTCTGCCTATATTTAATTAGCGGTTATAACTGTTTGTCTGCAGCATAAATTTGTTGTTTGGATTATGAAAATATGGTGATTGATGATGTTAAATTTGCATGGTGTAATGACTACTTGGTATTCCTTCCTAGACTTGCTGTTGTGTGATATATTTTCCAAGATGCTGGCACATGTTCTAGGATTTGTAAATTTTGTATGTGGTATGTTACTATGATGTTACAGCTGTCCTGGAAGTTAAAATTGCTCCTTTGCAGGGTGGTGCTAGACTAGGCTATGCTTGTTTGAGAGGATGGAAAATAGCAAGGATTTTAATTTTGAAAACATTATGACTAGGTACAAAATAGAATGGACATGTATGTAGTCCATATGGTTTTCCCAATTCAAATCTTTTCACTTTTCCATCCTCTCATATGACACAACCTTAGTCTGGGATGAGCTAGTTGAACTGTGTGGATGTTTTTGCTGCTACTGTCACTGCATTGAGGCTGTTGAATTTAGACTTTGCACTCAATGTACATAAACTAGTTCCATGGTTGTATTAGCGTTTAGTTTTGTGCCCTGAAACTGACTTATGCAATTTCAGTAGATAGCGGAGCTATTAATATAACATCATAATGCTATTAGCAACTCACTAAGTTACCAGCGGTTGGATTTAGCAGATACTAATTGTGCCAATAAATATGTGATCGACAAAAGAAGTCTACCTATTCTGTCCTTTATTCAATCTTTTTGTTTTTTTGTTCTTGTATATGTCCTTTTGGGTGGGAAACTGAGAATGAGGTCGAGAAGGGGAAGGATTAAGGAGTTTTTTTTACAGTATCAGTAGGAGGAAAAACAAATAATGCTTTTCCATCAAATTTTACAGTGCGGACTTTCTAGGCACCAACTTTATAATCTATGACAGCCAGCCACCGCACAGTGGTGCCAAGCCCTCCAGCAGCAGAGCTAGCCGCCGATTTGCTAGCAAGCAAATAAGCCCCCAAGTTTCAGCAGGAAATTATGAGGTTGGACAAGTTTCTTACAAATTTAACCTCTTAAAATCAAGGGGTCCAAGGAGGATGGTCTGCTCGTTGAAATGTCCAATATCAGAAGTAATCGTCATTGACAACCATTTTGATTCTAAGATGGAGGGTCAGGAGTCCTCCGCCTCTGGCTGCACGATTTTGCGCAACAAGGCCCCAAGGTGGCATGAACATCTGCAGTGCTGGTGCCTAAATTTTCATGGTCGAGTAACTGTAGCATCAGTGAAGAATTTTCAATTGGTGGCAACTGTGGACCAAAGTCGGCCGGGAGGAAAAGGAGATGAGGATACCGTCCTCCTGCAGTTTGGGAAGGTCGGAGATGATACTTTCACCATGGATTATCGGCAGCCCTTGTCAGCTTTTCAGGCATTTGCAATATGCCTTACGAGCTTCGGAACGAAGCTGGCATGTGAGTAATATATATTTGCTATTATTATAATTATTGAAGTTATGCGTAGTCCGACGCTCATTACTTGTAGAATACTGGTTTGGTTGGAGAAAGCCAATGATGTAAATGTTGCTGCTCTATTGTATTAATCACAGGACTCTCAAATTATTGGTTCTCAACAATTTTTCTTTTAGCAAGACTGGCTTTTGAAATTCTACGCAAACAGGATCCACTCTCATCTCCTCTTGGGAATTTTATATAGGGAGAAGGTACATTTTTGCCATTAAAGTTTACCCCGAGGTACAAATAAGCTCATCATGTAAAATTTAAGAGTCATTTAACTTTAAAATTATGTTTGGCCCCTCTATTAAAAGGTGAGAAAAGGCCTTTTGTTCTAAAGGTTCTTAAATCACATCAATCTTTACCAACTGTACGATCTTTCTACACAGGCAAAAAAAGAAAGAGAAGTGGGTACTAAGACAGATATGTTATTAAAAATAACAACTAGCTTCTAATCTATGCTCGGTGCTAACTTTTGCATATAATTAACCAACAAAAGATAAATTAAGAGAAGTAAACATATTATCTGAATAAGGTCTCTGTATGATCTCTTTCAGAAAATAAAAACTCATAACCTTCTCTTGTTGTGCAAGGGATTCGATCCTGTAGGAACTCTTCGCTTCCGCGGTTTGAATTCTTTCATGGGTCAGCTCGCAAAGGGAACAGAAAAGCCGTTAGTAATAGATTGCCTCTTTTTAGAGAAAATTATATAAAATACTGAGATTTTAAAATAATAACATTTATATAATGAGTTTTCTTTTTCTCTTTAAATATACACAAATTCATATTTTTAAAAATATTATAATTTCTTTTCATTTTTTCCATGATTGTATATAAGAAAGTTCTATTATCTTTTTCTTTAACTCTTCTTCGTCATGGTCTTATTTCTCTTTTTTTACTCATCACCAATCTTTTTATTTATCTAATTTGTTCTTTTTGTGTGTGCGGGTGTGAAAAATACAAGAAGAATAAAGGTGAAGATAAATACAAAAATCCTATTTTTTTTAACCAATACATACGATAGTGTGTGGTCATTTGATGAAGTTTATATCTTTGAGCGTGTATGTGCCAAGAGGGATGAGTGTCTATTCAAATCATTCCAACTATGGTACTAGAAAACATGGTGTTTTTGAAAGCATTTAAAGGAGATAAAAAAACCCTATTTTTTTTAACCAATACATACGATAGTGTGTGTTCATTTGATGAAGTTTATATCTTTGAGCGTGTATGTGCCAAGAGGGATGAGTGTCTATTCAAATCATTCCAACTATGGTACTAGAAAACATGGTGTTTTTGAAAGCATTTAAAGGAGATAAAAAAAACCCTATTTTTTTTAACCAATACATACGATAGTGTGTGTTCATTTGATGAAGTTTATATCTTTGAGCGTGTATGTGCCAAGAGGGATGAGTGTCTATTCAAATCATTCCAACTATGGTACTAGAAAACATGGTGTTTTTGAAAGCATTTAAAGGAGATAAATTTTTTTATGTTTATTCTATAATTTTTTGAGATTAGATAATAATAAATAAGGCAACTATATTTTGTAATAAGAATCAAGATACAATGAGTGCTTAATTCTCTTGTTAATACGAGTTTTTTTGCTTGAAGAAAATTTATGAGTTGTTGATTTGTTAATGGTAGAAAAAAATATATATTGGATCATTTTGGTTTGTTTTGATCGTGTTTTTAGAATGTTGGATTTTAGTAATTTGATAAGAGCTGTAGTGATTTACCTGTCTAGTATTGGAAAATGTAGAGTACTAGATGATTGCAACTAATATTTGAACATGCACCTAACGTGTTTGATGAATTTTCTAAATAATATTTCTTTTTTGCTTTTGGTGGTGGTTTTAATAGGTGGTGTTGATGGTTTTGATATTAGATTTGAAACAATATACATATATACTATATATACACATGAAAGATATTAAAATATATATATAGATACTATTTTTCATAGAATTTTAAGAAGAGAAAAATGTTATTTATGATTTTGGCATTTTGATATATTAAAAATTCTAATGTATAGTGGTGCATATATATAAATATTATGGCTTCATTTTCATTTTTATGTTCAAAAGTATATAATAAAAAAGGAAAATGAGGATAATGAATTTATAGCACTATTAAAGGAAGAATAAGTGGGTTATTATACAACTAGTAAAGAAAAAAGATAACATTGAGTATTAATTCAAGACTTGTTGGCTAGTTATTCAATTTAATTCGATTTTTTTCTTATAAGGCGCTATCCATGCAGGGATAAGAATGAAATGACAATTTAAGCTAGCTAATAAATTTAATTAGATGAAATTATATTTTGCACTGATGATATTTGATAATATACTTGTTTTAAGAAATTATCGAAATTTTTGGATAATAGCAAAGTTTACAAGTGCATAAATATTAAAAGTAGAAACAAAAACTAAAAAAATAAAATTTCAAATACCATTTATATGTATACTAAATATATATGAAACATATATCACAATATGAGGAATATATACCAACTAGCAATTTCATCATGTTATTCCATGATAATTTTATTTATTTTATATTTAATTTTTTTTTTATATTATGTATAATTTAATTTAGGAGTAATTATTATTTACTCCTTGTGTTTTTTCATATTATGCTAGCTACCCCTAGACATTTAAAAATATATATTTTTTATCCTTTTATTTTGTGATTTTATACTAAAAACTTATTTCGTTAGAATTTCTATTAGAGAATCGTTAATTAAGTTTGGTTTTATCTATTTGCCCTATATTTTTGTATAATATATAAATTTCTCCCTATATTTTATTTATTGTACTAAAATCCCCTTGCTTTTTGAAAGTCAATGTAATTAAGGATCTAAATTGATAAAAAAAATATAATTTGATCCTCAAACTTTTTATCAAAGTTACAATTCTATTTTAATAAAATTAATGATGATAATAATACTATCTATTTTATTTTAATAAATTACATGAATTTTTAATATTTAATCAATATAAGTACTTTTAAAATATTTAAATTTTACTAAAATTTAATTATGCTAAAAATTAAAGTAATTAAAGAGCACTAATTCATTTGTATAGACACTAAAATTAATTTTTGTACAAAAATTAGACAAGGAGATTTTAGTATAATAAATAAACTATAAGGGGCAAATAGTATAAAATTAAACCTAGTTAAAGGTTGTTTACGAAAATTCTGATGGAAGGAGTTTTTAGTATAAAATTCCAAATAAAATGATGAAAAAATATATTTTTTAAATGTCAAGGGGTAACTAATATAATATGGATAAACACAAGGAGCAAATAGTAGTTACGCCTTCAATTTATAATAATATTAATATAAAATATAAGTTTTACTTTCGATATTTCTATTTTTAAAAATCATACAATATAGTCGTATGAAATTTTTATATGTATTATACGCTATGATAAATAAACATGAGAAGTATATATATTTATCAACTTTAAGTTTATATCTATTTTATTGCACTAATAAGTTCTCATATGTCCATATAATGATTATTTTTAAAAAATCGGATTGTTAAGATTCTTGCTATTTACTTTTTTTATTATTATTACTTTCTAACATCACATACATATAGGTTGGAACTTTTTTCTAATGATTATATTCAATTAATAAATTCTCAAACATGTCACAAATTTCTTTTAACTTTTCTTATGATTCAAATCTAAAATTTTAATTCTTTTACTATTTTATATTATTTAAGATGTTAGAAGATAATAATATTTATTATTAATAAGTAGTAGCTATGATAATTATTATACTTATTATAATTATTTTTAAGAATATAATAATTTTATATTTAAATAAGTCATAAATTTTTACTATATTCATTTTTAGCATTTAAAATTATATTTAATTTTTTATAATTAATATTTTTATAAATAGTCATGTGTCATTTTCTCATTCAAAAACAACATGACATGACTTTATAATATTCTGCCACGTGGAGTCTCATGGGAAAACTTGGCCTTCTTTATATATTTATTATAGATTATAGATTGCTATAATTTTTACTTGTGCTTTTCTAAGGATTATTAGGATAGAGAAATATTAAATAAATTATATAAGGAACATATATTAAAATAAATTGACAAATAAATTATTTATTAAAACTAAAATAATATAATGTTTAGGAAGTCTTCATATACTAAGAGAAATGAATGAAACTAATATTTTACACATTTGACAAATTCATAATCTCATCCATATGTAATAGATAATTCCATAGCAAAAATTTTACATTTTTATAATGGACATTAGTATTCATCATTCATAGGCACAATATTTATTGTTTACTGTAACGAAGTTTACTTTCAATTCTGTTAATTTTTAGATGTTCATTGTGTTAGTGAAGGATATTTATAATTTATGATCTGCATGTTCATCATTAATTTATTTTTGTTAATTTCGTAGTTATAATTTTTATATATATTTTTCATATCATTATGAAATATTGTTTATATTTCATATGAAAATGATGTTGATTTTTTATAAAAGTTGGAGCACATTTTTGTAATGAACATGCACAATATCATTGCTTATTGTAATAAAGTTTATTTTTTATTCTATCAATTTTTGGATATTTATTGTATTAGTGAAAGACATTCATCGTTTATAATTTATATGTTCATCATTAATTTATTTTTGTTAATTCTATAGTCATAGCTTTTATATCTGTTCCTCATATTACTATGTAATATTGTTTATATTTTAGATGAAAATGATTTTGACATTTTTATTATGAATATTAATTTTTTTTTATGATTAACATAAGCATTTATTATTCATAACATTATATTCATTAATTTATTAGTAGACATTTATCATTAATAAATATTATATTCGTTAATTGGTTCAAATGGACATATACAATGTAAACATAACATAAACCGTTTAGTAAAAATAATATTAAACTTGAATAATATTATAAATATCTATATTATAGAACAATGATATATTTTTAACAAAATAAAATTAATAAACAATGAATATTTAAGTGCAGGTTTAATAAAAATGAATTAATAAAAATTCAGTACATATTTGAGGAATATAAATTATCTAAAATGTCACTACAACAAACTTAAGATGTAGAGACAAGCATTACCGTCTCTAAAGAGTATAAATTTCGTCACTATAGATTTTTGAGACAACATTGTATTGTCGCTAATGTTGCCACTTTACCTTCATAATGTTGTTATCTAAATGTTGCGAAAGAATTATTACTTTTAGGGACAATATTTATGATGCGTATTTGTAGCTAATATACATATTTTTGTCTTCTTATATCAATATTCCATTGACACTAAAAGATTTATTCGTCTCTATAACTTATTAAAAAAATTGAGAAAAAATTTAATTTGTCTTCTTAAATTGCATATTTTAAAGACAATAATATTTTATTTCTTTAATTAATTATGTAATAGAGACATTAATTAATTTCTTGTCCTTTTTAATTGATTATATAATGTTTTGTCTCTCTAAAGTTAGTCAAATTTGTCTCTACTAATAATTTGAAATTGGAAATATATTTTATTAATTATATATTTATTTTCACTATTTCTTTCTCTATATAATATTTGAAATTAATTCACAAAATTAGAAAAAATAACAAATAAGAAATAATAATCACTCATCAAATAAAAAAAACTCAGTACAAACTTAAATAATCTAAAATTTCGAAGAAAATAAACTATTTGCATTACTGGAAATATAAATCTAAATCATTAGTCTTTTGTAAGTATTCCATATTTTTGCTTTTGGCATTCAAAAGAAAGTAAGGAACTTAGTTTTAACAAATAAGTAATAACACAGGAGATGATAGCCACCGAATTGTTAATCAAAACTCAGAGTAGACTTTGAGCCACTGGAGACGAAGATGAGATGACTGCCGCAAAACTACGTAGTTTTGAATTACACTAATATAGATTTGAATTGTTCTAATTATTTTATTACTAGTATATAATATACTATTTTAACAAAAAAGTAAATTAAATAGCTGGGTAGTAATAGTGTTTCTTATTTACTTTTTAATTTATTTTAAGTCTAGAATTTGAATGGAAGTGACAATAAAATTTAAATTGTCCAATAAAAAGTGGCACAAAAGAAGATCAATAAAAATCTTAGAAACAAAATTATTATTTTATAAAATATGGATCATATATCATAAAATCGTGGAATATATAATATAACATATAGTTTTAAAAGTGAATATATATTATTTTTAAGAACGTAAAATAAATTTTTACAATTTAATTCAATTCTCAATTCTCGACTCGCAAAATGAAAAATTTGAATTTTGATTTAGCAACTGTGATTCATATATTTGGAAATTAATTGTAAATAAAAGAGAAGCTAATTACCAATATTTTAACACATTAATTTGAACTAACTAAATTTAGATATTCAGTGGTATAAAGATCAAATTGAAATTGATGAAAATTGAAATTAGTCCATTTAAATGTAATTATTAGTTTCTAGTTTTTATACATAAAAATAAGAGATTTGTTTTATTTAATAGACTATACTTTGCACTTTAATACAATATTTGTAATATTTATTTATCTGAATGCTGGATTCAAAAAAAAATTAAATTTAGGTGTTTAGAAAAGTATCATGGTAGACATGAAATATATAATAAAATAGAAGAAGATAATGTAAAAAATCATTTAAAAAATAACACTGATAATTAAAGATATTAATTTCAATCTAATTGTGTTTTCTAACTATAAAGACAAATGTCAAAATTGATTTCAAAATTTTACTTGATAGTCATCAATGAGAAATCGTCACTCTAATTTCTCCCTAAGTGATGTATAAAGACTATTTTTATCTAAGTTATAAAGACATACGTTGGGTAAAATATCCCGCTGGTACTAAACTTTTGCCCTTTATTTCCATTTGGTATAAAATTTTTAATTTTTTTTTGTATTTCTCTTATTATTTCTGTTACTTCCACGAGTACTAATGAGGATTTCGGCAGTTATTTGATGATGTGGCTGTCGAATTAATAAAAAACCACCCTCACTTGACACATGTTTTGCTGACTCCTTTATTTAATTCTAGTTAGCAAATTATTTGTGTCTCACCCCTAAATAAATAACCCTAAATCAGAAAAATTTCCAATTTCGAACCCTAGTTTTTATAATTTAGCTCGATTCACTCTCTGGTTCCCCTTTCTCTCATAATCGGTTCTTAAGCTTCCTTGTACTTTACCTTATCGAAAAAATGGAGCAAGAAATAGCTAAAAGTGTGCTTAATCCGGAGGAATATACTTTTGGAGTTGAGGATTCTAACTGTGCATGTGGAAGGCCTGCAAAATTATCCATCTATCGAACTGAGAGTAACTCCAGTCGCAAGTTTTAGGGATGCTCATTTGTTTACATTGTTATGGTTTTGGTTGTAATGAAGGATTGTTCTTGTACAAGGATCAAGCTGTGAATTTTCTAAGTGGCACGATGTATGGGTTAATAAGTGGACACTAATAATGTTGCGAGAGTTAAGGCGTTTCAATGCTAATTTGGAGAGGTTTGAATCTGACATTATAAGTGAGCTGCTGAATGAGCACAAGAATAGAGTTAGTTTGCTAAATTCAAAGCTGAAGAAAATAAGAAAAGAAAAAGGGAGCATGAAACGCAGTCGAGACCTGTATAAACTTGGTTTTTATGATGTGGTTGGGATTTTGATTTACAAGATGTACTTTTGTTAGCTTGATTTAAAGATATCTTTAGATAGGTGATGGGGTGTATTTTAGAAACAGAGGTAGTTAGGTGGTGGTGGGGTGTATATTTTGAAAACAATAGTTTTTATGACTACTGTTACTTCTATATTTTGATGATGAATGAATGAAATGTGATTTTCTTCATAGATTTCTGTAGTTTTGTTTTAATGTTATGATAAATAAGCATAAATTGTTATATAAATCAAGCTAGGAAACAGATAAAATAAGTATAGCAATAACATGCTGTCATATAAATAATATAGGTCGTTAATTGCTTTTAATAATCAAATATTTGAACAAAAAGGGGATGTGTGTGGAATTCCTGTGCAATATTATGCTCCTATTATAACAAAAAAAGAGCACAAAAACTCTACATCTAAGGCTGTTAAAAGCTATTACAAAAAAATCTGTCAAATGACCACATATTAGGTCCACACAGATAATAACAACACAACAAAAAAAGCAATATTAATTAGGGTGTCAAAAACACAGAACAATTGTTTTTTGTCTTCTTCATCTAAGTCTTCTTTCCAATCCTAATTCATTTGTCCTTTGCAGTTCCTAGAGGCACCCAAGCTTTATTTTTTGTTCAAACACTTTCATCAATTTTATGTTTTCCTTTATCTTGAAGCTTTGCTATTGTGTCAACTCCTTTCTTACTTATTGCAGCACTTCCTTCAATCCGTCTCTTTGCTCAACAACCTTAGGGATTTGAAAGTCTTTTTTCCCTTAGCTTCAGTTGCTGGCTTTTTTGCACTTCCTCCTTTCTGTGTCTGTGAAAGTCTTTCAATGCCTAGATCTTGTGGTAGCTCACTCAACATATTAATAATTCTCTTAGTCTTCTTGGTGGTAGTTTTTGAAGGTGATATGATCAACTGTAAATGTGATTTCCACTATGAAGCATAATCCTGGAAATCAACTAAATGAGTTGGTATGCCAAGCTCAACTGCAGTTGTTTTTGCTTATGTTGTTGATGGTGTTACATTGACTAACTATATAATAAAATTTCAATTTAACATACCACTATTTTACATTACTCAACTAAATATTAGAGGTGACAGATTACTTACCTGTAATAATGACATTAATGATGACAGATTATCAAATGTTGAAGATCTCCCTAAAGGAATCATGCTTATAGAAGCTCATTGGTCATCTTCATGATCAGGTTCGTGTGTTTCAAATACATTTGAAGCTCCATGATCATCTTTATGTGTTTCAAATACTTTGAAGCTCCATGATCATCTTCATGTGTATCAAAGTAAGTGGCAGCACCAATTTGCACCTGTAAGTACAACTCACAAGCTTGGTAAACCAAAACAAAAATACACATGTCTTATTACAAGCAGAAGTATATAGAGTATATTAGTAGCTTACATTCTGTGCACTACTTTCACCATTGGATCCCTTTTTCTTTTGTCGCTTTTATGTTTTCCTCTTCACCTCGTATAACATATTCATATTAGTCTATATGACATTTATTGCAAGCAGAAGTATATGATAGGAATACTTAGAAACAATTTTTCCCTCCTCTGTTGTTGCCTTGTAGAAGTACCAGCACCATGAAACCTCTTGTTGTGGCCTTTCGCACCACAAATTGTGCATGTCATCACAGAGCCCTTCTTTGTGATCTTGCAATTTTTTATTAGAGCTTCCATCTCTTCTTCCTTTAACCTTCTCCTTCTAGCAGGCCTGCCTTTTCTAGGTTTAATTGGTTGGGGAGTAGGACTTCTGAGGCAGTTGCCTTGGGCCAAAATTATTGACTAGTAGTTGGTTAAGCAAATGGCTATAGAATTTTGGGTATTGTTTCAACCTTGTAGTATTCATGTACATAAAATTCAGGATTTTCATTGTTAGTACCGAAGTGCACATAAAACATGACGATAAGGTATACCAGTTAGATCCTACCTCTTACATGTACATGTCATTTCCTGTTTGTCAACTACAAACTGTCTCTTTGGCCTAACCACTTAAAACCTATCACCCCCAGACCTCTCTGTTCTAAACATCCAGCAAAATTCTTTTGACTATTCTAGTTCTTTTAAGATCTTAGGGCAATGAGCAGAGGCCACTTTTTTCACAGCATCTCTTTTCTTATGTATCCTCTTTATTAATTTTGTTCTTATAATCTCATTCATAGCTATCACACTCTTAGTTCTAGCATCTAAGATAAAAGTGTTAAAACACTCACATAACTTGTTTAACAACATGTCACACTTAGCATCAGTCCTAAAATGAGATCTAGACCAGTGATGGAGGGGGATGCTAT